>NC_136271.1:113349967-113949967 GCF_964187855.1 Myxine glutinosa
AGCTGTTTTAAAGACCTGGAGGGAGGAGTGGGATTGAAGGGAGTGTGGGAGTTTGTT
This sequence comes from Myxine glutinosa, assembly GCF_964187855.1. Lineage (NCBI taxonomy): Eukaryota > Metazoa > Chordata > Myxini > Myxiniformes > Myxinidae > Myxine > Myxine glutinosa. The sequence goes on from NC_136271.1 coordinate 113,350,025, forward strand.
CCAGAGGCGGGAGAAAAGAGGAATGAAAGAGTGAAGGTGAGCAGAGAGCCGAGATTTCGGCAGTTTGACCATCAGAGGGTTGCTGGCAGATCTTGTGCGACCTGTAGGAATATTTGGGGGACAGAGCACAGAGAGTAAACCGAAACCCATGATCGAAAGTAAACCCATATTTCTCTTGAATACTTTGTCTCACATCGGAACATTACATTTTCTCTCTCCCCCTTGAACGATTGTGCCCTATTGTTGCCTCTCTGTGTTACCACACTATCATTTTAACTATCGATATTCCATGAGCGTCGCGCTTTCACTAAAACAAAACAGTGACGTCATTTGGGTGTGTTTTCCAGCTCGGCGTTAAATTTCTCCCACTGTGTTTCCACTTATGGAATTATTATCACTCGTTCAGTTGGAATGAAAGCTTATTTAAAACAGGGGTGCGCAGAGTAAGGATAAACATGAACTTCAAAACCTAAACCACAAAACCAAAAAAAACAAAATACAACAGCGGAGCGGAAGGCCTGGTTGGTTGTTTTTTTTTGTTTTTTTTTAGCGCGAACTGCTTCTTGGGATTGAACATTGAATCCATTCAGTGCACGTACGTTCAACCAATGAATCATCCATCGTACATGTTCATCTCGTGCATTTATAAAATGATACTTGGTTTATTGTTTGCTTGTCCGTTTACCTCGAAGGACCTTGGTGGACCCGTGGTTGTTAAATATGTCGGTCCGGACCAGTCAGGAAGAATTATATCGCCCTTACACTTCGAGGATTTTAATTTGATGTTTCATGGAAATTTTTCTTCCTTTATGACCCTGACGACATTGCAAACGGTTTAACATCAACATGGCGTTATCCTGTCAACGGTTTAACATGGCGTTATCCTGAGGCGTTCAGTCGAAGCGAGACGTAAGTGAGTATCTCCCAAAGGCGGAGAAAGGTACTCGCCACCTCGTTTATGTCACCTCAGGGTCACCTCAGTGAGGTGAAGGGACTTCGTGGGGTCGACCCGGCAACGTTTTAGATCCAAGTCTTTCACAAACCGGTTGTTCAGACCTGACGTTCGACTGAAGGTGATTTTTCGGGCAAAAATTAGGAATTTGTTCGGGATGCCGGAGATAACACTCGCCTCTTCTTCACAAAAGACAGATCTTTTAGTTTTACTTCCAACTCGACCGACTAATGCTAGCAGGCAAGATCTTAGGGTCTTGAGTTGGAGCCCCCGTCCTTTCGTTAAATTACACCAGGTGGGTTGACTCAGCCTGTAGGTCGGCCAAATGAGTACCAGCTGACGTGTGTGTGTGTGTGTGTGTGTGTGTGTGTGTGTGTGTGTGTGTGTGTGTGTGTGTGTGTGTGTGTGTGTGTGTGTGTGTGTGTGTGTGTGTGTGTGTGTGTGATGGATTTATCATAGTCCCCTTACGTCATTGTCTTGTGGGTGCCATGTCGAGTCCACTTGGAGACAGCACATCCATTACAGTGACAAATCCCCATGGAACACTCACTTTTATGGTGGCGATACGGTCATGCTCACCAACATTTATCGCTCTAAGATTCCCATTGAATAATTCACATGACTCTTTGTTTTCCTGTGCATTAATAAATTGTAAAAAAATTTATATATTAGTTTTTTTTTTGTTTTTGTAGCGACACAAAGTTTCCCAGTTGGAAAGAAAAAGACAACAAAGTAGAAGTCGCATGCTTGTGATATTGCTGGAGGAGTTCCGGCAGACTCGGCACGATGTCTGATACATGGAGTAGCATCCAGGCGCATAAGAAGCAGCTCGACAACCTCCGGGAACGACTGCAGCGACGGCGGAAAGACACAGGAGCGTTGGGTTTAGCCTTGGGTAAGGATGCTCTGTTCTGATGTGACCTCTATACCTCGCCATTATTATTTGCACTAAAAAAAATCTGATCCTCCAGCCCCTCTTCCCAAAACGTTTGTTTTTCTTAACCTCAAAGTTATGTTTTCTGTGACCTACTGTACAAAAAAACCACCTTTAGAGGCCATTTTTCCCCGCAGAGCAGGGGCTGGCCTTTTTCGGGCACCGTGGTCCCCTTTTTTGAAGCAATGTTTTATGGCCGGATGCATGCTCTTCCTGCCGCCAACCCTGTTGGTCGCCTCTTGGAACGCACAGGGAATTACCAGTGAACCGGTACTCAATTTACCGACCTCGGAAGGATGGCAGGCTGAGTCAACCCCCCTGGCGTTAATTCAGCGATCGACCGGGATTCGATCCTAGGATCCCAAGCCGACACCCTAACCGCTAAGCCAACACCAGGCTTTGTGACATACTGTACACCTGAACATTATTTCTGGGACATACTATACCCATATTTTGTATTGCTAGACCACGCTGTAAAGATGTTGTGATGTAAAATGGCTAGGCTAGGCCTAATCTTTCACGAACTGGCTCGGTATGCGTTTGACATGACGTTTGACGAAGTAATTAGGGCAGGAATTTTTTTGACCATAGTGCCAGTGATTGCTCACCTACTCTTAGCAAAGGACAATATGGGATCTTTAACGTCCATCAACTAATCCTGGCAGACGAGACATCCAGTCCATCTGAGGGATGGCACACACAATGATGAATCACCCTGCCTGTGAAACATTGGGATGACGTTTATAGCTGGGTCAGGATTCAAACCCAGACTGGACAACTTAGGGGTGATTGTGCGTACCTCGGCCATCCTGCCAGACATTCTGCATATTTCGACCTGGTTCCTTAAATATAATTTTGGGAATCAACCTTCGCTACAAACTTGACTTGCTTGACTTAATTGCATAGGGCTATGGTCACTCCCTCGCAATCTGCATTCCAACCCATTTCCTCCAACGCGCTCTTTCGCCTGCCATCTCTTGGCTGGGCATCCACTTGGCCTCAGATTGTTGAAGTCAGTCCTGTACGACTCTTGTAAATATGTGTTTGGTTGGCTTCTAACCACATGTCCAAACCATTTGAGTCGTATGAAACTTGACAACATCCATTATCGTGGTCTCCACACCTAACACTCGCTGAACTTCCTCATTTCGAACTTGATGGACTCTTGTGACCGCCCAGTATGAACATTTGCCGTCGTTTGGCGTCTTCCTTTCTCAGAGTCCATGTCTTGGATCCACTCACTGCTATCGGAAGCACCAGCACCTTGCACAGTATTCTTTTTAATTTTGGGGTTTATTCATCGACTCCATATTGGCATCCTTAGTCGGTCAAAGGCCTGTGCCCCTAGGGATATTTCCAAAGGATATTGGCCGAGCATTTGGGCAGCTGATTTCCCATTAATGTGAAATTGTTCAATTGGTTGGCCATCGACTTCAATGATTCTGTTCGGGTGTGTCGTTAACTTGCACTTCTTTTTGTTGATTTTCAATCCCCATTTCTTGAAAGCACTGTCCAGTTCCTTTGTGGCAAACTCGCGCCTACCAAAGACCGCAGATACTAGAATTGAGTCGTCCGCTTACCGGACATCTACTGAGGTGTCATTGAGGTGAAGATTCGAATCCAAACTTTTTAACTCTTTCATGCTGACTCTTTCTAGTATCTGCGGTCTTTGGTAGGCGAGAGTTTTCATGCTGACTCTTCTTTCGTGCTGTGGTGAAGAAGCCATTGCAGGGGACTGCTTTTAACTCTTTCATTCTCGAACTAGAACGCCACTCAGTAGAGCGCATACTCCCGCCGTGGGTCAAGTTGGAATAATACGTTTTGTTTAACATTCCCTCTCCCCAAAACAATAAATGAAAAAGAAAGTAGGCCCTAACTCTCAGATAATTTATTTTGATATATCTCGGAATTAGAGGAGAAAAACATCATTTAAGAATAAGAATAAAAGCTTTAATGCAGTAAAACAGAAAAAATTCCCCCAAAAAATTCCTGGATCCGGAATAATATCCTGAGCTTCACCAAAAACTAATCAATTCTTCCTTATCCCAAGGGCAATCATCCCACCAACTTTCATCCAAATCCGTTCAGAAACTTTCCAGATATCTTGTTCACAAACACACGAACACACACACACACACACGGACGGACACGATCAAATGCATTACTCCCTGGCGGTAGTAATAATAGTTTGGGGGTTCACATCATAAGCATACAAGCAAGCTCTCCATTCAAAACCGTTGATAAGGAATGGCTGGCTTGGAAAGCGCTAGAGAGCTGCTTGGTAACTGAACACCACCCCTGGTTTCCTCCCTTTCACGATTAGCTATCTTAACATGGATATACACTAGGGCTGTCAACCGAGCCGAGACCGGGACGAAATCCCGGCGGTTTCGGCTTTCGAGACGGTCTCGGGACGGTCCCGAGATAAATTGATTGACGCAATTTCTCGGTAAAAAAATCCCGGTTAAAATTCCAACTTCTTGCAGATATTTTCCATAATAGAGGCATTTATTGAGCCTTGCTTTCATTACTCTGCTTCTGCACAAGCATCATTTTTCGCAAGTGCAGCTGAACTGACACAAACGATGATAGATAAAGTAAAGTCACTGTTCCAGGATTTTCCCCTTGTCAACAAACAATGCACTGCAAACATGCCGCTGCGCGATCGCAATGACCCGCCGCTGCGGCTCAACTTCAGCTGAGATTTATGGGCTGTGGCTGGCGCGGCGAAGCGAAAAATACTTTGATAACGAGAGGGGAAAAAGAAAAACAAATCCCGCCCGACCGGGAGCTGGGCAGTATCTCGGCGCAGGTTGTTGAAGCCTAGCGAGCGAGTAAATAATTCGACTCATAAATAGTTGGTACTTTCAAATAATTGACGTTGGTTGAGATTTATTTCAAATCCCACATAATGTGTTGATGACTTGATGTTTACAGTTTGTCGTTTTTCATTGCTGTACATAACTTAAGTCATATTTATAAGCCTATAATGCATTTCGGATTGTACACGTAATGTCGTAATATATAAAGTACACTATTTCCTGACATCGCTTTTCGCTCTGCTTTATGTTGTCATTATCCATCGTGTTAGACTGAAAAAATGAGTTTAATGTTCGTTTTGTACGAATTAACTTCAAGATTCCAGAATGAGTTCACATTCAAACTTTTCAATGGCTTTTTTAGTTAATTTGTTTCTATCTTGGCGTTTAAGATAACGAATATGATAAGACAGCATGGCGATAACAATTGTGAAGATAAGGACTCAGGCCTCAGGCGAGGAGGGGGGGGGGGGGGGGGTTTGGTTTGACGGTTTGAATGTGAAAGTATTTTGGTTATCTTATCTCCACTTTAGGCCTGATAAGTTGATTACCTTTACTTTAGTCACAGAGTCAAAATAAGGAGGGGGGGGGGGGGGGGGGTGATCACTACACCGCCTGCTTTATAATTTACTAGCAGAAGTACCCGGCATTGACGGGCGGGGGGAAGGGAGGGGAACGGGGGGGGGGGGGCGGCGAGCCCCTTGGCAAAGCGAGCGATTTTTTTTTTCATAGCGTCATAGCGTTCATAGCGTCATCACGTGATCGCTCTGAGCGAATCAGCGCCCACCTGCTCTGATGCCGTTGATTCCATGCGCGAAACAGAGGAACATCCGGGTTACAACGGCACCCGATCACAACTTACAAAATGATAATGAAACTCCAACCGGGACTCGAATATGCCTGGGCAGAAACATTTTCTCCCTCTCTCTGACATTCCGAGCAAGAAATTACACGACAATACAAACTGTAATGAGATAACCCGGTCCCGGTGAGATAATTCAACAAAACTTTCATGGAAGATATACATGTTATTGTTATTAGGCTTCATCGGGGATTCACGATGAATGGGTTGCTAAACTTACGGGTAGTGGGACGTGCGTCAGGTCGGTGAGCACGCTATATTGAACGCTTAGCGTTAGCGGTGGCCGATCATCTGCATGTAGGCGGTGTATTTTATTTCATCCCGGTAAATGGAAGCTAAGTCGGAATTGAAGTACTCAACATCAGAAAGGAATTTTTTTCATTGTTGTTTATATATTGTAATGAAATTCCATTATTTTTGAAGCCCTTTTTTTTTTTTTTTTTTTTAAATGTATTACTTTGTCAGGAACCGAGCCGACCCGAGATCCCGTTATGAAAATTGAAAATTTATCGAGACGGTTCCGAGACGGGATTTTGAATCTAGCTAACAGCACTAATATACACTTTAACACGGATTTTGCTCAAGGCAAACAACCCCCTTTGGGAGAGGGGTAAATTTAGTCGCTACAACCTCCATCATGTGACCCTTAGTCCTCCTGTCGAGTTTGGTTGAGATTGGATAAGTAACGACCGAATGTATCGTGGTTATACAGACAGACACCAAATTGCGTATTTTAGTGTGATGAGCAAGCAACAGTTCAATTAGGCCTCTTCATTCGAAACAAAGCCTTCTTTATGATTTCAATCTTCGATTTACATGGCTACATTAGCGGTTCCTTTTCCATTTGTCAACAGTACCTGGGACAGACGTCAGGCTGCCTGATGATGGAGCATCTTGCCGAAGTGACAGCCCAGGCCCAGCTGCAGCACAAAGTCCTGGCCAACCAGGTTCTGAGAAAGCCTCAGATAGTGCAACACCTTATGTGGACCCTGGACTGGAGCGACATCTTCTGAATTACCTCTCTGATGTGGTGCTGCCCTTACCTGTGGATTCCAGCACTATTTGCCATGCTCTATCACAGGTATCACTGTCAGGATGTATGCATTATTAGTTGGTGTACAATTTTTTAAAAATTACTTACAATACAATATTTCTCATTGTTATCCCAAATTATATGTGCTTTACCCCCAAGATAGTGGATTATGTCCACTAGTGGAGTCACCCGTGGGAATCCCACGGGCATGGAGGTGTATCGTTGCGATCGTTGCAGCCGTTTTTGCGGTACCCGGGACAATAACGTTAGGCAGGAGTCCAAACCTGAAAATTCTGGAGACCAAAGCTGAAATTGGAAAAACAATATAGCCTATTTTACTCCAGGGGGTCCCAGGATTACCCACCCAAAATTTTGTTGCGATCGGTTCAGCCGTTTTTGCGGTACCTGGGAACGGCTGGATGGACATTTGGTGAATTATAGTAAAGATGCTGTGGACAGGTGGAGTGTGTGGCTGAATCATTGTTGTATTCGGTCATTCTCTGATGTTTGGTCTTTTTCTGAATTTCTTTCTTTTTCTTTTTTTTGTTCTTCCCATCTCCAAGCCTGGTCATCTGGTGCCAATGAGTGCAGTTGAAAGTTTGCTCGAAAAATTTGCTGCTCAGGAATTGATCGCCGTCCGCCATGACACGTTGCCTGACGGTCGACCCTGCTTGTCTGTCACGGACGCTGAGCACTCGACGCTCGGCGCATTGCTTGGTGTACCCACGAGCCCAGCAACAACAAAAGTTATCGGGGCAGTGGATGCAACAACTCCAGTGTTGGGGTCGAGGCTAAATTCAGTTGTGGGTGTTGGGGAAACGGGAAGCAAGAGGAAGATAGAAGCTGCAGATGCTGGAGGACTAAGAGATTTACCTGCAAAGGTAGTGAAGAAGCCATTGCAGGGGACTGCTTCAGCAGAGGTAAGGTGCACAACCAGACGACATTCCTCATTACTCACATTTTCAGGTTTTATGTGAATTATCTCATCATTGATTTGCTAAAACCAGATATTTCATCCAGAAACAACTACAGTTTTTCTGCAGGCCATTTCAAAAAATAGATAACTTTATTGTGTTTGATGGCACCTGCTACAGGTAATACTGTATTTCTGTTGATTTTTAGATTTGAATTGAAGATTGCCGGGGCTTAATTTGATGTAATTTAGAGCGGAGGCAATATTAGTTGGTCTTTGTGGTCCCTGACAGGTAGATGATGAGATAGCCAGACTATTGTCACAGCAATCTACCAAGGAGCGAGAGAGCAAGAAGGTGAACACAGAAATCCTGCAGCTCCTCTCAGCCAGCACTGCCAAAGAGCAATCCACTTTGGAGAAGTTCCGTTCTCGAGGCGGCGCACAGGTACAGTCAATTTGTGCTCTCTACCACTTTGTGCACTCGACCATTCCGGCAATTTAACCGCAAAGCAAGGAGGTGATTCAGATGCAACGCCCTATGGGTAAGAGTTTGCAAGACATCACCATTCACAAATGCTGCCGTAGCTCTCACTTGGTGCCTACCTTTTCCAATCCAGGTGCAGGAGTTCTGTGAGTACGGCACCAAACAGGAGTGCGTAGCAGCAAGAGATGATAGACGTCCATGCTGCCGCCTGCATTTCCGCCGTATTATCAACAAACACACAGAGGAATCCTTAGGGGACTGTTCCTTCCTTAACACCTGCTTCCACATGGACACCTGCAAGTTTGTTCACTACGAAATTGACCATGGGCGCGCAGGAGGCGGCGGGCGAGCGAGTGACTCTGCACGAATGGATGGGACAATGGACAAACGTATTGCAGATGTAGACAGTGCAGCGAAACTTTTTCCGCCACAGGTATCTCATTGTATATCACACTTTTATTGGAGAGCTTTTTTTTTCATTTTCTACCTCAGGCGTAGGACGCATTATGTTTTTGGGTTATCAATCCATCGTTTATCACTTTTTATTACCACGATAACTTTTATGGTTCAAAGGGTCAAAGGTCATGTGACCTTTAGCTAAAAGTAGCAGATTATAGTTACGGTGATAACTTATTAACCATGAAAGGAATTTTGACTAAACCTGGCATATATGTACATAATACATACACACAAGGAGGGGGATTGTGGTTATTGAAGACGCATCGCTTAAAAGGTGAAAGGAGTACAGCTGGGGAGGGGGAATTGCTTTTTTGTTTATGCAAACACTGACAAGGGCATTCTACCTACCTATCGTGCTTCATTTCACCCATTAGCGTCTCACTAGGCTAATCCTACCTTGATGAGGTAGCGGTTGAGAGAAAAGATTGCCATATTTCCCTGAGAGAATGTTGGATTAAGGGGTGATTTATTAACCATGAAAGGAATTTTGACTAAACCTGGCATGTTGGATTAAGATTAAGGATTAAGGATTAAGGATTGTTGGATTAAGGACCCCTTCTTGTTCCGGTTTATTAAAAGTAAATGCAAATAACAATGAAAGGTGAGGTAAAAACGAATATCCTAATGCGAGACATCTCCACTCTGACTCATATACAGACAGGGGGGAAAACAAAAGAAAATAAATAATGGCCTTTTGTATAGTGCCGGCACTTATCTCTCTCAACGAGGTCGTGGAATGAAATGGCATCTGCTATACGATGTGCCCCGAAGCGGCTCGCGCGGGGAGCGCTCCGACAATGGTGCCGGCGCTGTGCATCAAAAACGCCTGATGCGAAACAAACAGCCAAATTGGGCCGCCTTTGAGATTGATTCCTCATCCTGGTGTCGAACAGCACAGCCTTGAGCCCTCCACAAGCCAAGTAGGTGCCGAAAAACTACCAACACAGTCCAGAGATCCTTGGTGAGACCCACGTGACCAGCTCACGAAGGACAAGATGGCCCCCTTCTTGTTCGAGCAAAAACCCAAGAGAACTCCTACTGAGAGAGACCCAAGAGGTGCGCGCTTCTTCCTCCTCAAAAGCGCACAACTCCACGACCCAGCCGAACAAACAATGGCTAGCGTCCTGTTCTAGCACATGAGCGAGCAGCAGCCGAGAGCCACCTGAGACAAAAAGCGACCGACCGGGGCGAAAGCCAGAACGAGAGAGAAGGAAGGAGAGGGAGGAGGGACTCACCTTCCCTTGTGAGTCAGTGAGTGAGTGAGTCTGTGAGTGAGTGAGTCTGTGAGTGAGTGAGTGAGTCTGTAAACACTTCAGTCATTATCGCTTCAACTACACCCACGATATTGATTAAACTTGGCTACAAGTTGCACATCACTGACGTCATTGAAAAATCACAGGGGGCTAATTACACACTGGGGGTTATTAATTTTATGCCCTAGAACGAATTAACACAAAAGCCACGCCCCTTATGGCGACATGCAAACGCTCTTACCTGGACACGCGGCCTACTTACTACATCGAGATTCTCCGCGGCACACAGCATTCTAAACCTACACGATTCTAACTTTCCTAAGGTATTTCATTACCTACCTCCACAGGCGTAACTATATATATATATAGACCAGTTTTCCAGACTTTTCCCCCCACAGCCGTTAGCATATTGAACTGAAACTAGGTAAGGGACATGCATTGCAAAGCAATTCTCCCTCTTTTTTATTTTTAGTGGATAAATTGTGACATCCGCTTCTTGGACATGAGCACATTGGGAAAGTTCTCTGTGGTAATGGCCGATCCCCCGTGGGACATCCATATGGAACTCCCATACGGCACGCTCAGCGATGACGAGCTGAGGCGCCTCAATATCCCTGTGCTGCAAGATGATGGATACATCTTCCTTTGGGTCACAGGCAGGTCAGCGTAACATCATTTACTTGTTTCATTATAAAATGTATTTTCATATTGTAAACATTCGCTGCTTGCAATTATATGTTATTATTTTTGTATTTCATTGTCTTACTTATGAAGGTCATAATAGGCATGATTGTTCATGGTTATAATTTGGTTATAATGGGGGTGCAAAGGTCAAGATATCTATGAGCTCCACGTTTCTTGGCCTGGCAGGATTACTAGAACTTCTCAAGTTCACATGTCTTGGAAATAAATCTACCTTTTTTTTTTCATTTCCTGTCACTTTAACAATTTTGTGAAAGTAATTTTTTAAGTGGAGAGTTTATAGAACACCTTATCCCAATATCCCATGTAGTTTCCAGAAAAAGGATAGGGGGAAGTGTCTTTTAAACTGTTGCTTTGTATTTTGCAGTAAACTAACCGTTGGGCACCGCCATAGTTCTCTGAATGCTTAATTGCACAGTTATGCTGCCCTCAGAGCATGAGACTGCATAATTATTTTGTTAAATTATTGCTAAACAGAAGTGCTGAGAAGGCTATTTGTGTTCTACAGTGTTCAAGTGCAGTCAGACCCCGCTATTTGCAGGGGATATGTTCCTGGAAAGGAAAATGCCATGAATTGCGAAACCGTGAATGATTGGGGGGCGGGGGGGGCGAAATGTGAGGCAAAATCTGCAAATGGTGAGGAAAATCCCGTGAATGTCGGCGATAATCCACGAATGTCGATGAAAATCCGCAAATGAATGCCGTGCCATTGTTTCAATGGGGAAAAGGGAGACAGCTAATTGCATAAATAAATACTGTAGAGTGTTTTCATTCTGTACAGTGACTTGCGGGATGGAATATCACGTGAAGCTATTCACAGTGTGAATGATGAGATATCCCGTGAAAGCCATGAAAACGCAAAGCACACAGCAGTGAATGCATAAGCAGGTCATGCTCGTGGTTCGTCGATATTTTTTTGCGTATGTCCAGCTGCTTTATGTATGGCTGGTGAAAGATGGGTTTTATAAATGTGTCAAGCTAGCAGCTCGTGAATTATTTTTTTTGCGCCCCTTGAAAAACTGCTAATTTATGGAACACTTTTCCGTGAATAGAGAAACAGGTCGCATTTTATCAACCCGCGAATACTTGGAACCCGCGAATAGAGGAACCGCGAACAGCGGGGTCTGACTGTATAATTCAAATGAAATGAAATAATGATTTTAACGTTTGTTGAAAGAAAAGAAAACAATTCTTTTTCGGAACTTTACCGCTGTTAATGCAACCTCTTTTACACCACCTTATATAACACGTTACACTAGTTCTTTGTGCCTCTTGTTTGTGTCTTTCATGACATCCCTAAAAACAGGAAGTTTCCAGTTTGGAATAATTCAATTTTGTTTAACTGTCAGACAAGCAGACAAAGTAAAAACAAGAAAGACCACACTGTGGTCACACCTTCCAACAAAATCCGGTAACGGGCCAATTGGGAAACGCGCATTTAAAGAACTCTTAAAATATGAACAGCACGATTGGGAAACACATTTAATGCGCTATTTAATGATTAGCTCAACACTTTTTATCCATGACAGCCTCCCCACAGTTATATCAGAATGAGCTGATTCAACACACAGTAACGGATTGCTTATTCCCAATATGGGGCGATTCAAAAATTATGTAACTATTTTTTAAGTACATGTTATAGCCATGACAGTATATTTGGCAATATATTTTTTTGTCATTTCCGTTACATCACGCTTGATTACGTAACTTAACGCTTGATTACCATCATTTTGTCGCTGTGATATGATGTTTGGAGTCAAGCGACCGATCTGAGTGTTGTCCGGCAGCCGTCCTACAAATGGGTCCACATTTCAAAAATCGATCCCCAACACAAACTCCAACAACAGCAACGCGAAGCTCTTCTCTTGTAGGTCGCAGATAAAAAAAAATTACCTCACCCCTCCATGCGCATGCAGGCTCGGGACGAGATTCCATACAATTTGCCAAATTCAGAGCCAAACTACTGCTAAACTGCAGATTCATGTTCTGATTCATGTTCCGATTCATGTTCTACAGTATACAAAATGTGAAATTTAATTGAAATATAGTTGCTCCTCAATCATAGACTGACGTCTGCAGATAGACAAAGTGGACCAATTGCTTAACCCCTTGTCTTTCGCTTCATGCGTGCGGTAATAATATTTTGCAGTAATATAGTACACAACGTTTGGGTTTTAGGCTGTTTGTTCACTAAGGTTCTCATGTACTACTACTGTAGTTGTAAAGTTATAGTTTTTAGTAAAATGATTACTTGTTTAATGAAAAGCATGCTCACTACTTTTGGTTGAACTGTTCCATTAGAGCAACACAAGTAATTTTAAAAGTTTACAGGAAATTGTTTATTTGCTATCTGAGTGCATTACATAAGATATCGTCTGTTTTGCGAGGTTTCTTTAATACCACTACAATGCAGTGTTTTTTGTAACCCATATTTTTGAAACAATTATTTTTTCTCCTGGTTGTAATTACCATATACCGTCCTTGTGAAAGCAACAACAAATGTTGCAAGGATGCTGTAAAACGAATTGTTGGAAAAAAGTTTATTCACGTCACTCGAAGGCAATCCAACCTTTCCTGTTTAACAGTAAGTGTAACACAAAGTTAGGTTGTTATAAACTTATAACACTTGCTTTTGTTCTTTTTGTTTAGTTGGAGTAAAAAAATTATTTACGTTGTTTTTGGAGATCGTGCTTACTTTTTTTTTGTATGAGAGGAAGGAACATGTAATTTGCATGGAATGGAGGAGAAAAACAAAGTGAAGGCTAAATAATCGTCATCAGAGTCCATTCATTCCACTTGTTGGTTTATTTAAAACTGCCATTGTCATATACAGGGCAGGAAGTTAAGGACATCAAGGGCAAGGTTTTCTTCGTTTGACAGATGTTTTCTGGGCCACTAAGGCAGTTCTGGAGTGGGTGGGGTTGAGGGAGCAAGGGGAGAGGGGTGCGGGGGGTTGAACAAGGCAAATACATCCAAATCTACCCCCCAGAACCTGCACCTCCTGCCCACCCCCCCACCCCCCTCCAAAAAAGCTCATACAGTGTTAGTTAGGTTTATTTGCAGCAACAGTTGCAAAATATACACTTTAGGTCGTTATAGGTAAGAAAGAAAGTCAGAAATAGAGGTTTTGGATCAAACAGAAATGTTTTAATGTAAATTAACATTAAAAAATGACTTCAGAGGTGGTGTGATGAAGTTGGGTTGAGTTACTTGAGTTGGGTTACACTATCAGTGTAGGCAGAAATGCTTGGAGACCAAAGTGTATGATTATTTTTTTTCTTTTTCTGGGTAGCCATAAACAAGTCATTGCATAATTAATCTTAGATACACAGTAGTATTATAGGCCGTCTTCATATCCTCACTTTGAACTTCTTCCTGCCTCAACCTCCCTCCTCACAAAGCTTTTCCTTTAGTTCTTTCTCGTGCTTTATCGAGTCGTGCACCATAAAAAGACAAACGTCGATTAATTTTGATAATTTGTGCAAACTCTCGCCTTTTCTATCACGTTTATACGCACTGACTTTCTCTTGGATCATCATCACCACTTGCCTACGCTTTTGAGGCGCTTTTCTTCGATGACATAAGAAACTAGAACAACACTCGGTGGAGCACACACTCCCACCAGACTGAACAGTTTATGTTTTGTATCCCACTGATAGGCCAGATCTAGATTTGGACCTGAACCAAAATCAAATTGCCTTGTTCTTGTCGCCTAACCAACTCGCTCACCTTGTTTCATCATAACTTGTCCACAACCTTTTGAAATATCATGCTATATATCATTTTAGGCCTGTCTCTCAATGGTGAAGAATCACTGAAAAATTAAATAATTCTCGTATCCGGATTCGGATCTTCACCAAAATTGAAACAATTCGTCCTTGTCACACACCCCACCTGTCCACCAAGTTTCGTCCGAATTCCGTTCATAACTTTTTGAGATATGGTGTTCACAATCAGACAGGGTTGAAAACATAACCTCCGCCCACCTACGGTGGCAGAGGAAATAAAACTCAGTAATAATGAAGAGAAAATAATCGTTATAAAGCACGAACGACCACTTCCAATAGAGAGAATCCAATGATGAGGGTGAGGGAAGGATGGAATCTCGGATGACATGTGGAGTGGCTCAGCCGGCCAATGAGCAGATGGGAGATGGTGGGCCAATCACAGCCACGATCGCGTCTCTGCATGTGTCTGCCACGAAAAGTTTTTTCTTTTAAGTTCAGATATGGAAATTCTGAATATGCGGGAATTCGGATATGAGAGTATCCACTGTATACAGCAAACGAAGTTGGGGGTTGAAGATCGTGACTGAGCTTCAGAAGTACTATGGACTGACAGGCAGTGGCAGCAGTGAGGAGGGCATAAAAAATAAAAATAACCACCTTTAGAGGCCATTTTTCCCCGCAAGGCGGGGGTTGGCCTTTTTCGGGAACCGTGGTTGTTGTTGTTTTTTTGGTCCCCTTTGAGGAGGAGGGCATACCGGTCATTATTTCCGTGAGTTTGAAACATTTAGAGGGGCACTGCGGCAAGAGGTTATGGCACTGACGACAATTCAAGCTGTCGTTTATTTTGAGGCCTGTACAGGTGGACTGATTGACCCGTGTGGACAGGAACAAATTGCAATAACAACTGTAGTATTCAACAGATTTCAATATATTTGTACCATGACATGCACAAAAACTTTGGATAATATTCACATCTCAGTCAATGTCATGTTCAGCCTTTGTGGAACCATTGACATTAGCATAATGGCTGTTGTTTATGCTTTGTGCATTTAATACATGCAGCTTTTTTTGATCTTTCAGGGCGATGGAGAATGGCAGAGAATGCCTCAAGCTGTGGGGGTGAGTGTCACCGAGGATCGTAGGCCTGTGATGTCCGAAGCAATGAAATGAGGAAACTGGATGAATGAGAATGCAATAAATAAGGCAACAATTTTAGATATGGTGTGAGATGCATTTAACACAGAAAATTCATTGCCTTTTATAAAAATGTGAATTATATTTATACATTTGATGGATGTGCAAAATCAACCAACCATTGGTTGGCCTTGAAAGAGATGTTTGTTTATCGAACTATAATATAAAAAGAGCTCGGTCTGGATGTGCCTGCGTGGGTCTGTCCGTGCATCCGTGCGTGCTGTCAATTGTCCCATAGGGGATTTATACATCAATTCTGATCGCCATCTTTTTATCAATCACATGCTGGGAAATCTGCAAACAATATGATATAGTTGAGTAAGGTGACGATAGATGGGTCGGTTTCAATTTACATGAAAACAAAAATTCTTCCTTCATCTTCTTCTTCACTTATAATAATGGTGAGTCTCTTTCAATCCCGTTTCTCATATCAATTGGATTCAGATAACGCTTGCTATCTTCAATACCTTTTCTTTCAACATTTCCATTTTATTCATATAACAGTAATAGATCCCACTATCAAATAGTATTTCTGATTATACACCACCTTTTAAAGCATCATAAAGCAGGTCGCGCTACTTACAACACAGGTGAGAAAAGGATCCAAACAAAAAATAGATGATATTTCAATAATTTCTTTGCACCATTTTTAAAGGGTGAAAGTTATCTTTTACTTATATTCTCTGAAAACCTCAGTCAAAACACTATACCATCTATTTATTACATAAGCAAAAATAGCAGAAATCCCCTCTGCACTGTATTCTTCATATAGTCCTTGAGCCAACCGGCCATATTTTGAAGTGAATGCTCCGGCGGGGGGAGTAATTCTCATTATGATTTTCCATTAGACCAATGTCTCAAGTGTCAGAAAAGGTGTGATGGACATCTGAGAACGGTAGCTTAGTGCCCGGATGGACGCCATCTTTGAAACCACCCAGCTCGAAAATGCCCATTTGGTGGGGTACATTGTTGCACGTGTATCTGGACTTCTATACTAGCTATCGATGTGCGGTTGATGACTAAATATACGTCCGATGTGTACCGTCTAAATAAAAAATAATATGAAGCATTTTGTTTTAGATTAATTATTATAAAAATCAATTATCGAAAAAAAATCATATATTTTTCAATATTTTATTATTAGACTTGTACTTTTTTTAGTGAAACAACACTGGTATGATTTTCCAAATTATGCATTGTGCTACACCGTTTATCTGTCTATAAAAATAACTCAAAAACTAAAACATATCATCCACCACGAGTGTACACAAAAAATATATGAAAAGGCATGCACTTTCCACAAACCGAAACTATGTCAGTTGGAATTTCCCGCCGATAATCAACCCACAGAACCCAGTGCCGAAAGTGACGTCAGTCTATTCTATATCTATATTCTATATTCTATATCTCAGTCTGAGATTTGTTGCGGTGACCTGATTAATTTCTGAGGGGGGGGGGGGGGGGTGGGTGGCTTAAGAACTAAAAGTGAACATGTTAGATGGCGCCACATACAACTCTATTATAGAGTTGTATTGTGGCGCCATCTAACATGTTCACTGACTTGGATGAGTATGTCTATGTAAGCTGGCGAGCTTTTCGGATATCGGAGTAATCTAACGTCAGTCTTTTTGTTCTTTCAGCTGAGATGGCCGGTGTCGAGGCGAAACGGGCGAAGATTGAACCTGAGTCCGGAACGTGCATCCTGTGCAGCAAGAAGTCGCCACTCTCTGAACTAAGCAAGGCAGCGGGCAACAGTTCTTGGAAGACATTGTGTGACGCAGCTGCAGTTAGAAACTTTTATCCAATTCTAAAGCTAGTCCAAGAAGGCGCAGTTGAACTTCCTAATATTCCAATATTATACCATAGGGCTTGTAGATCAGACTTCACTCACAAAGGTTTTAGTCTTCGACAAGGGGCTGTGTCACGATACTATCTAACTGCAGAAAATCGGGCTACTGCACTGAGGCAACTACGAGAAACTATCCTTGTGAATGGCAGCGACACATCTCACACCAAGCACCCTGACTTGTCCACTTCTCGCATCAAACGTGATGAGTCTGGCGTCACAGCTATCTGTGATCTACTGGAAAATGACTGGACCAATCCATTCGCCGATGATCCGTCATGTCTTCTCAGTATATCTACCGGAGCGGCTGCGAGGGAGGACGTTTCTAATGACCTACTCAACACCCTGCAAAAGGGGGAAGCGGCGTATCAAAGCTTCCAGAAACGTCTTGAAGAGGGAACAGGCTTTCATGACACATTGAACAAGCTAAACTTGAAGACCTTTGGTAAGATCAAGCAGAAAGTTGTGAAGGGCACAAACAAGGAGATCGTCCTGAGAGCTGACAGACAACTGTTTGCCACCATGATACTCATCGCCAAGACAAGGAACCTCGACATGCAACTTGTCCTTTGTCACCCACTAGGGCCGTTACCATGGTCTTTGGCAAACGTTGATGGGACAATGAAAAAAACGAACAAAGCTGCACTTGCGAAACACATGGAAGGTCTTGTGGAACCAGCCGAGAACGTTGACAAGCGAAGTGCAACAATAATTGATGCGATGGCTCTCATACAAAAGATGCATGGCGAGAACGACACGTTCGAAGAACTATCTGACCGCATCCTTGCTGCAGCGCTTCACGCTGGTCAAGGCAGTGAGCGCATCGATGTTGTCTTTGACACATACACAGAAGAATCCATCAAAGCAGCTGAGCGTGTGAACCGCGGTTCAAATGAAGGCATCAGTTTCAGCGAGATCAGACCCGCACACAAAATCATGAACTGGCGGTGTCTCCTTGCTTGCAGCCAGACAAAGGAGAAACTGGTTGTGTTTCTGGCGGAGTTGTGGAAACATGAAACAAATCGCGAAAAGCTAGGCAACAGAACACTGTATGTCACCTGTGGTGAAAAATGTCTGGTACTGACCCGCGATAGGTGGAAGTTGGTGCAAGCACTCGAATGTAGCCACGAGGAAGCAAACACGCGTATGTTTCTCCACGCAAAGCACGCCGCTACCCACTACAAGACGATCATCTTAGTGGCAGATGACACCGACGTTCTGATCATCAGTCTTCATCTCAGCAGAACCATCGATAGTCAGCTCTTCATCAGACGAGGAACAAAGGTTCGAGTCAGAATGATCGACGTTGGAAAGTTGGCTGCGGTATTGGGGTCTGGAGTTTGCAGTGCATTGCCAGGGCTTCATGCATGGAGCGGGTGTGACACTGTGAGTGCTCTGGCTAGCCAAGGAAAGATAAAGGCTTTGAAGCTTGTGCAAGCGAATGAGCTGTATCTTCAAGCATTCACAGATCTGGGATCTTCGTGGAATGTACCAACAAACGTCTTCAATAGCATTCAGGCCTTCACGTGTCAGCTGTACGCCAAGAACACGAAGATCGTCGGTGTTAATTCGCTCCGTTATCACATGTTCTGTGCAAAGAAGGGCCAGATCGAATCTGGACAATTGCCGCCTTGTGAAGACTCCTTGATGCAACATACGCTTAGGGCCAACTATCAGGCGGCTATCTGGCGACGCAGCCTTGAAAACCTACCAGACGTCCCAACACCATCAGCAGGACATGGTTGGGAACTCGATGATGGCGGTTCGCTCACAATCCGATGGATGGCGGGTCTACCAGCTCCAGATGTCGTCTTGAATCTCATCTCATGCACATGCAGAAGGACGTGTCGACCGTCAGATTGCTCCTGCATACTGAATGGGTTGAAGTGCACTGTTGTGTGTAAGCTGCAGGGATGCTCCAACATGGTGCAGGATGATGCTATCGTGGCTCAGGATGCCAATGACTCTGATGGCGACTCTGATGATTAACTTTGTGTGCACTGTATATTGTATAGCATATGTTGTTCTCTATTATAATGCAGGCCAAATTGCCTGAAAATCTTTATCGACAGATAAACGGTTTAGCAAAATGTATAATTTGGAAGATCATACCGGTGTTATTTGACTAAAACATGACATGTTCAATGATACCTCCGCTTGCTTATTAGGAATATATATCGTATGGTGTTAAAATCAGCTCCATACGTCTTTCCAAACTCTAGTAATGAATAATTAATATAATTGGCGGCCATTTTGAAATCCAAGATGGCCACCAAAGTGCAGATTTCCTATGTAACAATTTCCGCCTGCTTATTAGATATCGTATGGTGTTAAAATCCTCTCCGTACGACATTCCTAACTTGCGTTATCGTCAGAATAGATAATGCCAGCGGCGGCCTAAGTCATTTTATGCCTCTTTACATTTATTTGTGTACACTCGTGGTGGATGATATGTTTTAGTTTTTGAGTTATTTTTATAGACAGATAAACGGTGTAGCACAATGCATAATTTGGAAAATCATACCAGTGTTGTTTCACTAAAAAAAGTACAAGTCTAATAATAAAATATTGAAAAATATATGATTTTTTTTCGATAATTGATTTTTATAATAATTAATCTAAAACAAAATGCTTCATATAATTTTTTATTTAGACGGTACACATCGGACGTATATTTAGTCGTCAACCGCACATCGATAGCTAGTATAGAAGTCCAGATACACGTGCAACAATGTACCCCACCAAATGGGCATTTTCGAGCTGGGTGGTTTCAAAGATGGCGTCCATCCGGGCACTAAGCTACCGTTCTCAGATGTCCATCACACCTTTTCTGACACTTGAGACATTGGTCTAATGGAAAATCATAATGAGAATTACTCCCTCCGCCGGAGCATTACTTTTGGTCTGGCTCAAGGACTAATATATGAAGGGTGGCGGACTGATGGCGATACATGCTACGACATCTCGTATTTCAGTGCCAACTTTTCAACACATTCTTTTTGCTAACCCTTCCCACCTCCCCACTCCACCCCTCACCTCACTCTCTTTATTTTCTCCCCCCTCTCCCCCATGCCCCCACCCTGCTCCCCCATCCCTTTTTGTCTCTTCCACACCCCTCTCTCTCTCTCTCTCTCTCTCTCTCACCCACACATCTCTCCTTCCCCCTCCCCTCTCACCTCCCCACCACCCCTCCTCTTCTTTTCCCCCTCTCCTCCCCCTCCCCATGCCCCCCCCTCCCATTGAAAAATACAGTATGTCGTGGTATATTGTTAGTATCTTGGTACCTGGACTTTTTGAATGCATAAAATTCTGTGTGGGCTGACAAGGTTTTTTTGTGTGTGTGCAGCTATGAGCGGGTGGACGAACTCATCTGGGTTAAGACAAACCAGTTACAGCGCATCATTCGCACAGGACGCACAGGCCATTGGCTCAACCATGGCAAGGAACATTGCCTAGTAAGTGTCTAGTTCCAATGTGCTCACCTCGACCACTTTATCTTTATCTCGTGAACCTGCCAGTTCACTTGTCAACCACAAGCATAATTATTCAACATTTATCGCATCATCACCACCATCTTTTTTCCACAGCTTGTTTATATTTTTTACATCGTATGCATGCTAGCTTTCATTTTCTGATTTGTTTTTAGCTCACCTGGAACGTAGTTCCAGGGAGCTTATGGGATGGGTCATCATCAATCCGTCAGTCCGTAAACACTTGCAACTTCTTCTCTGAAACTGCTGATGGGATTGTGACCAAACTTGGCACAAATTATAATTGGTATGTTGAAACTCAAGTTTGTTCACGTTTAAAAATCTGGGTTTACTGGGGGTCAAAGTGGATCCAGGTTTGACACCCCAAAATAGGAATTTGCTTTTTCCTCTGAAACTACACACACTATTTCGATGACACTTGACCACAACCTTCATTACCCGTGATGTACCAAAGTTTGTTGATGGCATTAAAACAAATCGGGTCCTAAGTGGGTATACGGGGAGTGGTGGCGGAGGGGAGGGGGAGCGGGTTGCCCTCCCAAAATAGGTATTTGCTTTCTTCTCCGAAACTACGCACGATTTCGATAAAACTTTACCACAATCTTCAGTACCTCTGATGTACCAAAGTTTGCTCACAGCATTAGCAAAATCGGGGTCGACTGAGGGAGGAGGGGTTTGCCCCCCAAAATAGGTATTTTTTTGTTTGTTTGTTTAAAGTCTTATGATTGTGTTCGTATGAGTCTACATGCTGTCTGTCTCCCAGCAACCATTGAAATTGGTTTAAAATACCGTTATACTGTTTAAATACCTTTTGTCGGTGCAGTAGACTGCTTTATTCTACCAAGTGAGCACCCAGGAGTATTGCCCCAATTTTTTTATTTTACTAGGAGGATATTTGTGGCATTTATTGTCTTTTCATAGGCAGCATTTTTTGCTGATAAAAAGTTGCCTCAAGCCAAATAAGACAAGACCATGTGGGGCAAGCAGACTAAGCTTTTTTCAAAGTTGATTCGTGAGCTGGCTGGGTATAGATAATCCGATCATAACATTGTAATTCTTTTGAGACTAGCGCAGTCTTCATAAGCTTAGAATCTAAATCCTGCATACAGCTGCTTTCAGCTGGATTTAAACCAACAACTTCTGGCATTATACGGCCTTGTTTATGGAACAACATGGTGTTCTCAGGGCGCCTGTTATCACAAAGGCAAGATCACCTTTAATTTGTTCTTTGGAACGCAAACCAAACACGTGGTGCCCCCAGTTTGGTCCACCTTTCGATGTGTTCTCGGGGCACCCAGAGATCACCTATTACGTTATATAAACACAAACGTTTGCTGACGCGCCTCTTCACTGGAAGTTTAAACCGGAACTTCTGGTGAAAGGTCCATCAGTTTTTTTTGCACCTTGGTCATTTCATTTGCAAGACTTTCATTGCTCATCTTGATATTGCCCAACACCTTCCAGATGTGATGATCATCGTAATCCAAAGTGAATTATATTATTTTGTACTTATGACAATTCATTAATATGATGTTCTGGATTTGATATGACGATGAATTACCCACGAAACTGAAATAAAAGCACACGCCGAAGATAAGGCCACAGCAAGGTCAAATCACTGATGTTGAGTGGAACACATTTGGGTAACCTTTTCCTGCGTTGTATAAGTGCTCACTGTGACTGCTAAAGGCGATCTCAGAACAACTATTTTGGGGCGCCTCGACTGGTGTTGACTTAACGGTTAAAGTGGCTGGCTTGAGATCTGAGTTTAAGCCCCTGTCATGCCGTTGAAGTTACACCAGGTGGGTTGACTCGGTCTGTCATCCTTCTGAGGTCGGCAAAACGAGTACCAGTGGACTGGTAATCGAGGGCACTGCATCAGCGGCACAGCCGCACCCCCAGAAGATGACGCAACCACCTGCACATGAACCACCACCACCTTTATTCTGTAAACACAGTCTAAGTGTCCTTACAACTGTACCACCTTACCCCAATTATTTATTTTCCTTTTTTTTGTTATTCTCCTTTCACAGAGCTCACTTGTGTTAGCTAATATTCCATGTTTTTGGCCATATGTACAAGGCTGAGCTGAGTATGTACAAGGGCAAGTATAAAGGTTTTCACCTGGAAAAAAAAAATCAAATGAAATTGGAGTCAGAAATGTCACATTGGCATCAATAAACTCACCCATTGCTGGGAAAAAGTGTGATACTGACTGGAAAGCACATAGAAAAGATAACATTTGTGTGGAGTTTCACTTTTTGGTCGGGATAGCAACTTTCTTTTGAGGGGAGAAAAACATTATGATTCTCGACTGGCTTAACTTGTCTTTGTAACCAGAAAACTGCTTCGAATTGTCAGAGTGGTTGTAATGCTGAAGGCTATGTAGCAGTTACAGTTTTGCACCCGACATTACGTATTAGACTGATTAGTTTTGAGCCTGGCGTTGGCTTAGCGGTTAGGGTGCCGGCTTGGGATCCTAGGATCCTGGGTTCGAATCCCGGTCGATCGCTGAATTAACGCCAGGGGGGTTGACTCAGCCTGTCATCCTTCCGAGGTCGGCAAATTGAGTACCAGCTTGCTGGGATAAATGATCACGGTGTGTACCCCGATTTAGAATAGGTACACCGTATCCCTGCGCATCGTAAGAGCATGACCAAGGGTTGGCGTCAGGAAGGGCATCCGGCCATAAAAACATTGCCTCAAACAGGGAACCATGATTGTCATGGGGCCCGCAAGGCTAACCCCTGCTCTAGCGGGGAAAATGGCCTTAAAACGATCATTCATTCATTCATTTCATTACGTATTAGTTTAGATTTTGCTTTGCATTGCAGGTGGGAGCCAAGGGAAACCTCAAGGGCTTTAACCGTGGCCTGGACTGTGATGTGCTCGTGGCAGAGGTCAGTGCATTATTTGCTTAATATTTCCATATTGTGATTCAGAGCATAACAGACAGGTTCGTGGTGCTACATTCAATAAAGAGAAATTGATTGCATGAAAGACAGAGGTTGTTTAAGCTTTATGGAGGTGTGACTGACTAATGAGGTTTGTAAAAAATGAAAATCCAGTTGTCTTGGATGAGATAAACATTTTTACTGAAACATCCAGTCAGATGTTTTGTTTTGTTCGTTCTTTTTCTCTTGGCACATAAGAATTTGGTAGGATTATTTTTCACTCCAGACACCTCTCATTGCTAAGTATATTGAATGTCCACCTTGCTAGTTATCAATATGAACGCATTATGTGTTTCGGGTTTTCCGTCCGGCTGTCCGGGCATGATAGCTTTTCATTGCTGTGATAACTTAAAAACAGCTGAAGGGATCTAAATAAAACCTGGTACAAGTATGTATAATGATGCAAAGATGAACTGATAAGATTATGGGGTCAAGAGGTCAAAGGTAAGACTCCTGTTAGGCAAAAATTGTCTTACCGAGATAACTTGTGACCAGTAATGAGATTTTGACCAAACTTAGTATAAGTATATATTATGATGTAAAGATGAACTGATTAAATTTTGGTATAAAGAGGTCAAAGGTAAAAGTCTAATAAGTTGTCGTTACCGCGATAACGCGACATAAGAATGGCTGAAGGAACTTGGTAGAAGTATGCATAATGATGCAATAATGTGGTGAAGGTATATCGGTCGATGTCCCTAACGTCAAGGAGTGCCGTTCTAGTTTGTATGTATTCTGATTCTTATGTGACACACTCTGTTACAGAGCAGCGGTGCTGCCGCAGCATTTTCTTAGCAAGGGTTGCACTGGCTGGCTTATCATTGCCTTCCCGGTAGTAGAGGATAGACCTATTGGCTGAAAAAGAGGGCCGATAGACACATTGGTCTGAGGAAACCCACTGCGAAGCAGGTGAAATGTTGCCTGACACAGGATCTGCTCTTGCTTTGGTACCTCCGACAGCAAACGTGGGCCAAGATCATGTTTTCACCACTGTCTATATCTGTCTGTCTGTCTGTCTGTTTGTCTGTCTGTTAATAGGACATCTCAAAAAGTTGTGAACGGATTCGGACGAAATTTGCTGACTGTGTGACAGGGATGAATTGATTAGATTTTGGTGAAGATCTGAATACGGATCCGAAAATTTATAAAGTGATTCCTCACCATTGAGGGATCGGGCTAAAACTCGACATGTATATATATACGCTAGCCTAAAACCTTCCCGGGGCCCGTCCCGACATTTTTTGTATTAGAGGTTTCCTCCTATCTTTCACCGTTCAGGAGATTAGCTTGCGCAGACAAACAAACAAAAACTTTCTTTTATAATTTAGAGAGAAGAGATTATGTCGTAAAAAGTAAAATATAGCATTGATGTGTCTTGGATTGTAGTGAGTATCTGACATGTCGAACCTTTTGAAAGCCCCTCATGTAGAACTTCATTTTCGGGATAGCTGAAAACCCCTCGGTTTTTGGTAGATTTTCAACATTCTGTTGGGGTATGTTTTGGGGTTCAGGTCCGATCTACCAGCCATAAACCGGATGAGATTTATGGCATCATTGAGCGGCTGTCACCTGGCACACGCAAGATAGAGATGTTTGGACGTCCCCATAACGTACAACCAAACTGGTATGCTAAATTGCACCCTTTCATGGCACATCATATCTAAATGTCAGAGTCCCAGTTTTAGTTGTGATAATTCAATATTTTGTCCTGGACAACTCAAATTTTAGAGATTGTCACAACACCCAAGATTTAACCAATTGTTTTTTCCTTTGTATATTTGTATATTCCTTTGTATATATATTATATATATATATATATATATATATATATATATATATATATATATATATATATATATCGTTGTGAATTTGAGAATTGTTGTAAAATATCACCCTGTGTAAGTGTCATGATTTTTCTAAATACCTCCTTTAAGAACCAAGATCACTGGTCGTCCCCTTAGTTAATTCACCGCATACACCTAGCAAATTTTAGAACCTCTAAATAGTTATTCCCTTATTCTATGTTAGTTAAAGGCTGTGTCTTCCATTAGTTGACACTCCATTGCACCGAATCAAATAAGATTGTTACGGAACCCAACGTCGGCCTATGGTTCCCCTTTGAGGGGGGATTAGTCCCCTCGCTTGTCACTGACCGACGTGGTCCCTGAAGCTGCACCGCGGCCTCCGGAAAGGCCGGTGAGCCGCTTCGTTCGCGACCGCGGATAAGATGGTAATTTGCCGAGCGGATGGCAGCCGCGGCCCGAACCGTTAACAAGACTAACCCGATCCTGAAACGTTGGCCAAATCGTGCCACAGGTATTCAATTTGGAAAAGACAAAGATGACGGATGTGAAGAAGAAGAAGACAAGAGGTAGGAAATACGAATAGGATTTATTACTATTTACAACCAAAAGAAACCAAGGAGAAGGAAGGATACGAAAATAAAGCAGAAAGAGGGACGGACCAGAAGGACACAGTGAAACTTAGCTTACCTATGCAGTCTTACTTAACCCAGGACAGAACAAACAAAGACGGACTCACACGAATGGGGAATGAAGGCAGGAATGACTGGAAGGAGGAATGGGAAGGTTCAGCTGGGGCAGATGGTTCGGTCTTGATCCCGCACGGGACGTCGGGCTGGACCTCGACGGCCACCGATGCCACCGCAATCTGGTTCCTGCGGGGTAACGGGTTGGAGCTGCCTGGTGGAGTCAATGCTGCTTGTGGAGCCAAAGCTGCTGGTGGAGCCAAAGCTGCTGGTGGAGCCAAAGCTGCTGGTGGAGCCAAACTGCTGGTGGAGCCAAACTGCTGGTGGAGCCAAAACTGCTGGTGGAGCCAAAACTGCTGGTGGAGCCAAAACTGCTTCTCTGGCTCACCTCAGGACGCGTCTCCCTTCTCTCGCCGAGGACTCGTCTCGACTCATCTGCCGTCTCTAGCGCAACTCTCTTAGAACTTAGAACTCCTTTGCCGTCTCTGGCGCAACTCTTTCTTGGAACTTCGAACTCCGAACCCCTCCCAAAGGCTTCCGCGCGCGCTTATATAACGCCTCGGGCGATCAAGCCGCCGGCCTCCAGGACACGCCCATCGGTGAGCTCGCCTCGGCCCTGATTGGTTGGCACGGGCTCTCTGGCTCCACCCTTGATGACGATGGGCGGGCACGCCCTTCTTCCCCGAGCTGACCACGCCGTAATGGTGGCAAATGCAGTTGGCAGTAGAGGCTTTGGGAATGGGAATGAAAGGGGATCTATCTATTTGAATTCGGTGCAATGGAGTGTCAATTAATGGAAGACACAGCCTTAACCTACATAGAATAAGGAAATAAACTACCAACAAGGAGGAAATCTATGATTGGCTAACGTGATTGTTTATGACCTAATTACGGGACGCACTTTGACCTTTATACACAACTGGAGGAAGGAGGGTGATATTTTACAATGTACTACACAATAAAAAAACACAATTTTTTTTTTTTTTTTTTTTTTTGTTGTATACTGAATCGAGGCTCGTGAAAGAGCTAACATTTATTTCACAAACAAATCAACCAGACAAACAAAATATACAAAAAGAGGGAGCGGAAGACAAGATGGGGAGAGAAGGGGAAGCACACAACCACAACATTTGAGAGCAGGGAGAAGTGTGGGAGGGAGAGGGCTTGGGGGCAGGAGGCGTGGGAAGGGGAGGGGGGGGGGGGGGGGAAGAGGTATAAAACACAAGGGGACCGAAATTAGCGGGGGTATAAAAGATCAAGGTTTTGGATGGGGGAGGATAAGAGATGGTGGTGAACAGCTGTTTTAAAGACCTGGAGGGTGGAGTGGGATTGAAGAGAGTGAGGGAGTTTGTTCCAGAGGCGGGAGAAAAGAGGAATGAAGGAGTGAAGGTGAGCAGAAAGTCTTGATTTTGGCAGTTTAACCATAAGAGGGTTGCTGGCAGATCTTGTGCGACCTGTAAGAATATTTGGGGGACAGAGCCGAGAGAGGGCTGGGGGGGGCAAGGCCAGAGAGGAGTCGGTAGAAGACGGAAAGACCACCAACCTGCCTGCGGTGAGTGAGTGAAAGGCCCTTGGAGTTAGCTTCATCGCGGGAGATTCCAATGATTCTGAACGAATTCTGAACGAACAATTCTCATATCCACAACAATATATATATATATATATATATATATATATATATATATATATATATATATATATATATATATATATATATATATATATATATATATATATATATATATATATATATTGTTGTGGATATGAGGCCTGTATTTTTTTTGATTGTGTTGTATTGTGGTAAATTGGTGATGATTATTGTTTATTCTGCGCCCCCTGCCTCCGGAGCTGTGTAAAGGTGAAAGGGCATCCCATAATTAGTCCACAAGCATACACGTCAGCCAATAATAGAATACCCCTGTTCGATAGTTATCTCTTATTCTGTGTTTTAGGGTAAGGCTGTGTCTCCCATTAATTGAAGTACTCCATTGCACCAGTGAAAGAGAATAGATCCCCTTTCATTCCCATCCCCAAAATCTCCATTTCCTTTCACAACCCCTTTCGTCATTGCCAAGCCTCGATTGCCAATTACATCCCCTCCAAAACCACCATTCAACATGTGCTCGGTTCGGGGAAGAGGGGCGTGGCCGCCCGTCGTCATCAAGGGCGGAGCCAGAGGGTCGCGTGACCAACCAGGGCCGAGGTGAGCACACCGGTGGGCGTGTCCTGAAGGCCGGCGGCTTGATCGCCGGAGGCGCTATAAAGGCGCGCGCGCAAGAAGCGTGGTGTGGTCGGTGGTGAGGAGTGAGTGGACCAAGAGAGAGAAAGTGGTTGGACCAAGAAAGAGAAAGAGTGGTTGGACCAAGAGAGAAAGAGTGGTTGGACAGGGAGACGTGCAAGAGTGTTGTTGAGTTGAGGGTTTGGACCAGACGAGTCAGACGAGTCCTGGAAAAGCAAGCGGCGGCCACAGCAGCAACAACACCCAACAGCCGCTTGGGGCCTGGACGGCGGTTTTGAGCAGGGCCGCGAAGGAACGGCGGCTGCTAAACGCGCCGATCGTGCTGCAGGACCCCCTTGGACCTTCCTCTCCCTCCAGCCATCCACCTCCTGCCTTTCCACCCTTCTTGTGTACGTGAGTTTGTTCTGTGTGTCTTGTCCCTGGGTATTTAATTAAGTCTGTATAAGCTAGTATTTGCACTGTGTCACCTGCGTCTTATGTGTTGTAAATAAACGTGACTGCTTTCTTTTTGCTTGTGTGTATAATAAATCCAATTACTCTTCTGTCCGTCTTCTCGTCTTATTCCTTTTCCTCTTTGCATTTCGTCGTTTTAGTCTTTTCCAGATTGGGCAGCTGCGGTGCGATACGGCCAAAGTTCTGGGTGAATCGGGTGAGTCGGGGAACAACTGTTCGGTCGCGGAGCCTTCGCTCGGCAAACAACATCCTAAACCGCGATCAGTAACAATATATATATATATATATATATATATATATATATATTGTTGTGAATTTGAGAATTGTTGTAAAATATCACCATGTGTAAGTGTCATGATTGTTGTAAATACCTCCTTTAAGAACCAAGATCACTGGTCGTCCCCTTAGTTAATTCACCGCATACACCTAGCAAATTTTAGAACCTCTAAATAGTTATTCCCTTATTCTATGTTAGTTAAAGGCTGTGTCTTCCATTAGTTGACACTCCATTGCATCGAATCAAATAAGAATAGCTCCCCTTCAATAATTACATTTCCCAGCCAAACTCTCCATCTCTGGGTAAAGCAGTTTCACAAGCGTGGGGTGCGCGCCCTCTCATTTCACTGCTATAGTGAATATGTGCTCCGTGCTCTGTTTGAACAGGAGGGGCGGGGTCGCTGGGAAGAGTCAAGCCCAGGGCGCGCCATGAGGGGCGGGGCTGTTCAGCCCCATGCCCAAATAAGGAAACAAGCCCGTGGCTCGCCACGAGGGGCGCGCCGTTCGGCGCCATGCCCAAATAAGGAGACAAGCCCGGGGCATTGCCATGTAAGGGTGTAAGGGTGTAAGAGTGAGGAGGGCGTGTCACACCCAAGCTGAAGGTATGAGACAAGGGTGCGACGATCGCGCAAGAGAGAGATACAGCAAGAGATACAAAGAAGGTGGTGCCAAAGGAGGATTGGAGGGAGAGAGATGCGTCAGACGATTGAGAGAGGACCGGAGCAGATGACAAAAGAGCCCGAGGCGTGTCGAGGAAGGACGAGATACGTGTGCTGCCGCCGCCCTGCTCGCTCCTAGCCCGGAGAGGACCTGCTTGCTGTGCGCCCTGCTCAACCTTCCAGGCTTTGTGGTCCCACCTGAACCTTCTGATCCCTCCAGCCAATCCATCTGCAATTTCCCCATTCGTGTACGTGAGTTTGTTCTGTGTGTCTTGTCCCTGGGGTTAAGTAAGACTGTATAATATAAGTTAATATTTGCACTGTGTCTTCTTCTTCTTCTTCTTCTTCTTCTTCTTCCAGTTACTTTCGTTATCTTTCCTTCTCCTTGGTACTTTTTGATTGTGTGTAAATAATAATAAATCCTGTTATTCCCTACTTTGCCTTTTTCTTCTTCATGCTCGTTCGGTCGCTTTAGAGGTTTCCCCATTGAGTATATGTGGCGCGATTTTGGCCAACGTTTAAGGATCGGGTCTAGTTCCGTTAATAGTTCGTGCCGCGGTTGCTAAAACCGCTCGGCAATTAACATCTGTCCGCGGTACGAACGAGGTTGTGCACCTGCCTCTTCGGGGGTAGCTGTGCAGCGTCAGGGACCACGTCGGTCAGTTATAGATGAGGGGATTAATCCCCCCTCGATAAGGGGAACAGAGGCCGACATTGGGTTCCGTAACAATTGGTGTCAGGAATGTCGGATTCGGACCTGAAGCGCGAATAGCGCGCTCAAAATTTCGAGCGGCCAAAATTTTAGTTAATATCCAAATTCGAAATCGCGCCATGGATGATCAAGACGACCGGATGCCAGTGGGGGAATTAGAAGAGGGGTTAGAGTTGACCCAGGACCCCGGGGAGGATTTGGGAGTAATGGAGGAGGAGAGAAATGAAGATGTGGCTGCGGAGGTATCAGGTGCGCAAAATGGCGCCCTCGCGCACGTGGTTGCAGAGGCACAAAATGGCGGCGCTGCGGCAGCCGAGCCCGCGGCACTGGTGAAATTGTACCTCATCGCGGCGCAGATGATGGGGTATATGGCAAAAATGGCTGAAAAATCCAGCAGGGAAATGGAATGAATGATGGAAAGGAATAGTGAGCGATTGGAAAGCAGAATGAGGGACGAAAGGAGGGCTCAGAGAGAAAAATTGGGAAATCTAATTGAAGGGTGTTGTAATAGAATAAAGGGGGACAAATCAAGGGCAGAAATGAGGGCCGATGGAGAGCAAATGGGAAATAATGGGAAAACCAGATTCGGGGGATTGAGTAAGGAGGTGGAAAAGATGGATGCAATGCCAATGAGGGAAGAAGGAAGGGCCAACACCAATAACTTAGGAAGTAAATTGGAGGGAGTCGGAAGCAGATTAGGGGACAAATTGAGAAGCATAATTGGCCAAGCCAAATAGATTAATGAGGGATTGGCGAGGGGGCAAGCCGCATATGAAGTAAGGGAAGCGGAGAGGGACAGAGACCGCAGGTTGGGCGAGCAGGGCACACGGGTGCACGACGAAGTAAAGCAGGTCGAGGAGCACTGGTTGGGCGAAGTGGAGAAAAGCACGGGTAACTGGACCGGGGTAGAAATCGCGACCCGGGGTATGGGGCAGCCAGCGACCGCTGAGGTAGAAGAGGGAATTTTAATAAAGCCAGCGGTCGTCGTGGTGAATAAAGAAAAAGCAGTAGTGGGTATAATTGAAATTGAAAAGACGACGGAGGTAGCCCAGCAGTTGGAGGAAGGAATGGAAACTGTACAAAGTCCGTGCTCACATCACGATGCTGTGCTTAATAATCCTTATAAAGATTTGCAGGTGCGCGTGGAGAAAAGGATCCCCCAGGTGAGTCGTGCTGTATGTTGTGCGGGGAGATTTTGCAGGAGGATGTTTGGCGCGAAGAGAATTGTCGCGCGATTGGGGTCAATATGGCACCCGGGCGTTGTGGGAGGTCTGAGGGGCGTGGTGTACGAAAGAATGGTGCGCTTGTGGAAAAAAAGTGTGCATCGGGGAATGAGCGTGTTACGAAGCGCGAGTGTGAAACCGAGTGCGAGCAAGAATGCACGCCGGAGTGGACGGAGTGTACGTGCGAGGGTGAGAGTGACCCGGAGTGTGAGCTGGTGGAGGAGCGGGTGCGAGGATGCACGTTTGGAATGGACGGCGGGAGTGTGCGATGGAGCACACCTGAGTTGGTTGTGGCGCGTGTGCGGCAGGGCACATCGGAGCGCGTGAGTGGGTGGATGCAAGAGTGCACGCCCATGGTGAGTGTTACGGAGGACGTAACGGAGGAGAGGTGTGGAACGAAGTGTGCGAACGACGAGTGTGTGCGAGAGGTGTGGTGTGTAACAGGGAGTGCGATGGTGGAGTGGACGAAGTGTGTGGAATGTACGGGCGGCGTTGGAACGCCGGGCTTTGTGAGTGTGAAACGGGTCGCGTGGTGTGAGCATGCAAGTGAAGCATCGACGTTAACCGGGTTAGCAGTTAGGGCGACGGATAGCCGAGGCGAGCACTCGGGGCGCGGTGCGCTTTGTTGGATGCTAGGCCCGGCGCGGATCGATGCTGCATCGCTTCTCTTAGAAGCGCCGTTGCCGATTCGGGCTTGGCCCCTCCCTGCACGGTCGAGTCCGGGCCTTGTCGGGCAAGGCGACCGGTCCGGTTCAGGGACAGGTTGGAGGAAGCGGAACGGTGCCCCCTGGTGGTGGGGGCGGGGTTCCGACCGGGCGGGATCGAGCCATCGGGCCGGGGACCGGAAGGTGCCGCGCCGAGATGGTGCGTGGAATCTCGGCCCGACCAAACCGCCTCCCCTGCACCGAATGCCGGACGGATTCAACCTGCAGGCAAACAAACCACCCAAATTCATTGCTCGGCTTTGCGAAGCCGAGTTTTAATGATGTCATGACGCACCGAGGCTCGGATATAGTGGACTGTGATGATGATCGTGTTTTGGATTCGAAATTTTGGGATAGGGAATTTGTGGATGGCAAAATTTATAGTGAAAGGTACCCGATGTGGTGGGATGGCAACTCTGCCATCCCTCACAACGGGGGGCAAAGGAGCAATAGTTTTATGGGGTTTATGGCAGTGAAAACTAGCCTGGGAGGGTTAGGATAAAATGGTAGGGATCTAGAGATGACCAAAGGTAACGGTAAGTTTAAGTCGCGACATTGGACAGGTAGTGGGGGCATAGAGAGGGTAGTTGGATGATAATGACGAGGGAGCGCAATAATGTAAGGGGCCACGGGGAAGCGCGAGTTTTAGCAGGGCACCAGGTAGATTAGATGATGCCGTGTGAGTGAGAGTATTGATATCGAGCAAATGAGGAATTGCGGGGCAATGCTCGGGAGAGATGTGTGTGTGAGCGTGGGAAAATCTGGGTGCCTGAGGCAATGGTTTTGAGAATCGAAAGTGTATGGAGCAGTGTATGAGCGAGTAATAGTGATTGAGTGGTGTGTTGACCAAATGGTCCTGGGAGGAAGGAGGGTGCAGGTAGCACCAAGAGTGATGGCACAGGTGTGAAAATACAGGTGAATGGAGAATGGTTGTATGGAATAAATGGTATGGAATACATGGAGTATGGAATGGATGGTATGGAGTGAGTATGGTGGAAACTGTGGTGGAGTGGATGGTGCGAAGGCAGTGGATGGGGAGGATGGACCCCATCACGAATACCTGGGGAGGGTAGTTTAAGAGTTAGGTAGAGGGAGTAGGTAAATTGTGGTTGGATATTGGCATCTGTGGTGCGTGGTGGAAGAATGGTATTTGGATGGGTGCATTAATGACGTGGAAATGGCTGGGCGTGTGGCCTGTTAGTATGTGTAGTTGAATGGGCACTCCACCACTGTGAGGATGTCGGCCAGGTGAGGTCGCAGGTGGGCTCTGGGAGCCGGTAGAGTTGTGGATGGGGCCCGAGGATCCAGATGACGGACCCGGGTAGCCCAGTGCCAGCAGGGCACCGAGTGGGGAGAGCGCCAGAGGGCCTTCCCCAGTTAGATAGGTTAGGGTAAGGAGCAGGTAAGCTCGGAGGCAACTACAGTGGTGGAGGTGTGCAGGTTGGTAGACCTGCTGGGAGAGCCACACAACCCAGTCCTGAAATTGTGCAAGGGCACAGGGAGTTGAATAGGGGGAGTGAGACCCCAAATTGATGAAGCACCACAGTTTGGTCAATGGGAATTTGGTTCTTAAAACCGCATAGAGTGTAAGATGGCCAATGGTTTGGCAGGGAAAGACCCCGGGAGTGTATTAAAGTCATTTAGAAGATAGTTAGGATTGAAATCTCCTCGCACCATCCGCATCCACTCACCTGAGGTGACGATACTCCACACCATGTCATGGATGTTTTGATTATTTTTATTGTGCAAATGTTTGGATTGTGAGATGCATCATGACGTGGGTGTGACATTGTGCTTGTTGTTCCATCTCTCCCTCCTTATGAGGATTGATGATGAATTGGTGATGGCAAATTTGGATTAGAGGGATTGTTATGACGAATTTGGTATAGGGGAAATATAGGGAAGACGAGACAGTAGTGATGAATTTGTAGATGTGTAGGTTTTTGTAAATACGGGGAGGGGCAAGGGGAGGTAGTGTAGGTCACATGTGGGGGGCGTACGGTAGGGACGAGCTTTCCTCCGCGCAGTCTCCAGACGCACCTCATTCTGCATTGCCTTGTCTGATGTGTACCCTTGTGACCTTACCTCACCTGTCTTCTGTTCCCCTGTCTCCCACCCGAGGACTGTGCTCTCTGGGCACTGAGAGGAGCGTGCGGGGGGCCGTGTCTGTGAGCCTGAAACTCCCGCAACCAGCATGCTTGCATTGATGCACCACCTATGGACCACCGTTCTGTGGCCGAGCACCACTTTATGGACCCCACGTTTTGGGGCCTGGCACCTCTGCTGGGGACCGGCCATGGTGGCCAGGTAATGTCACTTGCGGCCCAGGGTAAAGGTGGCACCTATGCCAAACAGGTGGACCACCCTTAGTTGGCCCCTGAGGCCCTAAATAAAAAGTGGACGCGTTGGTGCCCTTTTATTTCCAAATAGGCCGCAAGTAGAGAAAACGTCAGGAAGAACATCGGTCCAGCAGAGAAGAGGAAGACCACCACCAGTTGTTGTCTTGTGGGTTATTATGATGAACTGGTGACTGTTGCACCGAATGGTGCTTTTGGTGCTTTGGTGTATTGGTGTTGGTGCGTCGATGCAATGCGTGCTGTCTCCTCCCTCCCAACAGGAATTTCTTTTTTTTGTTTCCCCAAAAGAAAAATCACTGGTCCTGGGTTGCGTTTTGTAAATAGTCAAATAATGTCAATGTAAATAATGCTCCCCCACCGTAAATGTTTAGTTTTGAAAATAATTCCGCAATTCGGTTAGATGTGGGTGTGAAACTGTTAGATAGGGTGCAATGCAGCAGAGGGACATACTTATCTGTGTTTTAAAATTGTCGCACTCAGGGTCAGGTTAAATGTAGAGGGAATTACACCTACGTGCCACATTAAGCTAAAGTTTTATTGGCCCGAGCACGTGCCGAGGAGGATGAGGGTGCAGTGTTGTGAATTTGAGAATTGTTGTAAAATATCACCCTGTGTAAGTGTCATGATTGTTGTAAATACCTCCTTTAAGAACCAAGATCAATGGTCGTCCCCTTAGATAATTCACCGCATACACCTAGCAAATTTTAGAACCTCTAAATAGTTATTCCCTTATTCTATGTTAGTTAAAGGCTGTGTCTTCCATTAGTTGACACTCCATTGCACCGAATCAAATAAGAATAGCTCCCCTTCAATAATTACATTTCCCAGCCAAACTCTCCATCTCTGGGTAAAGCAGTTTCACAAGCGTGGGGTGTGCGCCCTCTCATTTCGCTGCTATAGTGAATATGTGCTCCATGCTCTATTTGAACAGGAGGGGCGGGGTCGCCGGGAAGAGGCAAGCCCAGGGCGCGCCACGAGGGGCGGGGCTGTTCAGCCCCATGCCCAAATAAGGAAACAAGCCCGTGGCTCGCCACGAGGGGCGCGCCGTTCGGCGCCATGCCCAAATAAGGAGACAAGCCCGGGGCATTGCCATGTAAGGGTGTAAGGGTGTAAGAGTGAGGAGGGCGTGTCACACCCGCGCTGAAGGTATGAGACAAGGGTGCGACGATCGCGCAAGAGAGAGATACAGCAAGAGATACAAAGAAGGTGGTGCCAAAGGAGGATTGGAGGGAGAGAGACGCGTCAGACGATTGAGAGAGGACCGGAGCAGATGACAAAAGAGCCCGAGGCATGTCGAGGAAGGACGAGATACGTGTGCTGCCGCCGCCCTGCTCGCTCCTAGCCCGGAGAGGACCTGCTTGCTGTGCGCCCTGCGCAACCTTCCAGGCTTTGTGGTCCCACCTGAACCTTCTGATCCCTCCAGCCAATCCATCTGCAATTTCCCCATTCGTGTACGTGAGTTTGTTCTGTGTGTCTTGTCCCTGGGGTTAAGTAAGACTGTATAATATAAGTTAATATTTGCACTGTGTCTTCTTCTTCTTCTTCTTCTTCTTCCAGTTACTTTCGTTATCTTTCCTTCTCCTTGGTTCTTTTTGATTGTGTGTAAATCTATCTATAATTCCAGTAATCTCTGTGTGTATGTGTGTGTGTATGTTTGTATGTGTGTGTGTCTGTGACCGCTGTTTCTCGACAACCACGGGTCCGATATACTTGAAACTTGCCAGGTATATTGCTGGGGACCCGAGGATGTGCCTTTTCAAGGTTTCATATTAATCGGAGAAGTAGTTACCGAGCTATGGCGATTTATTTACCAAACTCCGCAAGCCGTTCGCTTTGGACCAAACCATTTCATGTAAATAGAGGGGGGGGGGATTGTCACCGTACTCGTAAGCCGTTCGCTTTGGCTTTGCGAATGGACCAAACCATTTCATGTAAATAGAGGGGGGGGGGATTGTCACCGTACTCGCAAGCCTTTCGCTTTGGCTTTGCGAATGGACCAAACTATTTCATGTAAATAGAGGGGGGGGGGATATAATTTTAGATATATATATAGTACGGGCATGCCCTAGTAATAATAAATCCTGTTATTCCCTACTTTGCCTTTTTCTTCTTCATGCTTGTTCAGTTTCTTTAGAGGTTTCCCCATTGAGTATATGTGGCGCGATTTTGGCCAACGTTTAAGGATCGCGTCTAGTTCCGTTAATAGTTCGTGCCGCGGTTGCTAAAACCGCTCGGCAATTAACATCTGTCCGCGGTACGAACGAGGTTGTGCACCTGCCTCTTCGGGGGTAGCTGTGCAGCGTCAGGGACCATGTCGGTCAGTTATAGACGAGGGGATTAATCCCCCCTCGATAAGGGGAACAGAGGCCGACGTTGGGTTCCGCAACAATATATATACAGTGAAACCTTGACTTACGAGTGCACCAACTTACGAGTTTTCCGAGATACGAGCCGTCGCTTGGTCGAATTTTTGCTTTGTGATGCGAGCCGAGATCTGAGTTACGAGCTTACGCCACCCGCCACTAGGTGGCCCAACGAGCGTTCAGGTCACGTGGTTATCTTGCCGTGCAAGCATCTCTGCCGTATCGCTGTTGCTTTGTTTTCGCATTATGGTTATTTTGGAAAATTTCTTCGTTTTAACCATGGGTCCTAAGAAATTGAGTGCCAAGGGCAGTGCTGAGAAGAAGAAAAGGATGTGCTTGGATATAAAACACGCAATCGTCGAAAAACATGAGCGAGGTGTGCGTGTTGTCGACTTGGCGAGGCAGTACGATCGTAGTACTTCTACGATATGTACGATTTTGAAGCAGAAGGAGTCGATAAAGGCTATAACGCCAGCCAAGGGCGTTACGATTATTTCAAAGCTCCGGACCTCTGTCCATGAAGAGATGGAGAAGTTGTTGTTTGTGTGGTTGACGGAGAAGCAGCTCGCAGGAGATACCGTGACCGAGAGCGTCATCTGTGAGAAGGCACGAGACATTTACGGGGATTTGGTGCAGCAGACGGCGGGAACATCAACGGACGAGGCATCGGAAGAGTCATTCAAAGCCAGTTGGGGATGGTTTGATAATTTTAAGAAGAGGACCAGCATTCACTCCGTCGTCAGGCATGGTGAGTCAGCAAGCTCGGATGTGAAGGCAGCTGAAGATTTTATTATAACTTTTGCCGAACTGATAGAAGCCAAAGGATACATCCCCAGCAAATCTTCAACTGTGACGAAACAGGGCTCTTCTGGAAAAAGATGCCGAGGACGTATATAACGGCAGAGGAGAAGAGCATGCCAGGCCACAACTTGTTCAGAGTGCCGGCGATAGCTCGTCTTCTCTTTGTGGAAGACACGGTGAGATTTTTTTTTTTTTTTTTTTTTTGTATACAAGATCGAGGCTCGTGAAAGAGCAAACATTAATCACACAAAAAGACAAACCGACACACAAAAAACAAGGGGAGCGGCAGACAAGATCGGGAGAGAGGGGGAAGGACACAAACACAACATTTGAGAGCAGGGACATCGGGAGGACTTGGGGGGAGGTGGGAGAGGAATAAAACATATGAACACTGCAAGGACTCTGGGGTGAATTACCGGGGGTAGAAAATATCAAGGTTTTCGATGGGTCATTGATGAGGTCATTTCGATGAGGTCATTGATGAAGACCAGAAATAGCACAGGGCCCAGAACACTACCAGAACACTACACAGATCCTCATTTCGATGAGGTCATTGATGAAGACCAGAAATAGCACAGGGCCCAGAACACGACCCAGATCCTTAACATCCAACAACTAATGGGACGCAAACGGGGCGCCCAGTTTAGCGGCACACACATTGATGAATCACCCTGCCTGTGAAACACCGACATGACAGGTTATAGCTGGGTCGGGATTCAAACCCAGGCTGGACAGTTTAGAGTCAAGTGTGCGTACCTCCAGTCCAGGCCATCCTGCCAACTTGGATGCTGCATACAGGTGAAATATAAAGCGTGAGATATTTTTATATATACTGTATATTTCAAAAAAAATTGGTGTGGTTTTTGGGGGGCTGGAACGGATTAATAGCATTTCAATTCATTTTAATGGGGAAATTTAATTTGAGAAACGAGCAAATTGAGTTGCGAGCTCGGTCACAGAACGAATTAAACTCGTAAGTCAAGGTTTCACTGTATATATATATATATATATATTTATATATATATATATATATATATATATATACATATATATATATATATATATATATATATATATATATATATATATATATATATATATATATATATACTGTATATATATATATATATATATGTGTATATATATATATATATATATATATATATATATATATATATATATATATATATATATATATATATATATATATACAGTGGTACCTCGGCTTACGAGTTTAATCCGTTCCGTGACGGAGCTCGTAAGCCAAATCGCTCGTAAGTCAAAGCAAATTTTCCCATTCAAATGCATTGAAATGCTATTAATCCGTTCCAGCCTCAAAAAAAAAACACCAATTTTTTTTGTTAGGTGCTTTTAAATAACAAAAATGTACTTTATAAATAACAAATAATGTATAAACAAGCACGACCTCGTATATACTGTACATAATACAAGAGAATGTAAAGAAATAAACTGGTTTTATTAAGCAGAGGAGAAGAGCATGCCAGGTGAGGTGTGCGTGTTGTCGACTTGGCGAGGCAGTACGATCGTACTCCTTCTACGATATGTACGATTTTGAAGCAGAAGGAGTCCATAAAGGCTATAACGCCAGCCAAGGGCGTTACGATTATTTCAAAGCTCCGGACCTCTATCCATGAAGATATGGAGAAGTTGTTGTTTGTGTGGTTGAAGGAGAAGCAGCTCGCAGGAGATACCGTGACCGAGAGCATCATGTGTTTGAAAAGATTGAAACTCGGATATCGAGCACGGACCACGAGGTGTTTTTTCTTTTTTCTTAATCTCGGTTTCAGTGAACTTTTGCTCTGTGCTCACGTGTACTGTACCTGTACCTGTAATGGTACGTCAGAGGATGGCACCTGTTGTCATCATATTAAGTGCAAGATGTTCTGCATCGTAAGTTGGTACACCGTGGTCTTTCGGCGGTGTTTAAGCCGGCCGTCTTGGCTTCTGTCACCATTGGCATTGAGTCTTTCGATGTAGGTAGGTCGTTGTGTGCCGGTGCCTTGGCCGAATTCCTTCATTGCTGCATTGTTAGCTCACCTGGTTTTTTATACCACATCTTTGGTTATCGGATCAGCGAATGACGTCATCTCCTCCAAAGTATGGCTTATTCTCACTTGTCTTGGACGATCTTCTACTTCTAGCCTTCCACCGTGCATTTGGTGTCCACTGTACTTACTGTACAGTGCCTGGTAAAATTGATGTAATGGGTTTTTGACCGTCAACGCCATGAACCGTCATGAACCGTCATGAACCGTCAACCGCCAACCGCCAACCGCCATGAACCGCCATGAACCGTCAACGCCATG
This sequence comes from Myxine glutinosa, assembly GCF_964187855.1. Classification (NCBI taxonomy): domain Eukaryota; kingdom Metazoa; phylum Chordata; class Myxini; order Myxiniformes; family Myxinidae; genus Myxine; species Myxine glutinosa. Next base: position 113,390,251 of record NC_136271.1, read on the forward strand.
AACCGCTAACACTCAAAAGCCCATTTATCGCGCCTTATAAAGCAAAACGCAAACCGAAAGCCACGCCTCTCAAGCGAGGCGTGCTTCCGTGGTCACGTGATCCACAGGTGTAGCTCATTATACCCGCACGCGCGACACGCTTTGGCGGTCACGTGACCAGCCACTCTGGAGGCGGGGATCCCCGCCGATGACGTCACCGGCTGGAGCAAGGAGATTCCTCGCTCATGTATTTCGACGATTGCGTGTTTTATATCCAAGCAGAGATGCTTTCACGGCAAGATAACCGCGTGACCGGAACCGGAAGCCACAACCGGAAAATTCAAAAAAATAAATTTTTTGAGCTCGTACATCGGATCTCGGCTCGTATCCCAAAGCAACAAACCGCCCGAGCGACGGCTCGTATCCCGAAAAACTCGTACGTTGGGGCACTCGTAAGCCGAGGTACCACTGTATATATATATATACAGTCATCCCTCGTTTATCGCGGGGGTTACGTTCCAGAACCCCCCGCGATAGGTGAAAATCCGCGAAGTAGAAACCATATATTAATTTTATTATTTTTATATATTTTAATCCTTTAAAAACCCTACCCATACTCTTATAAACCTTTCCCACGCTCTTATGAACCCTTTCTACACTCTTAAACACACTTTTGAGACCCATCCTTAGTCCTTACGTATTAGAAAAATATTTGTACGTGTATATATAGCTGTACAGTACATTGATGCAAGTTCTTTTATAATTGCAATTAATTAACAAACAAACATACACATATGATCATGGAACTACACAAGTACAGTACAACAAAGTATTTACATTGACGCAAATTGTGTTTTTGAAAGCAAAAGGCAATAATTGACAAAAGAGCCTTTAATCAAACCTGAGGCCTAAGCATACAGTAAAGCGCGGCGTTACGCGCGCTGCTTGTGAGCAAGGAGGAAGCGGACAAGCGGTAACATATAAACGTCTTTATTGTAAGACTACACTGTAACACTCAACTCCTCCGGGCTGGTCGCCCGGGGTATATCATGAGGCCACGCCTACCCCTCGGGCGTGGCCACCGCCCACTCGGTGCGTGGAATGATGTCACCACGCCAGTGGGCTTTTGTGTCCGCCACACGCGCCCCCCCAGAATTCCCGCGCACCTGGAGGGCCAGTTTGCGGGGCAGACGAATGACCCGGCCGAAGCGCCCCCTGGCGATCGGCGGCGTCCGGGGTGCAGGGATACCAGGTGGGATGCCCCTGGCTGCCCCTGGGATGGGTGCAGGACCGGGGGGCGCCGTGGCGGCGGGGCTGGGCGGTGCCGGGGGTCCGCCCGCAGGAGGGCGGCCCCGACGTGGGGGTCGGGCCACTGGCGGTGGATGGTCCACATCGAGGTGGGCCGGCTTGAGGCGGTCAACCGAAACGCGGTCAGGAGTACCGCCGATGTCCAGGGTGAAGTGCTTCGCCCCGGTCTCCAGCACGCGGAAAGGCCCGTCGTACGGGGGCCGCAGTGGTGTCCGATGGGCATCGTGGCGGACGAAGACGTACTCCGCCGTGCGAAGCTCCGGGGCGACGTGCGTCGGTGGGTGCCCGTGGCATGCCGTTGGCACCGGGGCGAACCTCTGGGCGGTCTCTTGCAGAGCGGAGCGCTGCTGTGCCGCGGACCATGGTGCCGTGGAGTCGGGGAGGAACTCGCCCGGCACCCGCAGCGGTTGCCCGAAGACCAACTCCACCGCGGATGCGCGCAGGTCCTCCTTGGGCGCCGTCCGGAGGCCCAGCAGGACCCAGGGGAGCCTGTCGACCCAGCCGCCGTCGCGGAGGGTGGCCCGGAGCGCGGCCTTCAATGAGCGGTGAAATCGCTCACACAGGCCGTTAGCCTGGGGGTGGTAGGCCGTGGTTCGGTGCAGCCGGACCCCGAGCCCTTGCGCAACCGCCCCCCAGAGCTCCGAGGTGAACTGGGGGCCGCGGTCGGATGAGATGTCTGAGGGGGCGCCGAACCGGGCGACCCAGGTGGCGATGAAAGCCTGCGCGACATCGGCCGCCGTTGTCGACGCCAAGGGCACGGCCTCCGGCCACCGGGTGGTGCGGTCCACCATGGTGAGGACGTAGGTGAAACCCCGCGAGGGGGGCAGAGGTCCCACCAGGTCCACGTGGACGTGGTCAAACCGGCGTTCCGGCACCGTGAACGGGGCCAACGGGGCCTGGGTGTGCCGGTGCACCTTGGCGCGCTGACACGCGAGGCACGTCCTGGCCCAGCCGCGGACGGCCTTCCGGAGGCCATGCCAGACGAACTTGTCGGCGATCAGCCTTTGGGAGGCCCTCGCGCCCGGGTGGGACAGGCCGTGGATGGCGTCAAACACCTGGCGCTGCCAGCCCGCGGGCACAATGGGGCGAGGACGCCCGAGGGAGACGTCGCACAAGAGAGCCGCGCCCGCGCCGTCGAACGGCACCTCGGTGACGCGGAGGCCCGTGACGGCGGTCCGCAAGGCCTGGTCGTCGGGGTCAGCGGCCTGGTCCGCTGCCATCCGGGCATAGTCGATGCCGAGGTGGACTGCGTGGGCGACGGCCCGGGAAAGGCAATCCGCCACCGGGTTGTCCTTCCCCGCGACGTGCTGGATGTCCGTCGTGTACTCGGACACGGCCGAGAGGTGACGCTGCTGCCGGGCCGACCACGGCTCGGTGACCTTGCCCATCGCGAAGATCAGCGGCTTGTGGTCGACGAAGGCAGTGAACGCCCGGCCCTCGAGCAGATGGCGGAAGTGCCTGACCGCCAAGTGAGGTCCGAGCAACTCGCGGTCGAAGGTACTGTAACGGCGTTCGGGCGGGCGAAGCTGCCGGCTAAAGAACGCCAGCGGTTGCCAAGCTCCACGCACCCATTGCTCGTGCACCGCGCCCACCGCGTAGTCCGAGGCATCGGTGGTGAGGGCGATCGGTGCATCGGGCGCCGGGTGCGCGAGCATGGTGGCGTTAGCCAAGGCGAGCTTCACGCCCGTGAACGCCGTGTCCATCTGCTCGGTCCAGGTAACGTCGCCTTTGCCCGGCTTACCTCGGAGAGCTTCGTGCAGGGGGCGCAGGAGCTGGGCGATACGGGGCAGGAACCGATGGTAAAAGTTCACCATGCCCAGGAACTCCTGCAGCCCTCTGATCGTGCGGGGGCGCGGAAACCCCTTCACCGCCTCCACCTTGGCCGGCAGGGGGACGGCGCCGTGCCTGGTGACACGGTGCCCCAGAAAATCGATTGTGGCGGCGCCGAACCGGCACTTTGCGGGGTTCACAATCAGGCCATGCTGGCCCAGGCGTTCGAAGAGCGTGCGGAGGTGGCGTAGGTGCTCTTCGCGGGACGCGCTGGCGACGAGGATATCGTCCAGGTAGACGTAGACAAAATCCAAGTCACGCAGGACGCTGTCCATCAGTCGCTGGAACGCCTGAGCCGCATTCTTCAGACCGAAGGGCATGCGCAGGAACTCGAAGAGTCCGAATGGCGTGATGACCGCCGTCTTCGGGACGTCCTCCGGCCTGACGGGGACCTGATGGTAGCCGCGTATGAGGTCCACCTTCGAGAAGAAGGACCTGCCCGCCAAACGGGCGGAAAAGTCCTGAATGTGGGGGACGGGGTAGCGGTCGGGAGTCGTGGCGTCATTGAGACGGCGATAGTCCCCGCACGGTCGCCATCCCCCGCCGGGCTTCGGCACGATGTGCAGCGGCGACGCCCAAGCGCTCTCTGAGCGCCGAACGATGCCGAGTCGCTCCAGGGTAGCGAACTCCGCTTTTGCCACCGCCAGCTTCGTCGGCTCGAGGCGGCGTGCCCGGGCGTAGACCGGTGGCCCGACGGTGGGGATGTGATGGGCCACCCCGTGCTTGACGGCCCCCGCCGAGAAGGTGGGCCGCGTGAGGGCCGGGAAGCCGGCGAGGAGGCGGGTGAATGCGTCCGCTGCCGGAAGCGTACAGACCAACGTGGCCGGAACCGAATCGTTCGGCAAGCCGCTTGGCAAGCCGCTCGTTGAGCTGGGCAACGCACATGCGAGCGAGCTGAACGTCTCGGCCTGGACAAGCCGTCTGCGCTTGACGTCGACCAGGAGCCCATTAGCGCACAGGAAGTCCGCGCCAAGCAGTGCCATGGGCACGTCGGCGGTGACGAACGTCCATCGGAAAACCTGCCCTCCAAACCGCAGAGAGAGGCAGCGTTTTCCGTACGTACGGATGGGCGTCCCGTTCGCGGCAAGCAGCGCGGGGCCCCCACCCGCGGCGTGCTTGTCTGACGTGCCGGCGGGAATGACACTCACCTGTGCTCCCGTGTCGCACAGGTAACGGCGCCCGGAGAAGGTGTCCGTTATGAACAGCAGGCTGCTCGAACGGCCGGCGCTCATCGCCACAATTGAGCGCCGGCCCGGGCGTTTCCCGACCCGTTGAAGGAGCACGGCGAATGACACCGCCGAGCTTCGTGGCCGAACTTGGCGTGGAACCAGCACCAGGTGGTGGAGCTGGAGGAGTGCGGCTGGCTCCGCCAGGCCGGTGGAGTCGACGGGTTTCCCCGTGGTGGCGGTTTTCGCCGCGGCGGTGGGCGGGGCGTGGCGGCGTTCACGAGGTGCGTATCAGCATGCTGCTGAACCACAGCGTGCTGTAGAAGATGATGCTGTGGAACATCAGCGTGCTGTAGAAGATGATGCTGTGGAACATCAGCGTGCTGTAGAAGATGATGCTGTGGAACATCAGCGTGCTGTAGAAGATGATGCTGTGGAACATCAGCGTCGAAGGCCGTGACGGCCACGCCAACGCTCGCCCGCGTGTCCGAAGCGGCGAAGTACTTGTCCGCCTCGGCCGCCAATGCTCGGGGTTCCGTTAGCCCGGTCCCGGCCAACGCGAGGCGAACCTGCGCTGGAAGTTGGCGACGGAAAAGCGCCCGGAATAGCGAACCGGGGGCTTCGTCGCCCAACAGTGACAGCATATGGTCCATTCGGACCGACGGGCGCGTCTCACCGAGCTCGGGGAGATCCAGGAGGCGGTCGGCCCGTGCGTCGTCCGTGAGGCTGAACGTGGCTAGGAGTAGCCGCTTGAGTGCCTCGTACTTGTGGCCGTCCGGTGGGTGGCGAAGGACGGACACAACTCGAGCGGCCGTGCCGGGCCCGAGGGAGGCGACGACGTGGCAGTAGCGCGTGTCATCGCCGGTGAGGTGCCGAAGCTGAAATTGGGCTTCGGCCTGGACGAACCAGACTTCGGCCTGAGCCTCCCAAAATTCCGGAAGTTTGACGAAGGCGGCCATGGCGATGGCGTCGCGTGTGGAAGGATCGCTCCGGCAGATCCAACGTCGAGGGTCACCAGTAAAGCGCGGCGTTACGCGCGCTGCTTGTGAGCAAGGAGGAAGCGGACAAACGGTAACATATAAACGTCTTTATTGTAAGACTACACTGTAACACTCAACTCCTCCGGGCTGGTCGCCCGGGGTATATCATGAGGCCACGCCTACCCCTCGGGCGTGGCCACCGCCCACTCGGTGCGTGGAATGATGTCACCACGCCAGTGGGCTTTTGTGTCCGCCACAACAGAAGTCTTCATGAGCTATTCAAAATAGAGATGATGATTAATTTTGAAAATTAATAAGAAATGCATTAGCTTCCTCTTGCATATGCAGCAGCTTCCTGATGGTTAATTTGTAGGAAGCAGTGGGGGGGTGGAGAGGAGGTGAGGAGGGTGGTTATTCCTGATCTGATGCAATGATGAAGCAGATATCTCATCTGTATCAAAAGGTAATGACCGAAAAATCCCATCCTCCACAACCTCGGTCATTCATGTTACTCAGCGACTTAATTTAATTGCAGCTTTAGACAACATCATCGAAATCGTCATCATGATCATGTGTGTCTAAGTTGTAAACATAAGTTATTGTAAATTAGAGGTTACCCAAAGTATGATGACTCTTAAAACCATATTGATCATTAAACTGCAGGACACAGTTTGGCATCAACCTTGCAAATTACTTAAAGTAGCGAAGAACCGTCCAAGAACCCTCCTTACGGATGGGTTAATTACCCCCAGAATCATGGACAAGTTAATTACCCCCAGAATACGGGACTTTCAAAATGTGCGATTCTTTGTCTACTCATTTATAATGCGTATTTTATTTCGATTTACTGTAATATTCTTTTAATATAGGTTTTAATGAATGTGTTATATATTTTTTTATATTTATTATTAATTTTTTAGGCTAGAAAATGCTTATTTTACCGCAAAAATAATTAAAATCTAAAAAAATAAAAATACCTATAGGCCGCAGAATCCCGCGATATAATGAAAAATCCGATATATAATTTTACATATACTAGCGAGAAAAACCCGCGATGTACCGAAGCCGCGAAAAGTGAAGCGCGATATAGCGAGGGATTACTGTATATACACAGACGGCATTTAATATGGAATATTTTTTTGTTCTTGACTTGGGTTTACTTTCTGAACTCAGTCTATCAATCTGGTGAGTTTCTTTTACACTTTGGTGATTTATTTGTTAAAAGAACCATGTCACTGATTGTCTGTCGCAGCAAGAAGTCAACAACAGGATTATATCACAGGTGTCATGGCAAAATGTACGGACAGGTGCATTTGATGATTGGCTTCACAGTCGGGTATACAAGGGTTGTTGCGTTCTGTATTAGTGGAAAACAACTGCTGCACATCTCCAAAAGTTATTGCCGCTTCATCTGGAGATGGTCCGTCAAGTCGACAATGCTGTTTGTCATGGAGTGGTGGCTTTACGAAATTACGGCATGAAACAGCGTGCTATTGCTCAGCAGTATGGCATCATTCAAGGTCAGGTGTCAAAGATCCTGAAACGAAATGCTCAGAGGGGTGTCCCTACTCCAATACCGAGGCCAGGATGTCCCTGCAGAACCACAAGGAGGGATGATCGCCAGCTGCACCGGATAGTCCGCAATGGCCGTACCAAGTCAGCTAATCGGCTTAGGGCTGAGTGGCAGCAACTGACAAATGTGCCTGTATCCAGAAGGCTAGTCAACCAACGACTGGTTCAAGCAGGCTATCGTGCCAGGCGTCCCCTGAGAAAGCCACACCTGATCAGACAACACCGCCAGCGCCGATTGCAGTGGGCCAGAGAGCACCGTCAATGGCAGCCAGGACACTGGAATCACGTGATCTTCAGTGACGAGTCTAGATTTCTGGTCTATCGTCAAGATGGCCGCGTCCGAGTGCGCAGACAAGTGCATGAAGCCTACAACAAATATTGTTTTGTGCCAAGAGTCCAAGCTGGAGGTGGTGGGGTGACCGTTTGGGCTGCTTTTCATGCAGGGGGCAAAACTGACCTGGTTGTTCTGAATGGAAACCTGAACCAGTTCAAGTACAGGGTCATTCTGAAAGAAACATTGCTTCCATTTGCTCGTGCAGCCTATTGAGGAAGCCTTGTCTTCCAAGATGACAATGCACGGCCTCATCATGCTCGCATGATCCAACACTTTCTTGCTGACCGTGGTGTAGAGCATATGGAGTGCCCTGCCATGTCCCCGGATATGAATCCGAGAGAGAACTTGTGGGCAGAATTAACGCGTCAAATCGACAACTTGGACCAGCAACCGACCTCTGTGCGTGAATTGCAGCAGGTTATTGTCACTGCATGGCAAGCGATTCCTGTCCAAACCTTGGCAAATCTCGTGAACAGCATGCCTCAACGTGTACGTGCTCTCCTGAATGCCCGTGGGGGTTACACGAAGTACTGAACTGTAATTTTACTGTCCGTAATCCCAGTCATAATTTAGCTTTTGTTTTTGTTGAAATTTTTTTTGGCTAATGTGCAAAATAAAGAGATACTTCTGGAAAATGTACAGAAGTTTAACACAGTACTGTCCGTGAATTGAGTTCGATATCAGTTTACATCACTTTCAAGGATGAATTTATTTGCTTCGAAATGTCAATTGTGGTTTTTGTTTCTTTTAAAGGTCACATTAACAAAATCTAGAATAATTTCAACATAATTCCAATGAACTTTTGGTTCTAAGTCATCTTGAAAAGTAAGTTCACCCCCACAAAAAAAATATTCCATATTAAATGCCAAGTCTGTGTATATATATATATATATATATATATATATATATATATATATATATATATATATATATAGATATATATATATACATATATATATATATAGATATATACACACACAATACATGGCCAAAAGTATGTAGACACACGATCATCACACCCATATGTGCTCGGCGAACATCTCATTCCAAAATCATGGGCATTAATATTAAGTTGGTCCACCCCTTTGCTATAACAGCCTCCACTCTTCTGGGAAGGCTTTCCACTAGATGTTGGACCATTGCTGTGCAGATTTGCTTCCACACAGCCACAAGAGCATGAGTGAAGTCGGGCACTGATGTTGGGCCATTAGGCCTGGTTCGCAGTCGGCATTCCAATTCATCCCAAAGGTGTTCGATGGGGTTGAGGTCAGGGCTCTGTGCAAGCCAGTCAAGTTGCTCCACACCGATCTCGCCAAACCATTTTTGTGTGGACCTCACTTTGTGCACGGGGGCATTGTCATGCTGAAACAGGAAAGGGCCTTCCCCAAACTGTTTCCACAAGGTTGGAGTCACACAATCGTCCAGAATGGCATTGTATGCTGTAGCGTTAAGATTTCCTTTCACTGGAACTAAGGGGCCTAGCCGGAACCATCAAAAACAGCCCCAGACCATTATTCCTCCTCCACCAAACTTTACTGTCTGTCGTACTGCCAGATGGTGAAGTGTGATTCATCACTCCAGAGAACGCGTTTCCACAGCTCCAGAGTCCAATGACGGCGAGCATTACACCACTCCAGCCGATGCTTGGCATTGCGCATGGTGATCTTAGGCTTGTGTGCGGCTGCTCGGCCATGGAAACCCATTTCATGAAGCTCCCGACGAACAGTTGTTGTGCCGACGTTGCTTCCAGAGGCAGTTTGGAACTCGGTAGTGTGTGTTGCAATTGAGGACAGACGATTTTTACACGCTTCAGCACTCTGTGGTCGCGTTCTGCGAGCTTGTGTGGCCTACCACTTCGCAGCTGAGCTGTTGTTGCTCCTAGACCTTTCCACTTCACAACTAGAACGGGCACTCGGTAGAGCGCATACCTTCGCCGCAGCTACTGTTCTGTACTTGGCATGGGAGTGTAGGGAACAGAACAGTGAACAGTTTGGTGCTGATTTCATGCAAATCGGATAAGAATTGACCGAGTTATGACAAAAAACGCACATTTTGCAAGGTCGTGACCCCCCTGACCTTTGACCCCCAACCGCTAACAAGGGTAATGTCTTCACTGGGTCATGTCGTATATCACAAGATCGGGCATTGAATTCTGAACATTTTGGCATTAGTTGCATGCCAATTGGATAAAAATTGACCGCGCTATGGTAAAAATACGATTTTGACCTTTTCCTGACCTTGACCTTGACCTTTGACCCGATTGCTCCCAAAATCTAATCAAATGTGTCCCGTATAATAACCAATCATCCCACCAAATTTCATGCAATTCGGTTGAATACTTTTTGAGTTATGCGAATAACATACACACACACACACACACAGACATACAAATAAATACACAGCGATCAAAACATAACCTCCGCTTTTGCGAAGGTAATAACAGCACTTACAGTTGACCGGGGAAGCTCCAGCAGGGCACACATTTGATGAACTGACTTGTTGGAAAGGTGGCATCCTATGACGTTGCCATGTTGAAAGTCACTGAGCTCTTCAGTTCGGCCCAATCTACTGCCAATGTTTGTTTATGGAGATTGCATGATGTGTGTTGATTATATATACCTGTCAGCAATAGGTGTGGCTGAAACAGCCGAATTAACTAATTAGAAGGGGTGTCCGCATACTTTTGGTCATGTAGTGTATCCCTGGTATAATATAATATTGTTACGGATCTCAGAGACGGCACCCCCCTTATCAAGGGGGGGGGGGGGGTTAATTCCCTTGGCCTGTTAAGCTGGCCGTCTCTGGTCCTGGTACTTGTAACGCTCTTTTGCGGGGTGGAATTGATCAGGGTTATTGGTCAAGGTGTGCAGGCAAGAAACCCCTCAAACGTCGCACAGCTGAAAGAATTCTGCATGGAGGAGTGGGCAAAAATTTCTCCCAATCGATGTCAGAGACTGGTAGACAGTTGTAAGAAACACCTACTTGAGGTTGTTTCTGCCAAAGGGGGCAATACCACGTTTTAGAGCCAAGGGTATACTTACTTTTTCCACATGCGAAATTTGCATTTACGTTTATTTAAATTATACAATGGACTACAAAATGTAAATGTTTCATGATATTTGTTGTATTATATCACCTTTATCCATCAATATTGTTGAAATGAAGATCAAATAGCTGTATCTTGAAATATGTTGAAAAAGTCAAAAGTTTACATGGGGTGTACTTACTTTTTCACGTGACTATGTGTGTGTGTGTGTGTGTGTGTGTGTGTGTGTGTGTGTGTGTGTGTGTGTGTGTGTGTGTGTGTGTGTGTGTGTGTGTGTGTGTGTGTGTGTGTGTGTGTGTTGTGTATGTGTATACCTGTCACCTTTTTACTCCACTGAACTTTTGCAATTTACATCTTACATAAAAAAAACATTCTCGTCATTTGAGAAAGCATCACAAAATGCAAAATCCATCCATGTCCTCTTTGTACTCAAAGTAAACTTAACAAGAACGACAGTAAAAAAAATTTGTACGTTTAATTAATTTGTGTTCTCCATCTTTTCATAATGAAGCAAAGCTTTGTTGAAGATTTTATGGCAAAAGCTCAATTGGTTAAAAAGTTATGGCCTGAACACACCCTAAAGCTCAATGGTAGAAAAATAATCACGGAAGCGATGTAAAAACCGAGGCGTCTCGTGCTTTGCGCGCTGTGGTGGGGCTAATAAGGGCTATTTATAGTCACTATGACTTTGCCCTTTCACATTTTGATGCAATTTCTAATTATTTTCTCCAAATTTTCAACAAACCTTTATTTTGAGGATATGATGACAAAAGCCCAAATGGTAAAGAAAAAAAAAGGTACAGCCTGCGCACCCACACACACACACACACACACACACACACAAACACACACACTTGCAAAACCCTATCTCCCAGTGCGTGGGTGGTGGGGAAAGGGGCCAACAATAAACACTTTGTTCCATATTGAATTGTAATTATACATACACTAACCATGCGCTGAACCAATACACTGCCCAACAATCACTCATAAAAAATGACAGAGATGGGGGATTACTTTGAGACAGAGATGAGGGTCAGAGGATGTCTGGTAGCGAAACATTGTACTGTATTATCAAAACCCAACTGATGTGAAGGCTGAAGAATCCTGCACAATTAGATTATGAATGTGACCAACATGAGAGATATCACATCTTTAATTTGCTTAAATGATGTCAAAACTGTGTTGTGGAGAAAAATCTCGATTATAAACCACCTCAGAATTGGAGTAAACGGTATATGGCATAATTTCTGGTGGTTTCAGATCAGCACACATGAAGCACGTGATGAAGGTGGTTTTCTCTTGAGAATCCTCAATGCTAGTAAAATCGATGACAGTACAGTGGGGCTTCATGACAGAGACGATCTGCTTTATTGAACGATAAAATACATGTCAGCCGCATGACATGCCAATGTTCATGTATACAGTCACGTGAAAAAGTAAGTACACCCCACGTAAAGTTTTGACTTTTTCAACATATTTCAACATACAGCTATTTCATCTTCATTTCAACAATATTGATAGATAAAGGTGATATAATATAACAAATATCATGAAACATTTACATTTTGTAGTCCATTGTATAATTTAAATAAACATAAATGCAAATTTCGCATGTGGAAAAAGTAAGTACACCCCTACATTTATCACTACTTCGAATACCTTAAATTAGAATCAGGTGCACCAGCTCAGGTGCAAATAATTAGAACATCGTTAGAGAGGATCTTGGAGGAACCTGTCTTTTTTAAACCTCAGACATTTCGTTTGGTTTGCTCTTTGTTGCTGAAGTGTGCGGCGTCACCATGCCTACATCAAAAGAGCTCTCTGAGGCCTTCAGAAAGAAGGTTATAGATGCCTACGAGTCTGGGAAGGGATTTAAAAAGATCTCCAAACAATTTGAAATCAATCATTCAACTGTCCGGAAGATCAGCGACAAGTGGAGAAGATTCCAAAGAACTGCCAACTTGTTCAGGCCAGGCCGCCCCAGCAAATTCAGCCCGAGAGCAGACCGCAAGATGCTGAAAGAAGTCTCCAAGAACCCCAGAATGTCATCACGGGACCTACAGGTAGCTCTTGCCACTGTTGATGTCAAAGTGCACGAGTCTACCATTAGAAAGAGGCTGCACAAATTTGATCTACATGGGAGGTGTGCCAGGAGGAAACCTTTGCTGTCCAGAAAGAACATCAGGGCAAGACTAAAGTTTGCCAATTAACACCTAGGCAAAGACCGGCACTTCTGGAACAATGTGCTCTGGACAGATGAGTCAAAGGTAGAGCTATTTGGCCACAGTACCAGAAGACATGTTTGGCGAAAACCAAAGATAGCATTTGACCACAAGAACCTGATACCAACTGTAAAGCATGGTGGTGGAAATATTATGGTTTGGGGCAGCTTTGCTGCATCAGGGCCTGGGCAGCTCACCATCATATAATCCACTATGAATTCTTCATTGTACCAGAGGGTGCTTGAGGATAATGTGAGGCCATCTGTCGGAAAGTTTAAGCTCAACCGAAGGTGGACCTTGCAACATGACAATGACCCTAAACATACCAGTAAATCCACCAAGGAATGGCTGAAAAGAAAGAAATGGAGGGTTCTGGAATGGCCAAGTCAAAGCCCGGATCTAAATCCCATCGAGATGTGGGGGGATTTGAAACGAGCTGTGCATGCAAGAAACCCCTCAAATATCGCACAGCTGAAAGAATTCTACATGGAGGAGTGGGCAAAAATTTCTCCCAGTCGATGTCAGAGACTTGTAGACAGTTATAAGAAACGCCTACTTGAGGTTGTTTCTGCCAAAGGGGGCAATACCACCTATTAGAGCCAAGGGTGTACTTACTTTTTCCACATGCAAAATTTGCATTTATGTTTATTTAAATTATACGATGGACTACAAAATGTAAATGTTTCATGATATTTCTTATATTATATCACCTTTATCTATCAATATTGTTGAAATGAAGATTAAATAGCTGTATATTGAAATATGTTGATAAAGTCAAAACTTTGCATGGGGTTTACTTACTTTTTCACGTGACTGTACCTTGCGTTTCTCATAATGTTGTCATGATTTCTCTGACGCTTGTGAAATGTGCACTGGTTAGTTGTTTGTCTCATGGCGGGTGATGAAGGGATTAAGTTACGAGTTTCAATGTGCCATATTTTACCCAGAAGAGCAGAGCCCAATGGGTTAATCTGATATTTTGTAGAAGAGTGAAAATAATTAATAGTCCTCAAATTCCCATTTGCTACCTTGGCTTTCCTTCCCCCTTTGCATCCTCAGACAATCTTAACCCTAGCATGAACCTTTTGGTATGTCACGGTAACTTTAATAATGGGTTTGGTGATTAAATATTCTGGGTTGATCCAGATCTATATCTCGGGCATGTCATATACAGTGCTGTTTTTAATTTCCGATCCAATTTAAACCTTTACAACCATAGTGAACTTATCTGTAGTTGAGCTTCAACAGGGGAGGTTAAATTTTCTGCCTTTTTCCTCCCTTTTGTCCGTCTCAAACATTTTCCTGGGCAGGATCACGCTTGGAAACCAGCTGGATGGCATCCACCTTTTGGACCCAGAGGTAGTGGCTCGCTTCAAGAAGCGCTACCCGGATGGCGTCATTACCAAGCCTAAAGCGATGTGAGATGTAAAAGCAGCACCCCTATTGAGTTGCTATTATTACTTCAGCGGCCGTTTGTTGGACATTAATGGTTAAATGGCTGCTTTGGTCCCTTGCCTCGTGGCACACCAGTGTAAATGTGAGCAATGCAAAACTGCCGTATGAGAAATCTCCGGAGGATTTGTCCCGTTTCTGGGCCTCAAAACAGTTACAGTTGTGTATTCTCAGCTTTTCATGTGAAGCAGCAGATATCCGTTTTGGAATGCTTTCTTGTAATTTCTGCAGAAATTCCATTGGTAGGTTGTTTCATGCTTTGTGCAATGTTTCCCATAATTCATCTTTTGATTTTGGTTGTTTTTCATTTTCCTTTCTTGAAAGGATTGTATTAGTTGTGGAGTTTATAATTCTGTATTTCTTTGTAAATATGTTTTAACATCATTTGCTGTGTGTTTGGGGTCGTTGTTTTGAGCTGGAAAACAAAGTTGTCACTAATTAGCCTCCTTGCTGTTGGTGTACCATGGTTGATTAGGATCTGCTGGTACTTGTCAGCATTCATGGTTCCGTCAATACTCATAAAATCACCAATGCTAGTAGCAGAAATACATCCCCAAACCTGAACAGGTCCTCCACCATACTTCACGGTAGACTGTATACACGTATTCTTATACTCCTCAGCAATCCTCCTTCTCACATGTATACTGTCTTCTCTTTGTTCAGAAAATTTCAAACTTTGACTCGTCACTCCAAAGTACTTTTCCCTTCTGATTAGCATACCAACTCTGATGTTCTTGGGCAGATTTTAGTCTCTTAGCTTTGTTACCTTTTTGGAGAAATATATTTTTGACAGCAACTCACCCATAGACGCCACTTTTGACAAGAGACCTTTGGACTGTTGAACCCCTGATGCCTGTATCAATTATTGTGCAAGTTCAGCACTTTATTATTTTTCCTATTTATTTTAGGAAGTTGTCTTTAAGTATTGTATTGTTCATCTGTTCTGCTGAGTTTCTTTGGCCTTCCTATCTATGTTATATGTTAAACTCCTCTGGTCTCATTATGCTGAACTGGAATTAATCTGTCTCTGTCTCTGTCTCTCTCTCTCTCTCTCTCTCTCTCTCTCTCTCTCTCTCTCTCTCTCTTTCTCTTTCTCTTTCTCTTTCTCTTTCTCTTTCTCTTTCTCTTTCTCTTTCTCTTTCTCTTTCTCTTTCTCTCTCTCTCTCTGTCTCTCTGTCTCTCTGTCTCTCTGTCTCTCTCTCTGTCTCTCTCTCTGTCTCTCTCTGTAGCAGAGTGTGGGATTGGCTAGGGAGCATACAACTAAAACTGATGATGGCTTCTGCTCAGCCATATGAAAGAAGAAGTTATGCTTCAGTATGAATGCCATTTCTGGAAATACCTATTTTGCAGGATATTTCTTTCTGGGAATTGCCTTCTTGATGTAGAGCTATTATTTTGAGTCTCGTCAAGTTTGATATATTTAGCATGGTGTGGGTTTCTATTTCCTGCAAGAGAGAAATTACAAAAAAAAATTATATGTGGTGGCCTAAGGCTTTTGCACAGTACTGTATATCTATAATATAATGTGAACCGTGGTGTCTCTCCGTGCGTTCAGCTGTCTCTCGTTTCTGGCAGCCGCTTCCCACGCTGCGTTTGAAAATCTCCATGCAGGCAAAGCTCAAAATTCAACCAGAAGAAGAGCACGATACCAAGCGAGATACATTTTAAACATATTAATTCAACATAGAATCGGTTTGTTTAACAGTGCGTTAAGATACGACATGAGGATTATCACAAAGTTGAACAAATCATTTCACGTTGTTAACAGTAGTTTATACTTAAAATCTTCCAACAAAGGTTGCAGTGAAAGGTGATCATTTAATTTAAGAACAAGTACAAAAAGTTTTAATTAAAACAAAAACCGCGTCGATGTTACACAATGCCTAAGATGCAGCTGTGCCTATAACGTTGATGTTATAGGCACAGGACATTCCTATTGATTCGATTACTTGATGTTAATTTTGTGCAAAGTGAAAATATATCTCGGCAATTTCCCGTGTGTGGCGACGAATTTTTAATATATCTCGGCATTTTCCCGTCTGTTATTTCAGGCGGTGTATGACTGACCATGCCGCGATTTAAAAAAAATATATCTCGGCAATTTCCCGTGTGTGGCGACACGTGAACGAAGCTATGCTCCTCTCTCCACATTATTGTGACGACGTATAAATTAAATATTTCATCGTGACGATTGTCATCAAATGGACGAATTTTTAATATATCTCGGCATTTTCCCGTCTGTTATTTCAGGCGGTGTATGACTGACCATGCCGCGATTTAAAAAAAATATATCTCGGCAATTTCCCGTATGTGGCGACACGTGAACGAAGCTATGCTCCTCTCCACATTATTGTGACGACGTATAAATTAAATATTTCATCGTGACGATTGTCATCAAATGGACGAATTTTTAATATATCTCGGCATTTTCCCGTCTGTTATTTCGGGCGGTGTATGACTGACCATGCCGCGATTTAAACAAAATATATATATATATATCTCGGCATTTTCCCGTCTGTTATTTCGGGCGGTGTATGACTGACCATGCCGCGATTTAAAAAATATATATCTCAATGGACTTGAAGTTACAGGCCTTTGAGAATTCATTTCGTTCTATAAAGGGCAACTTTCATCGGATTTTCTTCCCGTTTTTTTTCAACCGAGTCTACAACTATGTTAGCGACTGTGAAAAATGAAATGATATATCGAATTTGATTTGAAATAAAACTGTGAGAGAGGAAGACACCACGGGCCTACAAAACAGGCCTCAAAGCTATGCGAGTTAATAAAATGGTGGATATTTGTTTATATGAAGCCTCTCCCACAATGGGTGGAGCTATGGTTCCCAGAATGGGTGGAGCTTTGAGGTTTTGTCTTCTCTGCAAGAACAAGAAGAACAACAACAACAACAACAGCAGAGGGCACTCTATGACCAGCGTCTTGCGACGCGGGTAAAAACCTCCATTTAGCGTTGTGACTGAAAATAACGTTTAATAATAAACTTCAAAGAAGTCCAAAATAAAGTTAAATTTCATATTCGATGGTCTGGATGACTCGTTAGAGTTAGGGCATCTGCTCTGAGTCGAGGAGGTTGGCGTTTCGCATCCCGGCGAAGGCATTACATTAGTTATATCAAACACTTTGAAAATGGTGTATGATATATATATATTTATATATATATATATCCAAATATATCTTCAGTTCTCCAGCTTTCAATGAGCACATGTAATGACGTCACTGCCATGTACATACGCTCTGCCTGTCAAGCTCTCAAGAGAACCCTCCGACAGAGCAGAATTTTGATCTTAGTTCAGATACTGTCATAAGTGTATGTAAAACTCACAGTTACCGACCTGGTTTCGCCCTTTTGGGGCTCATCAGGGCACCGCAGTGAGTCCTGCATACACTTATGACTCTGAAAACCTTTCGATTATATACCAGTTGCTATGCGATTTCATACCATCAGTGGTGAACCGCCATCAGTGGTAAACCGCCATCAGTGGTGAACCGCCATGGTGAACACCACTGATGGTATGAAATCGCATAGTAACTGATATATATATATATATATATATATTGTTACGGATCTGGGAGACGGCTCTCCCGTTAGCAAGGGGGGGTTAATCCCCTTGTCCTGTTAAGCTGGCCGTCTCCGCCGGTCCTGGTACTTGTAACGCTCCTTTGCGAGGTGGGATTGATCAGGGTTATTGGTCAAGGTGTTCTCCCGAATACCTTCACCAATCCCTCCGCAAAACAGGGAGACAAGTACCGCTCGAACCCCGGTTTTAGATGTTCTCGTTGCCGAGCGGTTTTAGCAACACGGCGTTCGAGCCATTAACAAAGACTAAACCCGATTCGAAACGTTGACTGAATCGTGCCACAGGTACTCAATGGGGGAAATCACAAAGACGATCGGACGAGTATGAAGAAGAAGACGAAGGTAGGGAGAACAGATATTTATTAATTATTTACACAAACCAAAATCAAGGAGAAGAGAGGAAATAAAAGTAATATACAGGAAAATGGAAGGATCAGAAGGACACAGAGCAATTCCTCGCTTATCTTCACAGGCTTAACTTATACCCCAGACAACACAGAGGACAGACGACGAGCAGACTCACACGAATGGGGAATTGCAGGTAGGATTGGCTGGAAGGATGAGAAGGTAGGACCACAGGGCTGGAAGGATGCGGTTCCGGTCCGTGCAAACGGCAAGGTTGGAGGTGAGCGGCCGCCGACCCTCCGCAATCTGGTTCACACGGCGGCGTTGCTTTGCGGCAGCGCGACCAAGCTGCGCGCGGCAGGAGCTTGTTTTAAACAGCAGGTCTCTCCTTCTCGCCGCACCTCCTTGATGGTTCTGGAATCGGAAAAATGCCACAAGATGCCACAAATGAAAAATGTGCCTCCCTTCACAGAACTTCTCAGTGCGTCCTCCCTCACTCATCTCTCTAAGCAGTCCCTCCGCCACCCTTTTATTGCTTTTCCCGAGATCAAACCGCGGGTTAAGAGGGCACGCCTACCAGGTCGCTCTCCGCAGTGCCGATTGGTGGGCACGGGCTCTCCCTGGCTCCGCCCACGATGACGAGGGGCGGGCAACGCCCTTCTTCTCCGAGCTGACCACGTGCTTAATGGAGGGCGAATGCAGTTGGCAATAATGCAGTTGGAAATGGAGGCTTTGGGGAATTTGAAAAGGGGATCTATCTTATTTCATTTGATGCAACGCAAATGAACTGTTGGAAAAACAGAGCCTTATACTGACATAGAATAAAGAGATAACTATTTAGAAGGTCCTATGATTTTCTACGTGTATGCGATGGACTAGCTAAAGGGACGACCTTTGACCTTTACAATTAATGGAGGTATTTACACGGAATTATTACATTATTTACAGAGGGTGATATTTACAAACACAGGATTCACAAATCCGCAACACGGCACCCTTCTTCCTCCAGGCACGTCCCGGGCCTATAAAACTTTACTTAATGTGACACGCAGGTGTAATTTCCCTCTACAATTAATCTGACCCTGAGTGCGACAGTTTTAAAACACAAATAAATATGTCCCGCTATTTGCGTTGCACCCTACCTAACAGATTCACACCCACAGGATAACCGAATTGCGGAATGGTTTCCAAACTATACATGTACGGTGGGGAGCATTATTTACAAGACATTATTTGGTATTTTTACAAAACTGCAACCCAGGACCTGTGATTTTTCTTTTTAGGAAACAAAAAAAAAAGAAAATTCCTGTGGGAGGGAGGAGACAGCATGCACTGCATCGACGCACCAGCACCAATAAACACCAAAGCACCATAACGCACCGAAATGCACAGTCACGCACCAACCAGTGCACAGTCATCACAATAATAAAACAAACACACTGATGATCTTGTTCTTCTCTGCCCCCTCTGCTGGCCGATGTTCTTCCTGATGTTGTCTTTCTTCATGTTGTTCTTTGCTTGCGGCCTATTTGCAAGGATAAAAAGGCACACAACACGTCCATCTTTTTATTTATGGCCAACAGGGGCCGACTATGGGTGGTTCACCTGTATGGCTTGGTGCCACCTCACCGAGGTCCGCAAGCAAGATCTTCCTCTGGCCAACCTGGCCGGTCCCAGCAGAGGGGCCATGCCCCAACCTGTGGGGTCCATGAGTGGTGCTCGGCCACAGACATGTGGTCCATATGGTGGTGCTCGGCCACAACAACGTGGTCCATAAAGTGGTGCGTGGATGCAGGCAGCTAGTTGCGGGGATTCGGGCACACAGACGCGGCCTCCCGCACACTCCCCTCAGTGCCCAGAGAGCACGATCCATGGGTCGGGGAAGGAAGACAAAGCTGCAGAGTTAGCGAGGGCAAGGGCGCAAGGGTACACATCAAAACAGGTAATGCAGAACGAGGTGCGCACGCAGAGCGAAGTGAGAAAGCTCGTCCCTACCGTACGTCACCCCCCCCCCCCCCCCCGTCACCTACTCCGCCCTTGCCCTTACCCATATTTACAACAATTTACAATTCGTCTCTACCGTCACGTCTTCCCCATATCTCCTAATACCAAATTCGTCACAATCCCTCGAACCAAATTTGCCATAAATTAAAATTTCTCATCAATTCCTCTTAAGGAGGAAGGGACGGAACAACCAGTACAATGTCACACCCACGTCATGATGCGTCTCACATTTCCAAAACATTTGCACAAAAATAACCAAAACATGGCATGGTGTGGAGTTACGTCACCTCAGGTGAGTGGATGTAGATGGTGTGAGGAGATTTCAATCCTAACTACTTCCTAAATGACTTTAACACACTTTACACTACCCGGGGTCTTTCCCTGCCAATCCATTGGCTATCTTACTCTATGCGGTTCTAAAAACCAATTCCCATTGACCAAACTGTGGTGCTCATCAATATGGGGTCTCACTCCCCCAAGTTTTCACTACTGTGCCTTCGCACAATTTTGGAGCTGGGTCGTGTGGCTCTACCAGCAGGTCTACCTACCTGCGCACCTCCGTCACTGAAGTCGCCACCCGAGCTTACCATGCTCCTTACCACTACCCTAAATCGGGGAAGGCCCCTCCTGGCTCTCTCACCCCTCTGATGCCCTCTCTGGCATTGGGCTACCCGGGTCCTTCTCCTGGATCCTCGGGCCCCGCTGAACACTACTCTGACTGGCTCCCAGAGCCTACCTGCGGCCTCACCTGGCCGACAAACTACCAGTGGGGGAGTACCCAAATAACCATACGTACCAATTAAGCCCACACGCCCAGCCATTTCCACAGACTCGTGCACCCATCTAAGCACTTCCTTGCCACTACCTGCACCACAGATGCCAATATCCAACCACAATTTACCTATACCCTCTACCTAACTCTTAAACTACCCTCCCTGGGTATTCGTGATAGGGGTCCATCCTCCCCATACACTCCCTTCGCACCAACCACTCCACTCCACATTTTCCACCATACTCACTCCACACCATCCATTCCATACTCCATTTATTCCAGACCATTTATTCCTCACAACCATTCTCACCTGAATTTGCACACCTGTGCAATCACACCTGGTGCCACCTGCACCCTCCTTCCTCCCAGGCTTCTTCATTCACTCAATACAATGCACAATCACAATTATTCCTCATACTTTTCACCATATTCTTCTAACTCTCCAAACCATTGTAGTCAGGTTCACTATGTAATTTCGTTGGAATTTTTGGGGGATTTGGAAAACTATATATTTTTGGAAACTATATTGTATAGTCAGTCAGAAAACCAATGTTGCTATTTGCACAGACTCCTGTATGGCGGCCATCTTGGATTTTCTAAATTGCCGCCATAGAACTAATTTTTCTCAATATCTCAGCTTCTAAATAACATCGAGCTTTGATTCTAACGGCTAAACATACATTTTCAAGGGCCCCGAATCCAATGGTAACAAGTTCGATAAGCTAGACATGACCATAGAGCTCCTATGTGTAGAGTCCCTTTATACAGAGAGTAACGACAACTGAGAATACGCCGCCATTTTGGAGCCAATTGTGCGGAACCACTGAACCGGCACATCACAGTGCACTATGAGCTATGCGTGTATAATGCAATGCACCACTGCACAAACACGGGGCGGGTTAGGGAGTACGGTGAATGTTTTTATTTATTTATTTTATTGTATCGAGATGTCGGTCTATGAGTATTAGCTCCATTATGTTCCAGATTGCCTATAATGGGATATTAGTTTGTCTGAAAAAATGAGCGGTTGATGAGAAGTGACAAAATGGGTGATTTCTGAATCCTCATTATCGCGATGTTGGCAATAATAATTTGGGTTACTCACGATGCCTGGAGAGAATTTGAACATACTATGTGACAAGGTAGTCTTGTAACCTAAAATAATCTTTAACCTCTTCGATTAAGAGGATAGGAAAAGCGGGGTGGGGGGGGTGGGGGGGCATTAAAACACACGTGTGTTTTGTCTGAAAGAAATGAATTTAATGTAAACATTATCAAACTGTAACAAATTTAATGCGTTTTCAGAGCCAATAAACTCAAACATACACACAAACATCAACACATTAAAACACACATGCACACACACGGGATAAACACATACACACACACACACACACACACACACACATACACACACACACACACACACATATACACACACACACACACACACACAGGCTCTCGGTCAATGCACACATACTGTAAATTAACCTTTTCAGCTTTCTTTTCATCAGTTAACCACATTCAGCAACAGATCCAGGTACAATCAGAATAAATGAAACGTAGTACAGCTGTCAAAATTGCAATATGTGATGAATTTTTTTTTTACCATTTATCTCTACCATTTTGAAGAACGATACAAATTAGAGGTCTTGTGAGGGTTGAGACCCCAATATGAATAGCAACTTCCTGCTTTTTATCTTTACAATCATTAAAACTTTCATTGCATTATGTGGAATTTTTTGAGAACTTTTGTGTTCCCCTGAAAAAAAAAAGAATGGCAAGACCAAATACAGGGTAAGTGGATATGCTACATGGGCAAGCTATTTCTTAAGATGCATGCACGAATACACAATAATGCCAAACAGAGACTTCTTCTTTTTTGTCCAGCCCTGTTGAATTTACAACATAACCATTCATAACCATTCTCTAGAAATGATTCCTAATACTAGCTATTATCAAACTGTTGGCATATTGTGAACTGAACGTTCTTTTTCTAAATAGAAATATAGAAAATACAGTACAATGTACTGTCAAGCAAAGTATCCAATGTTTCCAAACCAAAAAATTAACGGTTTTCACTATGATACAATGACAGCTATTGACTACTTGTTGCGGGAATTACTTGTAGTCTCTATAAGGTGAAAGTTAAATAATTCACTTTACTTTCTTGGCCAGTTTCCTCATCGCCATACTCTTGCTCCCAAGTTCTCCTTCTTTCTTCTTTCTTTCGGCTTCCTTTTTCAATTCACTTGTTTTCTTCTTGCAATAAAAATGCAGTCGTGCATTGATAAACTTATTAATCAGTTTTTCCTTGAGATTGTGACATACTGGTAGAGAAATGTCAGAACTCAATTCCTGTGCCTTTTCCATCAACATTTTCTTGACATTGTTCTTGTCCATGAGGTCATTCTCTACCTTACGAAACATAAGTTCAACTCTGTAGACCATGTCGAACACAGAATCAGACACCTTAATAAGGCTTCCTTCTTTGTATTCTTTTAGTTGGGTAAGCTTTGAGGCCTGGTGTGCTTTGTCATATGAGTTTTTCATCACTGCCTGGATGCATGAGTCACACGTTTTTTCGTTTACCTTTACACTCCTTACACAGTATCCTGCCAAATTGTACAGGCTATCACGCTCAGCTTGGCCAAGTTCAGATACCCCTTCTTGGTCGACTGAGAAGTGGATGCTTTCAATGTTCGGTTCAGAAGGGACCCGCACATCTTGGTCGAGGAAGTCAGCGAGAAATTCTCCATCATCCTGTTGGTAACTACCTGTTCGCTTGAGACTGAGGAACTGTGCAGTGCTGATCAGTTTGAGTGCATACTTGAACTCCATTGGAGATGGTACTGGTTTCCTCAAGCGCACGACGGAGAACAGATTTTCCAGGCAAACCTGCGTCAGCCTGGATGTCAGCAGGAATTTGTACCCAGCATCCAGTAACTCTTCCGCTATTTCGAGCACAGATGTTGTAGACAGGACAACCCCTGTCTGGATTGGTTTCCAGTCTCCGTGTCCAATTTTGACACCTTTGAATAGGCAGATCACAGTACGAAGACAGGTGATGGCCTCCTTGTACTTTTCTTCATTGAGCCTGCTCAGTGCTTGTACTGGATGACGACTAGTCACCAGCTCCAACCATTTGCCTATGAGCTCGATGAACCATGCAGTGGTTAGGTAGCTCTCGTCACGCTTCTCTCTTTCCACCAGATATCTCAGTGCACTACTAACGTCATGGCTCAGTACGCGTGTTGCATTCCCTACTTTCATTTTGTCAAAATGAGTAGGGGTCAGAGCTGCCTTTGTAAGCTTTGGCGCAAGCTTCAAGTCCAGGTCATCTTGATAGTCAACAAGGTCTTTCAGAGGCTCAATGTTTACATCATGCGATTTCAGCCCATGCTCCCTGACAAGACTGTCTGGCAACGTGAAGGTGTGGCCATTCACGAGCGAAGCTTTAATGTTCTTGAAAACATGAGGAACATCGGCTAAAAAGTAGAGCCACTTATCACTTGCTTGAGGATGAGGAATTCTACTGACAGTCTTGCAGTGCTTACTGCAAACAACTCCAAAGCTCCTCCACATAGCACGATTTGCACTACCCATGTCGCTAGTAACAGCTGCTACATGTAAACCAATGTTGTAGGCCCGTTGAATGATGTCCAGGACGATGTCATGAAAAACAGTGCCATCTGTGGAGCTGCCAGTAAAGTGGTAGGCAACTGTCTGCTTCCAGCGACTTGTGATGCCACCCAACATGAAAACAATTGCGTGATCTGCGTTACCAGAGTGTTCAGGAAGAGTTATATTCCCTAGCAATTCACCACTGCCTAGATAGAATTCTACTTTTGACGTCAGCGACATTTCGTCAAGAGTAAGGCAACATGTACGCTCCTCTTCTTGCATACCTTTCACTTTTATTTGAAGAAAGTCAAATACCTGTGCCAAGACACCTGGCTCAAAGGGCACATTCTCCATCCTTCTTTGTAGTGTCCTCTCTGTTGGGAGAGGGAAGTTCTGCTCAAGGAGAAGCTTGTAGCCTGAAGCACCACATCCAAATCTCAACTGAAGAGCTTTTTTCACAGTACTTGAAGTCCATTTACATCCTCTCATTCCACCTCTTGACAAGCTTTGAAGCTGGTCCTTCCCAAAGATTCTGGAGATTTTTGCTTCCTGTTTTACTTTTGCTTTAACAATTGCTTTGTACTTCTTTCTAGTTTAACGGAGCTCAGCTTTCAGTCCCTTGATTCGATCCCGCATCTTTGTCTGGCGTTTTGGTGTTCTGCAACTTCCACACGGCGCTGTGGTGTCTTCAGCTTCAGAAGCAGTGTCTTCACCTGCAAGAAAAGAAAGGGGGGTGGGGAGAACAATCAGGAAGGATAATAGGCTATGATGATTACATGATTATATTAAAAGACGAAATTAGAGATAATAAAAAGTATTACACCATATACCCTAGTACTCATAGTCTTTGACATATAAACATGAGCTGGCCATCCTAAATATTCTTTGAGTTACAGGGCAAAATTCATGACATCACAAATACTAGGGCATGCCCGTACTATATATATATCTAAAAGTATATCCCCCCCCCCTCTATTTACATGCAATGGTTTGGTCCAAAGCTAACGGCTTGCGAGTACGGTGACAATCCCCCCCCCTCTATTTACATGAAATGGTTTGGTCCAAAGCTAACGGCTAGCGGAGTTTGGTAAAGAAATCGCCATAGCGTGCACAAATGCGCAGGAAAGCGAAAGAATCGCAAATTAGTTTTAATTAGTTGTAAAACATAGTTTAACGCCAACATAGCGGCAACATAGTTTGCCAACGTGAAATAAATGAATACGCTCTCAAATGTGCCAAAAAAAAACAAAAACGCTACCCGTACGCTCTACCCCGCCCGTACGCCCGTAAACAAAAAAAACAACGCTCTTCGCTTCCGCCCTTCGCTCTGACTGAATTGGGAGAAATAATGCGCATAAGAAATCGAGAAATTATTATTTTCTCCGGAAGAAATCGAATTACGTACCGTAATGGCGCACGCGCTGGGCTCAGCATCAGCTCGCTCTCACATCGGCCACGCCTACGCAATAACGCGTTCTGTGATTGGATGCCGGAAGTGCAGTCCTCACTGTCCGGAAGGTCGTATATCGCAGTTACGATGAATCGCAAATTCGTTTTTATTAGTTTTAAAACATAGTTTAACGGCAACATAGTTTGCAAACGTGAAATAAATGAATACGCTCTCAAATGTGCCATCCGAGGCAGAGTGTGTCCGCCACGTTCGGCACACGCGATAGCTCGCTGCTCTCTGATTGGTTGAATCGTTTTTTGGACATAGCTCGGTAAGTAATTGTCCGATTAATATGAAACCTTGAAAAGGCACATCCTCGGGTCCCCAGCAATATACCTGGCAAGTTTCAAGTATATCGGACCGGTAGTTGTCGAGAAACAGCGGTCACAGACATACAAACAAACAAACAAACGTACAAACAAACATACACACAGAGATTACTGGAATTATAGATAGATGTCCCACTTCTCCCCGGTCTTTCCTATACAAACAGGGTTTGTGCGTTTTAACCTTCTTTTTTTCTCCAAAACAAAGGGTTTAAAACAAAATAAAGAAATACATGTATGTTGAAGTAATGAAATCATAAATAAAAGAAAACAAAGGAAATTCTTGTTGCCCTTTTTCATAATTTGAATATTTCAACAACAAAAAATAGATTTAAAATGAAAGTAAGGAGAGATTTTCCTTATCTCTCTTTTATTATCATGACAGGGGCAAACTGTTTAAATTTAAATTCATACATGCATTACAAAAAAGTCTTAAACATTAAACAAAATTGTAAAACAAGATACTTACAAGAACTTGACAATCTCTGAAGTCGTGGGTCAGCAGCATAGCTATGGTCTACAAGGAGAGATGTCTCATGTTGCTTGGGTGGACACATTTCTTTTGTAGGCTGGTCACGCTTTTTTGGAGACTTTCGTGACTTTGTGGTCCTTCGATGGCAAAAAATGATGGTAGGCACTGCAGAATTCTTCAGCTTCATTTTCTGATCAGCACGTCCACATTCAAACTGATGAGGATCAAAATGTGCCTGTTGATCAAGAAAGAAGAAGAAATAGAAAGAAATATGTATTCAAGATTGTCCAGGCTGCATCCCATTACACGTTAATAATTCAATTTGTTAACCCGTTCTCTACGGGAACCGGGTGCTCCCTGTGTTAAAGGAATACAATACATGGGACTGAACAGTAACTTGACCTACCTCGCAAAGCTTTGAAGACGAAGCCGGCTTCCAGCTCACACGGCTGACTTTATTCTCCCATATTTTACGTCGATTGGGATATGACGGGAATCTGTACATCTTGAAACCCTTGTCATGTCTATTTGTGCATCCAAATGCACAACAACCCGGCATTTTCAGTGAACTAAGGCTTCCGTAGGTAGTCGAATCGATTGTACTTGCATAACACGTGAACGCGAGAAGTTAAGCGAACGCGAATTTGGCTCCAAAATGGCTCCCTGAGTCACGTGACCGTATTTTTCCGGATCGTCATGTCGTTACTCTCTGTATAAAGGGACTCTACTATGTGGCGGCCATCTTGGATTTTTCAAACTGGCCACCGTAAACTTGATGTTTCTCAATATCTCAGCTTCTAAACAACATAAAGCTTTGATTCTAACGGCTAAACATACATTTTCAAGGGCCCCGAATCCAATGGTAACAAGTTCGATAAGCTAGACATGACCATAGAGCTCCTATGTGGCGGCCATCTTGGATTTTTCAAACTGGCCGCCGTAAAACTGATGTAACTCACCTTCTAAAGAGCACAGAGCTTTGATTCATCATTGAGTAAAGTCATCAACATCCTCATCAATATTGTCTGCACCAATCATATTGACA
Source organism: Myxine glutinosa (assembly GCF_964187855.1). Taxonomy (NCBI): domain Eukaryota; kingdom Metazoa; phylum Chordata; class Myxini; order Myxiniformes; family Myxinidae; genus Myxine; species Myxine glutinosa. The sequence goes on from NC_136271.1 coordinate 113,417,776, forward strand.
TAAGTGGTTTCAATGTCATCCATGGAGAGATAAGCTTGGTTTTGTGTTTTGACATCTATCAGGTTGATCATCTCAATCAGACTTGCCCGTTGCAGCAATAGTTCTTTGTCTGCGCTGCTTCTGTTTGCGCTAGGTCTGTCTCGTACTACATGGAACACATGTCTTCTCCAACAAGATTTGTGGTACCGAAGGTCAATTGCGTGTGCATCACCTGGTGGGATACATGTGTTGAATCGTGTTTTCAATAATGCATCTTGGGACTTCTCTACAGCCTCGCTAAGCTCTTGACCAGCATTTTCAGTCCTAACCTGGTAGAGTAGTTGGCCATCGTCTTTTTGGCAGAAGAAACACTGCTCTTTATCCAGTGGCACTGTACACGAGCGTGTGAACGGGGATGTTGCATCAGATGGTTGATGAGCCTGGCTCGTCCATTTCTGTGCTTCCTCTCTTCTGTCCGCGTTTTTTTGCAGTATAGTGTCCAGTTGTTACTGCATGCGCATGGTGGTCTCTGGCACGTTGTATCTCGCTCTTGTTAGTTGCACTGGAGTAACAAGTGCGATGCCAAACTGCCTTCTCTGTCGAGAGTGTTTCTTTTGTGCTGTTTTGGAGTCGTTTATGGACTTGAACGTAGATGCCATCATGCAAACTGGCCCTTTCTTCTATTGTCTTCAATAAATGTTGGTAGGAATCTATTCTGGGGTTTAACACCAAGGATCCTTTCTTGACATCAGCCTTGCATAAAGGCTTGCCCCGCCCCTTCACCATCTTGTTGCATCTCACTCATAATGTGACATGTAGAACCTGCAAAGACAGCAAAGCAAAGGGAACCGTCACCGATATATACAACCACCACCACAGACATATTGATGTATAATAGGCTACAAATACACTACCACCATCACCACAATATCAGGTATATTGCTCAGTATATAAATAATACAAAAACACACGCTGTAAACTAATTATTTTCCTCAGCTGTACCCTGGGGATCAAACTTATTACTTTAGTAGCTTGTCCACCCGTAAACAGATTTTAAGTTCTCATGAACATTAGGAGTATCTGTGTTATTTGGCAGTATGCCACAAAGGCCCACAAAGGGCAAAACACTCGCATTCCACATCTTACCCTACGCCTCCCCCCCCCCCCCCTGTTCTGGACCCGATGCTCCCCCTTCCTCTTCATTAACGGTATGGACCTCAAACATCCGGGGCCTTCGCTCAAACTTGACTGACCTCTCCATACAGGTTGCTTCTGACAAACCAGATGTGATCTGCTTAACAGAAACTTTCCTCCTTCATGATGTCTCTGATACCTTGGTATCTCTCCCAGGTTACTCCCTCCTCCGGTATGATAGACCTGAGCCTCGTCCTGGAGGTGGGGTTGCTATCTTTATAAAAAACTCTCTTCCTCACTCGCCCTCCACTGCCCTCTCTCCACCTCACCCCCAGGAATACCTTTGGCTACGGCTTCCCCTTCGCTCCCACCTTTTGTTCATATGTGTGTTGTACCGTCCACCAATCAGCGATGACTCCATCTACATCTCACTGTCTGATAATATGGACCAACTTCTATCTACCCATCCCAACTCTCTCTTCCTCATATGTGGTGATTTCAATTGTCACCATGCCAGTTGGCTGGGTGTGGGTACCTCTCTCACCAGCCATGGCTCTTCAGCAAAGGACTTCTGCGACTCACTGGGACTGACACAATCTGTCAATTTCCCGACCCGGATCTCAGTCAACGGAGCATCTTCTCTTCTGGATTTGGTTATGACAAACTTCCCTGAAAATGTCTGCTGCTCTTCTTCTGCTCCAATCGGCTCATCTGATCATGTGCTTGTCAAAGTGGACATCTCTCTGACCATTCTCAGAGAGCCTCCTCAGCGTCGACGAGTCTGGCATTTCACTCAGGCCAACTGGCACGGTCTTCAAGCAGCCATCAATCATCTGGACTGGTCTCCCATCTCTACCGCCTCTGACATCAACTCATCCTGGGAATTCTTTCAAAGTAAATTGCTCTCTCTCATGCACAGATTTATACCATCTCGTCTTCAGTTGTCATACCCTTCCTCCCGTCCATGGTACACGGAATCTTGTGGTGAGGCTGTTGCCCTGAAACAACTTGCTTTCGTCTCCTGGAAAGCAAATCCAACGGAAGGAAATCTCATTTCCTTTCACAAAGCCCGAAACAAGTGTGTGTCCACCCTCAGGAGAGCCAGCAAACAATATCTCACCATTCTCAAGACCGAACTCTCTTATCTGTCTCCCTCTTCCAAATCCTGGTGGCGTCTGGTCAAATCTGTTTCTGGTGTTTGTTCCCCCTCCATCCCCTCCCTCACCTCAAACGGCTTAACGGCTGACTCCGCACGTGAAAAAGCTGAATGCCTCAACTCTGTGTTTGCCTCTAAATCTTGTGTCCCAAACCCATCCCTCTCTGTATCCACCGTACCCAGTCGTACCCAGCTGCTCCTGGACTCTGTGTCCTTTCCTCCTGACAAGGTGGAAAAGTTTCTGTCAACCCTCGACTCTGATTCTGCAACTGGTCCTGACGGCATCAGCCCACGTGTCCTAAAATCATGTTCTTCTGCTCTTTCACTCCCTCTTTCTGTTCTCTTCACCCTCTCTTTTGCTCAAGGTCATCTGCCATCTGCTTGGAAATCAGCCAACATCACCGCTTTGCACAAAAAAGGTGCAAAAACAGATCCCAGCAACTACAGACCAATCAGCCTTCTCCCAATTATCAGCAAAGTCATGGAATCCATCATTGCTTCAGATATTAAATCTTTCCTCTTCTCCAATGGCTTGATCTCTGATCATCAATTTGGTTTCAGACCTGGTCACTCTACTCTGGACATGCTGCTTCTGCTTTCTCAACAGTGGATGGAGGTCCTCAACGCCAAACAGGAAATTAGAGCTGTCTCCCTTGACATTTCACGTGCCTTCGATACGGTCTGGCACCCTGCTCTGCTCTCCAAACTCTCCTCCTTTGGTATCCATGGAAATCTCCACGCATGGCTGGCGGACTTCCTCTCTGGTCGTAGTCAACGTGTGGCCCTGAATGGGTTTCTCTCATCTCCTCTGCCTGTTCAGGCTGGAGTTCCTCAAGGTAGTGTTCTGGGCCCTGTGCTTTTTCTGGTCTTCATCAATGATCTCTCTGACTCTCTTGAAAATCCTCTCTATCTCTTTGCTGACGACTCTACTCTCTGTCGCTCCATTCCTCATCCCTCAGATCGGCAGTCTGCAGCCTCCTCACTCTCTGCAGACCTGGACAAAATCACAGACTGGTCAAACAAGTGGAACATGTCTTTCAATCCTGACAAATCTCACACTCTTACAATGTCTCTCCGAAAGGACCGACTGGACAACCCTCCCATCTACTTTCTCAACAATCCTCTCCAAGAAGTTCTGTCGCTCAAGCTTTTGGGTCTCACTATCTGCCATGATCTTTCTTGGGAAAACCACATTTCCAAGCTGGCCTCCAAAGCCAGTCGCCGACTGGGCATCCTCCGTCGTGCGAAGTCCTTCCTTGGCACACCTGAGCTCCTCACCACATACAAGGCTTTCATCCGCAGCTCAATGGAATACTGTTCCCCCCTCTGGGCTGGTGCTCCTGCCTCACACCTTGCTTGGCTTCACGCTGTTGAGGCCAAAGCTTTCAGAATCATTGGAATCTCCTGCGATGTAGTCAACGCCGAGGGCCTTTCACTCACTCACCGCAGGCAGGTTGGTGGTCTTTCTGTCTTCTACCGACTCCTCTCCGGCCTTGCTCCCCCAGCTCTCTCTGTGCTCTGTCCCCCCAATATTCCTTCAGGTCGCACAAGATCTGCCTGCAACCCTCTTATGGTTAAACTGCCAAAGTCTAGGCTCACTGCTCACCTTCACTCTTTCATTCCCCTTTTCTCCCGCCTCTGGAACAAACTCCCCCACTCCCTTCAATCCCACTCCTCCCTCCAGGTCTTTAAAACAGCTGTTCACCACCATCTCTTATCGTCCCCCATCGAAAACCTTGATCTTTTCTACCCCCGGTAATTCACCCCAGAGTCCTTGCAGTGTTCATATGTTTTAATCCTCTCCCACCTCCCCCCAAGTCCTCCCGATGTCCCTGCTCTCAAATGTTGTGTTTGTGTCCTTCCCCCTCTTCCCCCTCTCTTTTGTGTCCTTCCCCCTCTCTCCCCATCTTGTCTGCCGCTCCCCTTGTTTTTTGTGTTTTGTGTGTCGGTTTGTCTTTTTGTGTGATTAATGTTAGCTCTTTCACGAGCCTCGATCTTGTATACAAAAAAAAAAAAAAAAAAAAAAAAAAAAGTAGAATAGTATTTCTCATGTCCAGATTCAGCATGTTCAGCTGTTCTCATGTTCAGCATGTCCAGATTTTAGATTTCGTTGGATTGTTTTTGGGATTTAGAAAAATCAAAGCTCCGTCTTATTTAGAAGATGAGATCCTGAGAAACATCAATTTTACGGCGGCCAGTTTGAAAAATCCAAGATGGCCGCCACATAGGAGCTCTATGGTCATGTCTAGCTTATCGAACTTGTTACCATTGGATTCGGGGCCCTTGAAAATGTATGTTTAGCCGTTAGAATCAAAGCTCTATGTTATTTAGAAGCTGAGATATTGAGAAAAGTATTTGTACGGCGGCAATTTTGAAAATCCAAGATGGCCGCCATACAGGAGTCTGTGCAAATAGCAACATTGGTTTTCTGACTGACTATACAATATAGTTTTCCAAATCCCCCCAAAAATCCAACGAAACTTTAAATCTGGACATACTGAACCTGACTATTGCCTCAGGCACCCAAATTCTCCCACGCTCATACACACATCTCTCCCGAGCATTGCCCCTCAATTCCTCATTTGCTCAACATGCTCACCCGCAAAAACTTCCATACCAATTCCTCATTCAATACTCTCACCAGCACGCACAACTGCATCATCTAAACTACCTGGTATCCTTCTAACTTGGTGCTCCCCGTCTTCCCTTTAAACTAAGCACAGAACACGTCATTAACAACCATTCTAACCTCTCTACGTCCCCGACTACCTGTACAATGTCGCTAGTTACCTCTACAGTTACCGATGGTCATCCCTAGGTCCCTATACATTATCCAAACCCTCCCTCGGCAAGCTTACACTGCCATAACCCCATAACTAGTGCTCATGTGCCGGGGTGGATGTGAGGGATGGTGGATTTGCCATCCCACCACCTCGGGCATCTTCCATTATCAATTTTGCCCATCAAATTCCAATTCTTGCCAATCCAAAATTTGCCAATCATCTGCCAATCATATTTGCCAATCATCTTACCCATCAAATTTTGCCAATCACCAATTCCCTATCCCTACCAAATGTCCATTAACTTGAGCCTCGGTGCATCTTTACATTCGCAAAGCTCGGCTTCGCCAAGCCGGGCAATGAACGCGGGTGGTTCGTTTCCTGCAGTTGGATCCGTCCGGCACTCGTTTCAGGGAAGCAGGTTTGCTCGGGCCGAGATCCCAAGGTCCACCTCGGCGCGGAGCCTTTCGGTCTCCCGCCCGATGGCCCGATCTCGCCCGGTCGGAACGCCGCAACCACAAGGGGTCGCCGTGCCGACCCTTCCTACCTGCCCTCGAACCGGGCCGCCCGCTCCGCTTAGCAGAGCGCGGATGCGACCGTTCAAGGCGAGGACCGGCGCGGATTGCGCACGGCGGTTCTTTTGAAACCGCCGTGGTTACGATCCCCGCCGATTCCCACAGCACCCAAAGCCCGGCACGAACCGAGGGCTCGCGTCGGCTAACCGTCGGGCTAACCGCTATCCCGTTTAGCGTCGATGTTTCACTTGCATGCTCACACCACGCGTTCCGTTCCTTATTCACACATCCAGGTGTCTCCATACACTTCATCATTGCACCTCCTCTTACACACCACCCAGGTACACTCATTCCGCTCACAGACTTCATCACACACCTGACCACCGCACCTTGGCACACACTCGTCGTTCGCACACCTCATCAACACACCTCTTGGCGCCCACTCGGTCACATCTTCTGTGACAACCATGGGTGTGCACTCTTCTGCACACCCGATCACGTGCTTCAATGTGCCCTCTCACACCACCACCAACTCAGGTGTACATTCCTGCACGCGCTCAACCATTCCAGGTGTGCATTCTTCCATTCCAGGTGTGCATTCTCTCTCACCTGCCACAACCAACTCGTGCTCCGTGTCACTCTCACCACCACGCTCTGTCGTGCATTCACTCTCACTCTTGGCAACGCACTCACTCCTCAGCGCACACTTCTTCCTCACACACACCTCCGTTCCACACCTTTCTCGCGCACTCTCTCCCGGTACATACTCCGTACCACTCATGGAGGTGCATTCTTGCACACACCCGATCACCGCCGCACGCCCTGGCTCACAAATACCTTCCGCACTCCCCATAGTCGGACCTCCTTGCACTCCTCCTCCTTCCACACACTCTGCACCTGTCGCACACCTCATCAGCGGCCTCCCACGAACGCCCGGGTCTAAACCAACACACAAACTCACTGAATCTCCCCTCACACCATATACATTTCCGATTATATCGCCACTCACCTCGGCACCTCGTCTTCGCTCCTCCTCCGCCACCTGCAAACTCTTTAATTGGTCAGTAAGCACATCATCACGATTTGAGCACAGACCTTGTACATAATCCATCACTTCCTCCTTTATCTCTCTCTTAGTTTCCCTCAGTCTCTTCCTAATTTCACTCACCCCCTCTGCCACTTCCTCTAATTTTTGCTTTACCTCTTTTATTTCCCGGTGCGCCCCCTCAATTTCTTCCTCTAAGGCCATCTTGGTCGTCTCTATGTGCGTTCTTACTTCCCGTTCTTTTGTCTCCATTGCCTCTGTCACCTCGTCCAACCTCTTTGTCAACCCCTCATGTACCATCTGACATTCCCTCTTTGTCGCTGTGAGTTCCTTTTTTTATCTCTTTCTGTGTCGCCTTCAACCCCCAGATTACCGCAGTGTTCTTCTCCACTTGCTCCCCTAATTCCTTTTGTCCCACTGTCGGCTGCTCTACTCCCCGCACCAGGTCTTCTATTCCCCCCTGTAACCGAGCCGTACAATTCCTCACCTCTTTCTCAATGCGCTCCTCACCCTGCTTCACCTCTTCGCGTACCCCCGCGACCTCTTCGCCCACACCACGCCTTATCTCCTCCCCCATCTCTCCTATTTCTTTGGTAGATGCCGCCCTCATCTGTTCCAAATCATTCCTCTGGGCATCCAATTTACCTTCCAACCCGATTTTCACCTCCTCTATCTGATTTCCCATCTGTTTAATTTCCCGGGCGGATTGCTCCCCTATTTCCCTCAATTTGCCTTCCATGGTGTTTTCTAACCCCCCTAACCCATTCTTCACCCCTTCCATCTGGTTCTCCTGGGCAGCCATTCTATTTTCCAACCCTGTTAACCCCTCCTTCATTTCCCCAATTTGATTACCCATGTCCTCCAATTGGCCCCCTAATTTACCTTCTAGCCCTTCCAACCTGTTGTCTAACCCCTCAAATTTATTGTCTAACCCCTCAAATTTGGCTTCTAGCCCCCCAATTTTGTCGTCGAGCCCCCCGATTTGGCTTCCCATATCATTCCTCAATTCCCCAATTTGATTTTCCATATCATGTCTCAATTCCCCAAATTGACTTCCCAATTGCTCACCCTGAGCCCTCGTCTCGTCTTGCTGGGTGTCTAACTTGGCCATTATCTGCATCATAAATACTCGCATGTACTCCGGCATCTCGGGCTCGGCTGCCGCGACCACGTGCGAGGCGCCGCCACCTCGTGCACCTGAAATCTCCGCTACCACATCCTCATTGCCTTCCTCCTCCATGATTCCCACCTCTTTGTGGTCCTGGGCTGCTTCTAACTCCTCTAACTCCCCGACCGGCATCCGGTCGCCTTGATCATCCATGGCACGATTTAATTTGGATTTTACACGAAATTTCAGGCACTCGTAATTTTGACCAATTTTTTTATTTTTTTATTTGGGATGTTTTTAAAAATTTGGTTCGGGTCCAAATCCCACTCCTGACACCAATTGTTACGGATCTGTGGGACGGCTCTCCCGTTAGCAAGGGGGGGTTAATCCCCTTGTCCTGTTAAGCTGGCCGTCTCCGCCGGTCCTGGTATTTGTAACGCTCCTTTGCGAGGTGGGATTGATCAGGGTTATTGGTCAAGGTGTTCTCCCGAATACCTTCACCAATCCCTCCGCAAAACAGGGAGACAAGTACCGCTCGAACCCCGGTTTTAGATGTTCTCGTTGCCGAGCGGTTTTAGCAACACGTCGTTCGAGCCATTAACAAAGACTAAACCCGATTCGAAACGTTGGCCGAATCGTGCCACAGGTACTCAATGGGGGAAATCACAAAGACGATCGGACGAGCATGAAGAAGAAGACGAAGGTAGGGAGAACAGATATTTATTAATTATTTACACAAACCAAAATCAAGGAGAAGAGAGGAAATAAAAGTAATATACAGGAAAATGGAAGGATCAGAAGGACACAGAGCAATTCCTAGCTTATCTACACAGGCTTAACTTATAACCCAGACAACACAGAGGACAGACGACGAGCAGACTCACACGAATGGGGAATTGCAGGTAGGATTGGCTGGAAGGATGAGAAGGTAGGACCACAGGGCTGGAAGGATGCGGTTCCGGTCCGTGCAAACGGCAAGGTTGGAGGTGGGCGGCCGCTGACCCTCCGCAATCTGGTTCACACGGCGGCGTTGCTTCGCGGCAGCGCGTCCAAGCTCTGCGCGGCAGGAGCTTGATTTAAACAGCAGGTCTCTCCTCGCCGCACCTCCTTGATGGTTCCGGAATCGGAAAAATGCCACAAGATGCCACAAATGAAAAATGCGCCTCCCTTCACAGAATTTCTCAGTGCGTCCTCCCTCACTCATCTCTCTAAGCCAGCGGTCGGGAACCTATGGCTCGCGAGCCATATATGGCTCTTCCGGTGACGGCATATGGCTCCCAGACAATTTTGAGTTGAAATTTTTTTTTTTTTTTTTTTTAATCAGTTTGGAACTGATTTTAAAATACTTGTGATATTTCTTAATAATAGTGTCATTTTAAAGTAAACAGAAATTAGTTTTGAAGATAAATTTCACGGGTCACGGGTCACCCGTGGGTCGGGTCGGGAACCAATGGCTCGCGAGCATGTCCGCGTCATTGTAAAGGTGAAGAAATCAATTTTATCAGATAGCCAACTAGTTTATCCGCTTCAACCCTTGTAACGGAAAAGATGGCGAAAAGAAAAAAAGACGATGATTACCGTGCATTCCAGGCTGCGTGGACAGAGGAATTTGCATTTGGTGAGAGAGCAGGATCTGCGGTATGTCTAATATGCAATGATAAAATTGCATCGATGAAACGGTCAAATATAAAGCGGCACTTCGATACGCACCATGCTTCATTTGCATCGAAATATCCAGCGGGGGACAGCAGGAAAAGGGCATGCGAGGAGCTACAGCGGAGAGTGCAGGCGAGTCAGCAGCAACTACGTGTGGGGACCAAGCAAGATGACGGGAATTCCGCTAGCTTTGCGGATGCTTTGGCAATAGTAAGGAATGGAAAGCCATTCACAGATGGCGAGTATGCCAAAACATTCATGCTTGATGTGGCCAATGAACTGTTTGATGACTTCCCAAATAAAGACAAGATAATCAAACGAATAAAAGACATGCCCCTGTCAGCAAGAACTGTGCACGATCGTAGCATCATGATGGCAAATCAAGTCGAGGAAACACAAATTAAGGACATAAACGCCGGGACATACTTTTCTCTCGCGTTAGATGAGTCAACTGACGTTAGCCATCTATCTCAGTGCAGTATAATTGCCAGGTATGCTGCAGGTGACACACTGCGTGAGGAAAGCTTGGCTGTTTTGCCAATGAAAGGGACAACAAGAGGAGAGGATTTATTCACGTCTTTCATGGAGTTTGCTAAAGAAAAAAAACTACAGATGGATAAACTTATTTCTGTCTGTACTGATGGTGCACCCTGTATGTTGGGGAAGAACAAAGGATTTGTAGCGCTTCTCCGTGAACATGAAAAGAGAGCCATCCTAAGTTTTCATTGCATCCTGCACCAGGAGGCGCTTTGCGCTCAGACGTGTGGCCAGGAGCTTGGTGAGGTGATGTCGCTGGTCATTCGAGTGGTCAACTTTATTGTTGCCCGAGCTTTAAATGATCGCCAGTTTAAAGCTCTGTTAGAAGAAGTTGGGAATCATTATCCCGGTCTGCTTTTACACAGCAACGTGCGTTGGTTGTCAAGGGGGAAGGTGCTCAGCCGTTTTGCAGCTTGCCTGAGTGAAATCCGGACTTTTCTTGAAATGAAAGGCGTCAAGCATCCTGAGCTAGACAACACTGACTGGCTCCTGCGGTTTCACTATCTCGTGGACATAACTGGCCATCTGAACCAGCTCAATGTGAAAATGCAAGGTATTGGAAATACAATCTCATCCCTTCAACAAGCAGTGTTTGCATTTGAAAGCAAGCTGGAAGTCTTTCTCAGGGACATTGAAACAGGTCGTCTTCTGCACTTTGAAAGACTGCAAAAATTTAGAGATGCATGCTTAGCAAGTGACTCCACTCAACATCTGGATCTCCAGCAGCTAGCTGGCTTTACGTCCAATCTCCTGCAGTCATTCAAAGCACGTTTTGGAGAATTTCATGCGCGCACTGGTCTTTTCAAGTTCATCACTCATCCACATGAGTGTGCAGTGGACAAAATCGACCTGACATGCATCCCCGGGGTCTCTATCGGAGACTTTGAGCTGGAAGTTGCTGACCTGAAGGCATCAGACATGTGGATGAGTAAGTTCAAGTCACTTAATGGAGAGTTGGAAAGTCTTGCGCGACAGCGAGCAGAGCTGGCGAGGGAACACAAGTGGACAGAAATGAAAAATCTTCAACCTGAAGACCAGCTGATTCTTAAAACTTGGAACGAGCTTCCTGTGACATACCACACAATGCAGCGTGTGAGTATTGCCGTATTGACCATGTTTGGCTCTACATATGCATGTGAGCAGTCATTCTCGCATATGAGGAACATTAAGACCAACCTACGCTCACGTTTAACTGATGGAAGCCTCAACGCCTGCATGAAGCTCAACCTCACCACGTATGAACCAGACTACAAGGCCATCAGCAAAACCATGCAGCACCAGAAGTCGCATTAAAAGTAAGACATATTTAATTTATTATACGTTAAAAATACTATATGGCTCTCAATGAAATATATTTAGAAATATTTGGCTTTTATGGCTCTCCCAGTCAAAAAGGTTCCTGACCCCTGCTCTAAGCAGTCCCTCCGCCGACCTTTTATTGCTTTTCCCGAGATCAAGCTGCGGGTTAAGAGGGCACGCCTACCAGGTCGCTCTCCGCAGTGCCGATTGGTGGGCACGGGCTCTCCCTGGCTCCGCCCATGATGACGAGGGGCGGGCAACGCCCTTCTTCTCCGAGCTGACCACGTGCTTAATGGAGGGCGAATCCAGTTGGCAATAATGCAGTTGGAAATGGAGGCTTTGGGGAATTTGAAAAGGGGATCTATCTTATTTCATTTGATGCAACGCAAATGAACTAGTGGAAAAACAGAGCCTTATACTGACATAGAATAAAGAGATAACTATTTAGAAGGTCCTATGATTTTCTACGTGTATGCGATGGACTAGCTAAAGGGACGACCTTTGACCTTTACAATTAATGGAGGTATTTACAAGGAATTATTACATTATTTACAGAGGGTGATATTTACAAACACAGGATTCTCAAATGCACAACAATATATATATATATATATATATATATATATATATATATATATAATGGTATCTGTAATCTGGTTCTCCAACCTAATGAGCGGACAACATGACGTCATCGCCATGCACGTCCGCCTTGCCTGCAAAGTTCCAGAGGAACCATCTAGCAGTGCGTCATTACGGATTATAAATACAGATACTGTCACAAGTGCATGCAAAACTCACAGTTACCGACCTGGTTTCGCCCTTGTTGGGGCTTCATCAGGGCAACGCAGTGAGGCTTTCCATACACTTGTAACTGTGACCCTTTCGGTTTTTATATCAGTCACTATGCGACCTTCATATCATCAGTGGAGAACCGCCAGCAAGGTGTCCCATACAGCTGCTGCTGCACCTTGCTGGGAGCGATACGCACCGCCTGCCACGCGGTGACGTTATCTCTGGTATCCACTCATTTGGTTTGGGTTGCGGTTGGGCAGGCGGTGCGTATCGCTCCCAGCAAGGTGCAGCAGCAGCTGTATGAGACACCTTGCTGGCGGTTCTCCACTGATGATATGAAGGTCGCATAGTGACTGATATATATATATATATATATATATATATATATATATATACCTACATACATACATACATACATACATACATACATATATATATATATATTGTTGCGAATATGGAATTTGGCCTCCATATCCGCTTGTAAATATTCCCCTATTTTCTCCAATACTCCCCAACTTTCCCCAATCCCCCATTCCCTAGTCCCATTGCATGTAAATAACAATCAGTAGAGCCGACCTTCCCCTTATTCCCCCATTAAATGTCGTGCCCAGGTCCACCGCACCACACGTAGACAACTTTCGGACATCTTCCTAGTTATTCTTATTCTATGTCAGTTAAGGCCTCGTCTCCATTAATTATGACTCTTCGTTGCACCAGAATGTGATTATATGGCATCAGTAGTGAGTTTAGGACCTTTCCCATACCTCCTCCCATCTTCTTCCCCAAACAACAACAATAACAACAACTACAACAACAATTACAACTACAACTACGACTACAACAACAGAGGGGCGGGGAGTGTGCGTCCTCACACCGGCTCGGTTACCCGCCATGACCATGCGCTCCACGGCGTTACCCCGAAGGGGCTGGCTGTCAGCTCCTCGTCAGGGGCGGAGCCAGTAACCCCCCCACGCACCCAATGAGAAGCAACGTGCCGATTCCATCTGGGGCGGAGCTAACGAGCCGAGGGCGTGTCACTCCCCGCCGGATATACGCGGCCCCGCGCCGGATGTGACGTCAGATGCGCCTCAGCTTGGAGAGAGAAGCCACCGCCACCCCCAGCGCGACGAGACCTCCCCGCATCTTTGGACCGGACCGGACCGTACTGTACCCTGCCCCGAGCCCAGGAGGACCTGGAGCCATCGATACCTGCCTTTCCTAGCCATCAAACCCCCGTGTGAGTCAGCCGTTGTCCCGTTTGTCTGTCGTCTGTCCGGGGTTAATATAAGAGTGTGTCTAAGTGCCTGTCTTTCTGTGATTATACTTCTAGCCCCTGTAATCTGACCTTTCCGTACGAATATAATCTCCTCCGGAGGTCTTGAGGATTGAAACATTGGTGTCGTATTGTGTTATTGTAATCCAGCCGGGTGTCTTCTTTTTCTTATTGAGCCAGCATCGCGCGACTAGTCAACGTTCGGGCACAATCGGGTAACTTGTGCAGACGTGGTCATACCATAAAACCACTCGGTAAATAACATCCAAGCCACGTCTGTAACAATTGGTGTCGAGGAGTGGAATTCGAACCCGGGACTAAATTAGTTAGGCCCAAATTTTGGGAGGGAAAATCGAGCCGGAGCGCGTACGGCGCTCGACCGAATCGATTCGGAGCGCGTTTCCCGCGCGAAATTATAACGGCGAAATTTGAATTTGTTTTACGAAAAAAAAAAACCGAATTTTGAAAGTCGCGCTATGGCGGATCAAGACAGCTGGGGTCCGGTAAAGGAGAGTGAGGTAGGGTCGATCCAGGACCAAAATGAGGGACAGGAGGAGAGCGAAGCAGTGAGGGCGGCAGGTTCGCAAAATAGCGCCGTCACGCACGAAGAAGCGGGCGCGCAAAATGGCGCCTCGCTGGTCACCGCGCCGGCAACCGTGGCAGCGCCCCCGATGGATTTGAACTCGTTTTGGATACAAATGAAGGCCCTTATGGCCCAGAATTGTGAGCAAATGAGGGCTGATAGAAAGCGATTGGGTGAGCGGTTGGGAAACCGGATGGATGCTCAGGGTGAGCGATTGGAGGACCAAATGGGGGTAATGGGAAACCGGATGGATGCTCAGGGTGAGCGATTGGAGGACCAAATGGGGGTAATGGGGAACCGGATGGATGCTCAGGGTGAGCGATTGGAGGACCAAATGGGGGTAATGGGAAACCGGATGGATGCTCAGGGTGAGCGATTGGAGGACCAAATGGGGGTAATGGGGAACCGGATGGATGCTCAGGGTGAGCGATTGGAGGGCCAAATGAGGGGTACCGGTGAGGGATTAGAAAAGAAATTTGAGGGGTTAGACAACGGGATAAAAGAGGTGAAACATGGGTTAACGGGGGTAGAAAATAGAATGGCTGCCCAGGAGAATCAGATAGAGGGAGTGAAAAATGGGTTAGAGGGGTTAGAAAACAGTATGGAAGGCAAATTGAGGGACATGAGGGACCAAGCGGAAAGGGAAGTTAAACAAATGGAGCAGCAGATAGAGGGGGTCAGAATGGGGGTAGAAACCAAACTGGATGCTCACAGGGAGGAAATGGAGCAGATGAGGGTGGCATCTGGGCAGGAGATGCAAGTGATGGGAGAGGAGATCAGAAGAGGAGTGAGTGAGGAGGTCGGAGGAGTGCGCGAGGAGGTGAGGCACTGTAAGGAGCACATGGAGAAGGAGGTGAGAAAGGGGACTGTAAAGTTACAAGGGGGCATAGAGGACCTGACGCAGGAGGTGGAGCAGCTGACGGTGGGACAAACGGAGTTAGTGGAGCAGGTTCAAAGGAACACTGCGGTATTAGGAGGGTTAAAAGCGACACAAAACGACATAAAAAACGACTTGATAGCGACAAAGAGGGAATGTCAGATGGTACGTGAGGGACTGACAACGAGGCTGGACGAGGTGATAGAGGTTATGGAGACGAAGGACCGGCAGGTGAGGACGCACATGGAAACGGTCAAGGTAGCCTTGGAGGACGAGCTTGAGGAGACGTACCGGGGAATAAAAGAGGTGAGGCACAAATTAGAAGAAGTGGAAGAAGGGGTGAGCGAAATTAAGAAGCGACGGAGAGGGGATAACAAGGAGATAAAAGAGGAGATAAAAGAATTGGTCCAAAGTCTGTGTTTGGATCGTGATGTGCTCATTAACCGGATGAGGGATTCGCAGGTGATGGAGGAGAAGCGAAGAGGAAGAGGACCCGGTGTAAGTGGTGACCAATATGGTCGTGCGTATGATGCGCCAGGGGATTTAAGGAGCTTGGGGGTCGAGATGGACCCGGGTGTTCGTGAGAGGCCGTTGGTGAAGTGTGCGACAGGTCTGGTGTGCGAAAAAGGAGGTGAGCGAGAAAGTCCGACTCTGGGGTGTGTGAGGAAAAAGTGCGTGCCAAGGAGTGAGTGTGCTGGCGAGAGTGAGTCGGTCGTAGCGCGTGTGCGAGGGAGCACGTGGAAGCGCGGGGTGGTGAGTGTTACAGAGGGTGTGACGGGAGAGTGTGCGCAAGAGTGTGCGCGAGAAAGGTGTGTGACGGACAGGTGCATGAGGAAAGAGTGCGCTGTCAGAAGTAAGGAAGAGTGTCCACCTGTGGTGAGTGTTACAGAGGGTGTAACGGGAGAGTGTGCGCGAGAAAGGTGTGTGACGGACAGGTGCATGAGGAAAGAGTGCGCTGTCAGAAGTAAGGAAGAGTGTCCACCTGTGGTGAGTGTTACAGAGGGTGTAACGGGAGAGTGTGCGCGAGAAAGGTGTGTGACGGACAGGTGCATGGGGAAAGAGTGTGCTGTCAAGAGTAAGGGTGAGTGCGTTGTCACGAGTGGAGGTGAGAGTAGTGAGAGTGACAAGGAGAGTGAGCTGGTTGTGACAGGTGAGCGAGGATGTACACCTGGGATGGAAGGATGTACACCTGGAATGGTAGAGCGTGAGTGGGAATGCACGCTGGAGTTGGTGGTGAGGCACGTGGTTGGGTGTGCGAATGAGAGCACACCTGTGATTGTCACAGAGGAGGTGACCGAGGAGGGGGCGCGAAGAGGTGTATTGGTGAGGTGTGCGAGCGACGAATGTGTGCCAAAGTGTTCGGTGGTCAGGTGTGTGACCAAGGCTGTGAGTGGAATGAGTGTACCTGGGTGTGTAAGGAAAGGTACGAGGAGCATGGGCACGGCTGGATGTGTGAGCAAGGAACGGGCTGCGGGGTGTAAGCGTCCAGGTGAAGCATCGACGTTAGACGGGGTAGAGTTTAGAACGACTTATAGCCGAATCGGGCCCTCGGTGCGTGCCGGGCCTCGCTTTGAACGGCCGCGTCCAGGCTCCACTAGGCGGAGCTGGCAGCCCGATAGAAAGGGTCGTCATGGCGACCACTTTTTGGTGAGACGTGCCGGCAGGTCGAGATCGGGGCATTGGATGGCTCCACGCCGAGGTGGTGCGTGGGATCTCGGCACGGGTAAGCCCCCGTCCCTGCACCGAGTGCCGGACGCATCCAGCCGCTGGCACAAAACAACCAGCATCCATTGCTTGGCTTTACGAAGCCAGGCTTTGGACAGGAATTGGCGCACCGAGAGGCAGTAGTGAGTAGACTGGGTGATGAGGTTAGTGTTTTGGACCCAAAATTAGAGAAAAACAAAATTTGATGATTGGCAAGGGATTGGCAGTAGTGATTGGCAGATGATGGGCAGTGATTGGCAAATTTTTAATTTGTTGAAATTTGACGTGCAAAATTGATAGTGAGAGACCCCCGATGTGGTGGGATGGCAAATCCACCATCCTTCCCATGTGGGGGGCAAATGCGCAATAGTTTATGGGGTGTATGGCAGTGAAAACTAGCCCGGGTGGGTTAGGTTATATTGTAGGGATCTAGAAAGATGACATTAGGTAACGTTAAGTTTAGTTAGTGACTGATACCTGTAGTGGGGACGCAGGTAGATTAGTATGGATGATAATGACGTGGGAGCGCAATAGTTTAAAGGGACGACTGGGAAGCGCAAGTTTCAGAAGGGAGTAGTTAGCTGAGATGATGCTGTGTGTGTGAGAATTGAACAGGTGTGATTGCACAGGTGTGCAACTGGACAGGTGTGTGGAGCAGTGTATGAGTAGTGAGTGTTGTGGATCAGCGCGAATGCGCTTGGGGAGAGAAGGGTGCAGGTGGCACCAGGTGTGAGAGCACAGGTGTGCAGGTACAGGTGTGTGGAGAGAGTTGGAGTAAGTGGTACGGAGTGGTGTGCATGGTGCGAAGGTGTGGATGGGGGAAGAGTGGACCCCCTTTCACGAGTACCCGGGGCGGGTAGTGTAAGTGTTAGGTAGAGGGTGCAGGTAAATTGTGGTTGGATATTGGCATTTGTGGTGCGGTTGCAGAATGGTGTTGTGAATGGGTGCATTAGTGTTGTGGAAATGGCTGGGCGTGTAGCCTGTTAGTGTGTGTAGTTGGTTGGGCACTCCACCAC
Source organism: Myxine glutinosa (assembly GCF_964187855.1). Lineage (NCBI taxonomy): Eukaryota > Metazoa > Chordata > Myxini > Myxiniformes > Myxinidae > Myxine > Myxine glutinosa. The sequence continues at coordinate 113,435,230 of NC_136271.1, forward strand.
TGTGAGGATGTCGGCCAGGTGAGGCCGCAGGTGGGCTCTGGGAGCCGGTAGTTGTGAGTGGGTGCCTGAGGATCCCGGGTGTGGATCGGGCAGCCCAGTGCCAGAGAGGGCACGGAGTGGGGAGAGAGCCAGAGGGCCTTCCCCTGGTAGTTAGGTTAGGGTAAGGAGCAGGTAAGCTCGGAGGCAACTGCAGTGGTGGAGGTGTGCAGGTGGGTAGACCCACTGGGAGAGGTACACGTCGCAGCCCAGAAATTGTACGAGGGCACCGGGAGATGAATCGGGGGAGTGAGACCCCAAATTGAAGAGCACCACAGTTTGGCCAATGGGAATTGGTTTTTAGAACCCATAGTGTAAGAGGGCCAATGGTTTGGCCGGAGAAAGACCCCGGGTAGTGTAAAGTTGTTAGTCATTTAGGAAATAGTTAGGATTGAAGAACCTGTCGCACCATACGCAGCCACTTACCTGTGGTGATGATGATGACTCCACACCTGTGTTTTCTTTGTTTGTTGCAGGAAATGAGATTGCTGTGGATTTGTGAGACGCATCACGACGTGGATGAGACATTGGGGTGATTCCATCTCTCCCTCCCTAGGAGGGACTGATGATGAATTGGTAATGGCAAATTTTGATGTGCAGTTGGAGATGGCAAATTTTGATGAGAGTTGAAAATGGCAAATTTGATTGGTTAGGAGGGAGAGAAGACGAATTTGGTTTATGGGAGGAACGAGGAAGACAGTAGGGATGTTTGTTGATTTGTAAAGTAGATGTTTATGGGTAGTGTTGTGTTGTGTGGATACAGTAAGGGGTAAGGGAGGGACCATGTAGGTTACCTGGTGGGGGGGGGGCGTACGATAGGAACGTACCTGTCTCACCTGGTTCCCATGTGCCCCCAGTGTGCATCACCTTACATTGCGTGCACTTTTGCGCCCTTACCACCTTACTCACTTGTTTCTTCTTTTGTCTCCCACCTCCGAGGATCTGGCTTTGGGGTAGAGAGAGAGGAGAGAGAGGTGCTGGCTGCGCAGTTGTGGGCCTGCACTTTCGCTGTTTGCTGCCGGGATCGATACACCATATGGACCGCAATGTTTGTGGCCACCCACAATGGACCGCAGTTCGTTTGCGGCCAAGCACCACCCGGGGATGGACCTATGGATCAACGTGGCACCTATGCCATACAGGTGAACCACTAATAGTTAACACCACCAAGTGCACCACAAGAAGAGCAAGAGACACCTGCAGGGTTAGGGGTTGTCAAATTTATTTTTATTCCAATGAACAATGGTGACTGCACCGATTGGTGGTGGGGTGGTGCTGTTGATGCTCGGGAAGGGTGCTCTGCACGTTATTAAAGGCCGTCGGCCACAGAGCACTCGTGGGTTGGTGTATCGATGTTGGCAAGCGCGCTCTCTCTCTATGCATAACATCTGCATGTGTCCCTCCAAAAACAGGTCCTGGATCGTAGTGTAAATAGCAGCGTAGTCTTGTAAATAATGCTCCCTACCGGCTGTATGTTTAGTTTGAGAATTCTTTCCGGATTCGGTTATCCTGTGGGTGTGTTTCTGTGAGGAGAAGGGTGCAACGTCGCAGGGGGACATATTTACTCATTTGTGAATATCTGTAAAACTGTCGCACTCAGGGTAGAGTTAATAGTAGAGGGAACTACATTGCGTGCCACACTAAAGTAGGTAAAAATTTATCGGGTCGGGACGCCCCGAGGGTAGAGAAGGGTGCAATGTTGCGAATATGGAATTTGGCCTCCATATCCGCTTGTAAATATTCCCCTATTTTCTCCAATACTCCCCAACTTTCCCCAATCCCCCATTCCCTAGTCCCATTGCATGTAAATAACAATCAGTAGAGCCGACCTTCCCCTTATTCCCCCATTAAATGTCGTGCCCAGGTCCACCGCACCACACGTAGACAACTTTCGGACATCTTCCTAGTTATTCTTATTCTATGTCAGTTAAGGCCTCGTCTCCATTAATTATGACTCTTCGTTGCACCAGAATGTGATTATATGGCATCAGTAGTGAGTTTAGGACCATTCCCATACCTCCTCCCATCTTCTTCCCCAAACAACAACAATAACAACAACTACAACAACAATTACAACTACAACTACGACTACAACAACAGAGGGGCGGGGAGTGTGCGTCCTCACACCGGCTCGGTTACCCGCCATGACCATGCGCTCCACGGCGTTACCCCGAAGGGGCTGGCTGTCAGCTCCTCGTCAGGGGCGGAGCCAGTAACCCCCCCACGCACCCAATGAGAAGCAACGTGCCGATTCCATCTGGGGCGGAGCTAACGAGCCGAGGGCGTGTCACTCCCCGCCGGATATACGCGGCCCCGCGCCGGATGTGACGTCAGATGCGCCTCAGCTTGGAGAGAGAAGCCACCGCCACCCCCAGCGCGACGAGACCTCCCCGCATCTTTGGACCGGACCGGACCGTACTGTACCCTGCCCCGAGCCCAGGAGGACCTGGAGCCATCGATACCTGCCTTTCCTAGCCATCAAACCCCCGTGTGAGTCAGCCGTTGTCCCGTTTGTCTGTCGTCTGTCCGGGGTTAATATAAGAGTGTGTCTAAGTGCCTGTCTTTCTGTGATTATACTTCTAGCCCCTGTAATCTGACCTTTCCGTACGAATATAATCTCCTCCGGAGGTCTTGAGGATTGAAACATTGGTGTCGTATTGTGTTATTGTAATCCAGCCGGGTGTCTTCTTTTTCTTATTGAGCCAGCATCGCGCGACTAGTCAACGTTCGGGCACAATCGGGTAACTTGTGCAGACGTGGTCATACCATAAAACCGCTCGGTAAATAACATCCAAGCCACGTCTGTAACAATATATATATATTATTTTTTATAATATATAATTACATATTTTTAATAAACAGGAATTAAATTCAAATTAACAGGGTTGAGTCGGAATGTTTCACACGAGCCCCACCCAGGAATTTAATTCCTGTTTATTAAAAATTGTCGATGAGTTAATCTCCAATGCACTTCTACATGTACTTGCATACACGTACATACGCATACATATACTTACGCTCACATCCGGGGTCTGCTGGCAGGCATGTAAGACATCGGCCATTATAAAGCTCGCAGTGTTAAGTGTGGAAATTTCTGAGGAGATTCCATAGACTCAATGGCTCAGTGGGCTGTCACCGCAAAAGTGATGGAGGTCCTTGGTTCGAGTCGCGGGTTGAGTCAGAATTTTTCACACTAGCCCCACACAGGAAATTAAATCCTGTTTATTATAGCTCTTCCATGATCCTTGACTCTATATGCAGAAAACCCGTCATAGGTTGGCAACCATTGAGCAGGGCTGAATGGACTTGTGTGTTGAAGTTCCTTGGAAGGGAAGTCATCTCTTATATATTGCGAACCGTTGTGTCTGCCCGTGTGCTTGTCTGTCTCCCGTTTACGGTGGACTCTTCCCGCGCTGCATTTGAAAACCTCAACATTCACTTTTTAAATGAAGGGAGAACAGGTATGAATAATGTTCATACCTGTTCTCCCTTCAAATGGATGTTGCACCACCATTTTGCGGTGGGCGATATAAGTAGCTCAAAGCTTTGGCTCTGAGTGAAACCAAGAGCGCAACAAAATTAACCTTTATAAAGTCCATGAAATAATTTAAATTGATAGACTAACTTAAACTTTTCCTGGCACTGGGAACGGACACTTTTGCTTGCTTTTCCTGTCACTGGGGACGAGCATTCTGCCTCGTATTTTATCTGTCGTGTGTGTGTCTGTGTGTGTGTGTGTGTGTGTGTGTGTGTGTGTGTGTGTGTGTGTGTTGCTGTCGGCTGCTATCTCCACATGGTGGATTTCAGGAAATAGAATGGAGACACACTAGGTATGAAAGTATGTTTGTCACCATTTTTCTCAGAGATGGCTGTACGGATTACTTTCATAGGTTCATTAGTGAGAGCCGGGGAGTGCTTTAGGCAAAGAAAAGAAAATATCTCTTGAAAATATTGTCACGTTCCTGGCGATTAAAATCTTTTCAAGGAACGGATAGCCGAACAAGCTGTTACTCCACAGCTTTCATCAAATGTGGCGGAGTTAAAACACGCGGGAAGGGGAGGAGGATGCTGAAGAGCGCTTACCTGCACGGATCCCACCGGCAGTCCTCAAACTTGCAATAAATAAACTCAAACAAACCGGATTTAAAATGTACAAAAAATAACAAAATGATTTATTAAAAGGAGATACCGATAACAAGAAAAGCGCGATGGTACAACTAAATTCCGATGTTATCCTCCACACCAGATTTAAGCACGGACAAAGGGGAATGTAAAAAGAACTGGAAAATAATGGTGTAATTTAATTGTGAGGACTTAACTCGGATCGGTGTCTCGTCAGTAATGTCAGGCCCTGAGCGCGCAGGTCCGACGCCGCTTCTGCCTTGGCGGGAAGAAGGCATCGATGCGCCCTTGTTCACTCGGCCTCGATGAAGGCCTCCCGCGTGAGGCGAACAAGTAGGCATGCAGCCTGCTCTCCGGCCGTGCCCGTCCTCACAATTTCGGCCCTTAAACCGCGGCTCTTCGTTCTTGGCACTCTGCCTCTTTATGACCACCAGCAAGGTCCCGGAACATGGCCGCTGCGATGAAGCCCATTGAAGAGAGAAATGTCAGCGCACAGCCGTCTCCCATCAAAGTCCGGAACCAAGCGAGAAAGAACCAAGCGAGAAAATGTCTGCCAACTCGTTCTTTTCTCGGCCAACCTCTCACGTCATCGGTGCTTCTCCTCCAATCCCTGCAGGCTAACACCACAGGCTCAGCTCTCCACCACTCAACACGCAGTACACCTTTGTGATGCAGTCCGCCTGTCAATCAAAACCATGACCAATGGTGTCTCCTCGAGGTGTGGCTTTCGGCCTGCCTGACCCTGTGGTGATGTAGCTGGTTGCCGTGTCATCGGCAGTGCTCAAAACTGGCTTCCGGTTGGTTTTTATTGTTATATAAAGCAGTTAATGGGCAATTCCTGCTCTACGTGTCTAATGCGGTGCCATAAGGGACAAGGGATGTAAATTACAGAGGTTTGATGAACAAGGTAGTCGTTAACATAATCCCTACAACTAGTTAACACAAGGGCCATCCTCGTATGGCCACAATTCTTCACTCTTACGTGACAAACGGCTAAACAAAATCCCTACTTATTACATGGTGGTAGTTCTTCTTCTTCACGACATTCGGAGCATGCTAATTTATACATTCTACCTGTACTACAGTAATCGCTACCTCACAAAGATAACAATATATATTTATAAATGGTTAAATCGCTATCGTGCCTACGCCTTTGTACAGAGTGAGTCATAAGTCCCAGTACACCGTTTTAGCTGTTTATACAACATTGGTCTATACCGTCGACCAGGGTGTCATAAACCCCAGGCGTAATAACATATTACAGTAATACATAATAACAGGAGTAATAAAAACATATTACAGTAATACAACAATTACAATACGTCCTTGGACATCGATTGCATCCGTATGATGTCCACGGTTGTCACGGCACAAGATAATTTTTCTCCATGTGCGGTGTGAAATCCGACACAAAATACCATGTGTTATGGTGCCAAATGCTTCCTGAATGTGTTTCAGTTCATCAACAGATAGTCCAGAGGAAGTTTGAGGTAACCTTGCAGTAGAGGTCCCACATGGGATCTTTGCTGATTTTGAATCTTCAGATAATGTAGAATCAGAATCTGAATGATGCCAAGTTGGCAACCTTGAGAGTTTTGCAAAAATCACTGGTTTCTATGGTAACCATCTCAGCCAGCTAGGTGTACATGCAAAAGATGAAATTTGGCATATGCAGTCGTGCCCAAAAATAATGGCACCCTTTGCACTTTTTTTCAAATAACTAAACTTTACGTGTGTGTCATCGACTAGGCATGGCGATTTAAAGTTGATCATGAAAAATGTCTGGTCACACAATTTTCTCTAAAAATAAGTTGAAATTGACAAAAGTATTTGGTCTGCACAATTCTTTATTTCACTGTTAATATTACAGAACCTTTGTTTATGATTCAGAACTTAATATTTCCTTTTAAATCAGAAAATAAAAAGAAATGGCATTGACAAAATTATTGACACCCTTGACTTAATATTTGGTAGCACAACCTTTGGACAAAATAACTGCAGTCAAGCGCTTCCTATAGCCATGAATGAGCTTCCTACACCTTTGTACTGGCAGTTTGGCCCACTCTTATTGTGCAAACTTGTCCAGTTCTCCCAGATTTGAAGGGTGCCTTCTCCCAACTGCTGTTTTCAGATCTCCCCACAGGTGTTCAATGGGATTTAAATCTGGACTCATTGTAGGCCACTTCAGAACAGTCGAGCGTTTTGTCTTGAACCATTCCTGGGTGCTTTTTGAAGTGTGTTTGGGGTCATTGTCGTGCTGCATGACCCATGACCTTCGACAGAGACCCAGATTTCTGACACTGGGTTGAACATTGTGCTCCAAAATTCCTTGGTAATCTCCTGATTTCATGATGCCATGCACACATTCAAGGCACCCAGTGCCAGAGGCAGCACAACAACCCCAAAACATCGCTGAACCTCCTCCATGTTTGACTGTACAGAAGGTGTTCTTTTCTTTGGAGGCTTCATTTTATTTTCAGTAAACATAGAGATGATGTGCTTTACCAAAAACCCCTAATTTTGTCTCATCTGTCCACAGGACATTCTCCCAGAAGGATTTTGGCTTGTTCAGGTGTGTTTTAGAAAACTCCAGTTGGGCTTTCTTATGTCTCTCTCTCAGCAGTGAACTACCTGTGAGTAGAACCCTCTGTTAACCTCCTGGGTCTCTGTTGGGGACGTCTTAAAAAGAGATTTCTCAAGACAAGGCTCAGACTCAAAGGGACCCAGACTTGCTCAGTTCAAATCGAGATTTATTCCGATATTGCGGAGAGGACTTTACACAAAATACAGACAGAATACGACACGTCGTTCAGTTGAAGAATTCTCCCCGAAGCCTCGGAGCATTCTCGTTATATAAGTCCCGGCTGCTTTGATCTTGTTCAGTTGGAATTTCGAGGTCAACACAAACCTTGGTCAGGTCAGTCCTTTTGGCGCCAAAGCCCATCTGGGTTCCATCATGAAGCGACGAAGAAGTATACCATAGATAACTATCACATACAGCCGAAAAGAAACCATTGTTCTAACCGTTGCAGGTAAACCTACTTTGACCTGTCCAATCTCTCTAATTGACGAATGCATTCAAAACCCGGGCTGAGTCAACACTCTGCCCTAGGCCTTTCCACTAAAGGGCAAAGGTTGTTTTACAGATGGCCGCTTATCGTCCTGGTTCCATTTTCACTGCTTTGCTCAGGCTGCAAACTTTGAAAGCACATTCTGTCTTTAATACAATTTTAACTGTTGCCAATAACCCGCCTCTACATGTCCTTTACAATTCCACAGTCTCCTACCATAGAACCCTCTTTCATTATGTTGGCGACGGATGGTGCGAGTTGAAACTGTGGTACCTTGTGTCTGAAGGTCAGCTTGAATCTGTCTGGCAGTTGATCGAGGTGCTTTCTCCACCATTCGAACAATCCTTCGCTGCAATCTTCGATCAACTTTTCTCTTGCTGCCACATCCATGGAGGTTGGCTACAGTGCCATGGGCCTTAAACTTCCTGATAACATTGCGTACGGTGGATACAGGAACAGCAAGGTCTCTGGAGATGGACTTGTAGCCTTGAGATTGTCCATGCTTGGCTACAATCTTGTGTTTGACCTCCTCAGACACTTCTCTGGTTTTCTTTCTTTTTTCCATGCTCAATGCGATACACACAGTGACACAAAACAGCAGAATGACTCCTTTTCGCCATTCAAACTGGTAGAATGAGTGATTTTTATATTGCAAGCACCTGCAACTCACCACAGTTGAGTTAAATTGCAAAGTAAAGGAGAATCACCTGCTTGAAATCTAATTATTTCTAATAACTTCTAAAATGTGCCAATAACATTGTCTGGGCCATTTTAGGATTTCTGTGTGGAATAAGCTAAGATTTCGTAATTTTTTCAGCTTTTTTGTTTTGTTCCACTGCAAACCAAAGAAATACAAATGTGGATACCAAAATATATTTTTATTTCAACAATTTTCTGGAAGAAATGGTGCATTATTTGAAAAAAGTGCAAGGGTGCTAATATTTTTGGCCACGACAACATCAACAACTCTTTGTGTATTTCGTTCGTTTATTTGTCGATTCTTCTGGTTTCTGATGAGCACCATATATTTATGATATTTATGCTCTATTTACCTAATTTGCATGATAAAAAAGATGAAGGAAACAAATGTCTAGTTTATATCTCACAGGTATGTTGATTATAGCATCAAAGGTGTCACTCATTCAGAAAAAGGGAAAGAAGCAAGCATGCAGCATCAATTCTCATGCTCGATGCTTCTTCCACCACAAAAAATTGCATTGGCTTGTAACCTACAACAAAGTTCAGCTGATCGATTTGATTGTCGAGACTCTACAGTAGTGAAGGTACTTCAAGCTGGTAATCACCTATCAGAACTCGGGAACATCTCTGCTGCACTTGCTGATGTTGTACAAGAGTGTACTGCATTCATAGCAGCATGTTATGGTCACGTGCAAGCCTCGAATATGACTGAACTGCGATGCAAGAAATGGAAATTGAAATCAGCAAAGGCTAATATCGTCTCTGCTCCAAAGCTGATGTCTCTGCCTCCCACCAATTAAGCATTTCAACAGAATTTCATGCGGGCTCACTTGCAAGCCAGCATCTGGAAGCATGCTGCAGAAGCTGCTCCACCCGACCTAGACCTTACGATGCAGGATGGACAATGGATACAACAAATAAATCCTTGCAACCTGTAATGGTTTCCCCAGACACTGCAGCTGCACCAAAAGATGTACCCAAAATGATCAAATGCATTTGTGGCAACTGTAAGTCAACAAGGTGTTCATGTTCATCCTTAATGATGCCGTGCACAATGTTCTGTGATAGTGAAGGTGGATTTGATTGTTGCAATGAGTGCACCAAACAGTAGTGGGAGACACTCCAGAAGAAGAGAATGAACAAGGAGAATAATAAGGATAATTCGCTGTGTGTGGGTGTTTGTCTGTGAGCATGTGTACTCAGTCCTTTCTGTTCTATATCAGTATTAAAACATTTATTACCCTGCGCTCGCGAAGCGAAAAGCAGGGCTACGCATTCGGGTGCGTACGTATGTGTGGCATGCGTGTGCATTTTTAAAATTCATTTTCTCGGCAACTGTTGGTCCGATTGACACAAAACTGTTGTCCAATTGTCTGATTGACACAAAATTTTACCATAAGAGTGCCTCTGTCTGTAGAATTTTTTATTAATAATTGTGATGTTATTGGTCACATGGTACGGATGCCATATTAGAAAAATGTTACACCTATATATGTCCGAAATCGCTCAATCATCATCATACTAAAATACGCAATTTGGTGACTGTCTGTCTGTCTGATGATTTTTTGACCACGATACATTCCGTCGTTACTTATCCAATCTCAATCCCAAGGGGGTATTCTCCCCCGAGGGGGTTTTCCCTGCCATTGCAGTCAATGGGGTTGCATGTTGAGGTGTATATGCATGTTAAGTTAGCTTTATCGTGGCGATTTATAAGGGCGCTTCTAATAACAAAACTAACGATAATAGCATAATATTAATGTTATTACAAAGCAATATTAATACCAATGATATCCCACCTCCCCCAAGGGGTTTTTCCTCCTTGAAAAAAACATCGAGTCAACGTTTATAAATAGCTTATCATGGCGTTTACGTGGGAGCAATGGTCCAACAGCCTCTCCCGAAGTAAAAATATTATAAACCACAGACACGTATGATTAGCTTTTTAAACAGTTGCTAATGCTGTTTATAACACTAAATAAAGAAATTTGGATGAACCCTGACATTTGTGAGGTAAGTTTTACTGACAGAACTGAGCGAAGATCTACTGTAATCTATGTACTCCACAAGGGTTGGATTAATAACACGACCCTTCCTGCCACAACAACACAACAACAACATGCATTTTAAAGGACATTTTCCCTGCTAGAGCGGGGGTTAGCCTTGCGGTCCCCATGACAATCTCCATTTTGCCCTATTTTCTGCCTCTCTCCTTGTTAACCCCCTTGCCCGCATTTCTTCTTCCACCATCTTTAGCCAAGTCTTTCTCGGTCTTCCCCGTCCTCTACTTCCTTCTACATTCATTTCCATCACTCTTCTCAACCAGTCACTTTCATCCTTCCTCAACACATGACCAAACCATCTCAACCTGTTCCTCTTCACAGCATCAATCACAGGCTTTATTCCATTCATCTTTCGCAATTCATTATTTGTCTTCCTCTCTCTCAACGATACTCCGCACATCCATCGAACCATTCGCATTGCCACCCTTTCCAACCTTCGTTGCTGCTCTACGTTCATTACCCATGTCTCACTCCCATAAATCATAACACTTCTCACACATGCAGCATACACCTTTCCCTTCAGCTTCAACGACACTGCCCTCCTCATCAGCACGCCACCCAGTTCCCGAAACTTCTTCCATGCACATCTCACTCTAGCAACCGTTGCCGAGTCTGATCCACCTTCTCCATCCAGCATGTCTCAGAGGTAGCAAAATGTTTTCACACCTTCCAGTTTCACGCCGTCTCCAAGATCCAACTCAACATTTCCTCCATCTGCAGCTCCCTCTGTGCACACCTTACATTTGAATGTAGCTGCCACACTGGTTAATGACCCTCTCACACCACTACATTTTTGATGAACCCACTCAGCGCACATTGTACATTGAATGGAGTTCACTCCGACACCCTTCCTGCACACAGCACATGGCCACTTCCCAGTTCTTTCCACCTCACCACATGCTTTACCACTTGCCATCACCTTCGTTTTTCCGATATTCACCTTCAGACCTTTTGTCTCCATACATTCCTTCCACTTGTTCATCTTCTCCTTCACTCCATCCATACTTTCTGCAATTAACACCAGATCATCTGCATACAACAACTCCCACGGTAAACCCTCCTTTACGTTCTGAGCCAGCACCTCCATCACAGCTACAAATAGTAGTGGACTTAGTACCGACCCCTGATGCACTCCCACCTTCACCTCAAACTCACCACTGTTCCCGTCCTTCGTCCTTACAGCTGTGCGCGCTCTTTTGTACATTGCCATCACTACTCTGATCAACCATTCCTCCACTCCTAACTTCCTCAATGCCCATGTCAATACTTTGCGCGGAACCCTATCGAATGCTTTCTCCAGATCAACAAACCCAAGAAACAACTTCTTCCTCTTCTCCATGTACTTCTCCTGCAACTGCCTCATAATGAAAAGCACGTCTGTCGTTCCTCTTCCTGGCATAAATCCAAACTGCATTTCGTCGATCTTCACTTTCTTCCTTATCTCCTCTCCGACACCCTTTCCAATACCTTCATTCCATGCTCCAATAACTTTATCGCTCGGTACGAGCCACACTCCAGAGTGTCACCTTTCCTCTTGTATCGAGGGACGAGGGTACTCAGTTCCCAATCCACTGGAATACGGCCTTCTTTCACCACCACATTACAGATCTCTGTCATTCTCTTCACACCCCCAACTTCCTGCTGCCTTCAACATATCTCCCACAACTCCCGTCGGCCCTCCCGCATTTCTACCCTTCATTGCTTTTATCGCTTCCTCAACTTCCTTCTCAGTTATCTTCTCTGCCGGTCCTAAAACTGGGTTACTCTCTATGTTGCCATCCCATTCATTCTCTGTATTCAACAGCATTTTCATATATCTTTTCCATCTTCCTTTAATTCCATCTGGGTCGACAACTATTTGTCCCACTTCATCCTCCCTTTCATGGCGAACTTTTGAAAGTTCGTTTTTTGTCCCCCGTCGCACAGTGGAGCGAAAGGGGGACTATGGTTTTCCCCTCCGTCCGTGTGTCCGTGCGTGTGTGCGTGCGTGCGTGCGTGTGTGTTTGCGTGCGTAAGCGAAGGACCGCATTCGAAATTGGTGTGTGGGTGCAACCCTCGTCAAAATCCAAGATGGCGGCCGCCATGTATGTCTGATGCCATGTATGTCTGAACCTTGTGAGATGAATATCTTGAAAAATAAGCGAAGTACCAACTTCTAATCTGGTGTGTGGGTGTATCTAGGCACAAGCAAGAAGGCTGTTTAAAATTGGGTCGCCACGTCAAAATCCAAGATGGCCGCCGCCATGTATGTCTGAACCTTGTGAGATGAATATCTTGAAAAATAAGCGAAGTACCAACTTCTACTCTGGTGTGTGGGTGTATCTAGGCACAAGCAAGAAGGCTGTTTAAAATTGGGTCGCCACGTCAAAATCCAAGATGGCCGCCGCCATGTATGTCTGAACCTTGTGAGATGAATATCTTGAAAAATAAGCGAAGTACCAACTTCTAATTTGGTGTGTGGGTGTATCTCGGCATAAGGAAGAACGCTATTGAAAATTGGGTCGCCACGTCAAAATCCAAGATGGCCGCCACCATATATATGTCTGAACCTTGTGAGCGAAATATCTCGAAAAATAAGCGAAGTACCCACTTCTAATCTGGTGTGTGGGTGTATCTCGGCATAAGGAAGAACGCTATTGAAAATTGGGTCGCCACGTCAAAATCCAAGATGGCCGCCTCCATGTATGTCTGAACCTTGTGAGTGAAATATCATATCATAGCATGTTTTCTGCGTCTTCCACTTTGTCAACTCACATCACTTCACCGACGGAGGACCTCGGCGTAACGCTTGTTTTTGGTGTTTTTCATGGCGAACTTTTGAAACAGTTACTCCTGCTGTTTAACATGAAACTGAAAGGGAGGAAGCCCGGGGTGTGCTCATTTACCAAGCAGCTAGCTAGCGCTTGCCAAGCTAGCCATTCCTTAACCGTTTTGAATGGAGTTCTTTCTCGAATACTTAAACCAAATGGCGATGTCTCCACAAGAAACTTGGTAAATGAACACACACCCAATGTTCTTGAGACCCGACCATAGATCGACTGTCATCTATATACCCCAAAGTGGAATGACCCGTCCTGCCACTCCCGTAGTGAGCGGCTTTACGAGTAGAAACTAGAGCTTCCAGGGAAGCAGAACTCAACTGAACTGACTGGACAACTTTAAAGTAGGTCAGTTGTCTGTACTAGATTTGACTTAAATGAAAAGCCAACAACCTTGTGTAATAATTGAAAGGTCCTTGTATCCTTATACTTGTCCTTGTTTTACAATTGATACAATGTTACACTTAAATCCATAAATATTTGTGGACGTTGAAGTCTTGACGTCGTTTCGGAGCTGAAAACAATATGGCGGCCATTTTGTGACGGATCGGGTTGGAATGCAATAGCGACCTACCTTGTGTGGTAAGGGTTAAATATTCTAAGTTTGATCAAAATCTGTTAATATTTGTGGACGCTGGAGTGTTAACGTCATTTTCATGACCAAAAACAAAATGGTCGCCTAAGTCCGCCATTTTTCAACGGATCGGGCTAAAATGTAATACCAACCTGGTCCTTGGGGTAAGGATGCTGCATGTCAAGTTTGATCAGAATCGGTTGATATTTGTGGACGCTGGAGTGTTAACGTTGAAAAGTTAAAGGATGACAGACGACAACGACGGACGCCGGAGGGTTCAGTATGTGATGAACTCAACTGGACTGTAGTCCAGTTGAGTTAAAAATGGTAACGTGCCTCATTGTAAAGCACTCCGCATGGGGAACTAGAACGGGAATCAGGTAGGGAGCATACCTCCGCCTGGTTGGCCGTATCACTCAATGGTGAAGAATCACTTAAAAATTAAATAATTTTCATATCCGAATCCATATTCAGATCTTCACCAAAATCGAATCGATTCTTCCTTGTCACACACACAACCTGTCCAACAAGTTTCGTCCAAATCCATCCATAACTTTTTGAGATATACCGCAATGTATAGTTTTTGGCCCTATCTCCGAATGGTGAAGAATCACTTAAAAAAAAAAAGATTCTCATATCCGAATCCATATTCAGATCTTCACCAAAATCGCATCTATTTGTCCTTGTCAGACACCCAACCGGTCCACCAAGTTTCGTCCAAATTAGTCCATAACTTTTTGAGAGATCCTGCTGTGTATCGTTTTTGGCCCTATCTCCCAATGGTGAAGACTCACTTTAAAATTCTAGTAGCCGAATCCGGATCTTCACCAAAATCTAATAATTTCGACCTTGTCACATACGCTACCTCTCTGCCAAATTTAGTCCGAATCCGTCCACAACTTTTTGAGATATTTTGTTCACAAACAGACAGGGGTGAAAACATAACCTCCATCCTCCTTTGGTGGCGGAGGTAATAAGTGTTGTTAACGAGACGTCATTGGTGCCTTCATTATGACATAATTTGACAGGGACAACGCTAAGTCTGATCAGTTTGAAATTTCGTGAGCGTGATCTGCACAACAATTATAGTGGAGAATATAAAGTTATGATGTAATCGCTCAGGTGGTCTGGCAGCCATATTGGATCAAAGAAAAAAAATGTTCAAAAACAGAACAGTTAGCTCGCACCAAGTTGGCTGCGCATGGTAAGTATTCTATGAATACCGTCTAGTTTTCTACTATTTTTTGGTGTGACCTTCCTTTTGTAGCACAAGCATGATCTTAATAATTAATATGAAAGTTTCGATGGAATTCCTATATCAGAAAACAAATGAATCGACATTTTAATGACTGAAATACGAGAACTAGTCGATGCAACATACCGATTTTTATTAACTCACGAATGCTCAGCTGGCTGAGATGGTTATCGTAGAAACGAGTGATTTCTGCAAAACGCTCAAGGGTGCCAGCTTGGCATCATTCACATTGTGATTCGACATGGTCTGAAGATTTAAAATCAGCGAAGATCTAATGTGGGACCTGTACTGCCAGGCTTTTTTTTCTTTCTTTTTTTTGTATAACAGATCGAGGCTCGTATAAGAGCTAACATTAATCACAAAACAATATAAACGGACACATAAAACATATCATGAGAAAGCACACAAGGACAATAGTGGAGAACAGGGAGATCTGTGGGAGGGAGAGGGCTTGAGGGGAGGAGGCATGGGAAGGGGGGGGGAGAGGGGGCATGGGAAGGGGGGGGAGAGGAGGCATGGGAAGGGGGGGGGGCGTGGGACAGGTATAACACACATGGACATTGCTCGAACTTCCAGGAAAGAAGTCGGAATTTCAAAAAAGTGGATTTGGGGTGCATTAACGGGGGTAGAAAAGATCAAGGTTTTGGATGGGGGAAGAAGATAAGAGATGGCAGTGAACAGCTGTTTTGAAGACCTGGAGGGAGGAGAGGGATTGAAAAGAGTGAGGGAGTTTGTTCCAGAGGCGGGAGAAAAGAGGAATGAAAGAGTGAAGGTGAGCAGAGAGTCTTGATTTTGGCAGTTTCACCAGAAGAGGGTTGCAGGCAGATCTTGTGTGTCCTGCAGGAAAATTTGGGGGACAGCACAGATAGAGCTGGGGGAGCAAGGCCGGAGAGGAGTCGGTAGAGAACAGAAAGACCACCAACCTGCCTGCGGTGAGTGAGTGATAGGCCCTCACATTCAGCATCATCGCGGGAGATTCGAATGATTCTGAAAGCTTTTGGTTTCAACAGCGTGAAGCCGAGCTAGGTGTGAGGCAGGAGCACCAGCCCATAGGGGAGAGCAGTATTCCATTGAGCTGCGGATGAAAGCCTTGTATGTGGTGAGGAGCTCAGGTGTGCCAAGGAAGGACTTCGCACGACGGAGGATGCCCAGTCGGCGACTGGCTTTGCAGGCCAGCTTGGAAATGTGGTTTTCCCAGGAAAGATTATGGCAGATAGTGAGACCCAAAAGCTTGAGTGACAGAACTTATTGGAGAGGATTGTTCAGAAAGTGGATGGGAGGGTTGTCCAGTCGATATTTTCAGAGAGACAAAGTAAGAGAGTGAGATTTGTCAGGATTGAAAGACACGTTCCACTTGTTTGACCAGTCTGCGATTTTGTCCAGGTCTGCAGAGTGAGGAGGCTGCAGACTGCCGATCTGAGGGAAGAGGGATGGAGCGGCAGAGAGTGGAGTCATCAGCAAAGAGATAGAGAGGATTTTCCAGAGAGTCGGAGAGATCATTGATGAAGACCAGAAAAAGCACAGGGCCCAGAACACTACCTCGGGGAACTCCAGCCAGAACAGGAAGGGGAGATGAGAGAAACCCATTCAGGGCCACACGTTGACTACGACCAGAGAGGAAGTCCGCAAGCCATGCGTGGAGATCCATAGGTTGGACAAAAAAAATACCACCTTGGCTGCCGAACTAAGTTGCAATGTGATGTTCTGCTACCTTAGCTTTGATTTTTCTGCAACCTTAATGATTTTTTCGGAGATCTGAGAGCGATGTTTTAATGTTTTGAAATCACTAATTTTTGGTCGTCCGCTATAGATGAACGCTGAGCAAACTCGGAATAATTCGCATAAGGGTAGACCAACTAAATATACAGTGCAGGTGTGCGGGATAGCATTATAGTGCCGCTGATGCAGTGCCCTCTGCTGGTAATAGAGCGATAACACACCCACACTTCGTGGGGATCTTTAACGTCTACCAGGTGATGCCAGCAGACGGGACACCCGTTTAACGTCCATCCGAGAGACGGCATGACACACATCGACGAATCGTCCTGCCGGTGAAACACCGGGATGGCGGTTTATGTCCGGGTCGGGGTTCGAACCCAGGCTAGACAGCTTAGCGCCGAGTGTGGGTCCTGCTAACCGTACAGCACATGCCGTCAGGACTACTCTCAAAGGGAAATCGTATTGACAATTCGACCTATGGATAAACGCCTGATATTCGTGCACAATAACACGGATGGCGCCAACACCTGCGTAATTATCTACCACACCCAATCGGGCGAAGCGACCTATCGAGAAGCGCATTGATTGCTCAGTCTGTTGTAGGTTATCCAATCCTGTGTGAATAAGGCAACCAATGAAAAGTAATCTTGTATGTGACGTCAGTCTGGTCTAGATAGAACACTTCCTGGCAGCGCATGAGCCACGTCACAATCTGCTGACCATTTAATGAGATTGTGAGCAGAGACGAATAAAACGAAATAAACTTCACGTTTTTATACAACGGCACGACACGAACGAATCCGAGCGATTTACATTTTAATAACATCGCCAAATAATAACACTGCCTCCACCCAAAAAAAACAAAACGTCATCGCACTGGTCACACGGACGATAGCCAATGGGAATGACGCTGACTTGTCGCCGACGGTACATTAACCAATGACAGACGCGCTTGTTAGAGCTCTGCTTTTATGTTGGCCAATGACAGAAGCAGTCACTGCTGTCGATCTATCGCCGGTAGGAGAGTAGGGAGACATTTATTTGACGACACGATGTCTTACGCGTACCTCTTCAAATACATCATCATTGGAGACACGGGTGAGCTTGTCGTTCTTCGTTTCGCGTACAAAATGGAGGTCGTTATTGATCTTGTTGACGGGAGTTGTGAAGAAAAACGAACACGGGGCAGGGTGTGTGAGTGTGTTTGACGTTCCACATTCGCCTGAGAGAGACTGTGATTGTAATGAAAGTTCTCTGTCGCAATTGCTTGTGGAAAACATTGATACCGGCTGAATCTGCCGACGTTACGAATTAATAATTAATAAAAGTTTGTCCTTTGGTTCGTTGTGTTTGTCCAAACCGACGAGCTGTTTAATACTAATAGTCCATCGCTGCATGTGTAAAATCCTGTATTAATACGAATGGTGCACGTCGGATGTAGTTTTGTTTCCAAAAGGAATACTTTTCACATTCGTTTGAGGAATCCCGGGAATTTATTTTACAAGTCTTTCACGAACCGGCTCGCCAGGCATGCCGTTCGACTGGGTGGATGCTGGCGATAACTCCTTCTCGGTGATTTACTGATAGACGCCAATGGGTCTTTAGCGTTTGACTGAAAGTGTAATTGGGACAGGACGTTGTTTAAAATATATATATATATATATATATATATATATATATATACATATATACATATGTCTCCGTCGCCAATATGCCTCTGTGTAGGCCCTGCCCGTGACAACAGGTAGATGCCCTCGTCCACGGTCCTAAAAATAAACAAGTTTGATTTAAGTCCCTTCAGCTGTTCTCAAGTATCATTTTCACCAGCCATGGCAGGTTTCACATCGATCAGTGAAGCGGTTTCAGAGAATATATATATTTTTAATGTCTGCTTTCAAGCTAATATGGCTGCCATACCATGTGACGTATGACCTTAAAAAATGTACACTCTGCATATGTATGGGTAGGGGATCACGTTTGTGACTGTTTGTGTTTATCGGATAAGGTTCGTTTTTCTATCCAAGATGGCTGAAAAACCACGTGACCTACATCATTTTAAAACTACTAGGACGTGCCCGTACGTGGGTGCCCGTTCCTTGCCAAAAAAAAAAAAATGAAAAGGAAAAACATTCCAAACCGCGTGGCAGTAACGACCACAGAACCCCCCCCTCTATTTACATGAAATGGTTTGGTCCATTCGCAAAGCCAAAGCGAACGACCACAGAACCCCCCCCCCCCCCCCCTCTATTTACATGAAATGGTTTGGTCCATTCGCAAAGCCAAAGCGAACGGCTAAATCGCCATAGCTCGGTAACTACTTCTCCGATTAATATGAAACCTTGAAAAGGCACATCCTCGGGTCCCCAGCAATATACCTGGCAAGTTTCAAGTATATCGGACCGGTAGTTGTCGAGAAACAGCGGTCACAGACAAACACACACACACACACACAGACACAGACACACACACACACACACACACAGACACACACACACACACACAGAGATTACTGGAATTATAGATAGATGTACAGCAATGGCTAGATTGTGAAGTTTCACATCGATAGGGTAAGTGGTTTCTGAGATATAATTTAATATTTTCCTTCAATCCAATATGGCTGCCGCACTATGTGATTGACTTTTAATTGCCATGCCTAGGCAGACACGTAAAGTTTGGAGTCAATCCGAGTTTGGGGGATGTTTTTTTTTAAAGTTTTAGCCAATATGGCTGCCAAACCATGTGACCTATGATGTCAAATTTTGTATTTCAATACAAGTGTCATAAATCATGTGCATGCAATTTCAGATTTTTAGGATAAGGAATTCGATTAAAACATTTATGGCTGGTATACCACATCAAAACCATGCATGGTGGCTGGTATACCATTTTTTATTTATTTATTATTATTTGTGTTTAATCCAAGATAGTTTAATCCATGATGGTTTAATCCAAGATACCACGTGACGTATGTCACAATTATCAAAACATTCTACATGGGTGTTGCTCCTACCCTGAAAGTTTTGTCTCAATCGGACATGTGGTTGCTGAGAAAAACGAGGTTTGGCCCGTATGTATATACGGACGGACAACCCGAAAGCATAATGCCTTCGGGGGCGGAGGCATACAAAAAAACAACAATCCAGAGGGTAATTGAGTAAATTGCGACAATTCACCTCTTGGTGAATGTCGTGGTTTGGATCTTTAACATCCACCTAATGCTAACAGAAGAGACACCTGGCTTGATGTCCATTCGTGGGTCTGTGCACTTTGTGGTGTAACGTCCTGTGTGAGGTGCACTGATCTGACCGTTTATAGTCGGGTCGAACCCAAAATTGGGTTCAGAATTTAAAAGGACAGAGCACGTACAAACAACCATAAGTTAGCAACGGTGCAGGCCGGCTTTGTATCTAATGACCTCCGCTAACAGTGAAGGTGTTTTGTAAGAAATCGACACACACACACACACACACACACACACACACACACACACACACACACACACACACACACACACACACACACACACACACACACACACACACACACACACACACGTATATAATGAAATCTCAGCACTTCCTGCATGGCCTGTTAGCAGCAAGTGTCCCTGCCCTGCTGATCACGAGAGATGGGCATCATTTATGTGCATGACATCGGTCTCATGTCGCATCTAGGGTCAGTGTGCTCTTCATTATATACATACACACATCTGTGGCATCTTGCAAGACCAGTGATTGAATTGTGTAGTTGACTAACGAAGTAGATTCCATTGTGATCACTAGGTATAGGGGAAGTTCGATGGACAGATGTAATTTTCAGCCGGGTTGCTCAGGTCGCATTCTCACCTTTGTATTGTAAAGTTTGGTTTGAATTCCCATCCGAAATAAACGATATTATTATATATATATATTGTTGCGGATCTCTGCGCCGGCCTGTCCCCTTACCAAGGGGGGGTTAGTCCCCTTGTCTTTTACTAGCCGACGGGACCCGGGACCTATGACGTCCTTCCCAGACGGCGTTAAATAGGGTTTTAGGACTATGAATTCGCTATTACCTAAGTACTAACGCTGACCGGAAACGAGGAAATAAGCCCCGCCCGAATCACGGGTGTTAGTGGAAATGCCGAGCAGTAGTGACCCGAGCCGTTATCAAGGATTAAACCCGATCCAAGTGGTTCTTAATCGTGCCACGCTTACCCAATGGAAGAAATGACTGAAACGGTTGAATTTGGGAAGAAAGGAATAACAGAATTTATTTACACTTTGTACACTAAAAGAAGAAGAAGAATACACAGTGCAGCCTTAAACAGTCTTAACTTATCCCTGGACAAACGACAAACGTGCCTGTCACACTCAGACACTCACATGGGGTTGCAGACGAACAGGTCGATGGTCCAGGGATGGCGTCCAGGCAGTTCGCTCTCCGGTCCCCAACTCGCACCGCGAAGTAGATGAATCAGACGGCAGGGCCAGGAGCTCTCCACGTGTCGTGGCGTGCACGGGATTATTACGGTCTGAACGGCAGGCTGGCTTTGGCGGTTACACTTCGGCTCGGCCGCGTACGTAATAAACGGACGGTCTGTAATAGTTCAATAAACGCGAGCAATGCGCTTCTCAATCAAGGCTCGAAACTGTTGTGCGCAAGCCAGTCTTAATGCAGTTCTCGCACGAGTGCTCCGGATTAGTTCTCTCAAGTGCCTCTCCCTTCTCATAGCTCAACTCCAGCCAGACCTTCGTATCAGTTCTCATAAGGGCAGTCCTCTGTAAGCGCCTCCCTTTTCATCTCAACTCGACGAGTGCCTCTCCCTTCTCATCTCAGATGGGGGCCTCGCGCCAAGGGTTTTATTGCCACGCCCTTGGAACCCTCTCGAACTCGCCAGACGTTTCTTGCCATGCCCACCGAGCTCTGGTTGGCTATTGCTCTTACCGTCACCACCTTCTGACGTGTTGCTTGTCGCGGCCACACCCCAACCTCGTGCTCCTCTTCTTTTCAGGCCTACCCCGTGGTTACCCGACTAGTTTGAGCGAGCAACGGGCAGCTAACGCTGCTGGCGGCCAAAGCGTAACAAGCTTAAGGGATGCCAAATGGGCCGCGGGATCGAGTTCGCCCATGATGAAAATGAAGGGTGGCCGCAAAATGAAAAGGACCTAAGCTCATTTCTTTACACAACGCAGATATCACTAGGGAAATGGCCTACTCTTACACATACTCTGACATAACTAATTCTAATGGGCCTACGTGTTGCTTGTGGACTAACTATGGGGGGGGGGGGGGGCAAACCTTTAACCTTTAATGATGTTATATGTACAATTCTCGAAACCTCAACAATATATTTTAAGTTGGAGGCTCAAGGCACGGACAATATAGCCCTCATCGAGGCCAGGCCTTAAATAAAAGGAAAGAAAAGTATATGATGTTTGTTTGCAAGAGAGGTTGAAGGTAGTGCAGTATAGTCAGGTTCACTATTTTTTTTTGTTCAAAATTTTTGGAGATTAGCAAAACTATACATTTTTGGAATATTCAGAGCATGAGGAATCCAAAAATTAATGTTGGCATTTTCGTAGACACCTTTGCGAAAATGACACTGGGCAGCGATGAAGATCTGTAAAAGCATATTCCTGAACGGTATGGACCTAGTAGATCCTGTGTATAGGACTTATAGTTCAATCTGATACTAACGGCTGCTTTCTTGCTTTACAAACCCATACCTATAACTTCAAAGGAGTTGCAATATCATGTATTATGTAATAGTTATGTCACAAATATAAAGACAATGGTTTTCAATTACCTGTTTGTTGCTTTTCTATAATCCTGAGCACTATTTTGAGGCCTTTATTGGATTCCTTGACCCAGAAAACATAGGATTAGCATATTTAATTAAGTTTATAGGTTGACTAGAAGCCGAGATAGCACAAAATATGTATTTATGGCGGCAATTTTGAAAATCCAAAATCTGTCTGTGCAAATGCCAACACTGATTTTCGGATTCTCCATGCTCTGATTCCAAAAATGTATAGGTTTGCTAATCTCCAAAAATTTTGAACGAAATTATATTTGTTAACATTGTGAACCTGTCTTGTCGCTGTAGTTTGAGTGAGACATGAAGTAAGACCAGCAATCCTGACACTGAGTGCAAGATGGTTCCGGGTACCACTTTAACGCTCCTAAGTCCGAACGATCGTCCGACCCTGGGCGGTTGCTGTCTGCAACCTACTACCTAAAAAGAAAAAATTTGCCAATGCAAAACTCCCCAAAAAAAACAAAAAACATTCAAGTTGTTCCAGGTTGGAAAACCTTGGATATGCCCTGCAGTTTTGTGGGCAAGACTGAAGTGTGTTAACTCGAGTCAAAAATAAAGAAATAAATAATGGGATTCTTTCATTGTGAGAAATTGAGGCTCAGTTTGTGAACCGACACGGTGGAAGATCTCTGACTACTTCATGCCTAATTCCCATCCCAGTCAAACTTCACCTTCCTCATTGAGTAAACCACAACATTCCACATCAAATCCCTGACTTGATCCCATAAAAGGACAGATCAGAAGCTTGTACCACCGTCATTATGAAATCGAAACGGCACTGGGTTTATAAGAACATTAACACAGCTGTTTGAGGTCCCAATTATATATTTATTTTGACCTGGTCGGCACGAACCCTCGTGACATTGGCTTCATGGTGAAGGTTTTGTGAGCGGCTGGTTAGAAGATCGAACCCTAAGTCGTCTTGTTTGTTTGGAACGACCGTTTTCCACAAATCCGATGAACCGGAGATTGGATCTTGCGATCACGTGGTCCATCGTTCAACCTGTATCTCAAAGTACATGACGCAATAGGGTGAACATTTGAGCTTTTGTGCATGTCTTCCAAGGGTCGACGACTAACAGATCATTAAGAAAATGGAAACTTGTGCCGTGGCACGCTCTAGCTGGACTGAGTGCCGACCTCGGCACCGACCTAGTCCTTCCCTGTCGATCTCGACTAGCTCTCCGTGCATCCCCGTGTGGCGAGGCTTCAGCCCTGCTCCGTCAAGATCACACGCACTCACGTGGCGATGAAGTGTCCCGTCGGCACAGGCCTGTCTGAGGTCACTCGCGTGGACACGCCATGTCGGTGGAACATGCACCAAAGCTACTCTGGACGTGTTGTTTTGATTTGTTCGTGTGTGTCGAGAAATTTGAATGGGAAAGGATTGAGAATCTCAATTGTAGAAGGAAGAGACCAGGACCTTCCTATGCACCCGATCCTGGCCATCTCTGACATTCATGGAGTTCACTAATTGATAATTAAATCTTCCCGCAGTCATTTCAATAACGATACATTATCATGAGAATATCATGAATTTTCACTTTGTATTGGTTCTCCTTCTCTGGTACCTTTACCATGATGCAGCGCGCAGTGTTGTACACAGTGGCGTAACATCTTGAAGATCATAATTTCCTTGGTGAAGCCTTTGACAGAGTAGCACCGCCCTAATGATAGGCCCATGTCCAACTTTGGTTGTTTATTGACCCTCACGCCAGAAAATGTTGGGCAGTTGTCACTGACTATTGTTTCTTTACCTGTGACAGGTGTTGGGAAATCGTGTTTGCTGCTGCAGTTCACAGACAAACGCTTCCAGCCAGTTCATGACCTCACCATCGGTGGGTGAGATGCTGTGTTGGCTTTGTGTGTCGTGCACATGTTTCTGCACTTTATCTCGTCTCTTAATGTCTATTATTTGTACATTCTCTTCATTATAACATTTCTTGATAGTCTGACAAATTGCATTCGAATGAATAAACATTATTAAAGTAATTGTTCTCAAGATTGAAGGCAGGATTCTTTTAATGGCCCCCGGGCCTATTGACGGTACATGTTTACTGCAACATATTGTGGGAAGCAGCCACGGTTAGTTTAATTATGGCGGACATTGGACTTGTTTAAAAGGAGAGGGATATAGGTGATGGTGGGTGCTATTGTACAGTGCTCAGTGATTGCCAGCCAGACTTTTTCTGCGAATATGGTTGTGAATTAAAACTGGAAATATCTGAAGAATTTGGCAAACTTCCTGAGTTCTGCTCTTTTATGTTTTTTTTTTTTGTTTGTTTTTTTTCCCCCCTGTACATTTCCATTTACTTGGTTATAAAAGGAATACTTATTTGTACTTACTGCAATGTCAGCTGTTATAAGGTTTTAAAGTGATAGAAGGCCTATATATGGTTTAAAAGTGTTATAAGGCCTATATATGGTTTAAAAGTGTTATAAGGCCTATATAATGTTTACGTTTTAAAATCAAAATCGTTTCTCAAATAGTATATGTCTCAAATCCTCACGGCCATGTTAACATACCTTGTGTTCGTTGTGTGCCATAGCTTTTGTTTGTTGTATAATGACCCTCACATTTATGGTGGAAACCTGTGGATGTTACCTGCATATATCTGCCATTTTGTGTTTCAATGTAAAGGTGTTGAATTTGGAGCACGGATGATAACCATCGATGGCAAGCAGGTCAAGTTGCAGATCTGGGACACTGTGAGTCTTGGCAGGGTAGACTGGAGGGAGGGATTTTGCTATGGGCGTAATCCCCCACACTCCTTGCTGTACAGTCCCCTCTCCCACTCTCATCCCCTCCCTGACAGCATACACTCTTCTCCTTGCATGTGTGCACCTCTTTTCCCCTCTTCGCCCCCTCTCAGCACCTGTGGCACCTCCATTCTCTCCCTCTCATGGCATTGTGCCCCACTGCCTCCTCTTTCTCGCTCCCTCCCTCATATTGGTGGCGTCTATGCTTCCCAACCCTCTCGTACCCTACTTGTGACGTGAGCCCTCTCCCTCCTCCCATATCTAACTCATGGCAGTGTTTCCTCTCTCCGCCCCCCCCACCCCCCCCGCCTCCCCTTTTATTGTTATTCTATTTTTTTTTTTTAATATGCAGTACTTACTGTCTTGTCTATCCCAGGTTGCATCGAGATGCTGTGAATCACCCCTCTGTTGGTTTTTACCATATAACAATCAATATTTAGAAACTTGGAGAAAGTTAAAAACAAAACTTGAAGTTTATTTTGTTTTGTTTTTATTTTTGCTCTCTCATGGCAGGCCGGACAGGAGTCGTTCCGCTCAATTACCCGTTCCTACTATCGTGGGGCAGCTGGTGCTCTCTTGGTTTATGACATCACCAGGTGAGAGAGTTGGCTGTTCTGGATTGGTTGTGTATATTAGGGTGGAAGTGGGCAGGATGGGTGTTGGTGTTTCTAAAAATGTAATGGACAGTTTGTTAATTTTTTTAATGGTGTGACATGCGTTTAGTGAAAAATCCTGTTTTTTTTTTTTTAATGTTTTTCTTTTCTTTTTTTTGTATACAAGTTCTAAGCTCGTGGAAGAGCGAAACACATAACAGTGGGAAGTAGGGGAGAGGGGGCAGAAGGACACCAGTGGTGAACAAGCTGGATATATAAGCTTAAAATCAGGAAGAATTAAGTTGAATGAACAAAGGAGAAAAATAAATGTGGAAGGAGGAGAGAAAATACAAATTAGAAAGGGATGGTGTGCTTGGTAAGTAAAAGGTTCATGTTAAGAAAGGGATGGTGTAAATTATTGAAGAAAAGTTTGAGGGTGGATGATTTGAGGAGTAAGTGAACAGCAGTCTTGAAGCTTTGGAGGTAAGAATGAGATTGAAAAGATTGAGGAAGTTAGTGCCACATGGAAGGGAAGAGAAGAGGTCTATCATTGGTTGTCATCGCCATGTGTGGGGGCTTCAGAAGGTGGAATGGAGCCCTTACAGGTCTTGAAGGTGTGTGTGCTGTGAGTGTGTTAAAATGTGGATGGGTGTGAGGTCTGCAGCGCACGAGAAGGGCAGAGGGTGCAATACCAGAAAGGAGGTTATGGAGGAGAGTGTCCACTGCAGGAGTAACAGGCCCAGAGATTCCAATGAATTTTTTGATTGCCTTCGTCACCACAGCATCAAGGTGTGAGGCCAATGGGTGCCAGCTCAAAGTGGAAAGGAAGACTACCGAGCTACAGATAAAGGCCTTGTATGTTCGAAGTTTGGATTTGCCAAGAAAAGTCTTTTCTCAGTGGCTGGATTTAGAGGCCAACTCTGTCGTTTGCCCCAAAGAGATTGTGACTGAGGCCAAAAGGTTGAAAGGATTGAACTTATTTGTGTGGTTTGTCTCAGAGGTAGATTGGAGGGTTCGCCGGATGCTCCTTTTGGCGAGATAGTGTGTGAGAGAAGCACCAGGTTTGAAGACCTATTCCAAGTGGTGCACCATCTCCTGATTCTATGAAAGTCTACAGAGGGGTGGGGGTGGGGGGGGGGGGGGGATGAGAAGAAGATATCCTCGGGGCTTGCACTCTCCTCTAAGCTGTTTAGCCTTGGTTTGAATCTCAGCCCAGGTATAAACTGCCATCCTGGTGTTTTGCATTCAGGGAGATTCATCAATGTGTGTGCATCCCTCGGATAGATGTTAAATTCGATGTCCTATCTACTGGTATTAGTTGGAAAGCAGGGATGTTCAAATATACCACGGTGTCCTTCGTGTAGGGTAGGCAAGTTATTGTGGGCACCCTGGCTAAGTTCCGAATTCATGGTATAACCTCCAGGGGGCATTGCAGCAGTGACACAGCGATGACCCCCAACAAATGAATCGACCTGCAGCCATGTGCTGCATATGAAGGAGGGAAGACACTGCAGCCTGCCTATCACAAGGATTGTGGTGGTGGTGGTGGTGTTGTCGGAGGGATAATTATTTTTTTTCCAAGAGAATTGAAGATCATTGGTGAGGATTAGCAACACGACGAGGCCCAAGACACTACCTTGGGGTGGGTACTCCAGCTTCAACATGGAGAGCAGATGAGGGTATTCTATTGATGTCCATGCACTTGATTGACGAGTGGAGGAACTCAGCAAGCCATGTGAGGACGTAATCTTTAATGCTATAGGTTGAGAGTTTGACAAGACTAAAATGCTTAAGATATGTCCAGAAAGGTGGCCTTGATCCCTTTTCTGAGATTCAGAGCTCCCTCCATTGTTGGAAGATCTGCAGCTAGATGACCAGGCTGGAAACCAAACTCATGGTCAGAGATCAGGCCGTCTGAGAAGAGTCTTTGAAATGAACTTTTATTGGGAAGCAAGCGAATGGGCCTGTAGTTGAGAGAATCCGTTTTAATGCCTCGTCTCCCCGAAGTTAGAGGTTTGTTACATGAGAATTGGAAGCAAATGCCGATGAGGCAAATATACCTTCACACAAGTCTCTTGCGGTGTTATTTGAAGTGATGGAGGGAGGTGGCACACACCAGAAACAGACGCTATAAGGTAGTACCAAGACTTTGAGGAAGGAGACTGGTTCGAGAGGTTGGCCAGATGTTATTTTCTGGCTCTCCTGATTAGACGCCCACTCGGTACTTATATTTTATATTATATATTGTATTATACTTGCCACCACAAAATTATTCTGAGGTTCCCTGGAGTGTTTAATACAGGCAGAAATAGGACTTGCCAGGAATGGCCATTTTCCATTGGCATTTTTTGGATCCATTCGTCGAACTCTTCTTCTTTCAGTTTTTTGCCATGTACTTTTTCTCATGATGGTTGTGTGAAAGGTCTGGTCTGCCTGATCATTAACCAAGAAAATTATCTCGTTTCGTTGCAATTTAAATCCCGATTAAGCGGATCCACGAGTTTTGTCGATAACCAGTAGCAGTGAGATTCCTGTGAACTTTTCTACCTTTTCGTCGCCAGCAGTCATGTGGTGCAGAGCATCGTCGGGCATTAATTGGTTGTGCTGCTGCATGATTATTCAGAAATCTATTTCTCATGAGAAAATGTTTTTGCAAGTTTTCCTGGAGAATGCTGGAATGTTGGCGTTTCTTTCTGGCGAATCCTATAGTGAGGCAGTGTGCAACAATTAGGAATGCGGCATAGAGCAGACTCTGCAATGCAGTCATACTCTGCATGATGTGGGATGTAATCTGGAATTATGTTCCACTGAAGGGATGCTCTGGCTTCGTCACTCGCCCTACGACGGTGAACGTAGCAGTCATGGGCAAGACATTGATAAATTTCCTGACCTTCCTCATTGTGACAATGGAAATAGTAATGTCTCCAACAGATATGGGCATGCCAGACAAGGTGATGTTTACGAATGAGCTTTCTTTACAGCTTGTTGGACCTTTTCTGAACGTAAAAGCAAAAATTTATTTATATAGAGTCTGGGCTCATGGAAGAGTTAGAACATTGAATCGATCAGAAGGCAACAGGACGCAAGGAATAGTAGCGAGTGAGGGCAACATCAACCTCAGAGTTGAAAAACAGGATGGAGGGAGACTTTTTTTTTGTATACATGGTAGACGCTCGTGGATGAGCTAATAGTGAACGGATCAGGACCTAATGGACAAAAAGAGGATGCAAAATATGCATGCATGAGGTGGATAAGATGGACACGGAAGGAAACTAAGGAGAGAAAACTGGAAAATTGGAAGGGAGGGATTTGGGTGGGGTTAACGAGGTTAGAAAAGATCATGGTTTTGGATTGTATATGATCTGAGATGGTGGGGAATAGATGTCTTGAATACCTGGAGGGAAGAATGAGATTGAAGGTTTCACAGGTGGGGAAAAAGAGGAATGAATGACTGGATGTGAGCAGTGATTCTGGATTTGGGGAGTTTCACCAGAAGGGGGTTGATCGTGTACCGTGTGCACCCTTCAGAAATGTGGGGGTTTGGGGTAGGGGGAGACTATGCACAGAAAGAGCAGAGGGTGCAAAACCAGAAAGGAGGCGTGAGAAGACAGAGACCACCGACATGTCTGCAATGGAAAAGTGGTAGGCCCATAGACTCAGCTTCAGCGTGAGAGATTCCAATGATATTGAAGGCCTTGGTTTCCAAGGTGTGAGGCATGGGACCAGCCCAGAGGGGTGAGCAGTACTCTATCAAGCTATATATTGAAGGCCTTGTCAGTGGATAGGAGTTTAGATGTGCCAAGGAAGGACTTTGTATGACGGAGGATGCCCAGTTGGAGGCCAACATTGAAATGTGGTTTTCCCAATTACGATTGCAGCTGATTGTGAGACCCACGAGTTTGAGTGGCTGAACCTCAAAATAATTAAGTGGATGGGGGTTCGGGGGTTGGAGTCAGTTGCCAGATGGCCCTTAGAGATTTGTTTGGATTGAAAGACTTATTCCAAGTGCTTTACCAGTTTCTGACCAGTTTGTGATATTTGTCAAGACCTGAAAAGGGGGAAGAGGTTGCAGCCTGTCTGTGGATGAGGGATGTCACGGCAGAGGGATGTCACGGCAGAGGGTGGCATAATCAGCAAAGAGACGAAGGGGATTTTCCAGACAATCGGATCATTTCTGACGATCAGAAATAGGACTAGGCCAAGAACATTGCTTTGGGGCACTCCAGCTTGGACAGGGTGAGGAGTTGAAAAGATTCTGTTGAGAGCCCCACGTTGGCTATGAGAATAGAGGAAGTCAGTAAGCCATGTGGTGTAGAGTTGGCCTTGAATGCCATAGGCAGAGTTTTGAGAGTAAGGCAGCATACCAAAATTTCAGTAATAACCCATTTCCTTTATCATGACACGTGAGAGCAAACCCCATCGTCATTATCAGCTTTATAATCACTAGGGCATGCCCGTACTATATATATATCTAAAATTATATCCCCCCCCTCTATTTACATGAAATGGTTTGGTCCATTCGCAAAGCCAAAGCGAACGGCTTGCGAGTACGGTGACAATCCCCCCCCCTCTATTTACATGAAATGGTTTGGTCCATTCGCAAAGCCAAAGCGAACGGCTTGCGAGTACGGTAGAACCCCCCCCCCCCCCCCCCTCTATTTACATGAAATGGTTTGGTCCATTCGCAAAGCCAAAGCGAACGGCGAACGGCTAAATCGCCATAGCTCGGTAACTACTTCTCCGATTAATATGAAACCTTGAAAAGGCACATCCTCAGCTCCCCAGCAATATACCTGGCAAGTTTCAAGTATATCGGACCCGTGGTTGTCGAGAAACAGCGGTCACAGACAAACAAACACACACACACACAGAGATTACTGGAATTATAGATAGACTAGGGCATGCCCGTACGTGGGTGCCCGTTCCTTGCCAAAAAAAAAAAAAAACGCTACCCGTACGCTCTACCCCGCCCGTACGCCCGTAAACAAAAAAAACAACGCTCTTCGCTTCCGCCCTTCGCTCTGACTGAATTGGGAGAAATAATGCGCATAAGAAATCGAGAAATTATTATTTTCTCCGGAAGAAATCGAATTACGAACCGTAATGGCGCACACGCTCGGCTCGGCTCGCTCTCACATCGGCCACGCCTACGCAATAACGCGTTCTGTGATTGGCTGCCGGAAGTGCAGTCTTCACTGTCCGGAAGGTCGCAAATCGCAGTTACGATGAATCGCAAATTAGTTTTAATTAGTTTTAAAACATAGTTTAACGGCAACATAGTTTTCCAACGTGAAATAAATGAATACGCTCTCAAATGTGCCGTCCGAGGCAAAGTCTGTTCGCCACGTTCGGCACACGTGATAGCTCGCTGCTCTCTGATTGGTTGAATCGTTTTTTGGACATAGTTCGGTAACTACTTCTCCGATTAATATGAAACCTTGAAAAGGCACATCCTCGGGTCCCCAGCAATATACCTGGCAAGTTTAAAGTATATCGGACCCGTGGTTGTCGAGAAACAGCGGTCACAACACACACACACACACACACACACACACACACACACACACACACACACACACACACACACACACACACACACACACACACACACACACACACACACACACACACACACATTGCTGGAATTATAGATAGATAATCGTCAAAGGTACATTGCTTTTTACACAGTACCCCCCCCCCCCCCCCCACAGTTTTGGGGCTACCCCCACCAAATGTTCTGTGCAGCTTTTTGGGTCCCTGGCCATATCCTAAATTGGGTGGGAGTTTTAATAATATTTCTCAAACATTGTTTTTTTTTTGTTTTTTTAGATACCCGGCTCCCACCCATGCCCGTGCTAGTATATATTATATTATACGAGTATTAGCCGAAGCCTGTGGTAAAATTGCCACGATATAAAAAAAATCCTTTTAATTATTTCGCTGGTTCAGCACTCACAGCTGGGAGGTTCAATAAGGAATGTGTTGAAGTGCATGTGCCTTTCACTTAAAGAAAATATCAGTATAAATAAATCGGTTTAACCTATCGATTTACTCAAAACATTCGATTGAGTCAACTTACCATGGATTATATGCACATAGTTTTAGGCTTTGGGACAAAGTACAGGCTGTCCACAAAGCCTTGTTACGGTAAAAAAAAAAAAAAATTATAACCAAACCAAGAGATAAAATGATGTTTCTTTGCATTTGGCACAGAATTCATAAAGTTTATTGTGTTCTTCAGTACATCTTAACAGCAAAGAAAAACAATTAGGAGGATCGAAGCGGACCAGCCTTGCGGCACCCACCCTGTTGCCCAAGCACAGCCTGCTGCCCACAGTCTGATTCAATTTGTTGTCTGATTTTTAATTATTTTTTTGTTTGATAATTTTCCTGTAGGGTTGGATCTATTTGGAGCAACTTTTCTTAATATATATTTTTTTCTCTGAGGAGCCTTTCCGTGTTTCAGGGTGGGACAGACCGTTATGGACACCATTAGCCAATTATATATTTAGTTGTGTTATATTGTGAGGCTGGCTTAAGATCTTAGGGTCTTGAGTTTGAGCCCCCTGTTGTGCCATTAAATGACACCAGGTGGGTTGACTCAGCCTGTCATCCTTCTAATGTCAGCAAAATGACTGCCAGCTTACTGGAGACGGGGCACCATCAGCGGCGCAGCCAGACAATGATGCAGCCGCAGGCTATATACAAAATAATGTATATTAAATGAAAGGAGCATGCTGACCCTAGATGTGATATGACACTGACGGTGCGTGTGCGTGCGTTTAAAAACAATTGTGCAGTAATCTGTGCCAAATTTCAGATATCTCTATTAATAAATGCTCATTATGGAGGTGTATGCAGATATTAGGCAAAAATAAATAGAGGAGCTCATCTTGAAATGCTAAAAATTTGATTTACCTGCAGACATATTTGGTGTAGTTTTAAAAGTTATATTTGCAAATTTAGTAAATATCGATACAGGGGTCCTCACTACAAATCTTCCTGCTATCCGTAATTTCGCATACAAGTCATTAAGTTACATCGGAACATTTTCATTATACATTGATTCAGCAATTCCCCGCACTAACGGATGGAAGACGAGTTACCAGGCGTCCACAATGCTTTGCGGACCAGCTTCCCAGTGTTCAAACCCACAATGCAGCTTCCCAGCATTTAGGAACCATTACAGTTGCATATTGTAAGAAAAGGAAATATAATAACCTTCTGTTCAATGTGTTGGGGTCCCAGCAGGTGCTTAAGGTAGGTAGGAGGTTTAAGAAATACCTCAATCCAATTATTATTTTGAAATGCGATCGACACGGGGACCTTGTTCCCAAATCCGGAAGTGAACAGATGACGGTTCATTTGTTTGGTATCTCTATATAATCATGATTTAACATTATATTAGGATATACTGGTGAGATGCCCGTGCTACGCACGGGTGGGAGGCCAGAAGCAAACGGGCAATGCAGATATTTCGAATGCTAAAGCATGAAACCAATAAATTCCACATTCCTGCAGCACCTTGAGTCGCAATTCAGACATGGACGGCAAGTTCGTGAATGACTTCCATGAAAAACGTACCCGTTCGCAAACAAATGGGTACGTTCATGCATAGAAACATCGATCGTGGGTCCGTGGCGAATCTGCATATGGCGATCCGCGAAGTTCACGTTCAGAAAGTAGAACCATCATGGCATGTCGTCATTCACTTGAACTCAGTCGCTTTTTTCATTCCAAACATATCTCCAATCGCAAAATAAACTTTTAACAACATTGTTAATGTTTCCTTCATTGTAAAAACTACCAAATCAACAGTTAAAAGGATTTTGAGCCGATAGCTGTTACGGCCTTGGCAAGATCGATGGAGACAGCGATCTGTTAGCGTATACACCGCTCAAATAGCTATGTGGAATTCTCTCATGTGGAGATTAAACGTTGTTTGAACTTTGGCCGAGGTCATTATTTACTTTTAATGATGTTTATATACGAATCGAAAAGGAGATAATTGGTTTTGGGTCGTTCTTTCCGCATATCTCGTGGGATTGTGAGTTGGAGAGACGGCTGTGATGGCGGGGAGGGGGTTGGAATTCTCAAGCAGGGATTCAACCCGTCTCCTTATAAAAAGGTCTTTGTCCGAGGTCACCGAGTCAGATCGGTGCAGCCATGCAGTGCAGCCGTTTGTGCGGCACCCGGGAAAACAACATCGTCACAATGAAAACATCGTCGCAATGAATGATGTGCGGGAGTCCAAACCTGAGAATGCTGGAGACTAAAGCTGAAATTGGAAAAACAATATACCCTATTTTACTCCTGGAGATCCCAGGATTACCCACTCAAAATATCGTTGCAATCGGTTCAGCAGTTTTTACGGTACCTTCAGACAGACGGACGGACATTTGGTGAATTATAGTAAGATTAATACCATTGTTTTAATTTGTGATTGCAATGATGAATGAAAATATAGAGAACGTGCTGTCAATGCCTGACGTTTGACTGAAGGTAGCACAGGAATGTGGAATTTATTGGCTCATCTTTTGCCATTCGCCTTTTTTTTTCTTTTTTTCTTTTTTCTTTTAAATTATTATTACCCAAGTCATTCATGAACCGGCCGTCCATGCCTGAAGTCAAAAAAAATAAATTAATACTTGCATTATTTGCGAACTGTTATTTAGCCCCACAGGCTGTACTATCGTCTTCAACTAAAGTATCAAACAAGCCCGGCTACATCAATGTTAGACTATCGGTCTTGTTTTATTATTTAATTTTATTTTTTGTGGTTCAGATCACAAATATCTAGTATTCATTCAAACCTTTGATCGATTGAAATGTTTCACGGGTTTGAAAGTGACCGCATATCGTTTCAGGCGGGACACGTTCAATCACCTGACTACCTGGCTGGAGGATGCGCGACAGCACTCGAGCTCCAATATGGTGATCATGCTTATCGGCAACAAGAGGTGTGCACTCGGTTCTGAAAGCTCTGATCTTTGCCTTGCAGTATGATTAATCCTTTTGTTTCAATGGACTTGGGTTGTACATATACTGTACATATACATATTGTTACTTGTGAAAATCTAAGATTTTTCAAGTATATTGGTTGGTCTTGTGGGCTTGTCTGTCAGTCGCCTACCGGCCACAATTTTCAACTGATCTTCACGACACTTCACCAAATGGTAGTTAGTCATAAGCCAGAAGCCTATTGTTTTTTGTCAAAAGGTCAATAGGTCAACATAGGCCTAAGGTCACCAACTTTGTCAAATTCCTAAAATTCTCAATTTTCATCTGATTGACTTGAAATTTGAAGAGGATTTTGCCTCATTTAAGTAATGCAATTTCCTGTTCTGTCTCTTGACTATTCACAACACAATTGGAAACAAATTTTCGTTGATAGTTTTCATCATTTCCTGTGCTTGATTGGCCTGTTTCGATTAGGGTACTAAACTTTAAATTCTTCACATTCTTCAACTTTCATTTCTACTTTATTGTGTGAAAGTTTGTTTTTCCAAAATGTTCATTCGATCCAAGTAGCTAACTATTTCATTATTAAATATCTTCGTTTGGTGCAGTGACTTGGAATCTCGGCGGGATGTGAAAAAGGAAGAGGGTGAAGCATTTGCACGAGAGCACGGCCTTGTCTTCATGGAGACCTCTGCCAAGACTGCTGCCAATGTTGAAGAGGTTTGATTGGCTACTGTTGAAATTTTTAATATCCTGCCTTTCTAGCAAAATCTGATTCCGCCCCTACTCCTGTAGCATACATTCCTTTCATCTGTCTCGTCTGGGTTCTATCCTCGACCCAGCCAAGCTTGATCGGTGCTTCGCAGGGAGGGAGATTCATCACAAAGTATGCCATCCTTTGGATGGTCGTTAAGCTGGGCGTCCCATCTGCTTGCATTATTTGATGGATGATAAAGATCCCACGGTGTCTTCTGCAAAAATTATATCCACGTTCCTAATGGGTTGAAATTTTTTGATTAAATTGCTGTTGGTTGAACGTCAGACCTGGCCAGCCAGTTCGTGAAAGACTTTGACCAGAAACTGTCTGCCCAACCCCACAAGAATGTGGGAATAATTGAGACGAAGTAGTTGTCTCCTGGGTCACTCACACCTTGTTTACTTTTTCCTGTGCCTTTGTTTCAGGCTTTTATCAATACTGCCAAAGAGATTTACCAAAAGATACAGGAGGGAGTGTTTGACATCAGCAATGAGGTAATTTTCCTTTTTTATAAATGATTTAATGTATAATTTGGATAATATCAAGCATTTGCCGACCAAAGTTAAATATGGAAAGAAAAAAAAAAAAAAAACATGCCACGCTTTTTCTGACTTCTGACCGATCATAAAAATAAAAAAAACCCACCTTTAGAGGCCATTTTTCCCCGCAAGCGGGGGTTGGCCTTTTTCGGGAACTGTGGTTGTTGTTTTTCGGTCCCCTTTTTGAAGCAATGTTTTGCCCTTCCTGACGCCAACCCTTTTTGCCGCCTTTAACGACAAGCAGGGAATTACCAGTGAACTGGTACTCAATTTGCCGACCTCGGAAGGATGACAGGCTGAGTCAACCCCCCTGGCGTTAATTCAGCGATTGACCGGGATTCGAACCCAGGATCCTAGGATCCTAAGCCGGCACCCTAGCCGCTAGCCCAACACCAGGGACTAATCACCGACCCAGGGACCAGGGACCGATCATAGTTATTCAGAAATGCGGAATGGTAATTTATCTCTTTGCTAAACGGTTCTTTCATCTGATTGCTGCAAAAGGTTTGTATTTGCATCGTACTTTACCTTTAAACGGTACATTCCGTTTAATTAATCTATTTATATATATATATATATATATATATATATACTTTAAAAAAAAATTATAATATATATATATATATATATAAAATCGGGAGATTGAATAAGACACGGATGTAGCTTTTGGACGGTCGATCTTTAATTATCGACAAGCTTTCGACCAACAAAGGTCCTCTTAGTCGTCCCCAAGTTCAGCGGAACTTCCGTTGACTTTTTCTGGTTGTTGACTTCCGCTGAACTTTGGTTTTCCCGTGCGTGCGTAAGCGAAGGACCGAATTCTAATTTGGTGTGTGGGTGCAACTAGGCATATGGAAGAACCCTATGAAAATGAGGTCGCCACGTCAAAAATCCAAGATGGCTGTCACCATATCTAAACCTTGTGAGCGCGATATCTTGAAAAGTAAATGTCTGAACCTTGTGAGCAAAATATCTTGAAAAATAAACGAACTACTAACTTCTAATCTGGTGTGTGGGTGTATCTATGCATAAGGAAGAACGCTATTGAAAATTGTCGCCACGTCAAAATCCAAGATGGCCGCCTTGCGTCTTCCACTTTGTCAACTCATCACTTCACCGACGGGGGACCGAGGCGTAACGCTCGTCTCGAATGCAAATTCTGTTGCCTTTTAGGAAAAAAAAGTTTAATGGATTTGCCTGATTTTATTTGTTCAGCTCATTTTGGCCATTCTCTGGCCATCCATTGGCAGGCTGTTGAATAATTTTGTTTTTGTTTTTCTGGTTGTCTGCCCTCCATTCCCTCTCTCGGTCCCTTGAAGAACAATGGTATTAAGATTGGGCCTCAGCATGGTGGCGCCGGCACTGCACAGGCTGGAACGCTCGGTGGACAACAAGGTGGCGGTGGCTGTTGTTGAAAATATTTTTTATTTTTTATTTTTGCTCCTGGCCCTGCTAACAGTCTCCATTGCGCCCTGGCACCATGTGTGCCAGTTGCACTGCACCAAACTTGTACAAATATGTCTTGTGCTTGTATTGTCAACGGTTATTGCCAAAACGCTCCCTGATGCTCCTTCACTTTTCCTTGAGAATCCCCACATAATACATTCAAGGAAGCTCGAGTGTACATTCTGAAAATCCACCTTTTTTCTCCTTTTCTTCGTGGTTGAGGCTCAGCTTGTTTGTGTTTCAACCATGGTATATTTGCTGTCATGGATTTTGAATCATGGATGTTCTTGTTTGTACTCATGTAATATTGGCAGTCATCAGCTTGCTGAGACGGATATACAAAAGTTTGAAGTGTCTTTGCCAGAAATAAATTGTTTAAAAAATAAAGTTGTACAACATAGCATTGTATTGGCAAATTGTGATAAATTTTTTTTTCCCCTTTGATTTGGTGCTTTCATGGTCTCCCCATTGTGCTGCTGTTTCGATCATTCAAATTTGTTTGGAAATTGTGTTTTTGAATGGTTAATAGCAATTTGCATTTGCTCAAAAATGTTCTGAAACGATCTATATACACACAGACTAATAGCAACACTAAGCCATTTTCCCAGACCGTAGCAATCCCACTCTTATGGAATGTCACAGTTAGAATCTTGCCATGCAGAGACGGGCTATGAGGAGGAAGTTCCTTCGCTGCACCGAGTCAAAGTGAGGGCGATGTTGGGAGAAGAGGTAACTTTGTGTAACAAACATACATGGCTGCTTGCAGGCAGAATCCGGTAGTGGGTTGGGGGAAATAGAGCTTTGGCATGAATAGCAGGGAAGTTTTCTCTCCTGATATGGATCCTAATGGAAATCTGAGGATTAAATTGTCTTTTGTAATATATATATAGGAAGCAGCGTCTGTCGGTGCCTTGCTCTGTCATTTCCTTTATTTCTGTGGTTGTTTTGTCGTGGTTATTACTCCTGCTGATGTATCGGTTTCCCAGCATGCTCCCAGATTGTATTTTGCTCCTGGATATGAATGTTGCTCCACCTTTTCTTTTTCTTTTTTTTCTTTTTTTGGAAAGAAAACTTTTAAAATTCAAAAAAAAGGTTGGAGAGCAATATAGATGTTAAACATGTGCAAAAATTGCCTACTTGGCTTCTCGCTTGTGACGTGGTGTCTCTGTACATAAAAAGAGCTGTGCACGCTGTCTCCAGCTGCTTGGTGTCTTGACACGAGGCTGTGACTCGGAAATGCACAAGTTGCTTGCTAATGACGTTTGGTAATGTGGAAAGTTGGACACCCAATAAAGATTTCCATTGTATTTTGCCTTTCTGCCTCTTCAAGGTAATTTTTAGTGGATATTGAAAGATACAGATTTAAAATTTGAATAAATCCCTGAAAATATACAGCGCCTTCAGAAAGTATTCACACCCCTTGACTTTTTTCACATTTTGTTGTTGCAGCCTGAATTTAAAATGGATTTGAGATTTCTTTTTCACTGATCTGCATGTAATATCAGTGGAATGTTTTTTTTGTTTTTTTTTCTTAAAGTTCTACAAAATTATTAAAAATGAAAAGCTGAAATGTCAAGTCAAAGTATTCTACACTTTGCTATGACACCTAATTGAGCTCAGGTGCATCCAATTTCATTTGATCATCCTTGAGATGTCTACAACTTGTCCACCTGTGGCCAATTCAATTGATTGGACATTGTTTAGAATGTTGCAAGACAATAGGACATTGCAATGAAGAGTAGAAAAGCGGGAGGGCCGACCGGAGTTTTGGGAGATATGTTGAAGGCAGCAGGAAGTTGGGGGTATGAAGAGAATGACAGAAATCTGCAATCTGGTGGTGAAAGAAGGCCGCATTCCAGTGGATTGGGAACCGAGTACTCTCGTCCCTCTATACAAGGGGAAAGGTGACCCTCTGGAGTGTGGCTCGTACCGAGCGATAAAGTTATTGGAGCATGGAATGAAGGTATTGGAAAGGGTGTTGGAGAGGAGGATAAGGAAGAAAGTGAAGATTGACGAAATGCAGTTTGGATTTATGCCAGGAAGAGGAATGACAGACGCGCTTTTCATTGAGGCAGTTGCAGGCGAAGTACATGAAGAGGAATAAGTTGTTTTTTGGATTTGTTGATCTGGAGAACGCATTCGATAGGGTTCCACGCAAAGTATTGACATGGGCATTGAGGAAGTTAGGAGTGGAGGAATGGTTGATCAGAGTAGTGATGGCAATGTACAAAAGAGTGCGCACAGCTGTAAGGACGAAGGACGGGAACAATGGTGAGTTTGAGGTGAAGGTGGGAGTGCATCAGGGGTGCGTACTAAGTCCACTACTATTTGTAGCTGTGATGAAGGTGCTGGCTCAACGTAAAGGAGGGTTTACCGTGGGAGTTGTATGCAGATGATCTGGTGTTGATTGCGGAAAGTATGGATGGACTGAAGGAAAAGATGTATGTGGAAGGAATGTATGGAGACAAAAGGTCTGAAGGTGAATATCGGAAAGACGAAGGTGATGGCAAGTGGTAAAGCATGTGGTGAGGTGGAAAGAACTGGGAGGTGGCCATGTGCTGTGTGCAGGAAGGGTGTCGGAGTGAACTCCATTCAATGTATAATGTGCGCTGAGTGGGTTCATCAAAAATGTAGTGGTCTGAGAGGGTCATTTACCAGTGTGGCAGCTACATTCAAATGTAAGGTGTGCACAGAGGGAGCTACAGATGGAGGAAATGTTGAGTTGGATCTTGGAGACGGCGTGAAGCTGGAAGGTGTGAAAACATTTTGCTACCTCGGAGACATGCTGAATGGAGAAGGTGGATCAGACTCGGCAACGGTTGCTCGAGTGAGATGTGCATGGAAGAAGTTTCGGGAACTGAGTGGTGTGCTGATGAGGGGAGTGTCGCTGAAGCTGAAGGGAAAGGTGTATGCTGCATGTGTGAGAAGTGTTATGATTTATGGGAGCGAGACGGGTAATGAACGTAGAGCAGCAACGAAGGCTGGAAAGGGTGGAAATGCGAATGGTTCGATGGATGTGCGTCGTATCGTTGAGAGAGAGGAAGACAAATGATGAATTGCGAAAGATGATGGGAATATTGCCTGTGATTGATGCTGTGAAGAGGAACAGGTTGAGATGGTTTGGTCATGTGTTGAGGAAGGATGAAAGTGACTGGTTGAGAAGAGTGATGGAAATTAATGTATACACAAAGAATTAAGTTAAGCACCCCTACACAACGAATTAAGGTAAGCACCCCCTAATATATATTCTTTGTGTATATGTATACATTGGCATATATTCTAAGGTATGTGAGATCAAATAATGATTGGTATGACATTAGCAATTATCCATTGATGAAATGCAGATGAGTGCACTCGTAGGGTTGAGTTGGGTTGAGTAGTGATCCGATCACGTGGGTCCTACACACGTTATTGACGCAAAGATCGCTAGAGGTCTTCTCAGAACAATGACTGTACGTTAGAAAACATATACGTCATCCACACTGTCCGTGATGGACCTATAGCTCCATACTTAAATTGAGGTGAAAATATGCCTAAAATTCCCAAAAAATTTCACCTTAAATTATTCAGAATAAAATAATGAAAACGGCCTGATTGTTATGTTTTTATGTGACCATAATATCACTTCTCCAGAAAATATAGCAATATCATGGGTATATTACACTGTTTTGACGACAACAAACTTGTAATGTGCGAGGTTGTAAAAAAACGGGGGGGGTGCTTAACTTAATTCTTTGTGTATTTTTTTTTTTTTTTTTTTTTTTTTTTTTTTTTTGTATACAAGATCGAGGCTCGTGAAAGAGCGAACATTAATCACACAGAAAGACAAACCGACACATAAAACATATAACATAGGGAGCGGTAGACAAGATGGGGAGAGAGGGGGAAGGAC
This sequence comes from Myxine glutinosa, assembly GCF_964187855.1. Classification (NCBI taxonomy): domain Eukaryota; kingdom Metazoa; phylum Chordata; class Myxini; order Myxiniformes; family Myxinidae; genus Myxine; species Myxine glutinosa. The sequence continues at coordinate 113,476,336 of NC_136271.1, forward strand.
ACAAACACAACATTTGAGAGCAGGGACCGAGAGACATGGAGACATCGAGAGATCTGAGAGAGGGCGAGGGCTTTGGGGGGGGGGGGCGTGGGAAGGGGGCAGTGGGAGAGGTATAAAACATATGGACACTGCCAGGACTTCCAGGAAAGAAGTTGGAATTTCAAACAAGGTGGATCTGGGGTGAATTAGCGGGGGTAGAAAAGATCAAGGTTTTGGATGGGGGAAGATAAGAGATGGTGGTGAACAGCTGTTTTAAAGACCTGGAGGGAGGAGTGGGATTGAAGGGAGTGAGGTAGTTTGTTCCAGAGGCGGGAGAAAAGAGGAATGAAAGAGTGAAGGTGAGCGGAGAGCCGAGATTTCGGCAGTTTAACCATCAGAGGGTTGCTGGCAGATCTTGTGCGACCTGTAGGAATATTTGGGGGACAGAGCACAGAGAGAGCTGGAGGTGCAAGGCCGGAGAGGAGTCGGTAGAAGACAGAAAGACCACCTACCTGCCTGCGGTGAGTGAGTGAAAGGCCCTCAGAGATAGCTTCATCGCGGGAGATTCCAATAATTCTGAAAGCTTTGGTTTCAACAGCGTGAAGCCGAGCTAGGTGTGAGGCAGGAGCACCGGCCCATAGGGGAGAACAGTATTCCATTGAGCTGCGGATGAAAGCCTTGTATGTGGTGAGGAGCTCAGGTGTGCCGAGGAAGGACTTCGCACGACGGAGGATGCCCAGTCGGCGACTGGCTTTGGAGGCCAGCTTGGAAATGTGGTTTTCCCAAGAAAGATCATGGCAGATAGTGAGGCCCAAAATCTTGAGCGACAGAACTTCTTGGAGAGGATTGTTGAGAAAGTAGATGGGAGGGTTGTCCAGTCGATCTTTTCGGAGAGACATAGTTAGAGTGTGAGATTTGTCAGGATTGAAAGACATGTTCCACTTGTTTGACCAGTCTGTGATTTTGTCCAGGTCTTCAGAGAGTGAGGAGGCAGCAGACTGCCGATCTGAGGGAAGAGGAATGGAGCGGCAGAGAGTGGAGTCATCAGCAAAGAGATAGAGAGGATTTTCGAGAGAGTCAGAGAGATCATTGATGAAGACCAGAAAAAGCACGGGGCCCAGAACACTGCCTTCGGGAACTCCAGCCTGAACAGGAAGAGGAGATGAGAGAAACCCATTCAGGGCCACACGTTGACGACGACTAGAGAGGAAGTCCGCCAGCCATGCGTGGAGATTTCCATGGATACCAAAGGAGGAGAGTTTGGTGAGCAGAGCGGGGTGCCAGACCGTGTCGAAGGCACGTGATATGTCGAGGGAGACAGCTCTAATTTCCTGTTTGGCATTGAGGACCTCCATCCATTGTTGAGACAGCAGAAGCAGCATGTCCAGAGTAGAGTGACCTGGTCTGAAACCAAATTGATGATCAGAGATCAAGCCATTGGAGAAGAGGAAAGATTTCATATCAGAAGCAATGATGGATTCCATGACTTTGCTGATAATTGGGAGAAGGCTGATTGGTCTGTAGTTGCTAGGATCTGTTTTTGCACCTTTTTTGTGCAAAGCGGTGATGTTGGCTGATTTCCAAGCAGATGGCAGTTGACCTTGAGCAAAAGAGAGGGTGAAGAGAACAGAGAGAGGGTGAGATAGAGCAGCAGAGCAGGATTTTAGGACCCGTGGGCTGATGCCGTCGGGTCCAGTTGCAGAATCAGAGTCGAGGGTTGACAGAAACTTTTCCACCTTGTCAGGAGGAAAGGACACGGAGTCCAGGAGCAGCAGGGTACGACTGGGTATGGTGGGTACAGAGAGGGATGGGTTTGGGACACAAGATTTAGAGGCAAACACAGAGTTGAGGCATTCAGCTTTTTCACGTGCGGAGTCAGCTGTGTAGCCGTTTGAGGTAAGGGAGGGGATGGAGGGGGAACAAACACCAGAAACGGATTTGACCAGACGCCACCAGGATTTGGAAGAGGGAGACAGATAAGAGAGTTCGGTCTTGAGAACGGAGAGATATTGTTTCCTGGCTCTCCTGAGGGTGGACACACACTTGTTTCGGGCTTTGTGAAAGGAAATGAGATTTCCTTCCGTTGGATTTGCTTTCCAGGAGACGAAGGCAAGTTGTTTCTGGGCAACAGCCTCACCACAAGATTCCGTGTACCATGGACGGGAGGAAGGGTATGACAACTGAAGACGAGATGGGATAAATCTGTGCATGAGAGAGAGCAATTTACTTTGGAAGAATTCCCAGGATGAGTTGATGTCAGAGGTGGTAGAGATGGGAGACCAGTCCAGATGATTGATGGCTGCTTGAAGACCGTGCCAGTTGGCCTGAGTGAAATGCCAGACTCGTCGACGCTGAGCAGGCTCCCTGAGGATGGTCAGAGAGATGTCCACTTTAACAAGGACATGATCAGATGATCCGATCGGAGCAGAAGAAGAGCAGCAGACATTTTCAGGGAAGTTAGTCATAACCAAGTCCAGAAGAGAAGATGTTCCGTTGACTGAGATCCGGGTCGGGAAATTGACAGATTGTGTCAGTCCCAGTGAGTCGCAGAAGTCCTTTGCTGAGGAGCCATGGCTGGTGAGAGAGGTACCCACACCCAGCCAACTGGCATGATGACAGTTGAAATCACCACATATGAGGAAGAGAGAGTTGGGATGAGTAGATAGAAGTTGGTCCATATCATCAGACAGCGAGAAGTAGATGGAGTCATCACTGTTTGGTGGACGGTACAACACACATATGAACAAGAGGTGGGAGCGAAGGGGAAGCCGTAGCCAGAGGTATTCCTGGGGGTGAGGTGGAGAGAGTGCAGTGCAGGGCGAGTGAGGAAGAGAGTTTTTGATAAAGATAGCAACCCCGCCTCCAGGACGAGGCTCAGGTCTATCATACCGGAGGAGGGAGTAGCCCGGGAGAGATACTATGGAATCAGAGACATCATAAAGGAGGAAAGTTTCTATGGAAGGAAGTAGAGGACGGGGAAGACCGAGAAAGACTTGGCTAAAGATGGTGGAAGAATAAATGCGGGCAAGGGGGTTAACAAGGAGAGTTGCAGAAAATAGGGCAAAATGGAGAAGATTGTCATGGGGACCGCAAGGCTAACCCCCGCTCTAGCAGGGAAAATGGCCTGAAAATGCATGTTGTTGTTGGACATTGTTTAGAAAGAAACACATTTCTTTATACTAGTACACCCGCTAACTACGGGAGGGGCAGAAAGGGTCGTTCCTCTTTGGGGTACATAGATTACAGTCGTTCTATGGTCTGGTCTCAAGAACATTGGGTGTGTTCATTTATCAAGTTTCTTGTGGAGAGATCGCCAAGTGGTTTAAGCATTCGAGCAAGCACTCCATTCAAAACTGTGAAGGAACGATTGGCTTGGCAAGCGCTAGCTAGCTGCTTGGTAAATGAGAACACCCTGGGTTTCCTCCCTTTCAGTTTCGTGTTGAACAGGAGCGAGTTTCAAAAGTTCACGACGAAAAACGCCACGTTAGCACCAGGAAGGGTCATGTTATTAGCGCTGAGGAAGCGCCTCTAGCGAATGACTTCCAGCCAGTGTAACGCGAATTCCTGTCACAGGAATTCTGAGATCATATAAGTGTGACGTGGCAGTTCCTGATTGGTTCGTGTTGGGGAACCCCTTCTCGCTGCCGACGTGACGTAAATTCGCGCACGCGCACTGGTGAAGCGCGAGATTCGGCCCAAGGTTCTTATTATTATTATTATTATTTTTGTATACAAGATCGAGGCTCGAACCATGATCGAGGCTCGAAATTCCATGCCCGAACCTCAGCGCAATCCAAGAGGATTCACTTGTTAACCCAACATTTGTTTGTTTTTGAGTATTGTGGTTCTGTGCACACACGACTTGATTGCCAGAGAGGTCGGCCACAACGCGTGGATACAAACAAGTCTTCATGAAGAGCTCGCATATCAGCACTGGGCGGGCTCAAGCTTAGAGCCCGCATATATGTCCCGAGGCCACGCCTTGCCCCCGGGCGTGGCCGATCGGCCGAAAGGCGGGGCATGCATTTCAGTTCCCTGCCTGGATGCTCGCGCCACCCACCGGTGCGCGGAATTATTACCCCTTGTGCCCGCCACACGCGCCCCCCCCCCCAGAATTCCCGCGCACCTGAAGGGTGAGCTTGCGGGGAAGCCGGATGACCCGGTCAAAACGCCCCCTGGCGATGCGTGCAGGGATGGGGGGTAGCGGGGCTGGGGGTGCCGGGGGTCTGACCACCATGGGGCGGCCTCGACGCTGAGGCAGAGCTGCTTGCGGGGGTGGTCCAGATCGAGGTGGGCCGGCTTGAGGCGGTCCACGGAGATACGATCCGGGGCACCGCCGATGTCCACGGTGAAATGTTTGTCCCCGGTCTCCAGCACGCGGAAAGGCCCGTCGTACGGGGGCCGCAGCGGTGCCCGGTGGGCGTCGTGTCGGATGAAAACGTACTCCGCCGTGCGAAGCTCTGGGGCGACGTTGGAGGGCGGGCAACCGTGGTGTGCCGTGGGCACCGGGGCGAACCTCCTGGCGGCCTCCTGCAGTGTGAAACGTTGTTGCGCCACGGACCAAGGAGCCGTGGAGTCGGGGATAAACTCGCCTGGCACCTGCAGCGGCTGTCCGAAGACCAGCTCCTCCGAGGACGCGCACAGGTCGTCCTTGGGCGCCATCCTGAGGCCCAGCAGGACCCAGGGGAGCCTGTCGGCCCAGCTGCCGTCATGGAGGCTGGCCCGGAGTGCGGCCTTCATGGAGCGATGAAAGCGCTCGCACAGGTCATTGGCCTGGGGGTGGTAGGCCGTGGTGCAGTGCACTTTGACGCCGAGCCCTTGTGCCACCGTGCCCCAGAGCTCCGAGGTGAACTGGGGGCTGCGATCGGACGAGATGTCCGAGGGGCACCAAACTAGGCAACCCACGTGGCGATGAAAGCATGTGCGATGTCAGCCGCAGTCGTCGCCGCCAAGGGCACGGCCTCCGGCCACCGGGTGGTGCGGTCCACCATGGTGAGGAGGTGGGTGAACCCCCCGCGAGGGGGGCAGAGGTCCCAACAAGTCGACGTGGACGTGGTTGAACCGACGCTCGGGCACCATAAACGGGGCCAACGGGGCCCGGGTGTGGCGGTGGACCTTTGCGCGCTGGCACGCGAGGCACGTCCTGGCCCAGTCGCGGACGTCCTTCCTGAGGCCATGCCAGACGAGCTTCGCCGCAACGAGCTTCTGGGAGGCCTTCGTGCCCGGGTGTGACAGGCCGTGGATGGCGTCGAAAACCGGGCGCTGCCAGCCAGCGGGCACGATGGGGTGAGGCGGGCCGAGGGAGACGTCACACAGGAGGGCCGCACCCGCGACGTCGAACGGCACCTCGGTGACGCGGAGGCCCGTGACGGCGGTCCGCAAGGCCTGGACGCCGAGGTCGGCGGTCTGGTCCTCCGCCATCCGGGCATAGTCGATCCCGAGGTGGACCGCGTGCGCGACGGACCGGGAAATGCAATCCGCCACCGGGTTGTCTTTACCCATGACGTGACGGGTGAACTCGGACACGGCAGAGAGGGGACGTTGCTGCCGCTCCGACCATGGCTCAGCGACCTTGGCCATCGCTAACACAAGGGGCTTGTGATCAACGAAAGCCGTGAACGGGCGGCCATCAAGCAGATGGCGGAAGTGTCAGACCGCCAGGTGGAGCCCGAGCAGCTCGCGGTCGAAGGTGCTGTAGCGGCGTTCGTGCGGGCAAAGCTGCCGGCTAAAAAACGCCAGGGGCTGCCAAGCACCACGCACCCACTGCTCGTGTACCACACCCACCGCGTAGTCCGACGCGTCGGTGGTGAGGGCGATCGGTGCATCGGGCGCCGGGTGCGCCAGCATGGTGGCGTTGGCCAGGGCCAGCTTTGCGCCCGCAAACGCCGCGGCCATCGGCTCCGACCAGGCGATGTCACCTTTGCCCGGCTTGCCCCAGAGGGCCTAGTGGAGGGGGCTGAGGAGCTGGGCGACGTGGGGCACGAAGCGGTGGTAAAAATTTACCATGCCCAGGAGCTCCTGGAGCCCCTTGATCATGCGGGGGCGCGGGAAACCCCTGACCGCCTCCACCTTGGCCGGTAAAGGGACGGCCCCGTGCCTGGTGATGCGGTGCCCCAAGCGGTCGATGGCGGCGATGCCGAAACAGCACTTTGCGGGGTTGATGATCAGGCCATGCTGGCCCAGGCGTTCGAAAAGCGTGCGGAGGTGGAGCAGGTACTCCTCCCGGGACGCGCTCGCGACTAGGATGTCGTCCAGGTAGACATAGATGAAAGGTAAGTCGAGCAAGACGCTGTCCATGAGCCATTGGAACGCCTGGGCCGCATTCTTCAACCCGAAAGGCATCCGCAGGAACTCAAAGAGGCCGAAAGGGGTGATGACGGCCGTCTTTGGGACATCGTCCGGTTGTACGGGGACCTGGTGGTAGCCCCGGATGAGGTCCACCTTGGAGAACACGGTCGTGTTTGCCAACCGGGCGGAAAAGTCCTGGATATGCGGGACCGGGTAGCGGTCGGGGGTGTTGGCATCATTGAGCCGGCAGTAGTCACCGCACGGCCGCCATCCGCTGCCGGGCTTCGGCACAATGTGCAGAGGAGAGGCCCAAGTGCTGTTGGAGCGCCGTACGATACCCAGCCGTTCCAGCGTGGCGAACTCCGCTTTCGCCACGGCGAGCTTCGTGGGGTCGAGTCGGCGTGCTGGGCGTAGACCGGCGGCCCGACCGTGGGGATATGGTGCTCCACCCCGTGTTGGACGGCCACCGCTGAGAAGGTGGGCCGCGTGAGGGCCGGGAAACTGGCGAGGAGGCGGGTAAACTCATCCACTGCCGGAAGCGTGCAGACTAACCTCGCCGAGACGGAACCTTTCAGCAAGCTGCTCGGTGAGCCGCTCAGCGAGCTGCTCAACGAGCCGCTCAGCGAACAAGCGAGCGAGCTGAAGGTTTCGGCCTGGACGAGACGTCTGCGCTTAACGTCGACCAACAGCCCATGCGCACATAGGAAGTCCGCGCCGAGCAGGGCCATTGGCACACTGGCGGTGACGAACGACCATTGAAAGCGCTGCCCTCCGAACCGCAGTGAGAGGCAACGCTTCCCGAATGTGCGGATGGGTGTACCGTTGGCGGCAAGCAAAGCGGGGCCCCGGCCCGCGGCTTGCTTGTCGGACGCAGAGGCAGGGAGGACGCTTACCTGCGCTCCCGTGTCGCAAAGAAAACGGCGCCCGGACAAGGTGTCCGTGATGAACAGGAGGCTGCCGGAATGGCCGACGCTCAGGGCCGCAAGTGAGCGCCGGCCCGGTCGTTTCCCGACCCGTCAAGAGAACACGGCGGGCGGCACGTTTTAGCCTTGCAGCCGAACCTGGCATGGTAGTAGCACCAGGTTTGCGGCGGTGTCGGCCGTGCCGGTGGCGGTGGTGGTGGCAGCGGCGGTAATGGGCGGGGCGCAGCAGCGGCCATGAGGGAAGCCGGGGGCGCTGTAGCCTCTGCACCGGGATCCACTACGGCAGCACCGTACACCGACCGCGTGTCGCAGGCCGCGAAAAACTTGTCGGCCTCTCCGGCCAGGGCGCGGGGTTCCGTGATTTTGGAACCAGCCAGCGCAAGGCGCACCTGTATCGGTAGCTGGCGGAGGAAAAGTGCGTGGAACAAGAAATCCGGGCGCTGTTCTCCAAGCAGGTACAGCATGAAATCCATCCGGACGGATGGTCATGTGTCGCCGAGGGCGGGAAGGTCCAGGAGGCGGTCGGCACGTTCGACCTCCGTGAGCCCAAACGTGGCGAGGAGGAGATGTTTGAGCGCCTTGTACTTGTGGTCGCCAGCCGGGCGCCGAAGGTTGGACACGACGCGGGCGGCAGTGCCGGGCCCGAGGGCGGGGACCACGTCCAGTACTGGGTCTCGTCCGCCGTGATGCCTCGGAGTTGGAACTGAGCTTCGGCTTGCACAAACCAAACGTCGGCTTGCGCTTCCCAAAACTCCGGGAGTTTGATTGCGACGGCGTTGGTAGCCATGGCGCGTTCGGGGGTCAGCAACGGCTGAACCAATCGTAGTCACCAGTGTGGTGCTGTGCACACACGACTCGATTGCCAGAGAGGTAGGCCACAACGCGTTGTACAAACAAGAGTCTTTATTAAGAGCTCGCATATCAGCACTGGGCAGGCTCGAGCTTAGAGCCCGCATATATGTCCCGAGGCCACGCCTTGCCCCCCGGCGTGGCCGATCGGCCGAAAGGCGGGGCATGAATTTCAGTTCCCCGCCTGGACGCTCGCGCCACCCACTGGTGCGCGGAATTATTACCCCTTGTGCCCGCCACAGTATAGTGGATCTGCACTCAGTTCTGTAAGTAAACCTTACTTCATGGATGTCGGGATTCCTCCAAATTTCTTCATTTAGTGTTATAAAGAGCATTAGCGACTTTAAAAAGCAAAGCATACGTGTTTGTGGTGTATATTTTTACTTCCTGTAGAAGCCGTTGCTCCCACAGAAACGCCATATATAACTATAAGCTATTTATACACATTATCACTGCGGGGAAAAACGCCTTGGGGGAAGCGGGACATAATTAGTATTAATATTGTTTTGTAATACCATAAACAATATGCGATTATCATTAGTTTTGTTATTAAAAGCGTCTTTGGAAAAACGCCACGATAAATCTTTGGAAATACGCCACAATAAAGCTAATTTAACATTTATATACACCTTAATGGCGAGCAAACTCGCTCAGGGGGAGAAAACCCCCCTGGGGTGGGGGTCAAATGAATGTGGTACAACCTTAATTGTGTAACTCTTAGTCATCCTGTCACGTTTGGTTGAGATTGGATAAGTAACGACAGAATGTATTCGGGTAAAAAATTCATCAGACAGACGGACAGAAATGGCATATTTTAGTATGATGGTCCGACAGTTGACAGTGCATGTCAGAGCAGAAACTCTGCCATGAATTCCAAGGAACCGTCCGTAGAACTCTGAGATAGAATTGTGAGGAGGCATATATTTGTGGAATGGTATATAACAATTTCTAGTGTTGAAGGTTCCCAAGAGCACAGTGAGTTCCATCATTAGGTAATGGAAAGAATATGGACCTATCCAGACTCTTCCTAGAGCTGGCCGTTTGACCAAACTGGGAACCGGGGAGACGGACCGTGGTTAGGGAGGTGACCAAGAACCCATGAACCACTCTGACAGACTTGGCTGACGTCCTTGGCTGAGATTGGAGAACCTGCTGGGAGGAAAACGGACTCTGCAGCCCTTCACAAGTCTAGGCTTTAAAGGAGAGTGGCCAGATGGAAGCCACCACTCCTGGAGTTTACAAAAACGCATAGGACACCCTGGGAGCATGAGGAAAAAGATTCTGTGGTCTGATGAGATGAAATGTCACTGGCATGAATGCAAGGTCTGGTGGAAACCAAGCACAGCTGATCATCCCTACTGTGAAGCATGGTGGTGACAGAATCATGCTATGGGGATGCTTTTCAGCGGCAGGGATTGTGAGGCATGTAAGGATAGAGGGAACAATGAATGGAGCCAAATACAGGCAAATCCTTGAGGTGAACCTGCTTCAGAGTGCAAAATTACTTAAACTGTGGTGAAGATTTATGTTCCCACAATTGAATACTTGTGTAATTTAGATATTTCTGGATTTAACTTTTTATTATTAAAAATTCCTAAATAAACAAAAAAAACAAATCCACTGACATTATTGGGAATTATGTGTAGACCAGTGACAAAAAAATCTCAGTTTAATCCATTGTAGATTCAGGCTATATAACAACAAAATGTGAAAATGTCAAGGGGTGTGAATACTTTCTGAAAGCTTGGTATATACCGTTTTGATATGTACTGGCCTAATAAATGCCTCAATTGTGTGAGGGAGGATAGGGGGGAGTAGTTGTGCTCAAATTATAGATTGTACGAGTTTTTCGTTTGCGGTAGCACGGCTGCAGGTAACATCTTTGGCTGAAGTGGAGGCGTGTCTGTGCCACTGATGCAGTGCCCTCTGTCACTTATCACAGGAATTGAAGTTGTTCATGGTGCCGGCGATAGCTCGCCTCCTCTTTGCAAAGCACCCAAGGGATCTTTAATGTGCACAAAGTAATACCGGCAGACGGAACACCTGTTTAACGACCATCCGAGGGACAGCGTGCAATATTGAATGACCCTGCCTGTGAAAGGTTTATAGCTGTCGGGATTCCAACCAAGGCTCGACAGGTTTGAGGTGAGCACGCCTACCTCTAGGTCAGCCTGTACAAGTGTTGAGCAAGAGAAGGTGTGTCGGTATCCTGGCCAAATTCCAAAACCTGCTTGCTCTTCCCATTTGAGCACTTGGCTTGAGTCTGACTTCTGCAATGAGGTCCAATGTTTTATTGGCTTTGATCCTCAAGTTTCAAAGCTTCCAAAAGTTTCCAAATGTGGTTTGGCAAAAGATTGGCAGATGTTCTTTAACCTAACAAGTGTTTCAATGAATGGCCAATTTTAACCGAATGGCCTTTACCTGTGTCTCATTTCCTTATGTGTAACCCTTTAACGACATCCCAAAAAGGTATGATCAAGGAGTGAGTACCAGTTTGAGCAGTTAAAGTTGTAAAATAACTTTTATTTGTCTTGCTTCAACATGTCCGTGACATTTTCTCGATGTTAGGTTTAATTATGAGATGGAAGGATAGCCTCGAGGTGTGTGCTCACATGTCACGTGTCTTTGAGCTGTCTCGCCTTGGTTCAAGTCTCACCCCAATTCGATGAACTCACCTTGATATTTTGCGTGCAGGTAGCGAGGCCTCGGTGTGTGGTGTCCATCTGATAGGGGTTAAGCCGGACGTACTGCTCGCACTCGTGTCTTATTAGACAAATATGAAGATCCGATCAGTTTGAAATTTATTGAGCGTGATCTACACAAAAATTGTTTGGGAGGATTAAAATGGTGACGTCATCGGCCACGTGATTCGGCAGCCATGTTGTATTGATTGACAGCCATAATTGCAGCCACATAAAATACACCAGACAAACACGTCCTGGTGAGGATTTGCATCTCTGATTGATCTTTCTTGTTTAAAATGTTTTTATTCATCTTAAGTCATCGAATTTTCATGATTATGTAATTGCTTGTCAACAATCTTAACACTCGCTTTAAAAAACCCAAATACGTGGTTTTCAAATTGTTTTTAAAGCTTGAATGGCAATTTTTCCATAAACATCTTGCAAAGTTAGTGGAGTACATGCGCATTTATCTTCGTTAATTTTTATTTTTGCATTTTCCTTATTCGCGAGATCAATAAACTTTTACTTCCACGAAACTATTTAGGGTGTGTCGCAGTTATGTGTTAGCTCGACGAAGCCTTCCACCTTCTTGATGTTTAAGCAGTGTTATATTAATGTATACCCCAAAGTGGAAACAGCTGTTACATCAAGGACCATTGATAATTATTTGTGTTATTGTAAGATCACTGATTTCAATTAGATTTTTCTACATTGAAACTTCTTCGTATCGAAATATGGAGCGGACACCCTTCACGTTCAGAGTTCGCGAGCGCAATGTCGCCTTTCTCCAGAACAGAGAAACTCGAGAAATGCTACAAAAATGGTAATTGTCGTTTTGGGTGTAAAAAAAGTAACGACTGTTATTCAGTTTTTTGTCCCCCGTCGCACCGCGGAGTCAAAGGGGGACTATGGTTTTCCCCTCCGTGCGTGCGCGTGTGCATGTGTGCGTCCGTGCGTTGAACCTTGTGAGCGGAATATCTTGAAAAATAAGCGAAGTACCAACTTCTAATTTGGTGTGTGGGTGTATCTCGGCATAAAGAAGAACGCTATTGAAGATTGGGTCGCCACGTCAAAATCCAAGATGGCCGCCGCCATGTATGTCTGAACCTTGTGAGCGGAATATCTTGAAAAATAAGCGAAATACCAACTTCTAATGTGGTGTGTGGGTGTATGTAGGCATAAGGAAGAACGCTATTGAAGATTGGGTCGCCACGTCAAAATCCAAGATGGCCGCCGTCATGTATGTCTGAACCTTGTGAGCGGAATATCTTGAAAAATAAGCGAAGTACCAACTTCTAATTTGGTGTGTGGGTGTATCTCGGCATAAGGAAGAACGCTATTGAAGATTGGGTCGCCACGTCAAAATCCAAGATGGTCGCCGCCATGTATGTCTGAACCTTGTGAGATGAATATCTTGAAGAATAAACGAAGTACCAACTTCTAATCAGGTGTGTGGGTGTATCTAGGAATAAGGAAGAACGCTATTGAAAATTGGGTCGCCACGTCAAAATCCAAGATGGCCGCTACCATATACGTCTGAACCTTGTGAGTGGAATATCTTGAAGAATAAACGAAGTACCAACTTCTAATCAGGTGTGTGGGTGTATCTCGGCATAAGGAAGAACGCTGTTGACAATTGGGTCGCCACGTCAAAATCCAAGATGGCCGCTACCATAAATATGTCAACCTTGTGAGTGGAATATCTTGAAAAATAAAGGAACTACTAACTTCTAATCTGGTGTGTGGGTGTGTCTCCAACCCACTCGCAAATATTATCGACTCTTCCATGTTTCCTGCATCTTCCGCTTTGTCAACTCGCATCACTTCACCGACGGGGGACCTAGGCGTAACGCTTGTTTTATTTAACCCGATCGACTTTATGTTTTTTTTTTTTTTTTTTTTTTTTTTTTTTTTGTATACAAGATCGAGGCTCGTGAAAGAGCGAACATTAATCACACAGAAAGACAAACAGACACACAAAACAAATAACATCGGGAGCGGTAGACAAGATGGGGAGAGAGGGGGAAGGACACAAACACAACATTTGAGAGCAGGGACCGAGAGACATGGAGACATCGAGAGAACTGTGGGAGGGAGAGGGCTTTGGGGGGGAGGCATGGGCAGGGGGGGGGGGGTGGGAGAGGTATAAAACATATGGACACTGCCAAGACTTCCAGGAAAGAAGTTGGAATTTCAAACAAGGTGGATCTGGGGTGAATTAGTGGGGGTAGAAAAGATCAAGGTTTTGGATGGGGGAAGATAAGAGATGGTGGTGAACAGCTGTTTTGAAGACCTGAAGGGAGGAGTGTGATTGAAGTGAGTGTGGGAGTTTGTTCCAGAGGCGGGAGAAAAGAGGAATGAAAGAGTGAAGGTGAGCAGAGAGCCGAGATTTCGGCAGTTTAACCATCAGAGGGTGGCTGGCAGATCTTGTGCGACCTGTAGGAATATTTGGGGGACAGAGCACAGAGAGAGCTGGGGGAGCAAGGCCGGAGAGGAGTCGGTAGAAGACAGAAAGACCACCTACCTGCCTGCGGTGAGTGAGTGAAAGGCCCTCAGAGATAGCTTCATCGCGGGAGATTCCAATGATTCTGAAAGCTTTGGATTCAACAGCATGAAGCCGAGCCAGGTGTGAGGCAGGAGCACCAGCCCATAGGGGAGAACAGTATTCCATTGAGCTGCGGATGAAAGCCTTGTATGTGGTGAGGAGCTCAGGTGTGCCTAGGAAGGACTTCGCACGACGGAGGATGCCCAGTCGGCGACTGGCTTTGGAGGCCAGCTTGGAAATGTGGTTTTCCCAAGAAAGATCATGGCAGATGGTGAGACCCAAAAGCTTGAGCGACAGAACTTCTTGGAGAGGATTGTTGAGAAAGTAGATGGGAGGGTTGTCCAGTCGATCTTTTCGGAGAGACATAGTAAGAGTGTGAGATTTGTCAGGATTGAAAGACATGTTCCACATGTTTGACCAGTCTGTGATTTTGTCCAGGTCTTCAGAGAGTGAGGAGGCTGCAGACTGCCGATCTGAGGGAAGAGGAATGGAGCGGCAGAGAGAGGAGTCATCAGCAAAGAGATACAGAGGATTTTCCAGAGAGTCGGAGAGATCATTGATAAAGACCAGAAAAAGCACAGGGCCCAGCACACTGCCTTGGGGAACTCCAGCCTGAACGGGAAGGGGAGATGAGAGAAATCCATTCAGGGCCACACGTTGACTACGACCAGAGAGGAAGTCCGCAAGCCATGCATGGAGATTTCCATGGATACCATAGGAGGAGAGTTTGGTGAGCAGAGCTGGGTGCCAGACCGTATCGAAGGCACGTGATATGTCAAGGGAGACAGCTCTGATTTCCTGTTTGGCATTGAGGACCTCCATCCATTGTTGAGACAGCAGAAGCAGCATGTCCAGAGTAGAGTGACCTGGTCTGAAACCAAATTGATGATCAGAGATCAAGCCATTGAAGAAGAGGAAAGATTTCATATCCGAAGCAATGATGGATTCCATGACTTTGCTGATAATTGGGAGCAGGCTGATTGGTCTGTAGTTGCAAGGATCTGTTTTTGCACCTTTTTTGTGTAAAGCGGTAATGTTTGCTGATTTCCAGGATGCTGGCAGATGACCTTGAGCAAAGGATAGGGTGAAAAGAACAGAGAGAGGGTGAGATAGAGCGGCAGAGCAGGATTTTAGGACCCGTGGGCTGATGCCATCTGGTCCAGTTGCAGAATCAGAGTCGAGATTTGACAAAAACTCCTCCACCTTGTCAGGAGAGAAGGTCACAGAGTCCAGGAGCAGTTTGGTTCGACTGGGAAAGGTGGGAACAGAGAGAGATGGGTTTGGGACTAAGGATTTTGAGGCAAACACAGAGTTGAGGCATTCGGCTTTGTCACGTGCGATGTCAACTGTGTGGCCATTTGAGGTAAGGGAGGGGATGGAGGGGGAACAAACACCAGAAACGGATTTGACCAGACGCCACCAGGATTTGGAGGAAGGAGACAGGTTTGAGAGTTCATTCTTGAGTGAGGAGAGATAGTGCTTCCTGGCACTCCTGAGGGTAGACACACACTTGTTCCGAGCTTGGTGGAAGGAACTGAGATTTCCTTCAGTTGGATTAGCCTTCCAAGAGGCAAAGGCAAGTTGTTTCAGGGCAACTGCCTCACCACAAGATTCAGTGTACCATGGACGGGAGGAAGGGTAAGACAACTAACTGAAGGCGAGATGGGATAAATCTGTGCATGAGAGAGATCAGTTTGCTTTGGAAGAATTCCCAGGAAGAATTGATGTCAGAGGCAGTGGAGATGGGAGACCAATCCAGACGATTGATGGCTGCTTGAAGACCGTCCCAGTCGGCCTGAGTGAAATGCCAGACTCGTCGACGCTGAGGAGGCTCTCTGAGAATGGCCAGAGAGATGTCCACTTTGACAAGCACATGATCAGAAGAACCGATTGGAGCAGAAGAAGAGCAGCAGACATTAGCAGGGAAGTTAGTCATAACCAAGTCTAGAAGAGAAGATACTCCATTGGCTGAGATCCGGGTCGGGAAATTGACAGATTGTGTCAATCCCAGTGAGTCACAGAAGTCCTTTGCTGAGGTACCATGACTGGTGAGAGAGGAACCCACACCCAACCAGGTAGCATGATGACAATTGAAGTCACCACATATGAGGAAGAGAGAGTTGGGATGAGTGGATAGAAGTTGGTCCATGTTGTCAGACAGTGAAATGTAGATGGAGTCATCACTGTTTGGGGGACGGTACAGAACACATATGAACAAAAGGTGGGAGCGGAGAGGAAGCCGTAGCCAGAGGTACTCTTGGGGGTGAGGAGGAGAGAGGGCAGTGCAAGGAGAGTGAGGAAGAGAGTTTTTGATAAAGATAGCCACCCCACCACCAGGCCGAGGCTCAGGTCTATCATACCGGAGGAGGGAGTAACCAGGAAGAGATATTAAGGAATCAGAGACATCTTGAAGGAGGAAAGTCTCTGTTAAACAGATCAAGTCTGGATTGTCAGAAGCAACCTGTATGGAGAGATCAATCAGGTTTGAGCGAAGGCCCCGGATGTTTGAGGTCCATCTATCTATAATTCCAGTAATCTCTGTGTGTATGTGTGTGTGTATGTGTGTGTGTGTGTATGTGTGTGTGTGTGTGTGTATGTGTGTGTCTGTGTGTCTGTGACCGCTGTTTCTCGACAACCACGGGTCCGATATACTTGAAACTTGCCAGGTATATTGCTGGGGACCTGAGGATGTGCCTTTTCAAGGTTTCATATTAATCGGAGAAGTAGTTACCGAGCTATGGCGATTTCTTTACCAAACTCCGCAAGCCGTTCGCTTTGGACCAAACCATTTCATGTAAATAGAGGGGGGGGGATTGTCACCGTACTCGCAAGCCGTTCGCTTTGGACCAAACCATTTCATGTAAATAGAGGGGGGGGATTGTCACCGTACTCG
Organism: Myxine glutinosa; assembly: GCF_964187855.1. NCBI lineage: Eukaryota > Metazoa > Chordata > Myxini > Myxiniformes > Myxinidae > Myxine > Myxine glutinosa. Next base: position 113,492,497 of record NC_136271.1, read on the forward strand.
CAAGCCGTTCGCTTTGGCTTTGCGAATGGACCAAACCATTTCATGTAAATAGAGGGGGGGGATTGCCACCGTACTCGCAACCCGTTCGCTTTGGCTTTGCGAATGGACCAAACCATTTCATGTAAATAGAGGGGGGGGATATAATTTTAGATATATATACACAAAGAATTAAGTTAAGCACCCCTACACAACGAATTAAGGTAAGCACCCCCTAATATATATTCTTTGTGTATATGTATACATTGGCATATATTCTAAGGTATGTGAGATCAAATAATGATTGGTATGACATTAGCAATTATCCATTGATGAAAGTGAGTGATCAAAGTGAAAAAAAGTGATTGGTTGAGTCAGTGATCCGATCACGTGGGTCCTACACACGTTATTGACGCAAAGATCGCTAGAGGTCTTCTCAGAACAATGACTGTACGTTAGAAAACATACACGTCATCCACACTGTCCGTGATGGACCTATAGCTCCATACTTAAATTGAGGTGAAAATATGCCTAAAATTCCCAAAAAATTTCACCTTAAATTATTCAGAATAAAATATTGAAAACGGCATGATTGTTATGTTTTTATGTGTCCATAATATCACTTCTCCAGAAAATATAGCAATATCATGGGTATATTACACTGTTTTGACGACAACAAACTTGTAATGTGCGAGGTTGTAAAAAAACGGGGGGGGGTGCTTAACTTAATTCTTTGTGTATATATATAGTACGGGCATGCCCTAGGTGAAATATTATAAAATAATGCAAAAATTTTACTCGTACCGTTAATGAAGAGAGAGGGGGAGCATCGGGTACAGGACAGGGGAGGGGAGGAGTAGGGTAAGATGAAGGATGAGAGGGGGAGGTAGGGAGAGCAGTTGTTAGTGTGTCAGCGATTGCAGAAGAGTTCCAAGAAAGGGAAGGATGAGGAGGATGAAAGGTTTGAAGGTGAAGGGATGAGGCACAGAGAGGGGTTGTTTGAGGGGGGGGCAGAGGAAAGAAGAAGGTTGGGGGGGGTGGAGGTATGAGATAGAAGGGAGACGAAGTGGGGAGGAGGCAGCTTTGAGGAGGAGGGGGGAGGAGGGAGAATTGGAGAGGAATGGTATGGGGGGAGATTTGAATGGGAGGGGTTGGGGGGGAGTTTTGAAGGGGAGGAGTGAGGGGGGAGTTTAGGAGGGGAAGGGCAAGGGGGGAGTTCAGGAGTGGAAGGGCAAGGGGGGAGTTCAGGAGTGGAGGGGTAGGGGGGGAGTTTAAGAGTGGCGGGGCAAGGGGGGAGTTTAGGAGTGTAGGTGCAAGGGGAGGGATTTGGATGGGAGGGGCAAGAGGGGAGTTTAGAAAGTGGATGATTAATGAAAGACGAACATTGAAAACAAATTGGGTTTGTTGTGATTTTCAAGTTAGCAATCCGTTTCAGAATGATGGAGGAGGGATGGAATGAATGTGAATTTAGACCATGTAGTGAGGGAGACGTATAAGATATTGAATTTCTTTTTTTTGAGGTGGAATGAGTTGGAGAGGAAATTGAGAAAAGCCTTTTAAATAGGAAGAAAAACAGCGTGTTGTAAAATACCACTGAGTAAAACACTGAAGGGGAAAGGTTATACATATTTAAATAATATTTAAACAGAACCGTGAACAATCTTATGTGCACAAAAATACCAACGGGGGGAGAGCCGAGAGGGACCACCACGAGTCACGTGAAGGGCAAACGGTGGATCAATTTCTCCGGTTTGTTTTTCTGACCGATGCGACTTTAGGCGCGTGCGAGATTTGGTCTCTTCCGAAGACAGAAACCTCTTCCGGAAGATTGCTTTGCGCCGAACAGGCAGAAGAGAAGCAAGATGGCGGCCAAACATGTATTACTCGCGCTCATGATGGAAGAATTAGACAAAGATGACACTACATCACAAGTTGATGCAAATATCCAGATTGTTTTCACTTGCAAGTTTTGCTGCGTAAGTATAACCAGCGGCGTTTCTCCGTGACTGAAATTATGGGTGAAAACGGCGTACATATCACTCCCATATCACTCACTAATTACCAAGAAAACAACAAATAAGTAAAATAGAACTCGTGATTAAGTGAGTTAAGCCTGTTAAGCAAACTTGTCATACAGCTGTAATATCAACGTGTCATATATGACAAAGTTCCTTCAAAGTAATCGGCGAGGCCATTTTCTTTTCGAAGAGCCCACGCCTCTTCTGCTGGATAACGGGAAGAGGCAGAAGAGCTTCTGAGAAGAGAAGAGTTCAAATCAAATGACCGGAAGAGAGCTCTTCTTCTTCCAGAAGTGCAAATCGCACGCGCCTTTTGTGTTACCATGGTGACTGACGCGATCGTGGCCTTCATTGTCCGTTTTAATTAATTATTATTTGGAAGTTAATGCAATTTTTCTTCTTTATTTCTATCCTTTGAAATGAAAAAGTACATTCATGTGAAAATAGTCCATACTCGGCCGGCAGGATGGTGTATGAGTAGGCGCACTCGTCGCTAAGCAGCCTAGCCTGGGTTCGAACAAATTACAAAATCCTGCCCCAACCTACATATAGCAAGGAAATTAGACGCTGGAAGAGGCCATTGGGTCCATCATGCCTTCGTCACACCATTTATCAGCGATTACAGCTTCAAGTCTTTTTGGTTATGTCTGTATCAGTTTTCCACATCTGGATTTGGGGAGTTTCTCCCAATCTTCCTTGTAGATTTGCTCGAGCTCTGTCACGTTGGATGGGGAGCGTCGGTGAAAAGCAATGTTCAAGACTTTCCACAAATTCTCAAAGAGATTCAAGTCTGGGCTTTGGCTGGGGCCACTCAAGGACTTTCACATTCTTGTTCTGAAGCCATTCCAGTGTTGCTATGGCTGTATGCTTGGGGGCATTTTCCTGTTGGAACGTAAATCTTCGCCACAGTCTAAGGTCTTTTGCACTCTGAAGCAGGTTCTCCTCAAGGATTTGCCTTTATTTGGCTCCATTCATTGTTCCCTCTATCCTTGCAAGTCTCCCAGTCCTTGCCGCTGAAAAACATCCCCATAACATGATGCTCCCACCACCATGCTTCACGGGTGAGATGGTGTTAGATAGGTGATGAGCTGTGCTCAGTTTCCGATAGACGTAGCGCTTTGCATTCAGGCCAAAGAGTTAAATTTTAGTCTCGTCAGACCACAGAATATTTTGCCTCATGCTATCAGTCTTTCACGTGCTTTTTTTTCAAACTCCAGGTGTGCTGTCATGTGTCTTTTTCTCAGGAGTAGCTTCCATCTCGCCTCTCATAAAGCCTAGATTTGTGAAGTGCTGCAGAGACTGTTCTCCTTCCGGCAGGTTCTCCCATCTCAGCCAAGTAACTCTGTAGTTCTATCAGAGTGGTCATTGGGTTCTTTGTCACCTCCCTCACCACCAAGGTCCTTCTTGCCATGCACTGTTGACTGTGGGACCTTATATAGAAAGGTGTGTTTCCTTCTAAATCATGTCAAATTAATTCAATTGGCCACAGGTGGACTCAAATCAGGTTGTTGAGAAGTTTCAAGGATGATCAAAGGAAATTGGATGCACCTGAGCTCAATTTGGATTGCCCTAGCAAAGGGGTCGAATACTTATTGACTCGACATTTCAGTTTTTCATTTTTAATTATTTTGTAAAAAAAAATTTTTTTTAAATTCCACTTTGACATTATGGGGCATTTTATGTCGATCGGTGACAAAAAAAACAACTCAATTTAACCACTTTAAATTCAGCCTGTCGAGGGGTGTGAATACTTCAGTTCAAAGTGGAGGAGTACCTTCTCACCCCTCATTGGTGAAATGTCTGTCCCTGAGTGATGTCTCTTTTTGTGATATTAGATTTGTTAGGTATTTGGGTTGGTCTATTAGGTGTTCCGTATGAGCACGATATGTGATTATGCCCATGTGATTCTTGACTTTATTGAATCAGTAACATTACTTGAAGTGCTAAACCTTGCATTTTGAATTTGCTCTTTTCATTTTGTCGATCTCCTTCAGGTCCCTCGCTGACCATATGACAGTGCAGTGTTTCTCTGTGGATCAATCATTTCAGACATATAACAAGGATGATTTCGTTAGCGTAAGTCCTGGTTGGAGATTTTGTTTATAGCAAATTATAGAATTGGACCTTTGCTATTTCGTGCATATATAAACAGCTTTTAATATTTCCACATTTATTCTGGAATTGGTACAACTGAATTTTGAGTGTTGAGTATAATATTATATATATATTTTTGTGTCAAAGTAGAGGCTCGTGGAGGAGTTGGAACTTATAACAGATCAGGATGTAGGAGAACAAAAGGATCAGCAGAAAGAAAGTGAGGAAGCACACCAATGGTGGGGTTGAGGGAAAAAATAGTGGGACGGTTGGAAAACTAAGTGATGTGGGGAAGATTGAAGGTTAGGGAAGGAGGCACGTGATGGACATGATGGGCACAGAAGCCAACTCTCTGGAAGGAAAAACTGGAAATTTGGAAAGAGGTGGGCTTGGGGAGAAAGCGTGGAAAGAGGCATTCGTGAAGCATGGATTGAAGATGAGTATGGAGAAGACTGAGGTTATGTGGGCCGAGGAGCAGATAAAATAAATGAATATCAGGTTAGAGGGGAAGGAGATCAGACAAGGAAATAGGTTTGAGTATTGTTACGGATTCGTCACTTCTGCCTTTGTTGTTATTATATACTTGTCGGATTTTTAGTTTCAGGTAATAAGATTTTTGTGTGAAATGGAATTGACTTTAGTAAAAGGTGAAAATAAATGTTTGTGAAGGAAAAAGGAAGACGCGGCAAAGAGGCCGGAAGAGGAGAAAGAAAAAGTCGGCAGAGAGAGGAGGAGACGGCCATGAGTCGCATCGAGGCTGCGAGCGGACTTTTTTGGTATTGGTTGAGGCTTCCCGGGAGGGGGGAATGCCCGCGACGTCGTCCTATATTGCGATTGCGGTTGAACCTGCGTCTCGGGTTTTATTGCCAAGCCTGGGTTGTTGATGGTGGGAAAGAGGGAGCCTCCATTGCAGGCCGATCTGCCATTTTGTCATCGAGGAGGCCATCTGCTTGGTGCATCGTGTTTGGTCGTTGGGGTTCCCATATCGACGTCATCGTGTCGATTGCCGTTGGGTTTCATGTCTGCTCAGTTCCCATATCAACCTCTCACCTCGTAACTCCTCGTTCGCAGCCGCGCTGATGGCTGCCTGTTCTGGTCGTACTGCACGACCTCCACCTTCAACCAGCGTGGGGATCCGTGCACGGACTTTGGGAGTGTTGCATTCCATTCACGTTTGGCGTGTCGTGAGTTTATTGCTTTCAGAGCATTGGGGAATGATGGTACCATCATATGTATTGTTCGTTTGATGCAAGTGATATTTTCATTGTACTTTCTTTAATGGTGTTATTATTGTGTATGTGAGAGTTCTTAATACAATTGCTTGTTTTGTTCTGTGATTGTGCAGTTCTGTATTCTGTGATTCTGTGTGATTTGTCCTGTGATTCCCCTCGGTGAAGACCGAGAAATCACGGATAGCAAATTGAGCGTTAATGGAGGCGTTCAATTCAAAAGCGAATTGTATATCTACACGCGGGAAGAAGAACGAAGAAGAAGAAGCTGGAAAGCCTTACCTGTTCCGATCTCGCCGGGCAGTCTTCAAACCTGTGGAAAATAAACTCGAACAAAACAAGGATTTAAAATGTACAAAAAGCAACAGGTTTATTAAACGGAATCCCGGTAACAAGAAAAACGCGACGCTCAAATAACTGTCCTAAACGGAGCGCTCCTGCACCAGACATATAACACAGACACAGAAAGAAAAGAACCACCTTCAGAGGCCATTTTTTCCCCGCAGAGCAGGGGTTGGCCTTTTTCGGGCACCTTGGTCCCCTTTGTGAAGCAATGTTTTATGGCCGGATGCCCTTCCTGCCGCCAACCCTGTTAGTCCCCTCTTGCGACACACAGGGAATTACCAGTGAACTGGTACTCAATTTGCCGACCTCAGAAGGATGACAGGCTGAGTCAACCCTCCTGGTGTTAATTCAGCGATCAACCGGGATTCGAACCCAGGATCCTCGGATCCCAAGCCGGCACCCTAACCGCGAAGCCAACACCAGGCTTAACACAGACACAGGAAAGATCAATAAAAATAACCGTGTGTGTGTGTGTGTGTGTGTGTGTGTGTGTGTGTGTGTGTGTGTGTGTGTGTGTGTGTGTGTGTGTGTGTGTGTGTGTGTGTGTGTGTGTGTGTGTGTGTGTGTGTGTGTGTGTGTGTGTGTGTGTGTGTGTGTGTGTGTGTGTGTGTGTGTGTGTGTGTGTGTGTGTGTGTGTGTGTGTGTGCGTGCGCGCGCGCGTGCGTGCATGCTTAGCTCAACCAGCTCAGGGTTCGTCAACTCGTCCTGTGCGTTGGCAGGAACCACCCGGTCGTTGGCGGGAACCGCCCGTTCCCGCGCTGCTAGGCCTCCGTACGCCGCAGCGGCAAGCCTCGCATCCACGAGCGATCGCTCGTGAGGTCCCGTACATGAATGCAGGGGAGGAGAATCATCAGCGCTCCACCGTCCGTCGTCGTCCAACAAGCAAGTGTCCAGGGTCAAGAACGCAAGGGGCAACGTCCAGCGCAGGGAGAAGGTCCAGAACAAGAGAGAGAGAGGAAGAGGAAGAATGAAGGATGATGTCGGTTTCTCTTCACCTTTTATCAACCCCTCGTGACGTCATCTGTCTCTCTCTACCAATTCCCGCAGGCCACAACTACTGCCTTTCGCTCTCCACCAATGTCCGCAGGCCACTCTTTGACGTAATCGGCGGGCCCTGCCAATCAGTCCTCTGCTTTCCTCTCAGCCTTCCTTCCACCAATCCGCAGGAAGCTTCTTGCCCCGCCCCTGGCCAATCACAAGTCCTTCCTTACTCCGTTCTTCCCATTGGTCAACTCCCGCCCAATAGCGAGTCGCTTCTTGGTCGGCCCTGGCCAATCACGAGTCTCCAGGACGTTCTTCGGCCTGCTTGAGCGCTGTGTGTTCAACCAGGCGGTGTTGTTAGCCCTGGTGTTGATGTCTGGATTCTTGGTGGTTTTATCATTACTAATGCGTTAATTGGTGTACTAATGGGCCTGACTAGTATCTGTGGTGTAATGCCAAAAGAGCCAAAGGATAGATCACAAGGTCTCATGCTCAGGGAAATTAACATAATCCCTACACTAGTTAACACACCCCATTCCTCGTAACGGGGACGAATATACACTTAATCCGACATTCGGGCTAAACAGGTCCCTGACTTATGTACATCGAAATGGTTCTTTCTACCCACGATCGGAGCACCTACCTATGCAGATCTACCTGAATCTACATATAACGACCCCAAAATTCATAACGGTATTGTTCATTTGATGCAAGTGATATTTTCATGGTACTTTCTTTAATGGTGTTATTATTGTGTATGTGAGAGTTCTTAATACAATAGCTTGTTTTGTTCTACAATTGCATTGGTGTGGTTTTACCATGGTTTATTAGAAAACGCAAAATAACAAATCTTTCTGCCGTGTTCCTGCTCGAGACTCTGAGGGGCACCGTAACCGGGGTTTGGGGAGGTGACACGTAACAATATCTGGGGGGGAACAGTGATCGGAAATGGTATGTTTGAGGTAGAGGTGCAGAAGAAGATTCAGGTGGGTGTGGATGCAGATTGATGTGTTGTTGATGACAGACAGAAAAATATCAAGTAAGTTGAAAGGGAAAGTTATGGTGACTTTTGTGATGCCAGCCTACCGTTGCAGTCTGGAGACGGTGGCGCTGATGGAAAGACAACAACAAAGGAGCACAACTGGGTCAGGAGGATTTCATGAGTGAAGAGGGTGGATGGGAGGTGTGCAGATGGTGTGCAGAGGAGATTGGTGTGCAGATGAGTGCATCAGGGAGATTGGTGCTGCTTGAAGTGGGCCTGACACTTAGTGCGGGTGGAGGAAGAGAGAATGGCAAAGAGAGTGGATAGGTTTAGTGAGGGAGAAAGGTAGAAGGAAAGGAGGTACACCACGGTCGAGGTGGGAAGATTGTGTGACAAGGGCTATCAATAAGGAGGGGGTGGTTGGGTGGCAGTGGGCGAGAACATTCATTGGAAGATTGGGCCATGTTTGTGCATGCAATAAATATATGAACTGCAAAAAATGAAGTCATAAGGTAATTGCTACCATAATGAGTTCATTTTCCTCCTGGCAGCAATCTAAGGTAAGCCAGAATTAATGACTGCACAGCTATTATCCTAGATTATCCCAGAAAACCTTTTTAATTTCCTCTGAAATGGTCATTGATGGCATCATTTGTGAAATGATTGATGAACCTTTCCTTTACCAGGATTTTTTTCAAGATCCAGTCGTTACCAGCACCCTTAAAGTTCTGTCATCGGGTGGCGAATGGACTGTTTTGGGTGAGGAAGGAAAATAAATTGGGTTTCATGAATGCATACTTTGAAAACATCTGAATTTTTGCCTTTTAACTCTATGTTTTATAAATACTGTAACATCTTGAAATTAATGTTAACAATTTAAAACAAAGCAGGTGTGCGTGTGTGTGTGTGTGTGTGTGTGTGTGTGTGTGTGTGTGTGTGTGTGTGTGTGTGTGTGTGTGTGTGTGTGTGTGTATGTGTATGTATGTATGTATATATATATTGTTACGGTTCGCGGTTAAGGATGTTATGTTTGCCGAGTGGAGGCCCCGCGACCTAACAGTTTCCCCGATTCACCCAAACGTTGGCCCGATCGCGCCACAGCTATTCAATGTGGAAAACTCTAAAACGACCGAATGTAGAGAGGAAGAAGAAGACGTACAGAAGAGTAACGGGATTTATTATTACACACACAAGCAAAAAGGAGCAGTCACGGTTATGTACAGGGACATGAAAAAGCAGGTGACACAGTGAAAACTACTAGCTTATACAGACTTAATTGACTACCCAGGACAGAACAAACAGAAACGGACTCACACGGGGAATTGCAGAGTGGATTGGCTGGAAGGAGAGCGAGGTCCAATGGGTCCGGCAGCACGATCGGCTCGTTGGGCAGCCGCCGTCCCTTCGCAGCCCTGCTCAAAACCGCCGTCCAGGCCCCAAACGGCTGTCGAGGGTTGTTGCTGCTGTGGACGCTGCTGCTGGCGAGCAAGGTGACGAATAGCAGGCTTTGTGCTTCCCTGGATGATCTCTTCTCTTGGACCTCACAACCCAGCTCTCTCTTTTGCACCTCACCACGCAGCTCAGCCTTGGACCTCACAACTCAGCTCTTGTCATAGCTCATCTCTCATCTCTTAAAAGCTCCTCTCCTTGGGGAACGTCCCGCGGTGGGTTATATAGGCCCCGCCCCTCAACCTTCGCGAACCTCCTTGATGTTTCTCTCCACACCCTCTCCAAGTCCAACCCCTTGTTCGTGGTTGGTTGAGTGGGGCTGACTCACTCCTCCCCTCTATGACGAGGTGGGGACCCGCCTTTCTTCCCCAACCCTGCCTCGTGGTCAATGGTGGCAATTGTTGGTTGGCAATGCGAATGGCAATTGACGAAAGGGGGAATGGAGGTTTTTGGGAATGGGAATGAAGGATGAAGGGAATCTATCTCTTTCACTTGGTGCAATGGAGTGTCATTCTAATGGAAGACAAGGCCTTACCCAAAACACATAATAAGGATATAAACTACTGAACAAGGGTATTATAGTGTCCTTCAATGGATGCTTTATGGAATTAACTACCGGGACGCCCTTTTTACCTTTACACAACTCTGGAGGCAGGAGGGCCCATATTCAAGCAATATTACACAATCAAAAAAATACAATCCTCATATCCGCAACAATATGTATGTATGTATGTATATACAGACGTGGCATTTAATATGGAATTTTTTTTTCTTTTCTTGACTTGGGTTTACTTTCTTAACTCAGTATATCAATCTGGTGAGTTTCTTTTACACTTTGGTGATTTATTTGTTAAAAGAACCATGTCACTGATTGTCTGTCGCAGCAAGAAGTCAACAACAGGATTATATCACAGGTGGCGTGGCAAAATGTACGGACAGGTGCATTTGATGATTGGCTTCACAGTCGGGTATACAAGGGTTGTTGCGTTCTGTATTAGTGGAAAACAACTGCTGCACGTCTCCAAAAGTTATTGCCGCTTCCTCTGGAGATGGTCCATCAACTCGACAATGCTGTTTGTCATGGAGTGGTGGCTTTACGAAATTACGGCATGAAACAGCGTGCTATTGCTCGGCAGTATGGCATCACTCAAGGTCAGGTGTCAAAGATCCTGAAACGAAATGCTCAGAGGGGTGTCCCTACTCCAATACCGAGGCCAGGACGTCCCCGCAGAACCACAAGGAGGGATGATCGCCAGCTGCACCGGTTAGTCCGCAATGGCCGTACCAAGTCAGCTAATCGGCTTCGGGCTGCGTGGCAGCAACTGACAAATGTGCCTGTATCCAGAAGGCTAGTCAACCAACGACTGGTTCAAGCAGGCTATCGTGCCAGGCGTCCCCTGAGAAAGCCACGTCTGACCAGACAACACCGCCAGCGCCGATTGCAGTGGGCCAGAGAGCACCGCCAATGGCAGCCAGGACACTGGAATCACGTGATCTTCAGTGACGAGTCTAGATTTCTGGTCTATCGTCAAGATGGCCGCGTCCGAGTGCGCAGAGAAGTGCATGAAGCCTACAACAAAGATTGTATAGTGCCAAGAGTCCAAGCTGGAGGTGGTGGGGTGACCGTTTTGGCTGCTTTTCATGCAGGGGGCAAAACTGACCTGGTTGTTCTGAATGGAAACCTGAACCAGTTCAAGTACAGGGCCATTCTGGAAGAAACATTGCTTCCATTTGCTCGTGCAGCCTTTCGAGGAAACTTTGTCTTCCAAGATGACAATGCACGGCCTCATCGTGCTCGCATGATCCAACACTTTCTTGCTGACCGTGGTGTAGAGCATATGGAGTGGCCTGCCATGTCCCCGGATATGAATCCGATAGAGAACTTGTGGGCAGAATTAACGCGTCAAATCGACAACTTGGACCAGCAGCCGACTTCTGTGCATGAATTGCAGCAGGCTATTGTCACTGCATGGCAAGCGATTCCTGTCCAAACCTTGGCAAATCTAGTGAACAGCATGCCTCAACGTGTACGTGCTCTCCTGAATGCTCGTGGGGGTTACACGAAGTAGTGAACTGTAATTTTACTGTCCGTAATCCCAGTCGTAATTTAACTTTTGTTTTTGTTTAAAACAAAATTTGGCTAATGTGCAAAATAAAGAGATACTTCTGGAAAACGTACAGAAGTTTAACACAGTACTGTCCGTGAATTGAGTTCGATATCAGTTGACATCACTTTCAAGGATCAATTTATTTGTTTCGAAATGTAAAATGTGGTTTTTGTTTCTTTTAAAGGTCACATTAACAAAATCTAGAATAATTTCAACATAATTCCAATGAACTTTTGGTTCTAAGACATCTTGAAAAGTAAGATCACCCCCACAAAAAAAATATTCCATATTAAATGCCTAGTCTGTATATATGTATGTATATATATATATTGTTGCGGATATGGGATTTGGCCTCCATATCCGCTTGTAAATATTCCCCTATTTCCCCAATACTCCCCAACTATCCCCAATCCCCCATTCCCTAGTCCCATTGTCTGTAAACAACACTCTGTAGAACCGACCTTCCCCTTTTTCCCCCATTAAATGTCGTGCCCAGGTTCACCGCATCTCACGTAGACAACTATAGGACATCTTGCTAGTTATTCTTAGTCTATGTCAGTTAAGGACTCGTTTCCATTAATTCTGACTCTTCGTTGCACCAGAATGTGATTGTATGGCACCAGTAGTGAGTTTAGGACCTCCCCATACCTCCTCCCATCTTCCTCATGAAACAACAACAACAACAACTACAACAACAGCGCGCGGGGAGTGTGCGTCCTCACACCGGCTTGGTTAGCCGCCATTGCCCATGTGCTCCGACGGGGTTACCACGAAGGGGCTGCCTGTCAGCTCCTCGTCAAGGGCGGAGCCCGGTAACCCCCCCGCACCCAATAAGAAGCGGCGGGCCGATTCCATCTGGGGCGGAGCTAACGAGCCGAGGGCGTGTCACTCCCCGCTGGATATACGCAGCGACTTACCGGAGGTGACGTCAGAGATGCGCCCCCAGCTTGAAGAAGAACCAGTCGCCACCTCCGAGCGCTGAGAGACCTCCCTGCATCTTTCGGACCGTGTGGATCCTGTCCCTGAGCCAAGGTGCACCTTGTGCTGACCATCGACGACCTGCCCTTCCTTGCCATCAATCCCTGTGTGAGTCAGTTTTGTCCTGTTTATCTGTGGTCTGTCGGGGCTACTATAAGGCCGTGATTAAGTGCCCACCTTCCTATGCTGTCCCTCTTGTCCTTGTAATCTAAACGTTCCGCATATCCCATATTATAACCTCCTCCGGAGGTCTTGAGAACTGTACCCCTGGTGTCGTGTCATTTAACCCAGCTGTTGTGTCCTTTCCTTAATTGATTTAGCATAGCGCGACTCGGCCAACGTTCGAGTATAATCGGGTAAACTGTGCAGACGCGGTCATACCAAACCGCTCGGTAAACTAACATCCACAACCGCGTCTGTAACAATATGTATGTGTATATATATATTATTGTGAAAGTACAAATGCAGTTCTAACTTTTGCCTAATGCTTGTTTCAAGGCCTTAAACATGCCCTCGCCGACATGTAAAAGTATTTTTTGCTATTTAAATGCTTGTGGTGAGATTTTCATCACACATTAGATAATTACACTCCAGCGATTGGCGATTAATCCGTAACACTTTGAACGAATCCGTAACACTTTGAACGGCTGATCATCGCACGATTAGCGATCCTACACGCTATTCGGCCCATAATGTAACCCTTAAATGCCTTTCGTAACTTCGGCCCATAATGTTTGCTGTGATAATTAATTTGCCAGCTTCACAGGCGGCACTTATTTGCTGTTTGAGCCATGGGTTGAGAACCCTTATATCCAAGCAAGGTTCAATGATAATTCACATCAACCTTGTTTTGTGACATATACAGTTTTTTGGTGGTTTCTAGTGAATTTGTAGGTGCTGATTCCAAATCCAGTGAGTGCCAGATGAGGAACCTTGAGCATTTTCTAGAAACACAAAAATTCAAAATGGCCGCCATGACAATAATTTAGTTTATTATTTAATCGTTTTTGACACTTTTACAAGGTATATTGTTGTTGAGGCTGTGGAAGCATTTTGTATTTGAATAATATTTGTCTTTTTTTTTCTTTCTTTTTTGTATACAGAGTCGAGGCTCGTGAAAGAGCTAACATTTATCAAACAAACAAATCAAACAAACAAGCAAACAAAGTATATAAAAAGGGGAGCGGTCTATAAGATGGGGAGAGAAGGGGAGGAAGCACACAAACACAACATTTGAGAGCAGGGACATCGGGAGATGTGTGGGAGGGAGAGGGCCTGGGGGGAGGCAGGATAGGCACAAAACGCAAGGACACCAAGGACTTCCAGGAAAGAAGTCGGCACCTCAAAAAAGTGGCTTTGGGGTGAAATTAGTGGGGGTAGAAAAGATCAAGGTTTTGGATTGGGGAAGATAAGAGATGGTGGTGAACAGCCGTTTTAAAGACCTGGAGGGAGGAGTGGGATTGAAGAGAGTGAGGGAGTTTGTTCCAGAGGCGGGAGAAAAGAGGAGTGAAGGTGAGCAGAGAGTCTTGATTTTGGCAGTTTAACCATAAGAGGGTTGCAGGCAGATCTTGTGCGACCTGCAGGAATATTTGGGGGACAGTGCCCAGAGAGAGCTGGGGGAGCAAGGCTGGAGAGGAGTCGGTAGAAGACTGAAAGACCACCAACCTGCCTGCGGTGAGTAAGTGAAAGGCCCTCGGAGATAGCGTCATCGCGGGAGATTCCAATGATTCTGAACGCTTTGGTTTCAACAGCATGACGACGAGCTAGGTGTGAGGCAGGAGCACCAGCCCAGAGGGGAGAGCAGTACTCCATTGAGCTTGGGATGAAAGTCTTGTATGTGGTGAGGAGCTCAGGTGTGCCAAGGAAGGACTTCGCATGATGGAGGATGCCCAGTCGGCGACTGGCTTTGGAGGCCAGCTTGGAAATGTGGTTTTCCCAGGAAAGATCATGGCAGATAGTGAGACCCAAAAGCTTGAGTGACAGAACTTCTTGGAGAGGATTATTCAGAAAGTAGATGGGAAGGTTGTCCAGTCGGTCTTTTCAGAGAGACGTCGTAAAAGTGTGAGATTTGTCAGGATTGAAAGACATGTTCCACTTGTTTGCCCAGTCTGTGATTTTGTCCAGGTCTGCAGAGAGTGAGGAGGCTGCAGACTGCCGATCTGAGGGATGAGGAATGGAGTGGCAGAGAGTGGAGCCATCAGCAAAGAGATAGAGAGAATTTTCAAGAGAGGCAGAGAGATCATTGATGAAGACCAGAAAAAGCACAGGGCCCAGAACACTGCCTTGGGGAACTCCAGCCTGAACAGGAAGAGGAGATGAGAGAAACCCATTCAGGGCCACACGTTGACTACGACTAGAGAGGACGTCCGCCAGCCATGCGTGGAGATTTCCATGGATACCAAAGGAGGAGAGTTTGGTGAGCAGAGCGGGGTGCCAGACCGTATCGAAGGCACGTGATATGTCGAGGGAGACAGCTCTAATTTCCTGTTTGGCATTGAGGACCTCCATCCATTGTTGAGACAGCAGAAGCAGCATGTCCAGAGTTGAGTGACCTGGTCTGAAACCAAATTGATGATCAGAGATCAAGCTAATGGAGAAGAGGAAAGATTTCATATCCGAAGCAATGATGGATTCCTTGACTTTGCTGATAATTGGGAGAAGGCTGATTGGTCTGTAGTTGCTAGGATCTGTTTTTGCACCTTTTTGTGTAAAGCGGTGATGTTGGTTGATTTCCAAGCAGATGACAGTTGACCTCCTTGATGCAATTAGATGAGAAAGTAAGCAAAAATGGAAAATTCAAGATGGCCGCCATAGCTCAAAATTGCTACTAACAGGGGTCGCACTTAACTTAATTTTGTAGACTTAGAAGATGCAGTAGTTTTAGATGCTGCTTAATTTGTATTACTCAAATGAAGTTGAGTTCAGATTCCCATGTCCCACAGCAGGTAGGCTCATGAATGATTTGGCTGTCTTGACTGAGGGTCTTGGTGCTACATGGGCACAGTAGTGTTGATTTGGATCTGGTCGTGATTGAGTACCTTGGTTAGGTAGGATGAGTAAGAGTTTATGAAGGTACAATCGGAGTACTTGAGCTTTTTTTTCAAATTGGACTTTTGATTTTGGTAATGGTACCAAAACAAAATGGCTGACTCCTTTCAAAAGGTACCACTTGATACTTAACATTCACAAGCAAGCGCTAGTAGACAAGGCAACTGCCTTAATGTCCATCTGAAGGACGCCGGCCGTACTCACTGTTGCAGCACCAGGGAGACGCTTTATCGTGATGCTGGGAAACGAACCCAGATGACAGCTCAAAGCCACGTGCCCGAGCTGAGCTATCCTGGTTAAATGAATGCTTGCTCCCTGAAGTAAAGAGACTAAAGTAGAAAAATGTACAGCAGATGTGAGAGAAATTTTTGTTTTTGTTAGGGTGTAAAGTGCAGCAGGCCATTGCTGAAGAGCTGTACTGCACCCAGGTGACCCTCAATTTCTTTGACCGCCTGGCTGCTGTTGGTGTCACCCGTGACAATGGCCGACTGGTCAAACGGCTTGATGAACCTTGTGGGGATTTTCTGATTTCAGACAGACTACGAGAGGTGATGCAACATGAGCGGCCATCGATTTATATATTATATATATATATATATATATACATATACAAAAATTGCATATATTAAAATATTATATCTTCTCCCCCCCCACCCCCCCTTCCCTCCTTTCATTTCCTCTCCCATATATAATCCTTCCCTTCCTTATCCTTGCTTCCATCTTTTTCAAAATACCTTTCATTTTCACCCCACTTCTCCCACATTACTGTCCCGACCCTTCACTTATTTTAACTTCAAAAAAGAAAATTCAAAAATGGTTCACTCGCCTTGTTAGATTTGTCCTTTTTGTCCAACTTTTCCCAATGAGGAACCTCTTCAAAGTCTTAACCATTTTTATTCTCCTTCCCTGTCTCAAGACTCCACACTATCCACAAAATCACAACTCAGTCATTTCAGTCCTTCACTTATCCATGAGCATCAAACAATGCATGAAAATCTTTCAAAAGATGAAGATAAAATTAGGATCTGCAATTGTGTGTTGGTGATGCTGAATATTATTACGATGACGCTGACGATTATGACGTTTTCTTCCTGCAGATGCTTTTGATGCCCGCTTCTGAGCTCGCGGAAACCTACAGTGAAAGGGAGAAGAAAGAGTTCCTCTACGTGCTTTTCCGCCACCTGTGCCTTGGTGGTGTTGTGTGTCAATTTGAAGATGTCATTGATCCTTACTTTGATATTACCAAGGATATTTACAAAGAACTCATTGGGTCAGCACTTTCAAATATTATACATAAGCTCCCATACAGAACTCATGCTTACGTCTTTTCCCCAGATGTAGTCAAGGTTACAAATGAGAAATTTCAGAAAGCTTATTTTTTACTGATAGTAAAAAGAACATGTGCTGTAATTTGTTTTAATTTGAGAAACAATGATCTTACACGGGCAGCTGAGTATGGAAGTGAAATGAAAATGGACGGTATGGGAGTTCTGGTCATCATTAATCTGGTTTGTCAAAAGTTGCTCTGAGTATCACCGTGGGTGATGTTGTGATGGATCACAATTGTAGTCAGCATGGTGTCGAGGAGGGTGAGGAGGCTTGAAGTGACAAGTTGTCACCTGTATTATTTGGGGATTTTCAGATAATTGCAGAATGGAGAAAATATTTCACTGTATTTTATTCCTTACAGTGTTGTGAAGGATTCAGATACCAAGTCAATACGGATTACATCTGCTGTATATCGAATTACTGCTTACGTAAGTATCGAATGAAAGCAACACATTCTTGATAAGCACTATAATCACGAAAAGGATGTCCTTAGAACTACGGTATACAAAACCTAACAAATCTATAATAATAATAATAAACATACACAACATGACCAAAAGTATGCGGACACCTCTTATAATTAGTGGATTCGGCTGTTTCAGCCACACCTATTCCTGACAGGTATATATGATCAAGCACACAGCCATGCAATCTCCATAGACAAACAATGTCAGTTGAATGGGCCGGACTGACGATCTCAGTGACTTTCAACGTGGCACCGTCATTGGATGCCACCTTTCCAACAAGTCAGTTTGTAAAATTTCTGCCCTGTCAAATGTTAAGTGCTGTTATTGTGAAGTGGAAACGTCTAGGAGCAACAACAGCTCAGCTGCGAAGTGATGGGCCACACAAGATCACAGAAAGGGACCGCCGAGTGCTGAAGCGTGGAGCGCGTTGAAATTGTCTGCCTTCAGTTGCAACACTCACTACCGAGTTCCAAACTGCCTCTGGAAGCACCGCCAGCACAAAAACTGTTCGTCGGCAGCTTCATGAAATGGGTTTCCATGGCCGAGCAGCCGCACACAAGCCTAAGATCACCATGGGCAATGCAAGCGTCGGCTGGAGTGGTGTAAAGCTCACTGCCATTGGACTCTGGAGCAGTGGAAACGCGTTCTCTGGAGTGATGAATCACAATTCACCATCTGGCAGTCTAACGGATGAATCTGGGTTTGTCGGATGTCAGGAGAACGCAACTGCCTGAATGCATAGTGCCAACTGTAAAGTTTGTTAGAGGAGGAATAATGGGCTGGGGCTGTTTTTCGTGGTTCCGGCTTGGCCACTTAGTTCCAGTGAAGGGAAATCTTCACGCTGCAGGATACAATGACGTTCTAGACAATTGTGTGCTTCCAACTTTGTGGCAACAGTTTGGGGAAGGCTCTTTCCTGTTTCAGCATGACAATGCCCCCTTGCACAAAGCGAGGTCCATACAGAAATGGTTTGTTGAGATCGGTGTGGAAGAACTTGATTGGCCTGCACAGAGCCCTGACCACAACCCCATCAAACACCTTTGGGATGAATTGGAATGCCGACAGCGAGCCGGGCCTAATCGCCCAACATCAGTGCCCGACCTCACTAATGCTCTTGTGGCAGAATGGAAGCAAATCCCAACAGCAATGTTCCAACAACTAGTGGAAAGCCTTCCCAGAAGAGTGGAGGCTGTTATAGCAGCAAAGAGGGGAGGGCGAGGGGGGCGGGGGGGGGGGGGGGACCAACTCCATATTAATGCCCATGATTTTGAAATGAGATGTTCGATGTTCGGGTGTCCACATACTTTTGGTCATGTAGTGTACGTGCAATACCCCTGGGTGCTCAGCTGGTAGAATAAACAGTATACTACACTGACTAAAGGTATTTTAAATCAATTTCAATGGTTGCTAGAAGGCAGGGCAGCAGGTAGAATCATACTAACATAATCATAAGACTTTAAACAAACAAACAAAAGATACCTATGTTTGTGGGGCAGGTTCACCTGTCCTCCACCTTACCCCCCTCCCCCATAGTCTACCTTAGATCCCGATTTTTAAAAAATTATTTTAACAAACTTTGGTACATCATGGGTAATGAAGGTTGTGGTCGAGTTTCATCGAAAAGGAAAGGAAATACCTATTTTGGGGGGGCAACCCCCTCCCACATACACCCCCAAAGGGGAGGACTTTTCTTTTTAACGTCGTGAGCAAACTTTAGTCAAAACATAATAATTTTATTTGTGCCAAGTTTGGTCACAATCCCATCAGCGGTTTCGGAGAAGATGTTGCAAGTGTTTACGGACTGGACGGACGGACGAGGTGCCATCGCATAAGCTCATCTGAACTTAGTTCCAGGTGAGCTAAAAATTGAGACTCATGGTGGTGCAATTGCTGAAACCTCGTTGCATTTACTATTGCGGGTTCGATTCCCGTAGCTGCTCAGAACCCTGGTCCGCAGAGGAGATGGGCACCACTGGGTCTATTTCCCCTTTCGAAACACCATTATGGATTTCCAACAACTTTTATATGCTTATGACCTCCACTATCTCTAACACCGTTGTAATCATTCCATGTGATGAAATCTTTTTGCAGGACAAACATGGAAGTTGCTATCCATCTCCACGTGAGCATGAACAAAACTTTGCTTACCTCATACTTGATCCAAGCAAACATCAAGCAACTGTACTCTACCATTGTTACGGGACTAAAACCGGTTGGTAATATGTTACCTTGGGTTGGCGGTGAGAATATTTGAGTTAACGCTCACAATATTGCCAACAGATTGAAGTTACCGGGTGTTAAAGCCAAAACAAATGATAGAGTTGAAACTATCTACAAACCCGAGTTCTTCACCCGGTTAAAACCATTGAAGAAGTTCCACAATTGTTACATTTTCCCATTCCGAAGGGACAAAAGAGACTATTATAATTGGTCTGTATGTCAGATATACTGTGATCTATATGACCTAGGGAGGCTCTGAATTATTAAATCTATAACTCTTCTTCTTTCTTGTTTCACTCCAAACTCGATTAAAATTTGCACTTGCTAAAAAACATTTTCTGCTACTTAATTGTATTTTTGTTTTATGTCAGAAAATATATATTTAATGATGAAATTTGGTTTGTTATACTGCACTTCACTTCTGTATCTTTGCTCGATTCATGTTCATTAAACTGTTTCCACTTCTGGCCATGATTCATATTATTCTCAGAAATGAAAATTTGAATGCTGTCCGAAAGCAGTGAACGTCTTCTGAGAAGATGAAAACACCTATGGTGGTGATATGTGACAAATTGGCAGGGTGTGCTGATCAAGCTTACACACCGTCAATCCGATGTAGGCCGGCGCACGCAATGATGTCTCGCCCTTCATTCAGAGCACCAGGGTGACGGTTTATAGTTGGCTCGAGGTTCAAATCCATGCTGGACATTTGAGACGAGTGTGCATATCTCCAGGCTATGTCGATAGCCCTTGAAACAATTAATTACCTGTGACTTTACTTGTTTAAAACGTCTCAATCATGCTGCTCACACCCTTTGTAAATGGTGCTCACGCAGTTGTACACGACACATATTCTCACGTGGTTGCAACTTCAGTATGTTCATGATGATACTGTTCACCACAGTTTTTTTTTTTTTTTTTTTTTTAAATACAAAATCGAGGCTCGTGTAAGAGCTAACATTAATCACCAAAAAAATTAATAACCGGACATATAAAACATACAATAAAGGGAGCGGGAGACAAGATGGGGAGAGAAAGGGAAGCACACAAGCACAAAAGTAGAGAACAGGGACATCGGGAGATCTGTGGGAGGGAGAGGACTTGGGGGGTGGGAGGCGTGGGAAGGGGGTGGGGAGAGTGGTGGGAGAGGTATAAAACACATGGACACAGCTAGGACTTCCAGGAAAGGAGTCGGAATTTCAGAAAAGTGGATCTGGAGTGAATTAACGGGGGTAGAAAAGATCAAGGTTTTGGATGGGGGAAGATAAGAGATGGTGGTGAACAGCTGTTTTAAAAATCTGGAGGGAGGAGAGGGATTGAAGAGAGTGAGGGAGTTTGTTCCAGAGGTGGGATAAAAGAGGAATGAAAGAGTGAAGGTGAGCAGAGAGCCTAGATTTTGGCAGTTTAACCATAAGACGGTTGCAGGCAGATCTTGTGCGACCTGCAGAAATATTTGGGGGATAGAGCCCTGAGAGAGCTCGGGGAGCAAGGCCGGAGAGGAGTCGGTAGAAGACAGAAAGACCACCAACCTGCCTGCGGTGAGTGAGTGAATGGCCCTCGGAGTTAACTTCATCGCGGGAGATTCCAATGATTCTGAATGCTTTGGTTTCAACAGCGTGAATTCGAGCTAGGTGTGAGGCAGGAGCACCGGCCCAGAGGGGAGAACACTTCCATTGAGCTGCGGATGAAAGCCTTGTATGTGGTGAGGAGCTCAGGTGTGCCAAGGAAGGACTTCGCACGACGCATGATGCTCAGTCGGCGACTGGCTTTGGAGGCCAGATTGGAAATGTGGTTTTCCCAGGAAAGATCATGGCAGATAGTGAGACCCAAAAGCTTAAGTAACAGAACCTCTTGGAGTGGGTTGTTGAGAAAGTAGATGGGAGGGTTGTCCAGTCTGTCTTTTCGGCGAGACATAGTAAGAGTGTGAGATTTGTCTGGATTGAAAGACATGTTCCACTTGTTTGACCAGTCTGTGATTTTGTCCAGGTCTGCAGAGAGTGAGGAGGCTGCAGACTGCCGAACTGAGGGATGAGGTATGGAGCGGCAGAGAGTGGAGTCATCAGCAAAGAGATAGAGAGGATTTTCCAGAGAGGCAGAGAGATCATTGATGAAGACCAGAAATAGCACAGGTCCCAGAACACTGCCTTGGGTAACTCCAGCCTGAACAGGAAGAGGAAATGAGAGAAACCCATTCAGGGCCACAAATCTACCAAAATCTATCAAATTCAAAATCTATCAAATTCAGTTGTAATCTATCAAGGATATTTTTTCCAAAAAATATTAAATGTGGATTTATTTAATCACTTATGACGTCTATATTAATCGAAGGAGCTTTGTCTGCTCTCTGTCTGTCTGTCGTGCTATAACTTGAGAACGGATTATTGGATTTCAACGAAACCAATGGTGGTGGATGCAGGGAACTCACAGGAAGGTTTGTGATGCAAAAAGAAAAGGAAATAAGGAAGGTTTGTGTATTGGTACATGGGCATATGTGGCAAAAACTGCAATCACCAACTTGTGATGCTGGCTATTCCCACACATAGGGCAGGATCTTCCAAGAATCATTTTTTGTTGTTGATCCACAGGTTAGCCATCAGAACTACACTACCAGTCAAAAGTTTTAGAACACCTCAATTTTTGCAGTTTTTGTTGAAATTTACACAGTTTAATGTCCAGTGAATAACCTGAAATGGTACAAAGGTAAGCAGTAAACTGCTCGAGGTTAAAAAAAGAAGTTTAGGTTAGCAAAAACGGGGAAATAATGTAAATTGCACAGTTATATTGTAAGAAAAAGGCCTTCTTCAGGGAACAAGTAATGGGTTAACAACTTACAGCTGTTCTGCAGCAATGTAAGTAAATTAAGCCTTGAAAGTTGGTGCAAACAATTCTTACAGGTGTCCCAACCTCTACTGATTACTTCATTACAAACCCCCTGTCTGTATGAAAGCAGTATTGGAACAGACTGTTATTACACCCTCAAGCATTATTTGGACAATGTTGCACAGCGGGAAGTAGTATATTGGAAACTGGAGGAAACTCGGACAGGAAGAGGTCTGGCAGACCCAAAGCCACAACAGAATCAGAAGACAAGTTTCTGAGAGTCAACAGCTTGCGTGATAGGCGGCTCACAGGACAACAGCTTCAAGCACAGCTTAACACTGATCGAAGTAAGCAAGTCTCAGTTTCAACTGTGAAGAGAAGACTTCGAGCTGCAGGTTTGAGGTGCAGCTTAACACTGGTCAAAAAATTGAGGTAATCTAAAACTTTTGACGGGTAGTGTATGCCGAGGAAATGAAAAGCTCCGTTCTTTTAAACATTTAGGTGAAAGGCAGAGACGAGGAGTGTCCTGCCATAGCCTGGCCGTGCCCAATACGTACCTAATCAAGGCATTACAGAAGTTTGGCGCCATTGGACCTCACCCCTTATAACTGGAAGAGAAGACGTGATATTAATAGTACGTACAGTACTCAGTATATTGATTACTTTCTCGAGCAAATAGATTGATTGCTTTTATGTAACTAGATGGTATTCATAGAATACTTACCCTGCGCAGTCAACTTGTTGCGAGCCAACTCTTCTGTTTTTGAACATTTTTTTTCTTTGATCCAATGTGGCTGCCAGACCATGTGAGCGATTACATCATAAATTTATATTCTTTAATATAATTGTTGCATAGATCACGCCCAATACATTTCAAACTGATCAGACTAAGCGTTGTCCCTGTCGAATTATGACGTCATAATTATGGCATCAATGACATCATCGTTAACAACACCTATTCCCCATATGGAGTTCTTTACAATGAGCCATTTAAAAAAAAATTCCATGAAGCGTTTTCGGAGATATAGAGGTGCCACTTTTCTCGATTTTCCAAGATGGCGTTTGTACCACGTGACCTATGACGTTATAATTATCATAAAAAAATTCTGCAGGAGGAGCCGCACATATTCTGATAATTTTGTGTCCATCGATCTAACAATTGCAGAGGAATTTTTTTTATTCATACTGATCAGATCAAGTGTTGTACTTGTTGAATTATGACGTCATAATTAAAGCACCGATGACATCACCATCAACATATCTTATTCCCCATGGTGAGTACTTGACAATGAACCATGTATCAATTTTTTCCATTGAGCGGTTTTGGAGATATCGAGGTGTAACGTTTTTCCAAGATGGCGTCCGTACCGTGACCTATGACGTCATAATTATGAATAAAAATATTCTACAGGAGGAGGCGCTCCTATGGTAAAATTTCATGTCAATCGGACCAACAATTGGCGAGAAAATGAATTTTTAAAATGCAGACACGTATGAAGTACAGCACACGGCACACTTACGTACTTGAATGCTTAACTGCGCTTTTCGCTTCGCGATTACTTGTTACCGATGCCACCTAAGGTGGGCAGAGGTCATGTTTTCACCCCTCTTTGTCTGTCTGTGAGCAGGATTTTTTAAAAACGATTCTTTACGATCGAGTGACAGGTACAGGCTGAACAGCACAATATCTCAACAAACAAGGAGCTAATGCTCCAGGTACTCTGCCTTTTGGATGGTATGAGGAATACGTGTGTAATACGAAAGCTACATGTCGAACCGTTTTTGAAATATTGCGTACACAAGCCAAGTTAGCGAGATGGTTGTCATGGCAACATAATTCAGCCAATCACAGCCGTGATCTAATCAGGTTGAGATAATGTCATGAGGAATGAGCAAGACCGCTCCTTTTTGTATCGTGATGATGCGTAGGTAGTATGGCAGATAGGTGCAGGAATTGTGCCTTTGATGATACAAGCGTGGCATTTGGCACACAGTCAGAGTTCGTCCTAAGGAAGATATTTGGCTATAGGGCCATCGCAGATTTGTCCTTTTTTGAAAAATGGCCGCCATTGTTGTCACAGGACAAATCTGCGATGGCCCTATAGCCAAATATCTTTCTTAAGGCATACTCTAACTGTGTGCCAACTCTCGTGCGTGTATGATCAAAGGCACAATTCTCCCAAATACTTCACCTATCTGCCGTACTATAGGGGGTCCGAGACCGTTTCTCGGCTATTGGGAACAATCCTGGAATGGTCGCCACTCCGACGTAGGATACCTGAATGGCTCATTCATCCCAGCGAGCTGGTACTCATTTTGCAGACCTCGGAAGGATGACAAGCTGAGTCAACCCACCTGGTGTTAATTCAACGTTATGACAGGGCTTGAACTCACGATCCTAATATCTCAAAGTAGCCACCTTCGAATGAGCCATCAAACTACCCACCTTGGGGACGGATTCGGACGATAATGGGTGGACAGGTTGGGTGTGTGACAAAGACGAATCGATTCGATTTTGGTGAAGATCCTAATCCAGATCCGACCACTGACGATCGGTTAACGGTTAGAATACTTGCCCCGACTCCGGTACTCTTGGAAGTTCGTGGGTCGAACCCGGCCTATAACCAGCCGAGTCATAGCAAAGACTTTTAAAATGGTATTCAGGTGCTAATCCCGGTACTTGATACCGTTCGGACAGAGCAGCCATAGGTTGGCTACCATAGCGCACGCAGGCTTTGCTGTGCGTCAAAGATTCTTGCACAACAATGTCAGGGAACATGATTGTATTATTACGTGCAGGTATTAATATCATTGTTATTTTAAAAGCAAACGCCATCATGTTGTTTCGACCAATCAACAGCGACAGGTATTAAACGTTCTTTTCAAACGAGCGCAGGGAAGGATTTGTGGTCGTTTTATTCGTTCGCATTTATCAAGATGGAACATTATTTTAAATATTCACCAGACATTCGAGGAAAGGTCCTGAAAATGTCGTAAATCGGTGTCTGTTCAATTTGTGCTCATTTAGTAATTAAAGCGGGAAAGGCAACTCGATGTTGATAATTCAAAGTGTTCGTTAATGCGTTCTTTTTCAGGTTTGTTGGAGTTGCCGTTAACGACCGTTTCGTCGGTTATCATCGTCGTCCTGTTTTTCACGTGATTTACCGTTAAACTTCCGTCGCAGTTGCCACGACCCGATGTTGTCCTTTTTGAGATCTTCACGCATCTCGAGGTCCTCGGCTGTCTTCCATCCGACGCTTGTTGCCATGGCATCTTCATCCAACAAGGACCACAACCCGCTGAGCTCGGAACCGTTGGGATATTCAGCTCCCGGTGCTTCGGAAGTCGGTATGGATGGCACAGCCGACGTTATCAGCTCTCTTAGCTCTGGGTCAAGTGGACACACCTATCAAGCCAATCCGTCGTCTCGAGACCATGGAGAACCTGTGATACCTGACTGCGCTGATGCAGCACGAGGATTACCTGTAAGACTACATTT
Organism: Myxine glutinosa; assembly: GCF_964187855.1. Classification (NCBI taxonomy): domain Eukaryota; kingdom Metazoa; phylum Chordata; class Myxini; order Myxiniformes; family Myxinidae; genus Myxine; species Myxine glutinosa. The sequence continues at coordinate 113,518,040 of NC_136271.1, forward strand.
AATCCGTAAAAAGCCTAATGTCACCTATTCACCCATAATGGACCAACAAGAAGCCAAGTACCTGGCAATATCTCCATCAGAAGGTTCCATCTGTGCTCAAGGCAAGTTCCTGTCGTCAAACGTGCCGCCATCGCTGTCCAATCATCTTGAGCCTTCGACTGCTGCGTCCCAGCTCAATGAAGCTCAACCTCAAAGTATACGTTGGCGTTCTCAACCTCCCTTATTCATTTTCCCTTTCAAACATCCGCACAGGGTCACTTATTCGATTAGGCCCGGTTTCAAATACTCTTTGCAGCTGCCATGCCGATCAGACTCCCAAAATATTCACGCCGTCCAAGCGCAGACTCAGGCCCAGATCAGGTACCAGGTGCACGCTTGTTCTCGAGAGAAGCGATGTTTTTGTGACTTGCGCAAGAACTTCTTGGCATGGCAGAGGTATCGTCCTCTCGCCGCCTCGTTCTACTCTCAAGCGGCGGATATCGACGCACTCGCCTGCTACTTCATGTAACTATGGGGATGACGATGTGGGAATCTTTCTGATATTCTCCTTACATTTGCTGTTAAACGATTTTTCCTTAACCCAAATGAATGTATTGTCTCTTCTTTACCCAGTCCAGCTTTGAGCAGGTTGAGCCAAAGTCATCCCCAGCTGGAACCCCAGCAGAGTGTTGCCCTTGCGCACTGCATGTGGAAGCGCAGCAGCTCCTCTCAAAGAATTATTTATTATGAGACCGCAGCAAAGTAAGAGCAGTATCCTTTTTGTTATTACTACCCTCACAGGCGAGGGTATTGCATTTCAGTCCTTTTGTCTGTCTGTCCGCACAGAATAAATATGATTTTAATGGCAACCGTTGGTCCGATTGACAGGAAATTTCCACCATAGGTGCAACTCCACTTGTAGAATTTTAAAAATAATTATGACGTCATAGGTCACGTGGTTCGGCCGCCATCTTGGGAAAACCGAAAAACTTTGCCCCTCTATATATCTGAAAGTGCTGCATGGGAAAAAATTGAGACGTGGCTCATTGTAAAGAACTCTCCATGGGGAATAAAATATGCTAATGATGTCATAGGTGCCTCCATTATGACATCATAATTCGACAAGTACAACACTTCATCCGATCAAGATGAAATTTCTTTAGCATCGCAGGATAAATTTGAGAAAATAAAATAAAATAATAATGACGTCATCGGCCACGTGGTTCGACCGCCATATTTGTTTTTAACACAAAAGCCTTAAAACCACTGAAAACACATCCTGGCGAGGGTCTGCAATCTCTGATTGCTCTTTCTTGTTATTCTTGGAATATATGTTGACATTACCATTTCCAATCAGAAAAGAGGGATAGTGTTCTTTTCTGCTCGTAATATTTATACTGTACTGTATTTGAATGTTTGCTAAAAACATGGCTGATTGCTAAAGAAAAGAAGGTTGTATGAGTTAAAGTGAGAGTGTTTTGTAGGGGGATGTATGTTTGGGAGGTGAGTGTACAACATTAACCATCACCTGTAGAATCAGTCAATTCTGAAGTCTCCCAGCCTTGTGTGAACTACCTGGTGAATAGCAAGCAAGGTGTGGCTGTCTCCCCCTCCCCGATCATAGATTTATGGCAAATGTTTAAAACGTGCCCGCTCGGCTACCGACATACAATGGATGACACTTTCTATGAAATGTAACAATCATATGGTCATGTAAGGTTTGTCTTACATGTTCAGTAAACTCCATGGGCCAAAGTAAACTCCAGTTCAGTAAACTCCCGACCCTGGTATGAAAACCCACATGCAAACATTCAAAAACAATATTTAACCTTAAGCTCATGCCTCACTCCACAAATTCTATGCATTCGCTCATTGGGCATGCAATTTAAACAGCACAAAATCTTATTGAAACAACTTGTGGTTGGGAAAATGGTGGATGTAGCAGGAAGCCTGCTTCTTCTTCTTGCTCCGAAGAATCTGTTAAGTCAATGGACCCGTCTACCCGGTAAAGACCCCTCCCCCAACGCCATCTATCAGGGCCCTGGGGACCCGGTGTAGGAGGATAGAATCACTCCAGAGTGGTTTTATCTCCAGATGAAATCACTCCCCCAAGGATTTTAACACTCCCCCTAGGATTTTATCACTCCCACTAGGATTTTATCACTCCCACTAGGATTTTATCACTCCCACTAGGATTTTATCACTCCCTCAAGGATTTTAACACCCCCTAGGATTTTAACACTCCCCCAATGATGTTAACACTCCCCCTAGGATTTTATCATACCCCCCCTAGGATTTTAACACTCCCTCTATGATGTTAACACCCCCCTAGGATTTTAACACTCCCCCAATGATGTTAACACTCCCCCCTAGGATTTTATCATCCCCCCCCCCCTAGGATTTTAACACCCCTTCTATGATGTTAACCCCCCCCCTAGGATTTTAACACTCCCCCTAGTATTTTATCATACCCACCCCCTAGGATTTCAACACCCCCCCCCCTGGAGTTTAACACTCCCCCTAGGATTTTATCACTCCCACTAGGATTTTATGACTCCCACTAGGATTTTATCACTCCCTCAAGGATTTTAACACCCCCTAGGATTTTAACACTCCCCCAATGATGTTAACACTCCCCCTAGGATTTTATCATACCCCCCCTAGGATTTTAACACTCCCTCTATGATGTTAACACCCCCCCTAGGATTTTAATACTCCCCCAATGATGTTAACACTCCCCCAATGATGTTAACACTCCCCCAATGATGTTAACACTCCCCCAATGATGTTAACACTCCCCCAATGATGTTAACACTCCCCCAATGATGTTAACACTCCCTAGGATTTTAACACCCCCCCCGGGAGTTTAACACTCCCCCTTGGATTTTAACACTCCCCCTTGGATTTTAACACTCCCCCTTGGATTTTAACACCCCCCCTATGATTTTAACACTCCCCCTAGGATTTTAACACTCCCCCTTGCAGGATCAAATGACTCCCCAGGATTCTAACACTCCCCCTATATATTTTGTGATTTAAACAATATTTATTGCATGGTAATTAGAAACAACCATGACAAAGTTAGTGAATATGGACATAAAATGATCAATGAATTGATAAACAGCGCAGAATGACGTCCTTTGTAAACGTCTCTCCCTAAAAATAGAAATACAATGTTTTTCGCATCCCCGTGTTAAACTGGGCAAATCAAATAAAGAAAAGTATAAATTTAACATTCAAATAACTATATATTTCGATATTAGAGCATTCGCAGTAATCGTTACGATACATTTACGATGTTTTATACTAAAAGGATATTTTCATTTCAACACAATATGTCATTTTAAGTTACGTTCTATAACTTTACTGCACTTTTACGAAATATCAAATACGGGTTTTAAAATGTTACTCAAATGTTTGTATATTGGCAAAGGTGTGTTCAGGTACCGATAACCAGGAAACGAGCGCTTCTGAGCAGTTCCGAGAACTGGATATATGAATGTATAGTATAATAATATTCACAAATTTCACAAAATAAAGTCTAATCTAATAGATTTAAGCGATGTTAAATGACGATGTCTGAACTCAACACCTACAATACTTATTGCATTTCCGTACTGTAAACGTCCCAATGTTTCAGTGCTCATTCCATTCATTTGTATTTCATTGACATATTCGCACTGCACATTTGTGGAAATAAATATTGTTTAATCATTTCGATAAGAATCCAAGAATCGAACTAAGTATATTGGCCAGAGCACATGTAGTGTTCCCATGGGTGTACAAAATAGATCGTACTCATTGTGCTGTTATTGAATCGAATGGATGCATTTTTAATGAGGTTACAAACCTTCTTGTGCGGCCATTTATATTCATGAATTTAAGTTATTTCCATGAATCAATGTGAGGGGTTTCATGGAATAAACTTTGACTTGACTGCACTTTGGCTATACAATGGACAGACCATGAATGTATGATATTCATCTTCCATGCATACACCATCATCCATGCACTGAGATTTAATCCTTAATTGGATCGAGTATGATCCAGGGTAGACTGGGTCCACTTTTGCTACAAGTTAATTCGGATGTTTTGACAGTTTGCCGATCACTTTATACTCATTGTCAATGATAACGTGAATTGCATGCTTCCTATATCTTTTGCTTACAAACTATACCATATCTTACAAACCATGATCATTGGCGAAGTTGGTGTTCTTTCAGACAACATGAGTACGCGATTTCCTGGAGTGTTGTTCTCACAGTTAGTATCTCAATCGAGGTCTTGACAAGGGGGGGGCGGGATATGTCTGTTGGAGAAGGGACGGGGGTATTTTCATCTGTAATTCTACATAAGTATGAAGCGGCTAATATTTATTCCACTCGATCTTCAATGATGGATTTCGACGCTACACGCACGTTCCTCTCTACTCATGAATACCCTGCAATGCGCATTGGTGATCGTGGGAAGAAGTGAAACTTTCCACAGACAGCGGCAAACTTTACAGTCATCAACTCAGAGTTGTTCTTCAAGCGCAAGACTACAATAAACAAGGAAAAGCAAGGTAGGTCCGAGTTTACTGACTACTGATGGACGTCTTTACAAAAATATTTGTACTCACGTGATTTTAAAACATTCAATCTCAGTTGAAGTACGTGTAGCTATAGTTTAAACAATGTTTAAAACTACTATAAAGCAAAAGTGTTTACTCACCGCTAAATTAATATTTCTTGTTTAATTAAATAAATCTCTCACAATGTTTTCAAATAACCTTTTAATCTATCTATAATTCCAGTAATCTCTGTACGTTTGTACGTTTGTACGTTTGTTTGTCTGTGACCGCTGTTTCTCGACAACCACGGGTCCGATATACTTTTAACTTGCCAGGTATATTGCTGGGGACCCGAGGATGTGCCTTTTCAAGGTTTGAAATTAATCGGACAAGTACTTACCGAGCTATGGCGATTTAGCCGTTCGCCGTTCGCTTTGGCGTTGCGAATGGACCAAACCATTGCATGTAAATAGAGGGGGGGGGTTCTGTGGTCGTTGCGAATGGACCAAACCATTCATGTAAATAGAGGGGGGGGTTCTGTGGTCGTTACTGCCACGTGGTTTCAAAGTTTTTTTTTGCTGTTGTTGTTTGCACGCATGTTTTTTTGCACCCACGTACGGGCACGCCCTAGGATGTTTACACACACACACCCCTACACAAATTTTTTTTTTTTTTTTTTTTTGGCAAGGAACGGGCACCCACGTACGGGCACGTCCTAGCTTATATATAGTACGGGCATGCCCTAGTTAAATTAAATTCACCAAAAGAGGATATTCTAAAATCGTTAACAATATATTCATGCTCCGAAATACCCTTCCCATGCATGCTGCAATGTAAATATTGAATCATTTGAAAACTGTGATGATCATAAATGAACTCATGTCTTCTTTTGTTGTATTGAAATAACGATGGGCTCGAATTAGTTTTTTTTTTTTTCATACAAGATCGAGGCTCGTGAAAGAGCTAACATTAATCACACAAAGACAAACCAACACATACAACATATAACATGGGGAGCGGTAGACAAGATGGGGAGAGAGGGGGCAGGAAACAAAACACAACATTTGAGAGCAGGGACATCGAGAGATCTGTGGGAGGGAGAGGGCATGGGAAGGGGGAGTGGGAGAGGTATAAAACATATGGACACTGCAAGGACTTCCAGGAAACAAGTTGGAATTTCAAACAAAGTGGATCTGGGGTGAATTAGCGGGGGTAGAAAACATCAAGGTTTTGGATTTTTGTTTTTGTTTTGTATACAAGATCGAGGCTCGTGAAAGAGCTAACATTAATCACACAAAAAGTCAAACCGACACACAAAACACAAAAAACAAGGGGAGCGGCAGACAAGATGGGGAGAGAGGGGGAAGGACACAAACACAACATTTGAGAGCAGGGACATCGGGAGGACTTGGGGGGAGGTGGGAGAGGTACAAAACATATGAACACTGCAAGGACTCTGGGGTGAATTACCGGGGGTAGAAAAGATCAAGGTTTTGGATGGGGGAAGATAAGAGATGGTGGTGAACAGTTGTTTTAAAGACCTGGAGGGAGAAGTGGGATTGAAGGGAGTGTGGGAGTTTGTTCCAGAGGTGGGAGAAAAGGGGAATGAAAGAGTGAAGGTGAGCAGAGAGCCGAGATTTTGGCAGTTGAACCATAAGAGGGTTGCAGACAGATATTGTGCGACCTGAAGGAATATTGGGGGGACAGAGCACAGAGGGGGAGCAAGGCCGGAGAGGAGTCGGGAGAAGACAGAAAGACCACCAACCTGCCTGCGGTGAGTGAGTGAAAGGCCCTCAGAGTTGACTTCATCGCAGGAGATTCCAATGATTCTGAAAGCTTTGGCCTCAACAGCGTGAAGCCGAGCTAGGTGTGAGGCAGGAGCACCAGCCCAGAGGGGGGAACAGTATTCCATTGAGCTGCGGATGAAAGCCTTGTATGTGGTGAGGAGCTCAGGTGTACCAAGGAAGGCCTTCGCACGACGGAGGATGCCCAGTCGCAACTGGCTTTGGAGGCCAGCTTGGAAATCTGGTTTTCCCAAGAAAGATCATGGCAGATAGTGAGACCTAAAAGCATGAGCGACAGAACTTAATGGAGAGGATTGTTGAGAAAGTATATGGGAGGGTTTTCCAGTCGGTCCTTTCGGAGAGACATTGTAAGAGTGTGAGATTTGTCAGGATTGAAAGACATGTTCCACTTGTTTGACCAGTCTGTGATTTTGTCCAGGTCTTCAGAGAGTGAGGAGGCTGCAGACTGCCGATCTGGGGGAAGAGGAATGGAGCGGCAGAGAGTGGAGTCATCAGCAAAGAGATAGAGGATTTTCCAGAGAGTCGGAGAGGTCACTCATAAAGACCAGAAAGAGCACAGGGCCCAGAACACTGCCTTGGGGGACTCCAGCCTGAACAGGAAGGGGAGATGAGAGAAATCCATTCAGGGCCACACGTTGACTACGACCAGAGAGGAAGTCCGCAAGCCATGCGTGGAGATTTCCATGGATACCATAGGAGGAGAGTTTGGTGTGCAGAGCTGGGTGCCAGACCGTATCGAAGGCGCGTGATATGTCAAGGGAGACAGCTCTGATTTCCGGTTTGGCATTGAGGACCTCCATCCATTGTTGAGACAGCAGAAGCAGCATGTCCAGAGTTGAATGACCTGGTCTGAATCCAAATTGATGATCTGAGATCAAGCCATTGGAGAAGAGGAAGGATTTGATATCCGAAGCAATGATGGATTCCATGACTTTGCTGATAATTGGGAGCAGACTGATTGGTCTGCAGTTGCAAGGATCTGTTTTTGCACATTTTTTGTGTAAAGCGGTTATGTTTGCTGATTTCCAAGCAGATGGCAGATGACCTTGAGCAAAAGAGAGGGTGAAAAGAACAGAGAGAGGGTGAGATAGAGCGGCAGAGCAGGATTTTAGGACCCGTGGGCTGATGCCATCTGGTCCAGTTGCAGAATCAGAGTCGAGGTTTGACAAAAACTTCTCCACCTTGTCAGGAGAGAAGGACAGAGTCCAGGAGCAGTTGGGTTCGACTGGGTAAGGTGGGAACAGAGAGAGATGGGTTTGGGACACAATATTTTGAGGCAAACACAGAGTTTAGGCATTCGGCTTTGTCACGTGTGGTGTCAACTGTGTAGCCATTTGAGGTGAGGGAGGGGATGGAGGGGGAGCAAACACCAGAAACGGATTTGACCAGACGCCACCTTGATTTGGAGGAAGGAGACAGGTTTGAGAGTTCATTCTTAAGTGTGGAGAGATAGTGCTTCCTGGCACTCCTGAGGGTAGACACACACTTGTTCCGAGCTTGGTGGAAGGAACTGAGATTGCCTTCAGTTGGATTAGCCTTCCAAGAGGCAAAGGCAAGTTGTTTCAAGGCAACTGCCTCACCACAAGATTCAGTGTACCATGGACGGGAGGAAGGGTAAGACAACTGAAGACGAGATGGGATAAATCTGTGCATGAGAGAGAGCAGTTTGCTTTGGAAGAATTCCCAGGAAGAATTGATGTCAGAGGCAGTAGTTGGGAGACCAGTCCAGATGATTGATGGCTGCTTGAAGACCGTGCCAGTCGGTCTGAATGAAATGCCAGGCTCGTCGACGCTGAGGAGGCTCTCTGAGAATGGCCAGAGAGATGTCCATTTTAACAAGCACATGATCAGAAGAACCGATTGGAGCAGAAGAAGAGCAGCAGACATTTACAGGGAAGTTTGTCATCACCAAGTCGAGAAGAGAAGATACTCCATTGGCTGAGATCCGGGTCGGGAAATTGACAGTTTGTGTCAATCCCAGTGAGTCACAGAAGTCCTTTGCTGAGGTGCCATGACTGGTGAGAGAGGAACGCACACCCAGCCAGCTGGCATGATGACAGTCGAAGTCGCCACATATGAGGAAGAGAGAGTTGGAATGAGTTGATAGAAGTTGGTCCATGTTGTCAGACAGTGAAATGTAAATGGAGTCATCACTGTTTGGAGGACGGTACAGAACACATACAGTATGAACAAAAGGTGGGAGCGGAGAAGAAGCCGTAGACAGAGGTACTCCTGGGGGTGAGGTGGAGAGAGGGCAGTGCCAGGAGAGTGAGGAAGAGTTTTTGATAAGGATAGCAACCCCACCACCAGGACGAGGCTCAGGTCTATCATACCGGAGGAGGGAGTAACCAGGAAGAGATATTAAGGAATCAGAGACATCTTGAAGGAGGAAAGTTTCTGTTAAGCAGATCAAGTCTGGATTGTCAGAAGCAACCTGTATGGAGAGATCAGTCAGGTTTGAGCGAAGGCCCCGGATGTTTGAGGTTCATACCGTTAATGAAGAGAGAGGGGGAGCATCGGGTACAGGACAGTGTAGGGGAGGGGTAGGGTAAGATGAAGGATGAGAGGGAGAGGTAGGGAGAGCAGTTGATAGTGTGTCAGAGATTACAGAAGAGTTACAAGAAAGGGAAGGATGAGGACGAAAGGTTTGATGGTGATGGGATGAGGCACAGTGAGGGTTGTTTGAGGGGGGGGGGCAGAGGAAAGTAGAAGGTTGGGGGAGGTGGAGGTATGAGATAGAAGGGAGACAAAGTGGGGAGGAGGCGGCTTTGAGGAGGAGGGGGGAGGCGGGAGAATTGGAGAGGAATGGTATGGGAGGAGATTTTAAGGGGAGGGGTTGGGGGGAGTTTAGGAGGGGAGGGGCAAGGGGGGAGGGGGGAGTTTAGGAGTGTAGGGGCAAGGGGGGGATTTGGAGGGGAGGGGCAAGAGGGGAGTTTAGAAAGTGGATGATTAATGAAAGACGAACATTGGTAACAAATTGGGTTTATTGTGATTTTCAAGTTAGCGATCTGATTAAGAACGATGGAGGAGGGGTGGAATGAATGAGAATTTAGAGCATGTAGTGAGGGAGAAGTATAAGAGATTGAATTTTTTTTTTTGAAGTGGAGTGAGTTGGAGAGGAAATTCAAAAGAGCCTTTTAAATAGGAAGAAAAACAGCATGTTGTAATAAACCACTGAATAAAACTGCTGGGGAAAGTTTAAACATATTTAAATGATATTTAAACAGAACCGTGAAGAACAATCTTATATTCACAAAATACCAACGGGGAGAGGGCCGAGAGGGACAACCACGAGTCACGTGAACAGGGCAAAAGGTGGATGGCAAGGAGATAATGGGGGCGGGGCGAACAGCACACGTGGACAGAAGTACACGATGAGACAACAGCACACGTGGAGAAAGGAAAATAAATGTTTTTGGTTTTTTTTTCTTGGTTTTTTTTGGGGGGGGGGGGTGGGATTTAAAACGTTAGACAAAGAGTAGATGTTTGGGGGAGAAGGGAAACATCTAAGAACCAAGCAAAACAAGAAGTAGGGAACTTAAGTTAACAACCACCGACGGGGGTAGCCTCAGGGTACAAGGCCGCACATGCGGAGCAAACAGAACACGATTAATTTATTACGAGTTACAGGAAATTCAAACCAAAACTAACTATAAACAAACAATAACGCATAGACGATAAAATAACGAGTTGAAATTTGACAAACACACAAATGGAAAAATAACTTCACTTTGGATGCCTGGAGAGAACCAAGCTTCAAGGTAGGAAGCTTCAACAACTAGGCCGCGCGGCACGAAATACTCGACTCGACTGCTAGTTCACTCTCGAGTTCAAATACTCTAGTTCACTCGAGAGTGAGATTTTCGGGGAGTGAGAGAATCCTGCTACACCGGCACAATTGTCCGATGTGACTGCAGGGCCATTTAGCACCCGGTGCTCCCCAATGGCCCAGGTGGCCTTTCCACAACTGAAAATTTTAAAATTGCCTGGATGACCCACAACAATGCACAAAAGGGCCCATTGGACTATGGGATGTGCGCTCGTATCGTTCAGTCTTGTGGTCCACTCATGGGGGGAAGATTAAATTTGGTTTAAAGTGAAGCTAATATATGTCATCACTATTATACCTTATCCCACATCCAGAAGTTGCACATTCGCGAAGGGTGTGGGCTCAAAGTTTTGGGGGTAAACAAGGAATTAAGGGCATGCATCGTCACTTCAGACCAAAATGTTGTTTTTCTACTTGTGTGCTCTGTATGTATTTAACCATTTTAAAAATATTAAATATGCAACTGGTGTATTTTTATTATAAATACACATCTGGGTAATAGAAAAACGTAATGTGCACAAAAAAATAATGACCTGATGAGAAAGGAACTACCAAAGTTGGTATAATTTTATATAAAATGTGTTCTGGACTATTTTGATGTAGAGTGTAATGTTGTGCGATGTAAATATGACGGTATGGACTATGGGATGTCCGCCCGTGTCGTTCAGTCTTGTGGTCCAGTTCGGGGGGGGGGGACATAAAAAACAGTTTAAAATTAAGAAATAATTAAGAAATTACCTATTTTACCTTATCCCGTGAATATAATGTGCACATTTTAGCGCAATTCGTGAAATATAAGCGACTTACAATTCTAAATATACACAAAGAATTAAGTTAAGCACCCCCCCCGTTTTTTTACAACCTCGCACATTACAAGTTTGTTGTCGTCAAAACAGTGTAATATACCCATGATATTGCTATATTTTCTGGAGAAGTGATATTATGGTCACATAAAAACATAACAATCATGCCGTTTTCAATATTTTATTCTGAATAATTTAAGGTGAAATTTTTTGGGAATTTTAGGCATATTTTCACCTCAATTTAAGTATGGAGCTATAGGTCCATCACGGACAGTGTGGATGACGTTTATGTTTTCTAACGTACAGTCATTGTTCTGAGAAGACCTCTAGCGATCTTTGCGTCAATAACGTGTGTAGGACCCACGTGATCGGATCACTGACTCAACCCTACGTCTCATAGACCCTGTAAGCCGTCGTATGCGTTGCTGTGGCAGGTTGTTCCATTCCCGATGTAATGCACGTTCCAATTCATCCAGATTGGCTATTGGAGGGACCATCTTCGCAATTTGTCGTCCCAACATGTCCCAAACGTGCTCGAGGGGGTTCAGGTTCAGGACAGGATTAGGGGGTGCTTAACTTAATTCTTTGTGTAGGGGTGCTTAACTTAATTCTTTGTGTATAGTATTGAACGACCTGCAAGCTTTCATCCAATGAGATATTATTTAAGTAACGTCTTCGGCAGCGTCTTCTTGTTTATCTAATAAGGAACGCTGTTTGGGAAGACTACGGCAAAGGCAGCTATTGGCGTTTCATTGCCGATTTACGTAAACCGCGATTTTTTGGGTCACGTCCGACGTCCACAAACAGCTGATCGCATGTAATTATGTGTCGTAAGTGGCATGATGGCTGCGGAAAGGGAGAGAATTTCTCTCAATTTAAAGTGTATTTGCAACGATTTGGTGTTGCTGATGAAGATATAAGACCCTTCATCGAATCTTTGTGGACTTCATTTTTATGTAGTGTTCATATTTGGCAAAATCTAGTCGGAAATCGGGCTGAAATATCCATGTTTTGTGCAAGAACATGGCGGCTACATTAACGTTCCTACACCCGAAGACGCTGGATTTCATCGGCGATGCTACCAGTATTTTACCGATTCTTCGAAGCAGAAACGGGGCTTGGTTGCAAAACAAAAGCAAGAAGATAAATATTTTGCACCTACGTTGATATCCTTGTACAATAATGCCATAAACATCGGCAGATAATACTGCACATGTGTTGATGTGATCGAATCCATGTGAACATGTTCAACCAGCTCTTTCATAAATAGCATGACTAGTAGTAGTAGTAAAGCTTGCTCGTCCGTGATCAATATGTTATCTGTATTATCATGTTTGTACACAAGAAAATCTCATGGTTTGAACTCTGTCATGCAGCGGAGCTACGCCCGATTTTTCAGGGGCACATTTAACATTATTAAATCATTTTCTTGCACCTACTTGTCAGGTGTGTGCGTCAAAATACAGGTAAAATCAAATGCATTTATTGAATCACGACATTGAATGTATTAGTTTTCTTAAATTTTTCGTTTAAAAACCTGTTGCACAGCAGAGCCATGTCCAATTTTAGCAGTGCATACATTTTCTTGTTACCTTCTGTGCATCCTTTTACACCCAAGATCTGTTAGTTTTCTGACAGCTTTTTAAAAAAGCTGTCGCACAGCGGAGCTACGCCCAATTTTTCAGGTGCACATTAAGTTCCTTGCTCGATTTATCTACATTCTTGATACAGCCAAAATACATATTAAGTTTTCCAAAATGTTTTGTGTAAAGGGAATGTCTGTGGGCAGACAGAAATTGCAACACACTGCAGTGGCCTATGAGGCACTTAATTTAACTGTAGTAATTCAAATTCAATGTTTGAATCAACTGAATTTTAGGAAATAAGCCATTTTCCTGGATATCTACTGAACCATACATCAAAGATGATGCTAGAATCATGAAATGCACCTTAAAAGCAAATGTTTGGATTTTTTAAAAAGTAGACATGGATCTACATCACCACATGTAATGGGAGGTGATGCAAGGAATTCTAAAATTGAGGTAAATTTGTAACATATGTAGGTCAGGGGGTTTTGAGTTATGGTCATTGTCAAAATGTTATCCAAACCCCACATGTACATTGACAATTCATAGTCATACATGACAAAGTTTTGTAAATGTATTCACTCTTCTACATGTATGACGGATCAGGTACATGTATACATTTTGTAAATATTTCATTTATTTTTAACAAAAGTCGAGACGCCAGATTGTATTTTTTTTTTGTGGATCAATGAGATATTGATAGCCAGATTTCAGATTTTATGGATTTCTGATTTCCAAATTTTACTTCTCTAGTAGATGTACATACAAATGATGAATTGTAAAAACTGTAAAAAAAAGAAAGAAAGAATGTTATTCAAGTCATTGATTCATTTATCAATTCAAGTTTATTGATTGACTTTACAGCAAGAAAATCACTCTTCATGTAAATGTATTATACAAATCATGAATTGATTGACTATAACAAGAAAATATTAATATTGTAAATGTTAATATAAATACAAATCATAACATGTTCAATTGATACGAGGAGAATTCAATTGTAATGCCGATACATTAGAGCCCTAATTATTCTGTTATACCAGGAAACCTGTGTAATCAAACTTTCAAATACAAAGTTTCTCCACATGTTTCCAAACTATGTACGAGTCGAGTCACAAGCATAGTAACTCCTGAATAAAATACAAATACCATGTAGATAACTGTCAACCGACTATATCTGTTGAGTCTACCATCATATTTACATCACACAACATTACACTCTACATCAAAATAGTCCAGAACACATTTTATATAAAATTATACCAACTTTGATAGTTCCTTTCTTATCAGGTCATTATTTTTTTGTGCACATTACATTTTTCTATTACCCAGATGTGTATATTTATAATAAAAATACACCAGTTGCATATTTAATATTTTAAAAATGGTTAAATACATACAGAGCACACAAGTAGAAAAACAACATTTTGGTCTGAAGTAACGATGCCCTTAATTCCTTGTTTACCCCCAAAACTTTGAGCCCGCACCCTTCGCGAATGTGCAACTTCTGGATGTGGGATAAGGTATAATAGTGATGACACATATATTAGCTTCACTTTAAACCAAATTTCATCTCCCCCCCATGAGTGGACCACAAGACTGAACGATACGAGCAGACATCCCATAGTCCAATGGGCCCTTTTGTGGATTGTTGTGGGTCCTCCAGGCAATTTTAAAATTTCCAGTTGTGGAAAGGCCACCTGGGCCATTGGGGAGCACCGGGTGCTAAATGGCCCTGCAGTCACATAGGACAATTGTGCCGCTGTAGCAGGATTCTCTCACTCCCCTAAAATCTCACTCTCGAGTGAACTAATCCGCGGACTGGCACACTCTCGAGTGTAATTATCCTGGGACAGAATCACTCCCCCTGTCAGGATCAACACACTCCCTCCAGCATCAAAGCACTCCCCTTTAGGATAAAGTCAATCCCCCAGAAAGAATGGAAAGATATATTTAGTTACTTTGGAAATATAACTCAGGATGTTAGATATCGTTACAATCAACAGAGCTGTTACTATGTATTCTAGTGTATATATACGGTATGAGCATGTGCATCATATTGTCGGATCTTAATATTCAATTGTTGAATACATGTACTATATTTGAGCCCATCATTATTTCAATACAACAAAAGAAGACACGAGTTCATTTATGATCATCACAGTTTTCAAATGATTCAATATTTACATTGCAGAATGCATGGGAAGGCTATTTCAGAGCATGAATATATTGTTAACGATTTTAGAATATCCTCTTTTGGTGAATTTAATTTAATTAAAAGGTTATTTGAAAACATTGTGAGAGATTAATTTAATTAAACAAGAAATATTAATTCAGCGGTGAGTAAAAACTTTTGCTTTATAGTAGTTTTAAACATTGTTTAAACTATAGCTACACGTACTTCAACTGAGATTGAATGTTTTAAAATCACGTGAGTACAAATATTTTTGTAAAGACGTCCATCAGTAGTCAGTAAACTCGGACCTACCTTGCTTTTCCTTGTTTCTTGTAGTCTTGCGCTTGAAGAACAACTCTGAGTTGATGACTGTAAAGTTTGCCGCTGTCTGTGGAAAGTTTCACTTCTTCCCACGATCACCAATGCGCATTGCAGGGTATTCATGAGTAGAGAGGAACGTGCGTGTAGCGTCGAAATCCATCATTGAAGATCGAGTGGAATAAATATTAGCCGCTTCATACTTATGTAGAATTACAGATGAAAATACCCCCGTCCCTTCTCCAACAGACATATCCCCCCCCCCCTTGTCAAGACCTCGATTGAGATACTAACTGTGAGAACAACACTCCAGGAAATCGCGTACTCATGTTGTCTGAAAGAACACCAAGTTCGCCAATGATCATGGTTTGTAAGATATGGTATAGTTTGTAAGCAAAAGATATAGGAAGCATGCAATTCACGTTATCATTGACAATGAGTATAAAGTGATCGGCAAACTTTCTTGTCAAAACATCCGAATTAACTTGTAGCAAAAGTGGACCCAGTCTACCCTGGATCATACTCGATCCAATTAAGGATTAAATCTCAGTGCATGAATGATGGTGTATGCATGGAAGATGAATATCATACATTCATGATCTGTCCATTGTATAGCCAAAGTGCAGTCAAGTCAAAGTTTATTCCATGAAACCCCTCACATTGATTCATGGAAATAACTTAAATTCATGAATATAAATGGCCGCACAAGAAGGTTTGTAACCTCATTTAAAATGCATCCATTCGATTCAATAACAGCACAATGAGTATGATCTATTTTGTACACCCATGGGAACACTACATATGCTCTGGCCAATATACTTAGTTCGATTCTTGGATTCTTATCGAAATGATTAAACAATATTTATTTCCACAAATGTGCAGTGCGAATATGTCACTGAAATACAAATGAATGGAATGAGCACTAAAACATTGGGACGTTTACAGTACGGAAATGCAATAAGTATTGTTGGTGTTGAGTTCAGACATCGTCATTTAACATCGCTTAAATCTATTAGATTAGACTTTATTTTGTGAAATTTGTGAATATTATTATACTATACATTCATATATCCAGTTCTCGGAACTGCTCAGAAGCGCTCGTTTCCTGGTTATCGGTACCTGAACACACCTTTGCCAATATACAAACATTTGAGTAACATTTAAAAACCCGTATTTGATATTTCGTAAAAGTGCAGTAAAGTTATAGAACGTAACTTAAAATGACATATTATATTGTTACAGACGCGGTTTTGGATGTTAGTTTACCGAGCGGTTTGGTATGACCGCGTCTGCACAGTTTACCCGATTATACTCGAACGTTGGCCGAGTCGCGCTATGCTAGATCAATGAAGGAAAGGACACAACGGCTGGGTTAAATGACACGACAACAGGGGTACAGTTCTCAAGACCTCCGGAGGACGTTATAATATTTGTATGCAGAACGTTTAGATTACACTGACAAGAGGTACAACATAGAAAGGTGGGCACTTAATCACGGTCTTACAGTAGCCCCGACAGACCACAGATAAACAGGACAAGACTGACTCACACAGGGATTGATGGCAAGGAAGGGCAGGTAGTCGATGGATAGCACAAGGTGCACCTTGGCTCAGGGACAGGATAAAGCGTGGTCCAAAAGATGCAGGGAGGTCTCTCAGCGCTCGGAGGTGGCGACTTCTCTTTCCAAGCTGGGGGCGCATCTGACGTCACCTCCGGTAAGTGGCTGCGTATATCCAGCGGGGAGTGACACGCCCTCGGCTCGTTAGCTCCGCCCCAGATGGAATCGGCCCGCCGCTTCTTATTGGGTGCGGGGGGGTTACCGGGCTCCGCCCTTGACGAGGAGCTGACAGTCAGCCCCTTCGTGGTAACCCCGTCGGAGCACATGGGCAATGGCGGCTAACCAAGCCGGAGTGAGGACGCCCACTCCCCGCGCCGCGGCCGCGCCGCCGCCTGCTGTTGTTGTAGTTGTTGTTGTAGTTCCATGAGATGATGGGAGGATGCGGAGATGAGGTTGTGGGGAGGTATTGGGAGGTCCTAAACTCACTACTGGTGCCATACAATCACATTCTGCTGCAACGAAGAGTCAGAATTAATGGAAACGAGTCCTTAACTGACATAGACTAAGAATAACTAGCAAGATGTCCTATAGTTGTCTACGTGAGATGCGGTGAACCTGGGCATGACATTTAATGGGGGAAAAAGGGGAAGGTCGGTTCTACAGAGTGTTGTTTACAGACAATGGGACTAGGGAATGGGGGATTGGGGATAGTTGGGGAGTATTGGGGAAATAGGGGAATATTTACAAGCGGATATGGATGGAGGCCAAATCCCATATCCGCAACATTGCACCCTTCTCTACCTCGGGGCGTCCCGACCCGATAAATTTTTACCTACTTTAGTGTGGCACTCAGATGTAGTTCCCTCTACTATTAACTCTACCCTGAGTGCGACAGTTTTACAGATGTTCACAAATGAGTAAATATGTCCCCCTGCGACGTTGCACCCTTCTCCTCACAGAAACACACCCACAGGATAACCGAATCGCGGAAAGAATCCTCAAACTAAACATACAGCCGGTAGGGAGCATTATTTACACAAGACTACGCTGATATTTACACTACGATCCAGGACCTGTTTTTGGAGGAACACATGCAGATGTTATGCATAGAGAGAGCACGCATGCCAGCATCGATACACCAACCCACGAGTGCTCTGTGGCCCTACGGCCTTTAATAATGTGCAGAGCACCCCATCCAAGCACCAACAGCACCACCCCATAACACAGTCAGCACCATCCGGTGCACCAATAAAATGTTCAACGTCACCGGTGGTGTCGCAGCCGGCCGATGTTCTGCCGCTGGTCTTGCCTTCGTGTGGTGCACTTGGCCTTCTGGCTTCTTTAAAAAATAAAGAAAGGCGCCAACCGCGTCCATTTCTGTATTGTGGCCGTCAGGGGGCCAACTAAAAGTGGTTCACCTGTATGGCATAGGTGCCACGTTGACCCATAGGTCCTTCCACGGGTGGTGCTTGGCCGCAAAAGAACTGCGGTCCATGGTGGGCGGCCACAAACATTGCGGTCCATATGGTGTATCGATCCCGGCAGCAAGCAGCGAAAGTGCAGGCCCACAACTGCGGAGCCAGCACCTCTCTCTCCTCTCTCTCTCTGCCCCAAAGCCAGATCCTCGGAGGTGGGAGACAAAAGAAGAAGACAAGTGAGTAAGGTGGTAAGGGCGCAAAAGTGCACGCAACATAAGGTAATGCACACTGGGGGCACATGGGAACCAGGTGAGACAGGTACGTTCCTACCGTACACCCCCCCCCCCCACCAGGTAACCTACATTGCCCCTCCATTACCCCTTACTGTATCCACAAAACACAACACTACCCATAAACATCTACTTTACAAATCAACAAACGTCCCTACTGTCTTCCCCGTTCCTCCCATAAACCAAATTCGTCTTCTCTCCCTCCTAACCAATCAAATTTGCCATTTCCAACCCTCATCAAAATTTGCCATCTACAATTCATCATCAGTCCCTCCTAGGGAGGGAGAGATGGAATCACCCCAATGTCTCATCCACGTCGTGATGCGTCTCACCAATCCACAGCAATTCTCATTTCCTGCACACAGAACAAGGGAACACAGGTGTGGAGTCATCATCATTACCACAGGTAAGTGGCTGCGTATGGTGCGACAGGTTCATCAATCCTAACTATTTCCTAAATGACTTTAACAACTTTACATTACCCGGGGTCTTTCTCCTGCCAAACCATTGGCCCTCTTACAATATGGGTTCTAAAAACCAATTCCCATTGACCAAACTGTGGTGCTTTTCAATTTGGGGTCTCACTCCCCCGATTCATCTCCCGGTGCCCTCGCACAATTTCTGGGCCGCGACGTGTAGCTCTCCCAGCAGGTCTACCCACCTGCACACCTCCACCACTGCAGTTGCCTCCGAGCTTACCTGCTCCTTACCCTAACCTAACTACCTGGGGAAGGCCCTCTGGCGCTCTCCCCACTCAGTGCCCTCTCTGGCACTGGGCTACCCGGGTCCGTCCTCCGGATCCTCAGGCCCCACTGACACTAACGGCTCCCAGAGCCCACCTGCGGCCTCACCTGGCCGACATCCTCACAGTGGTGGAGTGCCCAACCAACTACACACACTAACAGGCTACACGCCCAGCCATTTCCACAACACTAATGCACCCATCCGCAATACCATTCTGCAACCGCACCACAAATGCCAATATCCAACCACAATTTACCTATACCCTCTACCTAACACTTACACTACCCGCCCCGGGTACTCGTGAAAGGGGTCCACCCTTCCCCCATCCACACCTTCGCACCATGCACACCACTCCGTACCACTTACTCCAACTCTCTCCACACCACTCACTTGCACACCTGTGCTCTCACACCTGGTGCCACCTGCACCCTTCTCTCCCCAAGCGCATTCGCGCTGATCCACAACACTCACTACTCATCCACTGCTCCATACACCTGTCCAGTTGCACACCTGTGCAATCACACCTGTTCCATCCTCACACAGCATCATCTCATCTAACTACTCCCCTCTGAAACTTGCGCTTCCCAGTCGTCCCTTTAAACTATTGCGCTCCCTCGTCATTATAATCCACACTAATCTACCTGCGTCCCCACTACAGGTATCAGTCACTAACTAACCTTAACGTCACCTAATGTCAATCTTCTAGGGCCCTACACACCATATCCTAACCCACCCAGGCTAGTTTCCACTGCCATACACCCCATAAGCTATAGCGCATTTGCCCCACCATGGGAAGGGTGGCAGGGATGCCACCCTTACCCACCGGGCCCATCGCTCACTACCAATTTTGCACATCAAATTTCAACAAATCAAAAATTTGCCAATCACTACCCATCATCTGCCAATCATTACTGCCAATCCTTGGCCAATCATCAAATTTTGCTTTTTTTTCTAATTTCGGGGCCAAAACACTATCCTCATCACCCGTCTACTCACTAATGCCTCTCGGTGCGCCAATTCCTGTCCAAAGCCCGGCTTCGTAAAGCCGAGCAATGAATGCGGGTTGTTTGGTGCCAGCGGCTGGATACGTCCCGCATTCGGTGCAGGGAAGGAGGTTTACCCGGGCCGAGATCCCACGCACCATCTCGGCGTGGAGCCATCCAATGTCCCGATCTCGACCTGCCGGCACGTCTCAACAAAACGTGGTCGCCATGACGACCCTTCCTATCCAGCTGCCCGCTCCACCTAGTGGAGCCTGGACGCGGCCGTTCCACGCGAGGCCCGGCACGCACCGAGGGCCCGATTCGGCTATAAGTCGTTCTAACCGCTGCTCCGTTTAACGTCGATGCTTCACCTGCATGCTTACACCCCGCAGCCCGTTCCTTGCTCACACATCCAGCCGTTCCCATGCTCCTCGTACCTTTCCTTACACACCCAGGTACACTCATTCCACTCACAGCCTTGGTCACACACCTGACCACCGAACACTTTGGCACACATTCGTTGGTCGCACACCTCACCAACACACCTCTTCGCGCCCCCTCCTCTGTCACCTCCTCTGTGACAATCACAGGTGTGCTCTCACTCGCACACCCAACCACGTGCCTCACTACCAATTCCAGCGTGCATTCCCACTCACGCTCTACCATTCCAGGTGTGCATCCTTCCATTCCAAGTGTACATCCACGCTCACCTGTCACAACCAACTCACGCTCCTTGTCACTCTCACTACTCTCACCACCACTCTTGACAACGCACTCACCCTTACTCCCGACAGCGCACTCTTTCCTCAGGCACCTGTCCGTTACACACCTTTCTCGCGCACACTCTCCCGTCACACCCTCTGTAACACTTACCACACCGCGCTTCCATGTGCTCCCTCGCACACGCGCTACGACCGACTCACTCGCGCCAGCACCCTCACTCCTGGGCACGCACTTTTTCCTCACACACCCCAGAGTCGGACTTTCTCGCACACCTCCTTTTTCGCACACCAGACCTGTCGCACACTTCACCAACGGCCTCTCACGAACACCCGGGTCCATCTCGACCCCCAAGCTTCTTAAATCACCTGGCGCATCATACGCACGACCATATTGGTCACCACTTACACCGGGTCCTCTTCCTCTTCGCTTCTCCTCCATCACCTGCGAATCCCTCATCCGGTTAATGAGCACATCATCACGATCCGAACACAGACTTTGGACCAATTCTTTTACTTCTTCCTTTATCTCTTTCTTATCCTCTCTCCGTCGCTTCTTAATTTCGCTCACCCCTTCTTCCACTTCTTCTAATTTCTGCTTCACCTCTTTTATGTCCCGGTACGTCTCCTCAAGCTCGTCCTCTAAGGCTACCTTGACCGTTTCCATGTGCGTCCTCACCTGCCGGTCCTTCGTCTCCATTACCTCTATCACCTCGTCCAACCTCGTTGTCAGTCCCTCACGTACCATCTGACATTCCCTCTTCGTCGCTACCAAGTCATTTTTTAGGTCATTTTGTGTCGCTTTTAACCCTCCTATTACCGCTGTGTTCTTCTTTACCTGGTCCGTTAGTTCTTTTTGTCCCTCCGTCAGCTGTTCCACCTCCTGCGTCAGGTCCTCTATACCCCCTTGTAACTTTACAGTCCCCTTTCTCACCTCCTTCTCCATGTGCTCCTTACAGTGCCTCACCTCCTCGCGCACTCCTCCGACCTCCTCACTCACTCCTCTTCTGATCTCTTCTCCCATCACTTGCATCTCCTGCCCAGATGCCACCCTCATCTGCTCCATTTCCTCCCTGTGAGCATCCAGTTTGGTTTCTACCCCCATTCTAACCCCCTCTATCTGCTGCCCCATTTGTTTAACTTCCCTTTCCGCTTGGTCCCTCATGTCCCTCAATTTGCCTTCCATACTGTTTTCTAACCCCTCTAACCCCTTTTGCATCCCTTCCATTTGATTCTCTTGAGCGGCCATTCTGTTTTCTACCCCCATTAACCCCTCCTGTATTTCCCCTAATCTATTGTCTAATCCCTCTATTCTACTCCCTAACCCTCCGATCTGGGCCCCCATCCTTTGTTCTAACCCCTCACCGGTACCCCTCGCTTCGTCCCTCATTACTCCCAATTGCTCACTCTGAGCCCTCATTTCCTCCCTCATTTTCTCGCTATTCTGGGCCATAAGGGCCTTCATTTGTATGAAAAAAAGGTCCAAATCTACCAGCGGCGCTACTACGGTCGCGGGCGTGGGCGCCGTGGCCATGTGCGAGGCGCCATTTTGCGCGCCCGAAACCTCGTGCGCGACGACGCTATTTTGCGAACCTGCCACCCTCACTGCTTCGCTCTCCTCATGTCCCTCATTTTGGTCCTGGATCGACCCTGCCTCACTCTCCTCTACCGGAACCCAGCCGTCTTGGTCTGCCATAGCGCGACTTTCAAAATTCGGGTTTTTATTTTTTTTTGTAAAACACAATCAAATTTCGCCGTTATAATTTCGAGCGCGTGAAACGCGCTCCGGATCGAATCCCACTTCCCGACACCAAATGTTACAGACGCGGTTTTGGATGTTAGTTTACCGAGCGGTTTGGTATGACCGCGTCTGCACAGTTTACCAGATTATACTCGAACGTTGGCCGAGTCGCGCTACGCTAGATCAATGAAGGAAAGGACACAACGGCTGGGTTAAATGACACGACAACAGGGGTACAGTTCTCAAGACCTCCGGAGGACGTTATAATATTTGTATGCAGAACGTTTAGATTACACTGACAAGAGGTACAACATAGAAAGGTGGGCACTTAATCACGGTCTTATAGTAGCCCCGACAGACCACAGATAAACAGGACAAGACTGACTCACACAGGGATTGATGGCAAGGAAGGGCAGGTAGTCGATGGATAGCACAAGGTGCACCTTGGCTCAGGGACAGGATAAAGCGCGGTCCAAAAGATGCAGGGAGGTCTCTCAGCGCTCGGAGGTGGCGACTTCTCTTTCCAAGCTGGGGGCGCATCTGACGTCACCTCCGGTAAGTGGCTGCGTATATCCAGCGGGGAGTGACACGCCCTCGGCTCGTTAGCTCCGCCCCAGATGGAATCGGCCCGCCGCTTCTTATTGGGTGCGGGGGGGTTACCGGGCTCCGCCCTTGACGAGGAGCTGACAGTCAGCCCCTTCGTGGTAACCCCGTCGGAGCACATGGGCAATGGCGGCTAACCAAGCCGGAGTGAGGACGCCCACTCCCCGCGCCGAGGCCGCGCCGCCGCCTGCTGTTGTTGTAGTTGTTGTTGTAGTTCCATGAGATGATGGGAGGATGCGGAGATGAGGTTGTGGGGAGGTATTGGGAGGTCCTAAACTCACTACTGGTGCCATACAATCACATTCTGGTGCAACGAAGAGTCAGAATTAATGGAAACGAGTCCTTAACTGACATAGACTAAGAATAACTAGCAAGATGTCCTATAGTTGTCTACGTGAGATGCGGTGAACCTGGGCACGACATTTAATGGGGGAAAAAGGGGAAGGTCGGTTCTACAGAGTGTTGTTTACAGACAATGGGACGAGGGAATGGGGGATTGGGGATAGTTGGGGAGTATTGGGGAAATAGGGGAATATTTACAAGCGGATATGGATGGAGGCCAAATCCCATATCCGCAACAATATGTTGAAATGAAAATATCCTTTTAGTATAAAACATCGTAAATGTATCGTAATGATTACTGCGAATGCTCTAATATCAAAATATATAGTTATTTGAATGTTAAATTTATACTTTTCTTTATTTGATTTGCCCAGTTTAACACGGGGATGCGAAAAACATTGTATTTCTATTTTTAGGGAGAGACGTTTACAAAGGACATCATTCTGCGCTGTTTATCAATTCATTTATCATTTTATGTTCATATTCACTAACTTTGTCATGGTTGTTTCTAATTACCATGCAATAAATATTGTTTAAATCACAAAATATATAGGGGGAGTGTTAGAATCCTGGGGAGTCATTTGATCCTGCAAGGGGAGTGTTAAAATCCAAGGGGAGTGTTAAAATCCTATGGGGAGTGTTAAAATCTTAGGGGGAGTGTTAAATTCCTCGGGGGACGATAAAATCCTGGGGGGGGGGGGGGTGTTAAAATCGTAAGGGAGTGTACAAATCAAATGGGGAGTGTTAAAATCCAAAGGGGAGTGTTAAAATCCAAGGGGGAGTGATTTCATCCTACGATAAAACCACTCTAGAGTGATTTTATCCTGGGGAGTGATTCTATCCTCCTACACCGGCAGGTAATGCGACGTGACAGATGGTACGAGCCAACTGTAGATATCATCGTTGTGGCGGCAGAAGCAGTAGATAGGACAGCCGGCTTCAGCAACGTTTGAGTGTTCGACCTTCATCATGGAAAAATGTCAAATGTGGATGGAGGTTATGTTTACACCCCTGTCTGTTTGTTTGTCTGTGAACAAGATATCTAAAAAAGTTGTGGACTGATTCAGACGAAATTTGGCAGAGAGGTAGCGTGTGTGACAAGGACGAAATGATTTGAGTTTGGTGAAGCTCCTGATCCGGCTACTAGAATTTTAAAGTGATTCTTCACCATTGGGAGAAAGGGCCAAAAACGATACATAGTAGGATATCTTAAAAAGTTGTGGACGGATTTGGACTAAACTTGGTGGACCGGTTGGATGTCTGACAAGGAAGAATCGATTCGATTTTGGTGAAGATCTGAATATGGATTCGGATATGAGAATTATTTAATTTTTAAGTGATTCTTCACCATTGAGTGATCGGGCGAAAAGCGATTATATAACATGATATTAAAAAAAGTTATGGACGACTTATGACTAAACTCGGTGGATGATTTGGTTAGGTGACAAGAACAAGTTGATTAGATTTTGGTTCAGGTCCGAATCCAGATCCGGCCTATCAGTTGGATACAAAACAAACTGTTTAGCCTGGTGGAGGTATGCGCTCTACCGAGTACCGTTCTAGTAAAACAGGTTTTAATTAGTCTGATTCGGCCACAACACCATTTTAAAATTGAACTTATAGTGAAGAAAAAGCAGCGTCGACAATGCGAGGCTACAAAATAAGACTTCAAATAATTCAAAGAAATGCATTCTGGGTATGTTAGTTTGTGGTCGACTGCTTAAATACGCTCAAAATTTGTATCTGAGTGCTGCTGTGAGTGAGGATAAGCTATGAATGCATAAAATGTAGCGCTTTGATCTAATTCTATCAGGATTGAAGTTGGCTCAAAGCCACAACTGCTCCTTGATGATGAACCACAATAAGAAGCTTTATGTGTATCTGCCAGGTATGTTCATCTTGAAAAGCAAAGATGTGGATGTGAGACTTCAATTTCAAAAGCTCAAGGTGGGAATTTTGATTTTCCATTTCATTATCATTTACACAAACATTTCATTGAAATATATTAATAAACGACAATGTGAGTTTTCAAATATCCTGCATATATGTATGTCGATTATTTTCATGCTTTGTTGGCTGTTTTTATTGCAAATTAGCTAAAGTACCTGCCATTGCCTGGAGAAATGCAATTAAACACTATGGTAATTAAATGCGTTGTTGATAACAAATCACTACAACCTCAACATATGATCTTCATAACACATATTACTCGATCTCTCAGGGAAAAAAAACCCCCCCACGCAGTGTATAAGCACAAGACCCGATCAGGCCTGAAGGCCAATTATCTGGTTTCATCTGGGGTCAAATTTTTTTGTATCCAAACATAGCCCTTGACCTTCCTCTGGATGAAAGAGGAGGCCATGCAATGTTTGGTCGCACTGGATCCTGCTTAGAATGGAATTACACACACACACACACACACACACACACACACACACACACACACACACACACACACACACACACACACACACACACACACACACCTTTCAGTTTGGCTTCCCATGAACACAAATGTGCATGTAAGTTTGATTTATGGAGTATTTGAACATTCTGATTGATATATTATCTCTTGCAGGGAAGGATGCAATAGAACTTGAGTCATTCAGATTGAACCAGCAATGCAGAACCGAAGAAAGACAAAAACTGTTTGATATGGCTGCGAAGGAATACGTCAAGGTTACGGACACACGAGAAAAAGGTGGAAAATGCAAAAAGGTATTAGAAAAGGACGAGGGGGCCGAGGAAAAGCAACAAGTAAGACAAACAATGGAATCGGACAAGGATTTGATGGCGTACGTGGACAAACTATGCAGTGAAGATTCCTTAAATCAGGTAAGTTCTGGTTCACCCTCCCCACCCCACGCCCCCCCTCAACCCCTTTGTTGTTTCTTTGAGGGGAAAACGGCTGACTAATAAATAATAAATAAAGCCACAGTTTAAATGTTGATATTCTCAGGGTTATCCATGATTTATTTATCCATCCGCATATTATGATGTACCTGTTGATTAGATGAGGAGGAAAGTGTAAGGCTGGTTGGAGGTTTACCTGTTTTTGTATGTGCCGGGCAAAAGATGAGACTAAATCCGTGAATGAGAATCTTCATTATTTTTCAATGTAACCTCAATTAGAAGGTCATCACCTGCTTCTGTGCAGTTTGAACAGATCAAATTAATCAGAGCTCCAACATCCTCGTACTATTAATGTGCAATTGGTCACCGGTTTTGACACCAATACCATTTTTTCCCGAAGGAATGGGGAGGCTATTGTGATCAAAATGTGTGTCGGTGATTGTGTGAATAGAACACACACACACACACATATATTACACACACACACACACACACACACACACACACACACACACACACACACACACACTTTTGCATCCTGACTCTTCCACCCTTTCAGGTTCATAATAGACAAGGCATTTTTACTCGTCGCTTGATGATGGGTTAAAATAAAAGATAAATATGTACCTCACAAACATTCTGCTCTATTTACTCCATGTATGCCCAAAGTCATCTGCCATCCGTGTTTGAAAGTTAGTTAACACCTTTCGCCGCCAGTCGGCCATATTGGATCTGATCTCAAAAAAGAATGAGGTGCATATGTAAGCCATTAATTCATTATCTGTGTGCAAAGTTTGAATAAAATCAGTAAATACATGTCCGAGAAAGGGTTGAGGACGTGTTCAACATCGGGTTTTTTTACAACTAAAATGGCCGCCAGTTGGCCGTCTTTGATCACATCAAGTGAAACAAAATGATGTGCATATGTACACCATGTATCGTCTTTTTGCCAAGGATGAACACAATCGGTCCATCCATGTCCGAGATATGGTTGCGGACAGACCCACGCACGGACGAGCTCCAATCCATAAGCCTCCGTTTCGGACTATCCAACGGGGACTAATAATTGTGAAAATGAATTGAAGAGGGATGGGGGCTTGGGAAAATATGGATTAGAGATGGGTTGGGGATGAAAGGGGGAAAAACGGGGATTTTTTTTTTTGTATACAAGATCGAGGCTCGTGTAAGAGCTAACATCAATCACAAAAAAAAAACAGACACACAAAACATACAAAAAAGGGAGCGGGAGACAAGATGGGGAGAGATGGGGAAGCACACAAGTACAACAGCAGAGAACAGGGACATCGGGAGATCTGTGGGAGGGAGAGGGCTTGGGGGGAGGAGGCATGGGAATGGGGGTGGGAGAGGTACAAAACACTGACACTGCTAGGACTTCCAGGAAAGAAGTCGGAATTTCAAAAAAAGTGGATCTGGAGTGAATTAACGGGGGTAGAAAAGATCAAGGTTTTGGATGGGGGAAGATAAGAGATGGTGGTGAACAGCTGTTTTAAAGACCTGGAGGGAGGAGTGGGATTGAAGAGAGTGGGGGAGTTTGTTCCAGAGGCGGGAGAAAAGAGGAATGAAGGAGTGAAGGTGAACAGAGAGTCTTGATTTTGGCAGTTTCACCAGAAGAGGTCTGGCAGTTTCACCAGATCAGTGCGTCAAATGGTTCATCAAGACGAGATCCGGCAGGCAAGTTCAGTATAATTTCTGTACAAGGTATGGAAGGAATCCCCCATCATGGATGAGTATTAAAAGTGGTACAAAAGGTTTAAGGAGAACGGAAGTTTTCAGAAACAGAAAAGTACAGGTCGACCAGGCACAAGTGCAACAGATGTTTAACGTTGAACTAGTGCATCAATCATTTCAACAAAGTCCCAGAAAATCAATCGGACACACATCTAGAGAACTGGGACTACCAACCACCACTGTACACAGGATTTTGTATAAAAGACTGAAGCTTTATGCCTATGAGGTACAGATTCTGCAAGAACTCAAACCAAATGACGGATACAAACACAAGGCGTTTGCCTTGGAAATGCTCAGTCACATAGAGGATGACGAAGATTACCTGAAAAAGGTCATGTTCACAGATGAAGCTTGATTTCATGTATCGGGGAAGGTCAACCAGCACAATGTGAGGATCTGGGCCTCTGAAAATCCCAACGTGGTCATTGAACACATATGCGCCAGTGCAAAGGTCAATGTGTGGTGTGGCCTTCTCCATGACCACTTGGTGGGTCTGTTTTTCTTTGCGGAGGATACAGTGACCTCAATAATTTACATGAACCTGTTGGAAGGGTTCGCCTTCCCACAGATTGAAGACTTGCAATCAGATGTCAATTTTCAACAGGACGGTGCTCCCCTTCATTGGCCCGTAGTCGTTCGAGCCGTCCTAAATGAAAAATTTCCAGGTCGCTGGATTGTCCGAGACACACCAACTGCCTGGCCCCCATAATCACCAGGCATAACCCCCCTTGATTTTTTTTCTGTGGGGTTTGTCAAAGATGTTGCGTAAAACACCCTGTACTCATTTTTCCCATCTCACCAATATCATTCATACATCCGTTGCCAAGTTATGCTCTTCCATGCTACCAGCTATTCTATTTATCGACCTAATAAGGTTTGGTTCTTCCAATTATGTATGAAACTGTAAAACTAAGATTAATATACTGCACTACACAGCTTGTGTGCATTTGCACTTCAGCATTATCGTTCTTTAATACAATGAATGGTTCCAATTTGTTTTTTGTCCAACCTCTTTCCTTACAAAATTGCAATGTTAAATAAGCTTCTTTCTACAAAGGCCTAGTTTGCTTGTGGACAAAATACAGCCATGTCACTGTCTATACTTTCCTTTGCTGAACAGGTGGAGCAGGAGATTGATCCAGGATTCTTGGAGTACATTTTAGAGGAAGGTGGAGAAGAAAAGAAGAGGCAGTTAACGAGGTGGATGAATAGTATAACATGTGAGACGACTCTGATAGAAGAGGTACAGACACAGCTCATTCTATCCAACTTAGGTCTTTACTGATTACACCGAGGTTCGATAGAAAATACATGGCAAGGATCAACGTCGTGGATTTCAAAGCAAAAATATTTAACTAACATATTTTTTTAAACATCACTATTGTTACATTCAGGGTTTGGGATTTTGATGTAATTCAGGTTTTAACATTGCTCCATTCGTGGTAAGGCTGGTAAAAAATTTTTTCCTGTTTATCATCACTTTTTTTCAAAAAAGTGGGTAGGGCGGGAGGTTTTTTTTTTTTTTTTTTTTTTTTCAGAGTGAAATTTTAATGGATTATTCAACGCACAATATGTTTTTTTCTTAAATATACTTGATCGGACATACATGATGAATCATGTTCTGATTTCTAAACTAGTAAACCTTCGTAAGTACGCACTGATACGATTCAAATAAAGAAAATAAAGAAACCTATGTCACATTGAGTTCCGTTTACTTTTAATATTTGCTGATACATATAACAATGGTCGACCAAAACTTCGGCTTTTAAGAATAATGTCCGGTTGCCATACATGTATCTATCAGCAGCTATTGCCATATAGCATTCATACATATTTGACGAGAATTCCTCGCCACGAAATATCACTTCATGGTACCGGTACGTGCATATTGAGCAGTTTGGTAAACATGGAAGAGGACATAAACCACATCAAAAGAATGTCTGATTCACGTTTATATGTCTATCTATCAGCAGCTACTGACCAGCGTTCCACATTCGTGTTTATACACCTATCAATCAGCAGCTACTGCTATTATAGCACTCGTACATGTTGAGTAGAGTTCAACACCAAGAGAATGTTGGTTGCCGTTTATTCATGTATCTATCATCACCTACTACATGTAGTGGTAGCGCTCGTTTCATCTTTGACGAGAAATCCACAGCAATAATTATCACGTGAGGCTCTCCCGTTTGCCGATGATATTTGGCTTCTCCTTCAGAATACCAACTGCAACTACTTCTTGAACTTCCGAGTGGGCCTCTTCTCGGCAGTAGGACTCTTAGTCTTAGAGTCTTACCGCAGGTACTGCATATCGGATATGACTCATCTGTGGTACTCAGCTCCTCAACACAGCCACAGAAATAGCACACATCTTCATAGCCAGCATAGCGGTCTTCATAGCGGTCCATGTAAATAGCGAGCGAGGGGGAAAACCCGCACACAAAAACATTCAACAACAACAACAACAACAACAACAACAACAACAACGTACATTAAAACGGTTATATTTCTTACCATCAAGCGTTCCTGACACGAGCTCATAATACAGTTCGTCCAGTGATATTTTCTGGCACTTTGACACCAACCCAGGCCTTTAGAACACTGCACGTTTGCCGAATTTGGCAAACAACGAACGCCATTTTCTTTCAAACTGTCGCGCACATGTAACTTGGCTCAGACTTGGCTTTGTACACGAGCACATACACAAAGACTTGGCTTTGTACGCGAGCACATACACAAAGACTTGGCTTTGTACGCGAGCACATACAAAATTCGAACCTGTTTTCCACTGAGCGGGAATGGTACTGACTTCGTGAGGGAAAAAAAAAAAAAATTTTTTTTTATGGGCGGGCTACTTTTATGGGGCGGGCGGCGATGATAAACAAGAATTTTTTTTTAACCAGCCTAAGGATGTAGAATGACTCTTTTGTATTGAGATTAATGTTGAGAGAGTGAGAGAGATAGTCCTTCATGTGTTGCGTATTACCTCCTCAAACCCCGGTTACGGTGCACCTCCGAGTCTGGAGCGGGAACACGGCAGAAAGATTTGATATTTTGCGTGTTCTAATAAACCATGGTAAAACCACACCAAGGCAATTGTAGAACAAAACAAGTAATTGCATTAATAACTCTCACAAACAGAATAATAACACTATTAAAGAAAGTACCATGAAAATGTCACTTGCATCAAATGAACAATACATATGATGGTACCATCATTCCACAATGCTCTCAAAGCAATGAACTCACGATACGCCAACCGTGAGTAGAATGTAACATTCCCCAAAGTCCAGGCACGGATCCCCACACAGGGTGAAGGTCGAGGTCGTGCAGAACGGCAAAACAACAGGCAGGTATTGGGGCGGCTGTGGATGAGGAGTTACGAGGTGAAAGGTCGATTATGGGAATTGAGCCGATATGTAAACCAACGGCAATCAACACGATGAGGTCGATATGGAAATCACAACGGCAAAACAAGATGCACCAAGCGGACAGCCTCTTCTTCTTCGAGGACAAAATGGCATGTAGGCCGGTAATGGAGGCGCTTGATTCGTCCAACGATGACTCACACTTGGTGATAAAACCTGAGACGCAGGTGTAATTGCACTCACAATATAGGACGATGTCGCAAACAATCCCTTTCACAGGAAACCTCAACTCATTCGCGACCAATATATAAAAACAAGTCTTCTCGCAGCCTCGACATGACTCAGCTCTCTCCTCCTCTCTCTGCCTATATCCATCTCCCTTCTTCCGGTCTCTTTGCCACGTTTTCCTTTTTCCTTCACAAATATTTATTTTTACCTTTTACTAAAGTCATCTCCATTTCACACAAAAATCTTAACAATATTATCTGAAACAAAAATCCTACAAGTATATAATAACAACAATTGACAAAACTCAGGTGGTTTGATATCCGTTTGTTTTGTCATTAGTGTTAGCTCTTACATGAGCCTCGATCTTGTATACAAAAAAAAAAAAATGTAAAAACAATTTGCTGTTAACTGACGCTCTCCATCCAACTTAACAGCTTCAGCAAAACTGCAACGAAGAATGGGAGAAACTCTCCAAATCCAGATGTGCAAATCTGATACACACATAGCCAACAAGGCTCCAAGCTGTAATCGCTGACAAAGGCGCTTCTACGAAGTATTGACGCAGGGGGCTGAATAATTATGTAAATTAGATATTTCTGTATTTCGCTTTCAATGAATATGTAAAATTTTCTAAAAACACGTTTTCACTTTGTCATTGTGGGTTATTTTGTGTAGATTGGTGATGAAAAAAAATCTCAATTAAAGCTATTTTCATTTCAGGCTGTAACAACAAAATATGAAAAAGGGCAAGGGGTATGAATACTTTCTGAAGGCATTCAGATTAGATCGTAGCTGCTTGTTTCACACATTTAGTGAAATGTAACGTTTGTTCCAGGGGGAAATGTGGATCAACTGCACATGCTGGATAGTGTAGCATGTTTTCTCATAAAGAGAAAGCGTTGTTCCATTGATGAGCTCTTACACGAGCCTCGATTCTGTTTTTACATTAAAAAAAAAAATTCACTGATGAGAAAACGTTCCTTTTATCTTACAGTATGTGGATATCGAGTACAACATGGAAAATCTAAAGGTGTTAGCAAGGGATTCAATAATCTTTATGCCCTTTGGTTTAAAAAAAAAGCATGACAGTTGCCCGTCTACACTGTACCCAAATATCAATGAAGTATCTCATGAATAATGAATACTGTTTCACTGTGCTTATTTTCTACAATTGAGAACCTCATGATGCATGTTTGTGTTTGTATTTGTAGAGGATTTCTCAGCAAGTGGTGAACAGTTCACAAGCATTCCCGACTGAGGGTGAAGAGATCCCACCCATCCTGGAATGGTCAGAGGGGAACAAAGACGATTCACCTGGGCAAATCGATGATGCGAGTAGGAAAAGGAAGAAAAGGTTACCACAAACAAGTGGGAAGAGTAGAAGAGTAGATGGAAAGGTGGAAGTACATGGCAGCAAAAAACAAAGATCTTTTGCAGGAAGAAAGTTTAGTGAAGGGGAGAGTTCAGGGGTTGGAGCTAGAGGTGGTAGCGAAAAGAGACGAAGAGGAAAAGGGTGGAGGAATAAAGGCCAGCAGATTGGAAACGGAAAAATACAGTGTAATGTTTAAAGAAGCAAAGAGCAAAACTTGTACTAGTGTAGCAGCATAGCAAACCTGTTTAGTGGGGCGGCTTAGCCCAAATATTCAAAAGAATTGTGCATTTTGTGATACAAGCACCAAATTTGGCACAAATGTACATTAATATGTTGCGAACATTTTCAGATATTGGGCCACTTGAAATTCTCTCTTTATGTCCGCCATATTGGATTTCAAAATGGCCGCCACTTGAAATCTACATTTGCTATTATCTCTGGACGTAATGCAGCTATTGACTTGATTCTGGTATCTAAATGTATGTTTTTGGGGGCAAGGAATCCAATGGTACCAATTTCAACTTAATATTATCTATCACAGTCTGTTATATAATTTTATTTGGAAATTATCTAGGCAAATATTGGATTCAACACAATACTTTGAAAAGAATGTCTTAGTTCTGTAAATGTCTTAGGTATAATACTGACATGCTACATGGTCTAGTATTTGAGGAGACGGAGACACTGACCAAACCTGACCAATCAAAGAGAAAAGACATTGGGAGTGGGTACAGTTCACTCGCAGAGAACTTGGTCAAATTCAGTGAACTTGGAGAGCTTCCAGGATCATTTCACCTGGAAAGACTCGATGATGGTCATGGCATTGAAGCTGCGATGGTTGCACACGGTGCAAAATATCATCAGACATGCAGGCTCCAGTACAACAACACCAAACTGCAGAGAGCACAAAAGAGAGCACTCAAGAAAGAATGTGAGAGCGATGAGGAACAAGCTGCATGCAAACGCACCAGGTTACATTCACGCTCATCGAGTACAGAGAAGAAGGTCCCAGAAAATTGTTTCTTCTGTGAACAACCTGCTGGGGCTGACAGTCTTCGGAAAGCTGCAACATTCCAAATGGACAAACGGGTGCGTGCCTGTGCAACCCTTCTTGGTGATACAGAACTGCTGGGCCGTCTCAGTGGTGGGGACATGATAGCGTTGGACGCCCAGTATCACCCACGGTGCTTGATAGGACTTTACAATCGCACAAGAAAGGCCCAGTCAACAGGATCACAGGACACAAAACAAGAGCGAGCAATGTCGGCAGTTGTCTTCGCTGAACTCGTCCTCTACATTGAAGAAACCAGACAAGATGAGGAGACGGCACCAGTATTCAGATTGGCTGACCTTGTCCAGCTCTATCAGTCCAGAATGGAACAGCTAGGAGTCCAGCTCGACACGAGAGTCCACTCCACACGACTGAAACAGAGACTGTTGGCTCAGTTTCCTGACATGCGGGCACACACCAAGGGGAGAGACATCCTGATGGCATTTGAAGAAGATGTCGGTGCTGCTCTTGCCAAAGCCTGCAAGCTGGACAGTGATAGTGATGCAGTCCATCTTGCCCATGCTGCACAGATTGTTCGCCGTCACATGTTTGGAGAAGCCAAGCCCTTCACAGGATTCCCTGAAGTATGTCAAGAAGAATCTGTGCCACCGTTGCTGCTTGCCCTAGTCAGTATGATCCTAGAGGGACCCAGCATCAAGGAACAGATGGCAGACACTAACCCTGCAGCAATTGCCACAGCTCAGATACTGAAGTTCAACAGCATCAAACACAAGCGAACACGTGGCACCACATCATCCACCAGTGTCAGGCACAGTGTTGCACAGGAGACCCCACTTCCAATATACATAGGGATGATGCTGCATGCTCATACACGCAAGAAGGAATTGGTCGACAGACTGTCACACCTTGGCCTGAGCATCTCCTATGATAGAGTGCTCCAGCTCTCAGCACAGATGGGCAACAGTGTCTGCCAACAGTTTCACAGAGAACGAGTGGTCTGCCCTCCGAAGATGCATGGCAAAGTGTTTACAACTGCCGCTGTAGACAACATAGATCACAACCCCAGTGCAACAACATCAAAGGACTCCTTCCATGGTACCGCTATCTCCCTCATACAACATCCTTCTTACACTGGTGAAGGAGTGGATCGGAGTATCGTCATTGTTGGAGGATCTGGGGATGCACGGTCCAAGACAGTCGCCCCCTTGCCGCACTACTACACTGATGTACCCCCTGTCACTAGCAGCATCAAGAAGTCGCCTGTCCCAGCTGCTAAAGTGGCGTCATTGACCAGAGGAGACTTCAAACAGCAGACTGATGAAGAATACCAATGGCTAGGCAATGCAAAGCGAGTCCTGGAAGACAACACTGGTACAGTGGACAATGACAACACATCTTGGGCTGCATTTCATGCCAGCCGACAGCCACCAGATGCTCGAGTCATCTGCCCCACGTCGCTGCTTCCACTCTTCCTGGAGAGTGCCCACACAGTGGCCATGATCCGGCACTCAATGGACGTCGTGAAGAATGCTGTGGAACACCTGAACTGTCAAGGACTGGAGAAGGACAGTACACACCTTACTGGACCAGGCTAACTGAGGCAGCTCACAGCTGCATTGAGCTGGTTTCTTGCAAGTGCAAGAAAGGGTGTGTGTGAGGCGCTGCAAGTGCAAAAAGGCTGCCCTTCAGTGCACAGCCCTCTGTGTGTGTGAAGGGGACTGCACATGACGATGAGTCAACAACATACATGTACTTGTGGCAATGCTGAACTTGTTAACATGACACTGTTTATGTACACGTATCTTCAGTACCGGTATATACCTAGCCTCAGATACCAGTACACCTAGCCTCAAATACTAGACCATGTAGCATGTCAGTATTATACCTAAGACATTTACAGAACTAAGACATTCTTTTCAAAGTATTGTGTTGAATCCAATATTTGCCTAGATAATTTCCAAATAAAATTATATAACAGACTATGATAGATAATATTAAGTTGAAATTGGTACCATTGGATTCCTTGCCCCCAAAAACATACATTTAGATACCAGAATCAAGTCAATAGCTGCATTACGTCCAGAGATAATAGCAAATGTAGATTTCAAGTGGCGGCCATTTTGAAATCCAATATGGCGGACATAAAGAGAGAATTTCAAGTGGCCCAATATCTGAAAATGTTCGCAACATATTAATGTACATTTGTGCCAAATCTGGTGCTTGTATCACAAAATGCACAATTCTTTTGAATATTTGGGCTAAGCCACCCCACTATACGTATATGTAAGATAGAGAGAGTTGAGCTTAAGAGTTGTGAGAGGGAAAAAAGAAAGAGAAAGGCAAAGATGAAGAGCAACTCAGCAAGTAAGCGCAGAAGATTGAGATTCTGACAATTGGATTAGTGACTGGAGCAGGAAGGCAAGAATCTACAAACCAAATGAAGGAAGTGAAGAGTAAAATGGTTTATGTACATTTTGGAATTGAGAAAAGGCTTTCAGTGAAGAACAATATTAAGATAGAAAGATTTTATTAAAATGAAAACTGTTATTTCAAATTTCGATAATAAACAATAGATCACAAATTGTGTCATGCATGTCTTAATACACGACAACCACACGCCGAATACACAACCACGACTAAACCTTTAAAGCCCCCAATTATTTCCCACTTTAGTGTGGGGTCGGCTACCTGATTGCTGACGGTATAAAGGGGCACTTGAAAATAAATTATCACGTGAACAGATGATTGCTGATAGTTTAGCTCAACAGAAAACAAATGCATGGAACTTGGCATTTTTAACTCACCTGGACTCTAGCACGGTGAGCTTATGCGATCGAGCAGTCTCCCGCAGGTAAGTCAGTCAGTCAGTGAGTCTAAATACTTGTCAATGTCGCTTGAACCAAACACGATCTTGATGAAACTTGGCCACATATTTTGTCTGATGCCGAACGAAGGTGCACTGACCGCATCAA
Source organism: Myxine glutinosa (assembly GCF_964187855.1). Lineage (NCBI taxonomy): Eukaryota > Metazoa > Chordata > Myxini > Myxiniformes > Myxinidae > Myxine > Myxine glutinosa. The sequence continues at coordinate 113,555,040 of NC_136271.1, forward strand.
AATCTAATAATAATAATAATAATAATTCATTTATTTTGTATAGCGCTTTTCCAGAAGCCCAAAGGCGCTTTGACAGAGTGGAAAACATAATGCATAACAATACATGAAAACAACAATTGCAAAAAGACAAGAATCAAGAAAACAAACAGCAGCGATATACGGCATATATATAAGACAAGAATCAAAAAGACAAGACAAGAATCAATAGGGAAATATTTAAAGCAAAAGGAGGGAGAAGGAGAAGAGATAGTCAGGGGTTAAATGCTGTGGGTTGAATGTTGAATGCAGCGTTGAACAGGTGGGTCTTTAGTGATGTTTTGAATGTGGTGAGTGAGGAGGAGTCTCTGATGGTGTGAGGTAGTGAGTTCCAGAGGGTGGGAGCAGCGATGGAGAAGGCCCTGTCCCCCCAGGATCTGAATTTGGTCCGGATGGAGGGGGTCAGGAGGTTGGTACCAGCAGAGCGGAGGTTGCGGGTGGGAGTGTGTCTGGAGAGGAGGTCAGCCAGGTAGGATGGGGCCAGGTTATGGAGGGCTTTGTATGTCAAGAGGAGGATTTTGTACTGGATTCTCTGGGGGATGGGGAGCCAGTGAAGCTTGTAAAGGACGGGGGTGATGTGGTCACGGGTCCGGGAATGAGTGAGTAGACGGGCAGCGGAGTTCTGAATGTATTGGAGTTTATTGGTGATTTTTGAGGGTGAACCATAGAGGAGGCTATTGCAGTAGTCCAGACGGGAGGTGATGAAGGCGTGGATGAGGGTTTCTGCAGCCGTGGAGGAGAGGGATGAGCGGAGACGGGCAATGTTTTTCAGGTGAAAGAAGGCTGACTTTGTGATCTGTTTAGTGTATTTGTCGAAGGAAAGGGTTTGGTCAAAGATGACGCCAAGATTCCGGATGTGAGGGGAGGTGGATACTGGGATACCGTCGATGTTGAGGGCAAAGTTATGGGTGGATTTTGTGAGCGTTTTTGGGCCAATGATGATTATTTCAGATTTATCACAGTTAAGCTTGAGGAAGTTGATTTGAAGCCAGGATTTTATTTCAGTGATGCAGTTTGTCAGGATAGAGTGGGTGTCGGTGGAGACGGACTTGGTGGAGATGAAAAGCTGGATGTCATCGGCGAAGCAGTGGAATTGGAGACCATGACGGCGGATTAAGTGACCGAGCGGGGACAGGTAAAGGATGAAGAGGAGGGGGCCAAGAACTGAACCTTGGGGGAGGGGAGCAGTGGGGGATTTGCAGTTATTGATGGAGATGAACTGGCATCTGTCAGAGAGGTATGATTTAATCCAAGAGAGGGCAGTGCCGGTGACGTTAAAGGTGGATTCAAGTCGGGTGAGGAGGATAGTGTGGTCGATGGTGTCAAAGGCAGCGCTGAGGTCGAGGAGGACGAGAATGTTGAGGTTGCCAGCGTCAGAGGAGAGGAGAAGGTCGTTGGTGATTTTGAGGAGAGCAGTTTCAGTACTGTGGTTGGAGCGGAATCCGGATTGGAATGTTTCATACAAGTTATTGGCAGAGAGATGATGTTTGAGTTGAGTGGCTACAGCGCGTTCCAAAACTTTTGACAGAAAGGGTAGGTTGGAGATGGGTCTGAAGTTGTTTAGGGTGTCAGGGTTTAGACCAGGTTTTTTTAGAATGGGGGTAACAGCAGCAATTTTGAGGGAAGGTGGGACGATGCCTGTAGACAGGGAGGAGTTTATTGTTGCAATGATAAGTGGAGAGAGAGCAGGGAGGGAGGCTTTGACAAAGCTGGAGGGGATGGGGTCAAGAGTGCAGGTGGCAGTTTTCATTCCTATGAGGAGTTCAGAGAGGTCAGTAGGAGAGATTGGGGAGAACCGAGACAGGGGATGGCAGGACAAGGGGGGGCAGGTGGTTGGAGGGGGAGCGGGTGCGGCGGTGGTCAAGCTGTTGTAGATGTTGTCAATTTTGCGTTGGAAGAAAGAGAGGAAGGAGATGCAGTTGTCTACTGTGAATGACTGGGTGGTGGTGTTCAGGGGGCGGAGGAGTTTGTTTATTGTCGAGAAGAGTGCTTTTGGGTTTCCGGAGCCAGAGTGGATAATTTGAGAGTAGTAGGCAGAGCGGGCGTCTTTGTAGTGTTGTATGTGGTCCTTGTAGGCTTGGGAGTGAACTGTGAGACCCGTTTTATTGCGGAGTCTTTCAAGTTGGCGAGCACGAGTTTTCATCAGGTGGAGTTCAGGGGTAAACCAGGGAGCAGAATGGGTGAAAGAAACTGTTTTGGTTTTTACAGGCGCAAGCTGGTCAAGGCAGGAGGAGAGAGTGTGGTTGTAGTAGTCAGTGAGGTCGGAAGGGGTGTGGAGGTCAATGAAGGGAGAAGTGGACATTTTTTCAGAGAGGGTGGATGAGAATGAGGTAGGTGAAAGAGCGTTTAGCTTACGGAAGTTGATTGTGCGATAATGCCTTGGTGTTGGGGCGGGGATGTTGATGGTCAGAGTGATGGCTAAGTGGTCAGAGAGGGTGAGGTCGGAGCCATAGAGATGGTGCAAATTTAATCCAGTGGAGCAGACAAGGTCCAAAATGTGACCACGGATATGGGTAGGAAAGTCGACATGTTGAGTGAGGTTAAAGCAGGTGAGTAAATCAGTGAAGTCAGTGGTTATTGTGGAGTCAGTGGAGTCCATGTGGATATTGAAATCACCAAGGAGGAGGATTGAGGGGGAGAGGGAACATAGCTGGGTCAGAAAGTAGGAGAAGTCAGACAGGAATGATGGGTGTGGTTTGGGAGGGCGGTAGACGACAGCCATGACTGACTGCGTGTGACCAGAGAGTTTTAAAGCCAGGTGTTCAAATGATGGAGCAGATGAGATGGAGATGAGGTTGGTCTTGATGTCTTGACGGTGGATAACGGCAATTCCACCACCTCGGCCCTCCGAGCGTGGTTTATTGACGTAGGAATATCCATTGGGTGTGGTGAGGTTGAGTGTGTAGTAGTCCAGAGGTTGTTGCCAGGTTTCGGTGAGACAGAGAAAGTCCAGTTTGTTATCCAGGATGTATTCGTTCAGGATGAGGCATTTATTGTTGAGGGACCGGGTGTTGAACAGGGTGAGCTTGATGTTGTTTTGAACAGCAGGGATGAATTCAGGTGATTTAGCCAGGGTTCGTAGGCAAGAGGTGCGATCGTGTGGGTTGCTGTGACCAGGTGCGCTGGGACGAAGAGTGAGAGTGCGCTGAGCCGACCAGAGGACGGGGATGGAGTGACCTGATTGCAAATAAACAAACTTGCGACCGGAGCCACGGTGAATGTACCTGGGTCGTCGGAGGAGTCCATTTGATTTGATGGCAGAGATGCATGATGGGGTGGAGCGGGTATTGAGCAGAAGAAGCCTTGCGGCGGAGTACTTCAGAGCCATGCCAGGCAGGAGCGAAGGGACGAGTACGAGGCCAAGGTCGAGGAGGCAAAGCGGCAAACGCAGCGGCAAACGCAGCGGCAAACGACTGCAGCCGCTAATCAAGACCACAGCGGCAAACAAGGCCATGAGGCCACCGGGAAACAAGGCCACGGCCACAATCAACGGGAGCGGGCCTTTCGAATTCCGTATTCCGTACCATCAAAAGCAGATTCCGTTATCCAGCCGGAGAACACGCGGCACGTGCGGGTGTGAAAAGGCAGGACAGGTGTGAGATGTCAGGTCAGAAAGGTAGAAGCAGACCCTGTACATCCATCCAGTCGGAGAAGCGGCGAATATGCAACGCCAGCGTCCTCTCGCAACCGAACCCCAATCTATGCTCATTAATGGGTTGAAATCAGGCCTAAAACAATAAAATAATTCCGCCCTAACCTATAGAGGGCATTGCATCACCAGAATAGCCCGCACTCGACCAAAAACATGACCTGGAACCGGTAAAAACATGTATCGCTGTATTCAGCAGAGAGGGGCTCACATTCAACTGATCACGGCCTGTTATAGATATGAGGGCTGTTATAAATACGGGGTTTGTTTGATTTTTGGGGCCTGGGTTTTGTCAATTTTTGCTAATGTTCAATTCGGAGATCACTTCGTCCAGCGTAATGCGACGGTTTTCCCTCAGCACGCGTCAACTCCTGCAACCATTTCTGGTGTGTCAGCTGTGTGAGGTTTTGCTAAATCACTCCTCCCATCAGTCATGGAAAAGAAAATGTGTTGTGTTTGAGTGGAAGATTTGAAACCCTTTGTGATTCTTCCCAATCTAAATCCTCTGTCTTTCTTTCTCTTCCTATCCTTCTCAATCAATGTCTCTCTCACCACACCTGTGAATAACCTCTTTTTCATCTGTGTTGAACCATCCTCCCAACAGAGACAACTCTATCTACATCTACATCTGTCTCAGACAACATGGACAAACTTTTAACCACTCATCTCAACTTGATTGACTGCAAGGAGGCATCTCTTCAGGACTGGTCTCCCATATCTATTGCCCCTGACATTAATTCAGCTTGGGAATTCTTCCACAAAATCCTGCTCTCTCTCATGCACAGAATCACCCCATCTGTCTTCAATTATCCTACCCTTCTTCCTGCCCATGGTACACTGAATCCAGTAATGAAGTAGTTGCTCTGAAACAACTTGTCTTCTCTTCCTGGAAGGCAAATCTGACCGAAAGCAATCTCAGTGCATTCCAAAAATCCACAATAAGCGAGTCCACTCTCAAGAGAGCCAGAAAACATCAATCCAACCTCAAGGATTAACTTTCACATTTATCTCCCCCCTCTAAATCCTGTTGGCACTTTGTTGAGTCTGTCTCTGATGCATGCTCTCCTTCCATCCCTTCCCTCTCTTTAAATGGCACCACAGCTGACAACTTGTGAGAAGGCCGAATGCCTCAATTTTTTTGCTTTCAAATCTTGTGTCCTATCCCCCCTCTCTCGGTACCCACTCCACCCAATCACACACAACCGCTCCCAGACTCTGTCTTTTGTACCCGAGAACGTTATTTCAACCCTCGACTACGATTCTGATACTGAACTGGACGGTATCACCTCACATGTCCTAAAAACCTGCTCTGTTGCTCTTGCACTTCCTCTCTCTGCCCTTTACACCCTGTTATTTGTACCAGGTAATCTTCCATCTGCTTGTAAATCTGCAAACATCTCTGCACTACATTAAGAAAAGAGGAAAACTGATCAGCTTTCTTACAATCATCAGCAAGGTCATGGAATCCATCAGAGTAGTTAATATGAAATCCTTCCTTTTCTCCAACAACCTCATCCCAAATCACCAATTTGGTTTCAGACCAGGTCACTCCACCTTGGACATGCTGCTTCTACTTACCCAACAAGCCCTCAATGTCAAACATGAGATCAGGGGCATCTCTCTGGATATATCTCATGTTTCTGATAGAGTCTGGCATTCTGTCTTACCCTCCAAACTGTCTGCCTATGGAATCCAAGGCCAATTCCACAATGGTTTGCTGATGTCCTCTACTCTCATAGCCAATGTGCGGCACTTGACGGAATCCTTTTATCTCCTCTCCCTGTCAAGGCTGGAATGCCCCAAGACGGTGTTCTCGGCCCATTCCTTTCCCTGATCTTCATCAATGATCTCTCTGACTCTCTGGAAAACCCCCTTTATCTATTTTCTGATGGTTCCACCCTGTGCAATGACATCCCTCATCCTTCAGACAGGCAGGCAGCAGCCTCTTCCCTCTCTTCAGACCATAAAAATATCACAAACTGGTCAAACACCTGGAATATGTGTTTCAATCCAGACAAATGTCATACTCACGATCTCTCTCTCTCTCTCTCTCTGAAAGGACCGTCTGGCAAACCCTCCCATCTACCTTCTTGGCAATCGTCTTGAGGAAGTTCAGTCATTCAAACTCCTGGGTCTCACTATAAGCCATGATCATTCTTGGGCAAACCACATTTTAAAATTGGTGTTCAAAGCCAGCTGCTGACTGGGCATCCTCCATCATACAAAGTCCTCCCTTGGTACACCTGAACTCCGATCCACCTACAAGGCCTTCATCCACAGTTTGATGGAGTACTGCTCTACCATCTGGGCTGGCTACCCTGCCTCGCACCTTGCTCAGCTTAATACAGTGGAATCCAAGGCTCTTAGGATCATTGGAATCTCTCACGCTGAAGCAGTCCATCACTTAGCCATTGCAGACAACTCTGGTGTTCTCTCTGTCTTTTGGGTCTTGCACCCTCTGCTATTGCCGTGCTTTGTCCTCCCCAGGTTTCTACAGGGCTCACACGGTCCACCATCAACCCCCTTCTGGTGAACCTACCAAAATCCAGGATTACTGCTCACCTCCACTTGTTTGTTCGTCTTTTTCCCCACCTGTGGAATCAACTTCCACATCCCTCTTCAATCTCATTCTTCCCTTCACGTCTTCAAGACAGATGTTCACCACCATGTCAGACTGTCCCCAATCCTAAAGCATGATCTTCTCGAAACTCAATAACCCCACCCAGTTCACCTCTCCTACCAATTTAACCTCCTTGGAGTTGACTTCTGTATCCATTTTGTCCACCCCTTGCATGCGTGTTTTGCGTCCTGTTTATGTCAGTACAATCCCGATCCGTTCACTGTACTGTACTAGCTCTTCCATGAGCCTCGACTTTGTAGGCAAAAAAAAACCCCATTACAAAACCCACATTACAGAACGAGTACAATCGATTATCAGCATCAAACAGCGCAGACCATGAATACAAATCCCATCAAGCGACAAACATTATCACGCAGAGCCAAGCCGTGCACCCTGGTCGACAGTATCACTGGAGGAGCTGGAATTGCTCAATGAGAAGCCTGGTGATGGCTTAACGGTTAAGATGGCTGGCTTGAGATCTTAGAGTCCTGAGTTAAATCCAGTCGTGCCATTGAAATAACAAGGTGGGTTCATTCAGCCTGTCATCCTTCTGAGATTGGTAAAACTAGGGCATGCCCGTACTATATCTATATCTAAAATTATATCCCCCCCTCTATTTACATGAAATGGTTTGGTTCATGAAATGTTTTGGTCCATTCGCAACGCCAAAGCGAACGGCGAACGCTTTACATGAAATGGTTTGGTCCATGAAATGTTTTGGTCCATTCGCAACGCCAAAGCGAACGGCGAACGGCTTGCGAGTACAGTGACAATCCCCCCGGGGTTTTAATTAGTTTTAAAACATCGTTTAACGCCAACATAGCGCCAACATACTATATATATGCCCGTACTATATATCTATCTAAAATTATATCCCCCCCCTCTATTTACATGAAATGGTTTGGTCCATTCGCAACGCCAAAGCGAACGGCGAACGGCTTGCGAGTACAGTGACAATCCCCCCCCTCTATTTACATGAATGGTTTGGTCCATTCGCAACGACCACAGAACCCCCCCCTCTATTTACATGAAATGGTTCGGTCCAAAGCGAACGGCTTCCGGAGTTTGGTAAAGAAATCGCCATCGCGTACACAAACGCGCAGGAAAGCGAATGAATCGCAAATTCGTTTTTATTAGTTTTAAAACATCGTTTAACGCCAACATAGCGCCAACATAGTTTGCAAACGTGAAATAAATGAATACGCTCTCAAATGTGCCATCCGAGGCAGAGTGTGTCCGCCACGTTCGGCACACGCGCTAGTTCGCTGCTCTCTGATTGGTTGAATCGTTTTTTGGACATCGCTCGGTAAGTAATTGTCCGATTAATATGAAACCTTGAAAAGGCACATCCTCGGGTCCCCAGCAATATACCTGGCAAGTTAAAAGTATATCGGACCCGTGGTTGTCGAGAAACAGCGGTCACAGACAAACACACAGACAGACACACACACACACAGAGATTGCTGGAATTATAGATAGATGAGTACCAGCTTACTGGTAAAAGGGGGAAAATTGCATCAGCGGCACAGCCGCACCTCCAGAAATAATGGATCCAAGCAAGTAGCCACAGGCTGCATACGAACCACCACACAATGAGCATCGCTGGGAGACAGGACAGACCAATGGGGAGACAGCCCTCCAGTTGGTTCGAACTACATGGAACAAGAATCCAAGGACCAAAATAACACTTGCCAGTGCAGTTTGATGCTGGTCGGTCCCTAAACTCAGCCTCTCGCCGGAACAATACAAGGCAGGAGAATCCAAGAGCTCAGGACTTTTTGCCCACGACTGGGGAAAGTGAAGTCAAGGATGAACCTGTGAGGCTGAATCTCCGAGAACGAACGGGTTGGTGACGTGGTGCAGTGGAGAACTGACGGGCTGTGGCGTTTCCCAGGATACACTGGCCAAACACATTCACTTTCTGTCTGTGGCGTTCATTACATCTAATTTGTTCACTTTGAACGCACAAGTACTCAACCATACGCCATCATTCCTTTATGGGAATGGTTTACTGACTCGCATATCACAATTTCTTCTAACACCTTAAAGCAGCTCTCCCTACAATGCGCACCACATCCTATATCCTTCTCTTCTTCCTCACCCTCCCCTTATTCACGTTGGGCCCAACCACCATTGGGACCTGCCAATACACCATCTTCCTCTCTCACTATCATTCTTAACTGCTTTTCCCCAGAATGATGAGGCGCCTGCCGTGTGTAGAATCATGAGACATTGACTGGCCAAGAGGGCTTACAAGTTAGGGGTAAGAGCTTTCTCGTGTGACACTGCTTGCTTGTAAGGTAGTGCCTTTGCCAATTCCTTGATAAACTGCTCGATCGTCTCTCCATTGATGAGACCATAATTTGTACGAGTAAAAGAGAGTTCTGCCCGACGTTTCGTTGTGGTCCGAGATTAGCAAGCATCCTATTTACAGTATCGCTCAGCCGTTTTGATTGACAGCAGTGGGGCATTGAGAGCATAGTACCCCATCTGGGGGGTTTAATTCGCCAGAAAGGTAAAACTGAGTTAGACGATGGACCCTGCCTGAATTAATCCTCTTAGTCTGCGCTTGTGGTTGCTTAGCAACACTTCGCGCCAGGAGTTATCTGCGGCCCGTCGGCTCCAGAAGTCATCAGCCAGGAGGTGGGTCCAAGAAGTCCTATCGCAACCCCCACCAAACCCATAACATAATGTATGTATGCTCTATGTCTCTGTTCTATGTCAGAATGTATGTATGCTCTAGGTCTCGCATATACCCATTGATTGCACAGCTGGTCTAACGCCACAACCACAATTGTAATTTTTTTTTTGTATACAGAATCGAGGCTCGTGTAAGAGCCAACACATTAAACATGAAAACATGCACAGACACATAAAACATACAAGGAAGGGAGCAGGAGACAAGAGGGGGAGAGAGAGAGGGGAGCACACAAGCACAACAGTAGAGAACAGGGACGTCGGTAGATATGTGGAAGGGAGAGGGCTGGGGGGGGGAGGGGAGAGGTACACGGTATAAAGAAAATGACCACCACTATGAATTACAGGAAAGAAGTTGGAGATTGAAAGAGGGGGATTTGGGGTGTTTTAACAGGGGTAGATCAAGGTTTTGGGTGGGGAAAGATAAATAGATGGTCGTGAACAGCTGTTTTAAAGATCTGGAGGGAGGAGTGGGATTGAAGAGTGTGGGAGTTTGGTCCAGAGGTGGGAGAAAAGATGAATGAAGGTGAGCAGAGAGTCTTGATTTTGGCAGTTTCACCAGAAGAGAATTGCTGGCAGATCTTGTGCGTCCTGCAGGAATATTTGGGGGACAGAGCAGGGGGAGCTAGGCCAGAGAGGAGTCGGTAGAAGATAGAAATACCACCAACCTGCCTGCGGTGAGCGAGTGAAAGGCCCTCAGATTCAGCTTCATCGTGGGAGATTACAGTGATTCGGAAAGCTTTGGTTTCTACAGTGTGATGCCGAGCTAGGTGTGAGGCAGGAGCACCAGCCCAGAGGGGAGAGCAGTACTCCATCAAGCTGCGGATGAAAGCTTTGTACGTGGTGAGGCACTCAGAGGTGCCAAGGAAGGACTTCGAACGACGGAGGATGCCCAGACGGCGACTGGCTTTGGAGGCCAGCTTGGAAATGTGGTTTTCCCAGGAAAGATCATGGCAGATAGTGAGTCCCAAAAGCTTGAGTGACAGAACTTCTTTAAGGATGGTTGAGAAAGTAGATGGGAGGGTTTTCCAGACGGTCTTTTCCGAGAGACACTGTGAGAGTGTGAGATTTGTCAGGATTGAAAGACATGTTCCACTTGTTTGACCAGTCTATGATTTTGTCGAGGTCTGCAGAGAGTGAAGAGGCTGCTGCCTGCCGAACTGAGGGGTGAGATATGGAGCGGCAAAGAGTCGAGTCATCAGCAAAGAGATAGAGAGGATTTTCCAGAGCATCAGAGATCATTGATGAAGAACAGAAATAGCACTGGTCCCAGAACACTGCCTTGAGGATCTCCAGCCCGGACAGGAAGGGGAGTAATTTGAGAATAAAATAAAAATAAACCAATCAGAATTATTACCAAATCGGAATAAACCAAAAGCCGATTTACGTCGAGTCTATTTGCGTCATTTTGATTGAATGCCGTTAACACATTATGGGGCAATAGTCAATTTAAGTCATGCGAGTCCAAAATAACATCGTTCAAAAATTAAGTACAGTACTGTTGTGCTTCTTGCGAAAAATTTCAATACAGTGGTGTGCGGTCTGCCAGTGCAACAGCAATGGCGCCCGCTGGTGGAGAACAGACAACATGGCAAGTGTTCAGTGGATGCAGTCGCTTTACCTCCCAGTCTCACATGTTTCACCCTGTGGTGAAGTGTACCACGTATGTCCATGATGTACTCGACCCTCGTTAGTGGGGCTTTGGCCATTATTAGTAACATGTAAAAGGGGTTTGAGATAACCCCCCCCCCCCCCCCCCCGTTAGTGTGGCAGGGTAAGTGAAGGTTAAGTTAAGTTGGTGTGACCAAATTTCTTTTCCTGGCAACGCATCCCTCTCCTCATAGCACAATGCACTGTATATGGGAATAATCATATTCGAATAACGTCACAATTTTTAGGAACACATGCACAACGTAAATCGGCTACTTTCTCGATATAACCACGACATATATATGCACAAGCATTATGCATATTGTTACTTCATGTGGGCACAACACAGGTTATTTTTTTATTTTTCGGGAATAGCCGAGGCAGCGGGGCGGGGTACCCCACGGGGCGGGGTACTCTGCCAGTTACAGGAACTCTTCACCACATCTCATCCACAGGTATTTCTTGCATTTCCGCGAGTCGAATTTGCATTCAGAAACAATTATGGTCAACCGCTTTGAAATTTCTCCCACCACCCCATCCCCTGCAATTTCCCATATTTTTCTCCTTTCGAAAGAAATGGTGACACCGACGGTGCCGATACCACTCCGTCCCCTCGATAACCGCATGGAAGTAACAATAATACCAGTGGTAAATGCACAAAGATGAACTACAGTTTTTGCAGTTGTAAAATTAAGAGCTGCGACGAAGATGTCAGTTTGTCTTTGTTCCAAATAAAGCAATTACTGGGACAACAAACAATGCAGTATTTCAAGTAACACTTGTATTACAACCTTTTTGTCCAAATCCAAAGCAAGGTATGCTGCAAGGACCTCAAATTCGAGATAATTACGGTTTTTAAATATTTCATGTACTCATTCTGTATCAAAATGCATGGTCGTGGTGGTTTAAGCTTGGCTTCCAAACTGCTTGGAGTAGCATGGGCAACAGTTTCACAAAAATGAACAGCTTCGGATCCTCAATTCAAACCACACACACAAACACACATATATCTTAGACTTAGAGCCCTCCCGCTAAACATATCCCTGGACTATCGTGTATATGCATTGTGCACAAACAGCTGTGAAGACTCCAGACATATTTTTGTCCCTAAACAAAAACACTGAGAAAAATTTAAAAAAAACAATAGAGCAAAGCTTTTTACACGCAATTATCAATGTGTAAAAGTGGTTGCAAATGACCATGCCAGCCTCAAGCAAAATGTCTAGACATGAGCTGTCTGCTGCCAATTTCGTAACAAAAATAACCCTCCATCCTGATCTCCACAAGTCTAGACAATATTCTTCTATAGAAAACTACAAAACCTTGGTCACCAAAGTTCACCTCTGCTCATTTTGAGGTTACCTTAACCTTAAACCCACCCCCGAACCATCATTATTTGTTCGACAAGACATTCATCATTATGAGCTGATCGCAAGACCAGCTGCCAAAAAAAATTCCAAGCCATTTACCCATTTCTTCCACACACAAAAATAAAAAATGTCCACAATCCATCCGGACTGGTTGCAGTAGTAACAAAACAGCACATGACGCAGAGCCTTGCCGGGGTATATAGATTACAGTAGATCTGAGCACCAGTGCAGACTCACGGATAGCAGTTACTACAGCGTTTCATATTCCATTGGGAAAGTGCGACGTCAACAAATCACGCAGTAAATTCCCACATCCATAAATTGTGAAAAATACATTGGAAATGGTTCGTATGTAGAAAAGTTAACCGGTCTCATCATTTTTATTCATTTGCATGACTACGAGCAGGATAACTGGCACGGTGATGCAGACAGACACACACACACACACAACCTTTTATGAGCAGTGGAGATGAGAAAAGTATGGCCCTCAACACACAGACACACACACACAGACAGAGACACACACACAGACAGACAGACACACACACACACACACACACACACACACACACACACACACACACACACACACACACACACACACACACACCTCTTCCCATCCCTTTGGAAACACGTGAGCAGGTGTACAACGCAAACAGGTGAACGCAGTCACCATTGTGCAGCCAATGAAGCAGTTCCTCATTCCCCTTGGTAACCGTTCAAACTGCAAACTTCCTTCAGGGTCAAGTCTGAAAGATGAAAATCTCCAACAGCAAAAATCTTGCAATTTAAGAGCACAAACAAAAAATGAAACTGCCTTTTTTTTTCTTCCCCGCCCCCCACCCGCCCCCCTTTTTATCAACACATCAAAGGTGAAACAACTTGTACGAGGATTTGTTTACACGATCAAATGCTAGCAGGTCACCACAAATGATACTCAAAATAGATGAATACGTTTAAACGTCCCAATGAACAGCAAGACAGGTAACTGGACACAATCTTGTTTATTGGGTCTCTCTGCCTTGCGTGCCCGCGTAATGCAGGGCAGCCAGGCAGGCAATACGCTCAGAGGGAGAAACAAAGAATAAGGGAAATTGCGGGAAAGGGGGGCGGGGGGGGGGGGGGTGGTGTGAGCAATACGGTGAGCAGAAGGGGTCGTTCCCATCTGCCAACATCATAGGTATCCTGCTCCGTTTGCACCCTGGGCAACCTACAATAAACACTCGACTCGCTCTTTCCTTCCTGGATGCAGAACAACAAGCCTTGGCTCCGAATCTCGGGGAGAGGGACACAGTCTTTACAATGAACCCAGCCAAAGGTACGGCAAAGTGACTTGTACTGCCACAAGTTTTGTACAAATGTTTTACATAATGCTATAAAAAAGCAAGACCCATAAGAAATGAAAAATCCCAAACCTTCATACTGTAAACAGCAGCTGAGGAGGGTGGGGAAGGGGAGGGATATATCCTAAATTGAGGACTTGTGGGCTGGGACAGGAAGGTCACCATGTCAGAGAAATGGAGCTCAGGGCCGTTAGGCTGGGAAAAGCAATGCCTGGCTCGGGAAGGTCCATTTAGACAAAGGCAAAGTCGAGGTCGAAATGCTTGTACTGGGACAGACGGGGGGAGGTAAAAGTGTGCCTGGGATGGGAACACCACACTTGGCCATGTTTGTCATCGAACGCCAAGCTTGGGGAAGAGAAGGGACGGCTCGTCCAGGCCAGACCCCGTTGCCCAGTGCATGGGAGAGTGTGAGGCCAGCCAAGCATGCCTACCCCGGGGAGGAGAACCGTTTTTCTCAGGGCTGGGAGCCGGCAGCAGCTGCCACGGGGGCAGCTACAGGTGTCCCGGGTGGTGGGAGCATGGGCTGAGATGATGTCAGACTGCCACGTGGCGAGTTCATCCCTGCCACAACGGTAAAAAGAAAGCAATTAGATTGCAGACCTTCACCAGGACTTGTTTTTATGGGGTGTTTGTATGGTATATATTGTGTTGGTGCAGTGTGCAGACGATGCATTTATGATGGTTGTTTATGTTGGTGTGACGGACAGACCGTTTCGGTTTTTTTGTATACATTCACTTTCCCAAAGTATGTATTTTATAGACGTATAAAATAGACTTGTATTTTATAGATACACGTATTTTATTGATGTAGGACGTATTGCTGTAGTACGTGCTTTATAAACGTGATCGGTTGAAAAAAAGATTACGTGCAATACTGGCTGAGCCACCACCAGGTGGAGCTTGTGGCCGACTTTAGCACATTATGTGTCGACAAGGCAAACCCAAATACAAATACAATACTTCCCCCTCCTCTGGTGAGGGTAAATATGTTCTCCATTTGCTCCATTTGCCAATTTGTGATACAAGTAATACTACAACCCTCCCACACCCTTCTCATTAAAGAATCAGCAATAATTGGTGGGCGTTTTTAAAGGTCGTCGATGGAGGCCATCTCTAAAATTTGGCTTCAATCGAGTAAATTTATCCCCCAAAAAATAAAAAATAAAAATAAAAAAAAACCCTCGATTTAAATTTTTTTTCAATCAACCCCGACAACATTGTATGCACATCGTTGACCAAAATGTATTAAATTGTCCTTTGATGGCAAAGTCAAATTTTAGGCTCAGTACGCACGACAATATAGCAAAGTCTCCGTAATCTCCCAAAATACGGGCAAAGATGGAAGATGATCAAGAGCAACAGAATGTAGGTTATATAGAGGGGTGTGCTTTACATTAAAGGAAATACAATCACAGAAATGCATTATGGAAACGACATAGTATTCATAGAATACTTAGTACTTACCCCACGTAGTCAACTTGGTGTGAGCCAACTCTGGTTTTTTTAAAGGGTTTTTTCATTTGAACCAATATGGCTGTCAGACCACGAGACCAATGACATCATAAATTCACATTCTCTAATATAATTGTTGTATAGCTAACGCTCAATCAATTTCAAACTGATCAGATAAAGTGTTGTACTTGTCGAATTATGATGTCATATAAGGCACCAATGACGTCATCATTACCAACACTTATTCCCCATGCAGAGTTCTTTACAATGAGTCACGTTTAAATTTTTCCCATGGAGCAGTTTCGGAGACAGAGGTGCAACGGTTTTTTGTTTTTTCAAAGATGGTGCCTGTACCACATGACCTATGACATCATAATCATTAAACAATTCTAAAGGAAGAGGCGCTCGCTCCTATGGTGAAAATTTCGACCAAGCAACAGTTGTAGAGAATTTTTTTTCATACTGATCGGATCAAGCGTTGTACTTGTCAAATTACGATATCATAAAGAAGGCACTGATGCCATAATCATCAACACTTATTCTCCATGGGGAGTACTTGACAATGCACCAAGCTTAAATTTTTTCCATGGAGCGGGTTCGGAGATAGAGGTGCAACGTTTTTCCAAGATGGCCATGTCCATACCACATGACCTATGACATCATAATTACGACAAATTGTACAGGCGGACGCCCTCCGATGGTGAAATTTTTGTGTCAATCGGACCAACGGTGCCCGAGAATATGCATCTATCTATAATTCCAGCAATCTCTGTGTGTATGTTTGTATGTTTGTATGTTTATATGTTTGTATGTTTGTATGTTTGTATGTATGTTTGTCTGTGACCGCTGTTTCTCGACAACTACCGGTCCGATATACTTGAAACTTGCCAGGTATATTGCTGGGGACCCGAGGATGTGCCTTTTCAAGGTTTGAAATTAATCTATCTATAATTCCAGCAATCTCTGTGTGTATGTTTGTATGTTTGTATGTTTGTATGTTTGTATGTTTGTATGTTTGTATGTTTGTATGTATGTTTGTCTGTGACCGCTGTTTCTCGACAACTACCGGTCCGATATACTTGAAACTTGCCAGGTATATTGCTGGGGACCCGAGGATGTGCCTTTTCAAGGTTTGAAATTAATCGGACAAGCAGTTACCGAGCTATGTCCAAAAAACGATTCAACCAATCAGAGAGCAGCGAGCTATCACGTGTGCCGAACGTGGCGAACAGACTCTGCCTCGGACGGCACATTTGAGAGCGCATTCATTTATTTCACGTTTGCAAACTATGTTGGCGCTATGTTGGCGTTAAACTATGTTTTAAAACTAATAAAAACTAATTTGCGATTCATCGTAACTGCGATATACGACCTTCCGGAGCTCCCGTGAGAGCGTGCGCCATTACGGATAGTAATTCAATTAAAAACATAAAAACATTGTCCCAATTCAGTCAGAGCGAAGGGCGTTGTTTTAAGCGAAGAGCGTTTTATTTTTCCCCTTAAATTCAGTCGCCGGACGGTGAAAGCTTTTTTTGGGGGGCAGCTACGTACGGCCAATCACAGGACACGTTGTTGTGTCGACGTGCCGTGTTGTTTTCCCTCGCGGTTTGGAATGTTTTTCCTTTTCATTTCTTTTCTCTTCCTTACGGAAGTACGGGCATTTCCTTAAATTTGCGATTCTTTCGCTTTCCTGCGCGTTTGGGCACGCTATGGCGATTTCTTTACCAAACTCCGAAGCCGTTCGCTTTGGACCAAACCATTTCATGTAAATAGAGGGGGGGGGGGGGGGATTGTCACCGTACTCGCAAGCCGTTCGCTTTGGACCAAACCATTTCATGTAAATAGAGGGGGGGGATATAATTTTAGATATAGATATCGTACGGGCATGCCCTAGTGTCTTTCAATCCTGACAAATCTCACTCTCTTACTATGTCTCTCCGAAAAGATCGACTGGACAACCCTCCCATCTACTTTCTCAACAATCCTCTCCAAGAAGTTCTGTCGCTCAAGCTTTTGGGTCTCACTATCTGCCATGATCTTTCTTGGGAAAACCACATTTCCAAGCTGGCCTCCAAAGCCAGTCGCCGACTGGGCATCCTCCGTCGTGCGAAGTCCTTCCTCGGCACACCTGAGCTCCTCACCACATACAAGGCTTTCATCCGCAGCTCAATGGAATACTGTTCTCCCCTAAGGGCTGGTGCTCCTGCCTCACACCTGGCTCGGCTTCACGCTGTTGAATCCAAAGCTTTCAAAATCCTTGGAATCTCCCGCGATGAAGCTATCTCTGAGGGCCTTTCACTCGCTCACCGCAGGCAGGTAGGTGGTCTTTCTGTCTTCTACCGACTCCTCTCCGGCCTTGCTCCCCCAGCTCTCTCTGTGCTCTGTCCCCCAAATATTCCTACAGGTCGCACAAGATCTGCCAGCAACCCTCTGATGGTTAAACTGCCGAAATCTCGGCTCTCTGCTCACCTTCACTCTTTCATTCCTCTTTTCTCCCGCCTCTGGAACAAACTCCCACACTCCCTTCAATACCACTCCTCCCTCCAGGTCTTTAAAACAGCTGTTCACCACCATCTCTTATCTTCCCCCATCCAAAACCTTGATCTTTTCTACCCCCACTAATTCACCCCAGATCCACCTTGTTTGAAATTCCAACTTCTTTCCTGGAAGTCCTGGCAGTGTCCATATGTTTATACCTCTCCCACCCCCCCCCCCCCCCTTCACATGCCTCCCCCCAAAGCCCTCTCCCTCCCACAGATCTCTCGATGTCTCCATGTCTCTCGGTCCCTGCTCTCAAATGTTGTGTTTGTGTCCTTCCCCCTCTCTCCCCATCTTGTCTACCACTCCCGATGTTATTTGTTTTATGTGTCTGTTTGTCTTTCTGTGTGATTAATGTTCGCTCTTTCACGAGCCTCGATCTTGTATACAAAAAAAAAAAAAAAAAAAACTTCGTTCGTCGGCCGGTACTCAGCTCCGGCCTCAAAAAGGGCTGTGGGATGCCTGGTGGCCGTGGAACGGGTCCCACAGTTCGGCCAATGGCCCGATCGTCGGCGGGAGTAAGATGGCGCCGAATCGCTCTTCCGTCAAGTCCCACTCCGTTTGAACCGCCACAAGCCCCACGAAGCGTCGCTTTCTGGCTCCTCTTCGACGGCTGCGACAATCTATTCCTTGATAGTGCCAACAGTTCACAAAGGCTCCAAAATCACTCCACAGCGTGCCCGGGCACGAAAACGCAGCCGTTCCCTCACGCGACGAATAACTAAGAGAGCGAGCAAGGGGAGATGTCGTCTTCTTCTCTCTCAAACATTCGACCTCTGAAATCACCCCTGACCAATCGCCGAGCTTCGTCAACACCACTCCATGTCCCCTGGACCAATCTCGACTCTCGGGGTGTGGTCTCTCGTTACGAGTTGTCGGGGCAGAGTGTAGTCTCTATTGGCAATGTCGGTTGTTGTGGTTTAAGGGACCAAGTGAATGTAAAACCGGAAGGGAAAATCACAGGAAGCATTTACACACGGGAATTAATCTTAAGCCCTGTCTTGTTAACACAAAAACCACGCCCCTTATGGCGACATGCAAACACTTAACCTGACAGGTTCCCTACTTATTACATCTGGGTTCTTCTTCACGTCCAAGGTCCAAGCTAAAACCTATACATTCCTATCTCCATTATGGTATTTCTTCCCTACCCCCACAAATGTAACAATATGAATCGCCCTTTTAACCCAAATCAATGATCGGTGACTTATTCTGTTTAACCCCTTCTACTATTTGGAATTATTTTTTGTAACTCAATGATTTCACGAATTGGCCTTATCCTGTCATAGGACAGCTAATGATGATAATCTTTGCGCCATGAGAGCTACTCAATCGTGATTTGGTTCACTTTTTTGCAATCCTGCAGGGGCACAATGCATGTCTCGATTGAGCTACCTGCAAAATAATAAATGAAATGGAAAAATTGTTTTTACAAGTTTGAGGTGGGATTGACGATATTATTTTATTTTATTCAGTCTATCATTCAGTTTTATCAAGCCTGTAACTGGCATCCCAGAATCCCGCAGATCCTCCATCACACTTCAACAATGTGCTCCAAGGCGTGGCATTCCACCAATCCCATTTCAACATTTTTAGGCCCAGAATACACCCTATTTTTGCACCGTGTCTGTGTCCTTTTCTCTTGCGTGGTATTCCAAATCGCACTGATGCTTGCCTTGCACCCCGATATCTCATTATTAAAGGTTTTATGTCATGACAGAGTTTAGTATCTTGCCCAAAAATGTCGGCATTCTCTTCCCTGAAGGGAATTCTCAATGGTTTGTTAAGTTAGTTTGGCCTGTAGTCTTCACTTCATAACATTCCCCATGGTGAATTTGAGGATTACACGGGTCTTCATTACCATGATGGGGGTTCTACTCTAACAGCAAATAAACATTCCTCACTGAACTCCATACATTTTATTCGTCTTGGACATGGCGTGATGAAAGAAAGCAACAAAATCCATTCCAAGGCCATGTACAGAAGGTATCTGTTCAAATCAGACCAAACATCTGGGCAATTCTCAGCTGGAAAGCAGCGACTTGTCATTTCACCATTGGTAGTATAGTGCGGTAGAAGATACTATAGAAAAAGAGGGTTTTTTAATTGAGTTTCATATTCATTCATTTGAAGCGCATTGCATTTTACCTTTGCAAACTCGCACAAAACCTCAAATATATTTTATAAACATACGGGTTTGCCTTTTTGAAAAGATCAGGAGCTTATTGCTGTGTAACCACCTTTAGTGGTATTTAAGAGGAGGCTGTGTGGACGTCGTATTTAAGAAAAAGTGATTTGTACATTGCTGCATCTACAGACAATGGATGTTTGAGCTGTGTTGTCTTACAGAAGTATGCATGTTCCATGGCCTCACGGGGAGGGAGTCTGGTCTGGTGATCATAACGCAACAGCTTGTCCAGAAAGTCCAATGCCTCCGGGCTCACCAAATGTTGATTCTCACTGTGTACAAAGCGCTCCCAGCGCTTCCGTGAATGCCTGCGATGAAACACATGTACCTTATCACCACATAATAAACAAAATCACAACTTTGGACTCTCCCAGATTCCAGAAAAAAGGGGAAAAAACACGAGTCAAAAAATAAATAAATAAATAAACGTTCATCTGATATGCAAGTCAACTGAAGTATCAACAGCAACAACAAACCAATGACAAATGCAGCAAATTTGCGCAATAATATGAAAAGCATTTCTAGCTGAACCAAGTGAGGATACAGAAACATTATTGCACGAGGACAAGCAAAACAAATTCAAGCCAAAGAGAAACGCTTCCTGAAAAAAAAAAGATAATAGATAAAAAGGCATGAACCACCTTTAGAGGCCATTTTTCCCCGCAGAGCAGGGTTTGGCCTTTTTGGGGCACCCTGGTCCCCTTTTTGAAGCAATGTTTTATGGCCGGATGCCCTTCCTGCCGCCAACCCTGTTAGTCCCCTCTTGCGACACACAGGGAATTACCAGTGACCTGGTACTCAATTTGCCGACCTCG
Source organism: Myxine glutinosa (assembly GCF_964187855.1). Taxonomy (NCBI): domain Eukaryota; kingdom Metazoa; phylum Chordata; class Myxini; order Myxiniformes; family Myxinidae; genus Myxine; species Myxine glutinosa. Next base: position 113,575,398 of record NC_136271.1, read on the forward strand.
GAAGGATGACAGGCTGAGTCAACCCCCCTGGTGTTAATTCAGCGATAAACCGGGATTCAAACCCAGGATCCTAGGATCCCAAGCCAGCACCCTAACCGCTAAGCTAACACCAGGCTAAGCCAATAGATAAAAAGGCATGACACCTTGAAAAAGCATTTAAATATTTTTCGGTTGTTTCACTAGTGGTTTCACTAGTAGATGTCCACTAGTAGATGGGAAGGTTGTCCAGTCGGTCTTTTCAGAGAGACGTCGTAAGAGTGTGAGATTTGTCAGGATTGAAAGACATGTTCCACTTGTTTGCCCAGTCTGTGATTTTGTCCAGGTCTGCAGAGAGTGAGGAGGCTGCAGACTGCCGATCTGAGGGATGAGGAATGGAGTGGCAGAGAGTGGAGCCATCAGCAAAGAGATAGAGAGAATTTTCAAGAGAGGCAGAGAGATCATTGATGAAGACCAGAAAAAGCACAGGGCCCAGAACACTGCCTTGGGGAACTCCAGCCTGAACAGGAAGAGGAGATGAGAGAAACCCATTCAGGGCCACACGTTGACTACGACTAGAGAGGACGTCCGCCAGCCATGCGTGGAGATTTCCATGGATACCAAAGGAGGAGAGTTTGGTGAGCAGAGCGGGGTGCCAGACCGTATCGAAGGCACGTGATATGTCGAGGGAGACAGCTCTAATTTCCTGTTTGGCATTGAGGACCTCCATCCATTGTTGAGACAGCAGAAGCAGCATGTCCAGAGTAGAGTGACCTGGTCTGAAACCAAATTGATGATCAGAGATCAAGCTAATGGAGAAGAGGAAAGATTTCATATCCGAAGCAATGATGGATTCCTTGACTTTGCTGATAATTGGGAGAAGGCTGATTGGTCTGTAGTTGCTAGGATCTGTTTTTGCACCTTTTTGTGTGAAGCGGTGATGTTGGTTGATTTCCAAGCAGATGACAGTTGACCTCCTTGATGCAATTAGATGAGAAAGTAAGCAAAAATGGAAAATTCAAGATGGCCGCCATAGCTCAAAATTGCTACTAACAGGGGTCGCACTTAACTTAATTTTGTAGACTTAGAAGATGCAGTAGTTTTAGATGCTGCTTAATTTGTATTACTCAAATGAAGTTGAGTTCAGATTCCCATGTCCCACAGCAGGTAGGCTCATGAATGATTTGGCTGTCTTGACTGAGGGTCTTGGTGCTACATGGGCACAGTAGTGTTGATTTGGATCTGGTCGTGATTGAGTACCTTGGTTAGGTAGGATGAGTAAGAGTTTATGAAGGTACAATTGGAGTACTTGAGCTTTTTTTTCAAATTGGACTTTTGATTTTGGTAATGGTACCAAAACAAAATGGCTGACTCCTTTCAAAAGGTACCACTTGATACTTAACATTCACAAGCAAGCGCTAGTAGACAAGGCAACTTCCTTAATGTCCATCTGAAGGACGCCGGCCGTACTCACTGTTGCAGCACCAGGGAGACGCTTTATCGTGATGCTGGGAAACGAACCCAGATGACAGCTCAAAGCCACGTGCCCGAACTGAGCTATCCTGGTTAAATGAATGCTTGCTCCCTGAAGTAAAGAGACTAAAGTAGAAAAATGTACAGCAGATGTGAGAGAAATTTTTGTTTTTGTTAGGGTGTAAAGTGCAGCAGGCCATTGCTGAAGAGCTGTACTGCACCCAGGTGACCCTCAATTTCTTTGACCGCCTGGCTGCTGTTGGTGTCACCCGTGACAATGGCCGACTGGTCAAACGGCTTGATGAACCTTGTGGGGATTTTCTGATTTCAGACAGACTACGAGAGGTGATGCAACATGAGCGGCCATCGATTTATATATTATATATATATATATATATATATACATATACAAAAATTGCATATATTAAAATATTATATCTTCTCCCCCCCCACCCCCCCTTCCCTCCTTTCATTTCCTCTCCCATATATAATCCTTCCCTTCCTTATCCTTGCTTCCATCTTTTTCAAAATACCTTTCATTTTCACCCCACTTCTCCCACATTACTGTCCCGACCCTTCACTTATTTTAACTTCAAAAAAGAAAATTCAAAAATGGTTCACTCGCCTTGTTAGATTTGTCCTTTTTGTCCAACTTTTCCCAATGAGGAACCTCTTCAAAGTCTTAACCATTTTTATTCTCCTTCCCTGTCTCAAGACTCCACACTATCCACAAAATCACAACTCAGTCATTTCAGTCCTTCACTTATCCATGAGCATCAAACAATGCATGAAAATCTTTCAAAAGATGAAGATAAAATTAGGATCTGCAATTGTGTGTTGGTGATGCTGAATATTATTACGATGACGCTGACGATTATGACGTTTTCTTCCTGCAGATGCTTTTGATGCCCGATTCTGAGCTCGCGGAAACCTACAGTGAAAGGGAGAAGAAAGAGTTCCTCTACGTGCTTTTCCGCCACCTGTGCCTTGGTGGTGTTGTGTGTCAATTTGAAGATGTCATTGATCCTTACTTTGATATTACCAAGGATATTTACAAAGAACTCATTGGGTCAGCACTTTCAAATATTATATATAAGCTCCCATACAGAACTCATGCTTACGTCTTTTCCCCAGATGTAGTCAAGGTTACAAATGAGAAATTTCAGAAAGCTTATTTTTTACTGATAGTAAAAAGAACATGTGCTGTAATTTGTTTTAATTTGAGAAACAATGATCTTACACGGGCAGCTGAGTATGGAAGTGAAATGAAAATGGACGGTATGGGAGTTCTGGTCATCATTAATCTGGTTTGTCAAAAGTTGCTCTGAGTATCACCGTGGGTGATGTTGTGATGGATCACAATTGTAGTCAGCATGGTGTCGAGGAGGGTGAGGAGGCTTGAAGTGACAAGTTGTCACCTGTATTATTTGGGGATTTTCAGATAATTGCAGAATGGAGAAAATATTTCACTGTATTTTATTCCTTACAGTGTTGTGAAGGATTCAGATACCAAGTCAATACGGATTACATCTGCTGTATATCGAATTACTGCTTACGTAAGTATCGAATGAAAGCAACACATTCTTGATAAGCACTATAATCACGAAAAGGATGTCCGTAGAACTACGGTATACAAAACCTAACAAATCTATAATAATAATAATAAACATACACAACATGACCAAAAGTATGCGGACACCTCTTATAATTAGTGGATTCGGCTGTTTCAGCCACACCTATTCCTGACAGGTATATATGATCAAGCACACAGCCATGCAATCTCCATAGACAAACAATGTCAGTTGAATGGGCCGGACTGACGATCTCAGTGACTTTCAACGTGGCACCGTCATTGGATGCCACCTTTCCAACAAGTCAGTTTGTAAAATTTCTGCCCTGTCAAATGTTAAGTGCTGTTATTGTGAAGTGGAAACGTCTAGGAGCAACAACAGCTCAGCTGCGAAGTGATGGGCCACACAAGATCACAGAAAGGGACCGCCGAGTGCTGAAGCGTGGAGCGCGTTGAAATTGTCTGCCTTCAGTTGCAACACTCACTACCGAGTTCCAAACTGCCTCTGGAAGCACCGCCAGCACAAAAACTGTTCGTCGGCAGCTTCATGAAATGGGTTTCCATGGCCGAGCAGCCGCACACAAGCCTAAGATCACCATGGGCAATGCAAGCGTCGGCTGGAGTGGTGTAAAGCTCACTGCCATTGGACTCTGGAGCAGTGGAAACGCGTTCTCTGGAGTGATGAATCACAATTCACCATCTGGCAGTCTAACGGATGAATCTGGGTTTGTCGGATGTCAGGAGAACGCAACTGCCTGAATGCATAGTGCCAACTGTAAAGTTTGTTAGAGGAGGAATAATGGGCTGGGGCTGTTTTTCGTGGTTCCGGCTTGGCCACTTAGTTCCAGTGAAGGGAAATCTTCACGCTGCAGGATACAATGACGTTCTAGACAATTGTGTGCTTCCAACTTTGTGGCAACAGTTTGGGGAAGGCTCTTTCCTGTTTCAGCATGACAATGCCCCCTTGCACAAAGCGAGGTCCATACAGAAATGGTTTGTTGAGATCGGTGTGGAAGAACTTGATTGGCCTGCACATAGCCCTGACCACAACCCCATCAAACACCTTTGGGATGAATTGGAATGCCGACAGCGAGCCGGGCCTAATCGCCCAACATCAGTGCCCGACCTCACTAATGCTCTTGTGGCAGAATGGAAGCAAATCCCAACAGCAATGTTCCAACAACTAGTGGAAAGCCTTCCCAGAAGAGTGGAGGCTGTTATAGCAGCAAAGAGGGGAGGGCGAGGGGGGCGGGGGGGGGACCAACTCCATATTAATGCCCATGATTTTGAAATGAGATGTTCGATGTTCGGGTGTCCACATACTTTTGGTCATGTAGTGTACGTGCAATACCCCTGGGTGCTCAGCTGGTAGAATAAACAGTATACTACACTGACTAAAGGTATTTTAAATCAATTTCAATGGTTGCTAGAAGGCAGGGCAGCAGGTAGAATCATACTAACATAATCATAAGACTTTAAACAAACAAACAAAAGATACCTATGTTTGTGGGGCAGGTTCACCTGTCCTCCACCTTACCCCCCTCCCCCATAGTCTACCTTAGATCCCGATTTTTAAAAAATTATTTTAACAAACTTTGGTACATCATGGGTAATGAAGGTTGTGGTCGAGTTTCATCGAAAAGGAAAGGAAATACCTATTTTGGGGGGGCAACCCCCTCCCACATACACCCCCAAAGGGGAGGACTTTTCTTTTTAACGTCGTGAGCAAACTTTAGTCAAAACATAATAATTTTATTTGTGCCAAGTTTGGTCACAATCCCATCAGCGGTTTCGGAGAAGATGTTGCAAGTGTTTACGGACTGGACGGACGGACGAGGTGCCATCGCATAAGCTCATCTGAACTTAGTTCCAGGTGAGCTAAAAATTGAGACTCATGGTGGTGCAATTGCTGAAACCTCGTTGCATTTACTATTGCGGGTTCGATTCCCGTAGCTGCTCAGAACCCTGGTCCGCAGAGGAGATGGGCACCACTGGGTCTATTTCCCCTTTCGAAACACCATTATGGATTTCCAACAACTTTTATATGCTTATGACCTCCACTATCTCTAACACCGTTGTAATCATTCCATGTGATGAAATCTTTTTGCAGGACAAACATGGAAGTTGCTATCCATCTCCACGTGAGCATGAACAAAACTTTGCTTACCTCATACTTGATCCAAGCAAACATCAAGCAACTGTACTCTACCATTGTTACGGGACTAAAACCGGTTGGTAATATGTTACCTTGGGTTGGCGGTGAGAATATTTGAGTTAACGCTAACAATATTGCCAACAGATTGAAGTTACCGGGTGTTAAAGCCAAAACAAATGATAGAGTTGAAACTATCTACAAACCCGAGTTCTTCACCCGGTTAAAACCATTGAAGAAGTTCCACAATTGTTACATTTTCCCATTCCGAAGGGACAAAAGAGACTATTATAATTGGTCTGTATGTCAGATCTACTGTGATCTATATGACCTAGGGAGGCTCTGAATTATTAAATCTATAACTCTTCTTCTTTCTTGTTTCACTCCAAACTCGATTAAAATTTGCACTTGCTAAAAAACATTTTCTGCTACTTAATTGTATTTTTGTTTTATGTCAGAAAATATATATTTAATGATGAAATTTGGTTTGTTATACTGCACTTCACTTCTGTATCTTTGCTCGATTCATGTTCATTAAACTGTTTCCACTTCTGGCCATGATTCATATTATTCTCAGAAATGAAAATTTGAATGCTGTCCGAAAGCAGTGAACGTCTTCTGAGAAGATGAAAACACCTATGGTGGTGATATGTGACAAATTGGCAGGGTGTGCTGATCAAGCTTACACACCGTCAATCCGATGTAGGCCGGCGCACGCAATGATGTCTCGCCCTTCATTCAGAGCACCAGGGTGACGGTTTATAGTTGGCTCGAGGTTCAAATCCATGCTGGACATTTGAGACGAGTGTGCATATCTCCAGGCTATGTCGATAGCCCTTGAAACAATTAATTACCTGTGACTTTACTTGTTTAAAACGTCTCAATCATGCTGCTCACACCCTTTGTAAATGGTGCTCACGCAGTTGTACACGACACATATTCTCACGTGGTTGCAACTTCAGTATGTTCATGATGATACTGTTCACCACAGTTTTTTTTTGTTTTTTGTTTTTAATACAAAATCGAGGCTCGTGTAAGAGCTAACATTAATCACCAAAAAAAAAAATAACCGGACATATAAAACATACAATAAAGGGAGCGGGAGACAAGATGGGGAGAGAAAGGGAAGCACACAAGCACAAAAGTAGAGAACAGGGACATCGGGAGATCTGTGGGAGGGAGAGGACTTGGGGGGTGGGAGGCGTGGGAAGGGGGTGGGGAGAGTGGTGGGAGAGGTATAAAACACATGGACACAGCTAGGACTTCCAGGAAAGGAGTCGGAATTTCAGAAAAGTGGATCTGGAATGAATTAACGGGGGTAGAAAAGATCAAGGTTTTGGATGGGGGAAGATAAGAGATGGTGGTGAACAGCTGTTTTAAAAATCTGGAGGGAGGAGAGGGATTGAAGAGAGTGAGGGAGTTTGTTCCAGAGGTGGGATAAAAGAGGAATGAAAGAGTGAAGGTGAGCAGCGAGCCTAGATTTTGGCAGTTTAACCATAAGACGGTTGCAGGCAGATCTTGTGCGACCTGCAGAAATATTTGGGGGATAGAGCCCTGAGAGAGCTCGGGGAGCAAGGCCGGAGAGGAGTCGGTAGAAGACAGAAAGACCACCAACCTGCCTGCGGTGAGTGAGTGAATGGCCCTCGGAGTTAACTTCATCGCGGGAGATTCCAATGATTCTGAATGCTTTGGTTTCAACAGCGTGAATTCGAGCTAGGTGTGAGGCAGGAGCACCGGCCCAGAGGGGAGAACACTTCCATTGAGCTGCGGATGAAAGCCTTGTATGTGGTGAGGAGCTCAGATGTGCCAAGGAAGGACTTCGCACGACGCATGATGCTCAGTCGGCGACTGGCTTTGGAGGCCAGATTGGAAATGTGGTTTTCCCAGGAAAGATCATGGCAGATAGTGAGACCCAAAAGCTTAAGTGACAGAACCTCTTGGAGTGGGTTGTTGAGAAAGTAGATGGGAGGGTTGTCCAGTCTGTCTTTTCGGCGAGACATAGTAAGAGTGTGAGATTTGTCTGGATTGAAAGACATGTTCCACTTGTTTGACCAGTCTGTGATTTTGTCCAGGTCTGCAGAGAGTGAGCAGGCTGCAGACTGCCGAACTGAGGGATGAGGTATGGAGCGGCAGAGAGTGGAGTCATCAGCAAAGAGATAGAGAGGATTTTCCAGAGAGGCAGAGAGATCATTGATGAAGACCAGAAATAGCACAGGTCCCAGAACACTGCCTTGGGGAACTCCAGCCTGAACAGGAAGAGGAAATGAGAGAAACCCATTCAGGGCCACAAATCTACCAAAATCTATCAAATTCAAAATCTATCAAATTCAGTTGTAATCTATCAAGGATATTTTTTCCAAAAAATATTAAATGTGGATTTATTTAATCACTTATGACGTCTATATTAATCGAAGGAGCTTTGTCTGCTCTCTGTCTGTCTGTCGTGCTATAACTTGAGAACGGACTATTGGATTTCAACGAAACCAATGGTGGTGGATGCAGGGAACTCACAGGAAGGTTTGTGATGCAAAAAGAAAAGGAAATAAGGAAGGTTTGTGTATTGGTACATGGGCATATGTGGCAAAAACTGCAATCACCAACTTGTGATGCTGGCTATTCCCACACATAGGGCAGGATCTTCCAAGAATCATTTTTTGTTGTTGATCCACAGGTTAGCCATCAGAACTACACTACCAGTCAAAAGTTTTAGAACACCTCAATTTTTGCAGTTTTTGTTGAAATTTACACAGTTTAATGTCCAGTGAATAACCTGAAATGGTACAAAGGTAAGCAGTAAACTGCTCGAGGTTAAAAAAAGAAGTTTAGGTTAGCAAAAACGGGGAAATAATGTAAATTGCACAGTTATATTGTAAGAAAAAGGCCTTCTTCAGGGAACAAGTAATGGGTTAACAACTTACAGCTGTTCTGCAGCAATGTAAGTAAATTAAGCCTTGAAAGTTGGTGCAAACAATTCTTACAGGTGTCCCAACCTCTACTGATTACTTCATTACAAACCCCCTGTCTGTATGAAAGCAGTATTGGAACAGACTGTTATTACACCCTCAAGCATTATTTGGACAATGTTGCACAGCGGGAAGTAGTATATTGGAAACTGGAGGAAACTCGGACAGGAAGAGGTCTGGCAGACCCAAAGCCACAACAGAATCAGAAGACAAGTTTCTGAGAGTCAACAGCTTGCGTGATAGGCGGCTCACAGGACAACAGCTTCAAGCACAGCTTAACACTGATCGAAGTAAGCAAGTCTAAGTTTCAACTGTGAAGAGAAGACTTCGAGTTGCAGGTTTGAGGTGCAGCTTAACACTGGTCAAAAAATTGAGGTAATCTAAAACTTTTGACGGGTAGTGTATGCCGAGGAAATGAAAAGCTCCGTTCTTTTAAACATTTAGGTGAAAGGCAGAGACGAGGAGTGTCCTGCCATAGCCTGGCCGTGCCCAATACGTACCTAATCAAGGCATTACAGAAGTTTGGCGCCATTGGACCTCACCCCTTATAACTGGAAGAGAAGACGTGATATTAATAGTACGTACAGTACTCAGTATATTGATTACTTTCTCGAGCAAATAGATTGATTGCTTTTATGTAACTAGATGGTATTCATAGAATACTTACCCTGCGCAGTCAACTTGTTGCGAGCCAACTCTTCTGTTTTTGAACATTTTTTTTCTTTGATCCAATGTGGCTGCCAGACCATGTGAGCGATTACATCATAAATTTATATTCTTTAATATAATTGTTGCATAGATCACGCCCAATACATTTCAAACTGATCAGACTAAGCGTTGTCCCTGTCGAATTATGACGTCATAATTATGGCATCAATGACATCATCGTTAACAACACCTATTCCCCATATGGAGTTCTTTACAATGAGCCATTTAAAAAAAAATTCCATGAAGCGTTTTCGGAGATATAGAGGTGCCACTTTTCTCGATTTTCCAAGATGGCGTTTGTACCACGTGACCTATGACGTTATAATTATCATTAAAAAATTCTGCAGGAGGAGCCGCACATATTCTGATAATTTTGTGTCCATCGATCTAACAATTGCAGAGGAATTTTTTTTATTCATACTGATCAGATCAAGTGTTGTACTTGTTGAATTATGACGTCATAATTAAAGCACCGATGACATCACCATCAACATATCTTATTCCCCATGGTGAGTACTTGACAATGAACCATGTATCAATTTTTTCCATTGAGCGGTTTTGGAGATATCGAGGTGTAACGTTTTTCCAAGATGGCGTCCGTACCGTGACCTATGACGTCATAATTATGAATAAAAATATTCTACAGGAGGAGGCGCTCCTATGGTAAAATTTCATGTCAATCGGACCAACAATTGGCGAGAAAATGAATTTTTAAAATGCAGACACGTATGAAGTACAGCACACGGCACACTTACGTACTTGAATGCTTAACCGCGCTTTTCGCTTCGCGATTACTTGTTACCGATGCCACCTAAGGTGGGCAGAGGTCATGTTTTCACCCCTCTTTGTCTGTCTGTGAGCAGGATTTTTAAAAAACGATTCTTTACGATCGAGTGACAGGTACAGGCTGAACAGCACAATATCTCAACAAACAAGGAGCTAATGCTCCAGGTACTCTGCCTTTTGGATGGTATGAGGAATACGTGTGTAATACGAAAGCTACATGTCGAACCGTTTTTGAAATATTGCGTACACAAGCCAAGTTAGCGAGATGGTTGTCATGGCAACATAATTCAGCCAATCACAGCCGTGATCTAATCAGGTTGAGATAATGTCATGAGGAATGAGCAAGACCGCTCCTTTTTGTATCGTGATGATGCGTAGGTAGTATGGCAGATAGGTGCAGGAATTGTGCCTTTGATGATACAAGCGTGGCATTTGGCACACAGTCAGAGTTCGTCCTAAGGAAGATATTTGGCTATAGGGCCATCGCAGATTTGTCCTTTTTTGAAAAATGGCCGCCATTGTTGTCACAGGACAAATCTGCGATGGCCCTATAGCCAAATATCTTTCTTAAGGCATACTCTAACTGTGTGCCAACTCTCGTGCGTGTATGATCAAAGGCACAATTCTCCCAAATACTTCACCTATCTGCCGTACTATAGGGGGTCCGAGACCGTTTCTCGGCTATTGGGAACAATCCTGGAATGGTCGCCACTCCGACGTAGGATACCTGAATGGCTCATTCATCCCAGCGAGCTGGTACTCATTTTGCAGACCTCGGAAGGATGTCAAGCTGAGTCAACCCACCTGGTGTTAATTCAACGGTATGACAGGGCTTGAACTCACGATCCTAATATCTCAAAGTAGCCACCTTCGAATGAGCCATCAAACTACCCACCTTGGGGACGGATTCGGACGATAATGGGTGGACAGGTTGGATGTGTGACAAAGACGAATCGATTCGATTTTGGTGAAGATCCGAATCCAGATCCGACCACTGACGATCGGTTAACGGTTAGAATACTTGCCCCGACTCCGGTACTCTTGGAAGTTCGTGGGTCGAACCCGGCCTATAACCAGCCGAGTCATAGCAAAGACTTTTAAAATGGTATTCAGGTGCTAATCCCGGTACTTGATACCGTTCGGACAGAGCAGCCATAGGTTGGCTACCATAGCGCACGCAGGCTTTGCTGTGCGTCAAAGATTCTTGCACAACAATATCAGGGAACATGATTGTATTATTACGTGCAGGTATTAATATCATTGTTATTTTAAAAGCAAACGCCATCATGTTGTTTCGACCAATCAACAGCGACAGGTATTAAACGTTCTTTTCAAACGAGCGCAGGGAAGGATTTGTGGTCGTTTTATTCGTTCGCATTTATCAAGATGGAACATTATTTTAAATATTCACCAGACATTCGAGGAAAGGTCCTGAAAATGTCGTAAATCGGTGTCTGTTCAATTTGTGCTCATTTAGTAATTAAAGCGGGAAAGGCAACTCGATGTTGATAATTCAAAGTGTTCGTTAATGCGTTCTTTTTCAGGTTTGTTGGAGTTGCCGTTAACGACCGTTTCGTCGGTTATCATCGTCGTCCTGTTTTTCACGTGATTTACCGTTAAACTTCCGTCGCAGTTGCCACGACCCGATGTTGTCCTTTTTGAGATCTTCACGCATCTCGAGGTCCTCGGCTGTCTTCCATCCGACGCTTGTTGCCATGGCATCTTCATCCAACAAGGACCACAACCCGCTGAGCTCGGAACCGTTGGGATATTCAGCTCCCGGTGCTTCGGAAGTCGGTATGGATGGCACAGCCGACGTTATCAGCTCTCTTAGCTCTGGGTCAAGTGGACACACCTATCAAGCCAATCCGTCGTCTCGAGACCATGGAGAACCTGTGATACCTGACTGCGCTGATGCAGCACGAGGATTACCTGTAAGACTACATTTAATCCGTAAAAAGCCTAATGTCACCTATTCACCCATAATGGACCAACAAGAAGCCAAGTACCTGGCAATATCTCCATCAGAAGGTTCCATCTGTGCTCAAGGCAAGTTCCTGTCGTCAAACGTGCCGCCATCGCTGTCCAATCATCTTGAGCCTTCGACTGCTGCGTCCCAGCTCAATGAAGCTCAACCTCAAAGTATACGTTGGCGTTCTCAACCTCCCTTATTCATTTTCCCTTTCAAACATCTGCACAGGGTCACTTATTCGATTAGGCCCGGTTTCAAATACTCTTTGCAGCTGCCATGCCGATCAGACTCCCAAAATATTCACGCCGTCCAAGCGCAGACTCAGGCCCAGATCAGGTACCAGGTGCACGCTTGTTCTCGAGAGAAGCGATGTTTTTGTGACTTGCGCAAGAACTTCTTGGCATGGCAGAGGTATCGTCCTCTCGCCGCCTCGTTCTACTCTCAAGTGGCGGATATCGACGCCCTCGCCTGCTACTTCATGTAACTATGGGGATGACGATGTGGGAATCTTTCTGATATTCTCCTTACATTTGCTGTTAAACGATTTTTCCTTAACCCAAATGAATGTATTGTCTCTTCTTTACCCAGTCCAGCTTTGAGCAGGTTGAGCCAAAGTCATCCCCAGCTGGAACCCCAGCAGAGTGTTGCCCTTGCGCACTGCATGTGGAAGCGCAGCAGCTCCTCTCAAAGAATTATTTATTATGAGACCGCAGCAAAGTAAGAGCAGTATCCTTTTTGTTATTACTACCCTCACAGGCGAGGGTATTGCATTTCAGTCCTTTTGTCTGTCTGTCCGCACAGAATAAATATGATTTTAATGGCAACCGTTGGTCCGATTGACAGGAAATTTCCACCATAGGTGCAACTCCACTTGTAGAATTTTTTAAATAATTATGACGTCATAGGTCACGTGGTTCGGCCGCCATCTTGGGAAAACCGAAAAACTTTGCACCTCTATATATCTGAAAGTGCTGCATGGGAAAAAATTGAGACGTGGCTCATTGTAAAGAACTCTCCATGGGGAATAAAATATGCTAATGATGTCATAGGTGCCTCCATTATGACATCATAATTCGACAAGTACAACACTTCATCCGATCAAGATGAAATTTCTTTAGCATCGCAGGATAAATTTGAGAAAATAAAATAAAATAATGATGACGTCATCGGCCACGTGGTTCGACCGCCATATTTGTTTTTAACACAAAAGCCTTAAAACCACTGAAAACACATCCTGGCGAGGGTCTGCAATCTCTGATTGCTCTTTCTTGTTATTCTTGGAATATATGTTGACATTACCATTTCCAATCAGAAAAGAGGGATAGTGTTCTTTTCTGCTCGTAATATTTATACTGTACTGTATTTGAATGTTTGCTAAAAACATGGCTGATTGCTAAAGAAAAGAAGGTTGTATGAGTTAAAGTGAGAGTGTTTTGTAGGGGGATGTATGTTTGGGAGGTGAGTGTACAACATTAACCATCACCTGTAGAATCAGTCAATTCTGAAGTCTCCCAGCCTTGTGTGAACTACCTGGTGAATAGCAAGCAAGGTGTGGCTGTCTCCCCCTCCCCGATCATAGATTTATGGCAAATGTTTAAAACGTGCCCGCTCGGCTACCGACATACAATGGATGACACTTTCTATGAAGTGTAACAATCATATGGTCATGTAAGGTTTGTCTTACATGTTCAGTAAACTCCATGGGCCAAAGTAAACTCCAGTTCAGTAAACTCCCGACCCTGGTATGAAAACCCACATGCAAACATTCAAAAACAATATTTAACCTTAAGCTCATGCCTCACTCCACAAATTCTATGCATTCGCTCATTGGGCATGCAATTTAAACAGCACAAAATCTTATTGAAACAACTTGTGGTTGGGAAAATGGTGGATGTAGCAGGAGGGCTGCTTCTTCTTCTTGCTCCGAAGAATCTGTTAAGTCAATGGACCCGTCTACCCGGTAAAGACCCCTCCCCCAACGCCATCTATCAGGGCCCTGGGGACCCGGTGTAGGAGGATAGAATCACTCCAGAGTGGTTTTATCTCCAGATGAAATCACTCCCCCAAGGATTTTAACACTCCCCCTAGGATTTTATCACTCCCACTAGGATTTTATCACTCCCACTAGGATTTTATCACTCCCACTAGGATTTTATCACTCCCACTAGGATTTTAACACTCCCCCAAGGATTTTAACACTCCCACTAGGATTTTATCACTCCCACTAGGATTTTATCACTCCCACTAGGATTTATCACTCCCACTAGGATTTTATCACTCCCACTAGGATTTTAACACTCCCCCAAGGATTTTAACACTCCCCCTAGGATTTTATCACCCCCCGAAGGATTTTAACACTCCCACTAGGGTTTTAACACTCCCACTAGGATTTTAACACTCCCACTAGAATTTTAACACTCCCACTAGGATTTTAACAGTCCCACTAGGATTTTAACACTCCCACTAGGATTTTATCACTCCCACTAGGATTTTATCACTCCCACTAGGATTTTATCACTCCCACTAGGATTTTATCACTCCCACTAGGATTTTATCACTCCCTCAAGGATTTTAACACCCCCTAGGATTTTAACACTCCCCCTAGGATTTTATCATACCCCCCCTAGGATTTTAACACTCCCTATATGATGTTAACACCCCCCAATGATGTTAACACCCCCCAATGATGTTAACACTCCCCCAATGATGTTAACACTCCCACAATGATGTTAAAACTCCCCCAATGATGGTAACACTCCCCCAATGATGTTAACACTCCCCCAATGATGTTAACACTCCCCCAATGATGTTAACACTCCCCCTAGGATTTTATCATACCCCCCCTAGGATTTTATCATACCCCCCCTAGGATTTTAACACTCCCTCTATGATGTTAACACCCCCCCTAGGATTTTAACACTCCCCCCTAGGATTTTATCATACCCCCCCCCTAGGATTTTAACACTCCACCTTGGATTTTAACACTCCCCCTAGGATTTTAACACCCCCCCTTGGATTTTAACACTCCCCCTTTGATTTTACCACTCCCCTAGGATTTTAACACTCCCCCTTGCAGGATCAAATGACTCCCCAGGATTCTAACACTCCCCCTATATATTTTGTGATTTAAACAATATTTATTGCATGGTAATTAGAAACAACCATGACAAAGTTAGTGAATATGAACATAAAATGATAAATGAATTGATAAACAGCGCAGAATGACGTCCTTTGTAAACGTCTCTCCCTAAAAATAGAAATACAATGTTTTTCGCATCCCCGTGTTAAACTGGGCAAATCAAATAAAGAAAAGTATAAATTTAACATTCAAATAACTATATATTTTGATATTAGAGCATTCGCAGTAATCGTTACGATACATTTACGATGTTTTATACTAAAAGGATATTTTCATTTCAACATAATATGTCATTTTAAGTTACGTTCTATAACTTTACTGCACTTTTACGAAATATCAAATACGGGTTTTAAATGTTACTCAAATGTTTGTATATTGGCAAAGGTGTGTTCAGGTACCGATAACCAGGAAACGAGCGCTTCTGAGCAGTTCCGAGAACTGGATATATGAATGTATAGTATAATAATATTCACAAATTTCACAAAATAAAGTCTAATCTAATAGATTTAAGCGATGTTAAATGACGATGTCTGAACTCAACACCTACAATACTTATTGCATTTCCGTACTGTAAACGTCCCAATGTTTCAGTGCTCATTCCATTCATTTGTATTTCATTGACATATTCGCACTGCACATTTGTGGAAATAAATATTGTTTAATCATTTCGATAAGAATCCAAGAATCGAACTAAGTATATTGGCCAGAGCACATGTAGTGTTCCCATGGGTGTACAAAATAGATCGTACTCATTGTGCTGTTATTGAATCGAATGGATGCATTTTAAATGAGGTTACAAACCTTCTTGTGCGGCCATTTATATTCATGAATTTAAGTTATTTCCATGAATCAATGTGAGGGGTTTCATGGAATAAACTTTGACTTGACTGCACTTTGGCTATACAATGGACAGATCATGAATGTATGATATTCATCTTCCATGCATACACCATCATCCATGCACTGAGATTTAATCCTTAATTGGATCGAGTATGATCCAGGGTAGACTGGGTCCACTTTTGCTACAAGTTAATTCGGATGTTTTGACAGTTTGCCGATCACTTTATACTCATTGTCAATGATAACGTGAATTGCATGCTTCCTATATCTTTTGCTTACAAACTATACCATATCTTACAAACCATGATCATTGGCGAACTTGGTGTTCTTTCAGACAACATGAGTACGCGATTTCCTGGAGTGTTGTTCTCACAGTTAGTATCTCAATCGAGGTCTTGACAAGGGGGGGGGGGGGGGGGGGGGGATATGTCTGTTGGAGAAGGGACGGGGGTATTTTCATCTGTAATTCTACATAAGTATGAAGCGGCTAATATTTATTCCACTCGATCTTCAATGATGGATTTCGACGCTACACGCACGTTCCTCTCTACTCATGAATACCCTGCAATGCGCATTGGTGATCGTGGGAAGAAGTGAAACTTTACAGTCATCAACTCGGAAACTTTGTCGGAGTTGTTCTTCAAGCGCAAGACTACAAGAAACAAGGAAAAGCAAGGTAGGTCCGAGTTTACTGACTACTGATGGACGTCTTTACAAAAATATTTGTACTCACGTGATTTTAAAACATTCAATCTCAGTTGAAGTACGTGTAGCTATAGTTTAAACAATGTTTAAAACTACTATAAAGCAAAAGTTTTTACTCACCGCTAAATTAATATTTCTTGTTTAATTAAATAAATCTCTCACAATGTTTTCAAATAACCTTTTAATTAAATTAAATTCACCAAAAGAGGATATTCTAAAATCGTTAACAATATATTCATGCTCCGAAATACCCTTCCCATGCATTCTGCAATGTAAATATTGAATCATTTGAAAACTGTGATGATCATAAATGAACTCATGTCTTCTTTTGTTGTATTGAAATAACGATGGGCTCGGATTAGTTTTTTTTTTTTTCATACAAGATCGAGGCTCGTGAAAGAGCTAACATTAATCACACAAAGACAAACCAACACATACAACATATAACATGGGGAGCGTTAGACAAGATGGGGAGAGAGGGGGCAGGAAACAAAACACAACATTTGAGAGCAGGGACATCGAGAGATCTGTGGGAGGGAGAGGGCATGGGAAGGGGGAGTGGGAGAGGTATAAAACATATGGACACTGCAAGGACTTCCAGGAAAGAAGTTGGAATTTCAAACAAAGTGGATCTGGGGTGAATTAGCGGGGGTAGAAAACATCAAGGTTTTGGATTTTTGTTTTTGTTTTGTATACAAGATCGAGGCTCGTGAAAGAGCTAACATTAATCACACAAAAAGTCAAACCGACACACAAAACACAAAAAAACAAGGGGAGCGGCAGACAAGATGGGGAGAGAGGGGGAAGGACACAAACACAACATTTGAGAGCAGGGACATCGGGAGGACTTGGGGGGAGGTGGGAGAGGTACAAAACATATGAACACTGCAAGGACTCTGGGGTGAATTACCGGGGGTAGAAAAGATCAAGGTTTTGGATGGGGGAAGATAAGAGATGGTGGTGAACAGTTGTTTTAAAGACCTGGAGGGAGAAGTGGGATTGAAGGGAGTGTGGGAGTTTGTTCCAGAGGTGGGAGAAAAGGGGAATGAAAGAGTGAAGGTGAGCAGAGAGCCTAGATTTTGGCAGTTGAACCATAATAGGGTTGCTGACAGATCTTGTGCGACCTGAAGGAATATTGGGGGGACAGAGCACAGAGAGCTGGGGGAGCAAGGCCGGAGAGGAGTCGGGAGAAGACAGAAACACCACCAACCTGCCTGCGGTGAGTGAGTGAAAGGCCCTCAGAGTTGACTTCAACGCAGGAGATTCCAATGATTCTGAAAGCTTTGGCCTCAACAGCGTGAAGCCGAGCTAGGTGTGAGGCAGGAGCACCACCCCAGAGGGGGGAACAGTATTCCATTGAGCTGCGGATGAAAGCCTTGTATGTGGTGAGGAGCTCAGGTGTGCCAAGGAAGGCCTTCGCACGACGGAGGATGCCCAGTCGCGACTGGCTTTGGAGGCCAGCTTGGAAATCTGGTTTTCCCAAGAAAGATCATGGCAGATAGTGAGACCTAAAAGCATGAGCGACAGAACTTCTTGGAGAGGATTGTTGAGAAAGTATATGGGAGGGATTTCCAGTCGGTCCTTTCGGAGAGACATTGTAAGAGTGTGAGATTTGTCAGGATTGAAAGACATGTTCCACTTGTTTGACCAGTCTGTGATTTTGTCCAGGTCTTCAGAGAGTGAGGAGGCTGCAGACTGCCGATCTGGGGGAAGAGGAATGGAGCGGCAGAGAGTGGAGTCATCAGCAAAGAGATAGAGGATTTTCCAGAGAGTCGGAGACGTCACTCATAAAGACAAGAAAGAGCACAGGGCCCAGAACACTGCCTTGGGGGACTCCAGCCTGAACAGGAAGGGGAGATGAGAGAAATCCATTCAGGGCCACACGTTGACTACGACCAGAGAGGAAGTCCGCAAGCCATGCGTGGAGATTTCCATGGATACCATAGGAGGAGAGTTTGGTGTGCAGAGCTGGGTGCCAGACCGTATCGAAGGCGCGTGATATGTCAAGGGAGACAGCTCTGATTTCCTGTTTGGCATTGAGGACCTCCATCCATTGTTGAGACAGCAGAAGCAGCATGTCCAGAGTTGAATGACCTGGTCTGAATCCAAATTGATGATCTGAGATCAAGCCATTGGAGAAGAGGAAGGATTTGATATCCGAAGCAATGATGGATTCCATGACTTTGCTGATAATTGGGAGCAGGCTGATTGGTCTGCAGTTGCAAGGATCTGTTTTTGCACATTTTTTGTGTAAAGCGGTTATGTTTGCTGATTTCCAAGCAGATGGCAGATGACCTTGAGCAAAAGAGAGGGTGAAAAGAACAGAGAGAGGGTGAGATAGAGCGGCAGAGCAGGATTTTAGGACCTGTGGGCTGATGCCATCTGGTCCAGTTGCAGAATCAGAGTCGAGGTTTGACAAAAACTTCTCCACCTTGTCAGGAGAGAAGGACAGAGTCCAGGAGCAGTTGGGTTCGACTGGGTAAGGTGGGAACAGAGAGAGATGGGTTTGGGACACAATATTTTGAGGCAAACACAGAGTTTAGGCATTCGGCTTTGTCATGTGCGGTGTCAACTGTGTAGCCATTTGAGGTGAGGGAGGGGATGGAGGGGGAGCAAACACCAGAAACGGATTTGACCAGACGCCACCAGGATTTGGAAGAGGGAGACAGATAAGAGAGTTCGGTCTTGAGAACGGAGAGATATTGTTTCCTGGCTCTCCTGAGGGTAGACACACACTTGTTCCGAGCTTGGTGGAAGGAACTGAGATTGCCTTCAGTTGGATTAGCCTTCCAAGAGGCAAAGGCAAGTTGTTTCAAGGCAACTGCCTCACCACAAGATTCAGTGTACCATGGACGGGAGGAAGGGTAAGACAACTGAAGACGAGATGGGATAAATCTGTGCATGAGAGAGAGCAGTTTGCTTTGGAAGAATTCCCAGGAAGAATTGATGTCAGAGGCAGTAGTTGGGAGACCAGTCCAGATGATTGATGGCTGCTTGAAGACCGTGCCAGTCGGTCTGAATGAAACGCCAGGCTCGTCGACGCTGAGGAGGCTCTCTGAGAATGGCCAGAGAGATGTCCATTTTAACAAGCACATGATCAGAAGAACCGATTGGAGCAGAAGAAGAGCAGCAGACATTTACAGGGAAGTTTGTCATCACCAAGTCGAGAAGAGAAGATACTCCATTGGCTGAGATCCAGGTCGGGAAATTGACAGTTTGTGTCAATCCCAGTGAGTCACAGAAGTCCTTTGCTGAGGTGCCATGACTGGTGAGAGAGGAACGCACACCCAGCCAGCTGGCATGATGACAGTCGAAGTCGCCACATATGAGGAAGAGAGAGTTGGAATGAGTTGATAGAAGTTGGTCCATGTTGTCAGACAGTGAAATGTAAATGGAGTCATCACTGTTTGGAGGACGGTACAGAACACATATGAACAAAAGGTGGGAGCGGAGAAGAAGCCGTAGCCAGAGGTACTCCTGGGGGTGAGGTGGAGAGAGGGCAGTGACAGGAGAGTGAGGAAGAGTTTTTGATAAGGATAGCAACCCCACCACCAGGACGAGGCTCAGGTCTATCATACTGGAGGAGGGAGTAACCAGGAAGAGATATTAAGGAATCAGAGACATCTTGAAGGAGGAAAGTTTCTGTTAAGCAGATCAAGTCTGGATTGTCAGAAGCAACCTGTATGGAGAGATCAGTCAGGTTTGAGCGAAGGCCCCGGATGTTTGAGGTTCATACCGTTAATGAAGAGAGAGGGGGAGCATCGGGTACAGGACAGTGTAGGGGAGGGGTAGGGTAAGATGAAGGATGAGAGGGAGAGGTAGGGAGAGCAGTTGATAGTGTGTCAGAGATTACAGAAGAGTTACAAGAAAGGGAAGGATGAGGACGAAAGGTTTGATGGTGATGGGATGAGGCACAGTGAGGGTTGTTTGAGGGGGGGGGGTGGCAGAGGAAAGTAGAAGGTTGGGGGAGGTGGAGGTATGAGATAGAAGGGAGACAAAGTGGGGAGGAGGCGGCTTTGAGGAGGAGGGGGGAGGAGGGAGAATTGGAGAGGAATGGTATGGGAGGAGATTTGAAGGGGAGGGGTTGGGGGGAGTTTAGGAGGGGAGGGGCAAGGGGGGAGGGGGGAGTTTCGGAGTGTAGGGGCAAGGGGGGGATTTGGAGGGGAGGGGCAAGAGGGGAGTTTAGAAAGTGGATGATTAATGAAAGACGAACATTGGTAACAAATTGGGTTTATTGTGATTTTCAAGTTAGCGATCTGATTAAGAACGATGGAGGAGGGGTGGAATGAATGAGAATTTAGAGCATGTAGTGAGGGAGAAGTATAAGAGATTGAATTATTTTTTTTGAAGTGGAGTGAGTTGGAGAGGAAATTCAAAAGAGCCTTTTAAATAGGAAGAAAAACAGCGTGTTGTAATAAACCACTGAATAAAACTGCTGGGGAAAGTTTAAACATATTTAAATGATATTTAAACAGAACCGTGAAGAACAATCTTATATTCACAAAATACCAACGGGGAGAGGGCCGAGAGGGACAACCACGAGTCACGTGAACAGGGCAAAAGGTGGATGGCAAGGAGATAATGGGGGCGGGGCGAACAGCACACGTGGACAGAAGTACACGATGAGACAACAGCACACGTGGAGAAAGGAAAATAAATGTTTTTGGTTTTTTTTTCTTGGTTTTTTTTTTGGGTGGGGGGGGGGGGGGGTGGGATTTAAAACGTTAGACAAAGAGTAGATGTTTGGGGGAGAAGGGAAACAACACTGTGTTTCACACACTCCCTCCAGCATCAAAGCACTCCCCTTTAGGATAAAGTCAATCCCCCAGAAAGAATGGAAAGATATATTTAGTTACTTTGGAAATATAACTCAGGATGTTAGATATCGTTACAATGATCAACAGAGCTGTTACTATGTATTCTAGTGTATATATACGGTATGAGCATGTGCATCATATTGTCGGATCTTAATATTCAATTGTTGAATACATGTACTATATTTGAGCCCATCATTATTTCAATACAACAAAAGAAGACACGAGTTCATTTATGATCATCATAGTTTTCAAATGATTCAATATTTACATTGCAGAATGCATGGGAAGGGTATTTCGGAGCATGAATATATTGTTAACGATTTTAGAATATCCTCTTTTGGTGAATTTAATTTAATTAAAAGGTTATTTGAAAACATTGTGAGAGATTTATTTCATTAAACAAGAAATATTAATTTAGCGGTGAGTAAAAACTTTTGCTTTATAGTAGTTTTAAACATTGTTTAAACTATAGCTACACGTACTTCAACTGAGATTGAATGTTTTAAAATCACGTGAGTACAAATATTTTTGTAAAGACGTCCATCAGTAGTCAGTAAACTCGGACCTACCTTGCTTTTCCTTGTTTCTTGTAGTCTTGCGCTTGAAGAACAACTCTGAGTTGATGACTGTAAAGTTTGCCGCTGTCTGTGGAAAGTTTCACTTCTTCCCACGATCACCAATGCGCATTGCAGGGTATTCATGAGTAGAGAGGAACGTGCGTGTAGCGTCGAAATCCATCATTGAAGATCGAGTGGAATAAATATTAGCCGCTTCATACTTATGTAGAATTACAGATGAAAATACCCCCGTCCCTTCTCCAACAGACATATCCCCCCCCCCCCCCCCCCCCTTGTCAAGACCTCGATTGAGATACTAACTGTGAGAACAACACTCCAGGAAATCGCGTACTCATGTTGTCTGAAAGAACACCAAGTTCGCCAATGATCATGGTTTGTAAGATATGGTATAGTTTGTAAGCAAAAGATATAGGAAGCATGCAATTCACGTTATCATTGACAATGAGTATAAAGTGATCGGCAAACTGTCAAAACATCCGAATTAACTTGTAGCAAAAGTGGACCCAGTCTACCCTGGATCATACTCGATCCAATTAAGGATTAAATCTCAGTGCATGGATGATGGTGTATGCATGGAAGATGAATATCATACATTCATGATCTGTCCATTGTATAGCCAAAGTGCAGTCAAGTCAAAGTTTATTCCATGAAACCCCTCACATTGATTCATGGAAATAACTTAAATTCATGAATATAAATGGCCGCACAAGAAGGTTTGTAACCTCATTTAAAAAGCATCCATTCGATTCAATAACAGCACAATGAGTACGATCTATTTTGTACACCCATGGGAACACTACATGTGCTCTGGCCAATATACTTAGTTCGATTCTTGGATTCTTATCGAAATGATTTAACAATATTTATTTCCACAAATGTGCAGTGCGAATATGTCAATGAAATACAAATGAATGGAATGAGCACTAAAACATTGGGACGTTTACAGTACGGAAATGCAATAAGTATTGTAGGTGTTGAGTTCAGACATCGTCATTTAACATCGCTTAAATCTATTAGATTAGACTTTATTTTGTGAAATTTGTGAATATTATTATACTATACATTCATATATCCAGTTCTCGGAACTGCTCAGAAGCGCTCGTTTCCTGGTTATCGGTACCTGAACACACCTTTGCCAATATACAAACATTTGAGTAACATTTAAAACCCGTATTTGATATTTCGTAAAAGTGCAGTAAAGTTATAGAACGTAACTTAAAATGACATATTATGTTGAAATGAAAATATCCTTTTAGTATAAAACATCGTAAATGTATCGTAACGATTACTGCGAATGCTCTAATATCAAAATATATAGTTATTTGAATGTTAAATTTATACTTTTCTTTATTTGATTTGCCCAGTTTAACACGGGGATGCGAAAAACATTGTATTTCTATTTTTAGGGAGAGACGTTTACAAAGGACGTCATTCTGCGCTGTTTATCAATTCATTGATCATTTTATGTTCATATTCACTAACTTTGTCATGGTTGTTTCTAATTACCATGCAATAAATATTGTTTAAATCACAAAATATATAGGGGGAGTGTTAGAATCCTGGGGAGTCATTTGATCCTGCAAGGGGGAGTGTTAAAACCCAAGGGGAGTGTTAAAATCCTATGGAGAGTGTTAAAATCTTAGGGGGGGTGTTAAATTCCTCAGGGGGCGATAAAATCCTAGGGGGGGGGTGTTAAAATCGGAAGGGAGTGTACAAATCAAATGGGGAGTGTTAAAATCCAAGGGGGAGTGTTAAAATCCAAGGGGGAGTGATTTCATCCTATGATAAAACCACTCTAGAGTGATTTTATCCTGGGGAGTGATTCTATCCTCCTACACCGGCAGGTAATGCGACCTGACAGATGGTACGAGCCAACTGTAGATATCATCGTTGTGGCGGCAGAAGCAGTAGATAGGACAGCCGGCTTCAGCAACGTTTGAGTGTTCGACCTTCATCATGGAAAAATGTCAAATGTGGATGGAGGTTATGTTTACACCCCTGTCTGTTTGTTTGTCTGTGAACAAGATATCTAAAAAAGTTGTGGACTGATTCAGACGAAATTTGGCAGAGAGGTAGCGTGTGTGACAAGGACGAAATGATTTGAGTTTGGTGAAGATCCTGATCCGGCTACTAGAATTTTAAAGTGATTCTTCACCATTGGGAGAAAGGGCCAAAAACGATACATAGTAGGATATCTTAAAAAGTTGTGGACGGATTTGGACTAAACTTGGTGTACCGGTTGGATGTCTGACAAGGAAGAATCGATTCGATTTTGGTGAAGATCTGAATATGGATTCGGATATGAGAATTATTTAATTTTTAAGTGATTCTTCACCATTGAGTGATCGGGCGAAAAGCGATTATATAACATGATATTAAAAAAAGTTATGGACGACTTATGACTAAACTCGGTGGATGATTTGGTTAGGTGACAAGAACAAGTTGATTAGATTTTGGTTCAGGTCCGAATCCAGATCCGGCCTATCAGTTGGATACAAAACAAACTGTTTAGCCTGGTGGAGGTATGCGCTCTACCGAGTACCGTTCTAGTAAAACAGGTTTTAATTAGTCTGATTCGGCCACAACACCATTTTAAAATTGAACTTATAGTGAAGAAAAAGCAGCGTCGACAATGCGAGGCTACAAAATAAGACTTCAAATAATTCAAAGAAATGCATTCTGGGTATGTTAGTTTGTGGTCGACTGCTTAAATACACTCAAAATTTGTATCTGAGTGCTGCTGTGAGTGAGGATAAGCTATGAATGCATAAAATGTAGCGCTTTGAGCTAATTCTATCAGGATTGAAGTTGGCTCAAAGCCACAACTGCTCCTTGATGATGAACCACAATAAGAAGCTTTATGTGTATCTGCCAGGTATGTTCATCTTGAAAAGCAAAGATGTGGATGTGAGACTTCAATTTCAAAAGCTCAAGGTGGGAATTTTGATTTTCCATTTCATTATCATTTACACAAACATTTCATTGAAATATATTAATAAACGACAATGTGAGTTTTCAAATATCCTGCATATATGTATGTCGATTATTTTCATGCTTTGTTGGCTGTTTTTATTGCAAATTAGCTAAAGTACCTGCCATTGCCTGGAGAAATGCAATTAAACACTATGGTAATTAAATGCGTTGTTGATAACAAATCACTACAACCTCAACATATGAT
This sequence comes from Myxine glutinosa, assembly GCF_964187855.1. Taxonomy (NCBI): domain Eukaryota; kingdom Metazoa; phylum Chordata; class Myxini; order Myxiniformes; family Myxinidae; genus Myxine; species Myxine glutinosa. The sequence continues at coordinate 113,600,255 of NC_136271.1, forward strand.
CTTCATAACACATATTACTCGATCTCTCAGGGAAAAAAAAACCCCCCACGCAGTGTATAAGCACAAGACCCGATCAGGCCTGAAGGCCAATTATCTGGTTTCATCTGGGGTCAAATTTTTTTGTATCCAAACATAGCCCTTGACCTTACTCTGGATGAAAGAGGAGGCCATGCAATGTTTGGTCGCACTGGATCCTGCTTAGAATGGAATTACACACACACACACACACACACACACACACACACACACACACACACACACACACACACACACACACACACACACACACCCTTTCAGTTTGGCTTCCCATGAACACAAATGTGCATGTAAGTTTGATTTATGGAGTATTTGAACATTCTGATTGATATATTATCTCTTGCAGGGAAGGATGCAATAGAACTTGAGTCATTCAGATTGAACCAGCAATGCAGAACCGAAGAAAGACAAAAACTGTTTGATATGGCTGCGAAGGAATACGTCAAGGTTACGGACACACGAGAAAAAGGTGGAAAATGCAAAAAGGTATTAGAAAAGGACGAGGGGGCCGAGGAAAAGCAACAAGTAAGACAAACAATGGAATCGGACAAGGATTTGATGGCGTACGTGGACAAACTATGCAGTGAAGATTCCTTAAATCAGGTAAGTTCTGGTTCACCCTCCCCACCCCACCCCCCCCCCCCTCAACCCCTTTGTTGTTTCTTTGAGGGGAAAACGGCTGACTAATAAATAATAAATAAAGCCACAGTTTAAATGTTGATATTCTCAGGGTTATCCATGATTTATTTATCCATCCGCATATTATGATGTACCTGTTGATTAGATGAGGAGGAAAGTGTAAGGCTGGTTGGAGGTTTACCTGTTTTTGTATGTGCCGGGCAAAAGATGAGACTAAATCCGTGAATGAGAATCTTCATTATTTTTCAATGTAACCTCAATTAGAAGGTCATCACCTGCTTCTGTGCAGTTTGAACAGATCAAATTAATCAGAGCTCCAACATCCTCGTACTATTAATGTGCAATTGGTCACCGGTTTTGACACCAATACCATTTTTTCCCGAAGGAATGGGGAGGCTATTGTGATCAAAATGTGTGTCGGTGATTGTGTGAATAGAACACACACACACACACATATATTACACACACACACACACACACACACACACACACACACACACACACACACACACACACACACACACACACACACACACACACACACACACTTTTGCATCCTGACTCTTCCACCCTTTCAGGTTCATAATAGACAAGGCATTTTTACTCGTCGCTTGATGATGGGTTAAAATAAAAGATAAATATGTACCTCACAAACATTCTGCTCTATTTACTCCATGTATGCCCAAAGTCATCTGCCATCCGTGTTTGAAAGTTAGTTAACACCTTTCGCCGCCAGTCGGCCATATTGGATCTGATCTCAAAAAAGAATGAGGTGCATATGTAAGCCATTAATTCATTATCTGTGTGCAAAGTTTGAATAAAATCAGTAAATACATGTCCGAGAAAGGGTTGAGGACGTGTTCAACATCGGGTTTTTTTACAACTAAAATGGCCGCCAGTTGGCCGTCTTTGATCACATCAAGTGAAACAAAATGATGTGCATATGTACACCATGTATCGTCTTTTTGCCAAGGATGAACACAATCGGTCCATCCATGTCCGAGATATGGTTGCGGACAGACCCACGCACGGACGAGCTCCAATCCATAAGCCTCCGTTTCGGACTATCCAACGGGGACTAATAATTGTGAAAATGAAGTGAAGAGGGATGGGGGCTTGGGAAAATATGGATCAGAGATGGGTTGGGGATGAAAGGGGGAAAAACGGGGATTTTTTTTTTTGTATACAAGATCGAGGCTCGTGTAAGAGCTACTAACATCAATCACAAAAAAAAAACAGACACACAAAACATACAAAAAAGGGAGCGGGAGACAAGATGGGGAGAGATGGGGAAGCACACAAGTACAACAGCAGAGAACAGGGACATCGGGAGATCTGTGGGAGGGAGAGGGCTTGGGGGGAGGAGGCATGGGAATGGGGGTGGGAGAGGTACAAAACACTGACACTGCTAGGACTTCCAGGAAAGAAGTCGGAATTTCAAAAAAAGTGGATCTGGAGTGAATTAACGGGGGTAGAAAAGATCAAGGTTTTGGATGGGGGAAGATAAGAGATGGTGGTGAACAGCTGTTTTAAAGACCTGGAGGGAGGAGTGGGATTGAAGAGAGTGGGGGAGTTTGTTCCAGAGGCGGGAGAAAAGAGGAATGAAGGAGTGAAGGTGAACAGAGAGTCTTGATTTTGGCAGTTTCACCAGAAGAGGTCTGGCAGTTTCACCAGATCAGTGCGTCAAATGGTTCATCAAGACGAGATCCGGCAGGCAAGTTCAGTATAATTTCTGTACAAGGTATGGAAGGAATCCCCCATCATGGATGAGTATTAAAAGTGGTACAAAAGGTTTAAGGAGAACGGAAGTTTTCAGAAACAGAAAAGTACAGGTCGACCAGGCACAAGTGCAACAGATGTTTAACGTTGAACTAGTGCATCAATCATTTCAACAAAGTCCCAGAAAATCAATCGGACACACATCTAGAGAACTGGGACTACCAACCACCACTGTACACAGGATTTTGTATAAAAGACTGAAGCTTTATGCCTATGAGGTACAGATTCTGCAAGAACTCAAACCAAATGACGGATACAAACACAAGGCGTTTGCCTTGGAAATGCTCAGTCACATAGAGGATGACGAAGATTACCTGAAAAAGGTCATGTTCACAGATGAAGCTTGATTTCATGTATCGGGGAAGGTCAACCAGCACAATGTGAGGATCTGGGCCTCTGAAAATCCCAACGTGGTCATTGAACACATATGCGCCAGTGCAAAGGTCAATGTGTGGTGTGGCCTTCTCCATGACCACTTGGTGGGTCTGTTTTTCTTTGCGGAGGATACAGTGACCTCAATAATTTACATGAACCTGTTGGAAGGGTTCGCCTTCCCACAGATTGAAGACTTGCAATCAGATGTCAATTTTCAACAGGACGGTGCTCCCCTTCATTGGCCCGTAGTCGTTCGAGCCGTCCTAAATGAAAAATTTCCAGGTCGCTGGATTGTCCGAGACACACCAACTGCCTGGCCCCCATAATCACCAGGCATAACCCCCCTTGATTTTTTTTCTGTGGGGTTTGTCAAAGATGTTGCGTAAAACACCCTGTACTCATTTTTCCCATCTCACCAATATCATTCATACATCCGTTGCCAAGTTATGCTCTTCCATGCTACCAGCTATTCTATTTATCGACCTAATAAGGTTTGGTTCTTCCAATTATGTATGAAACTGTAAAACTAAGATTTATATACTGCACTACACAGCTTGTGTGCATTTGCACTTCAGCATTATCGTTCTTTAATACAATGAATGGTTCCAATTTGTTTTTTGTCCAACCTCTTTCCTTACAAAATTGCAATGTTAAATAAGCTTCTTTCTACAAAGGCCTAGTTTGCTTGTGGACAAAATACAGCCATGTCACTGTCTATACTTTCCTTTGCTGCACAGGTGGAGCAGGAGATTGATCCAGGATTCTTGGAGTACATTTTAGAGGAAGGTGGAGAAGAAAAGAAGAGGCAGTTAACGAGGTGGATGAATAGTATAACATGTGAGACGACTCTGATAGAAGAGGTACAGACACAGCTCATTCTATCCAACTTAGGTCTTTACTGATTACACCGAGGTTCGATAGAAAATACATGGCAAGGATCAACGTCGTGGATTTCAAAGCAAAAATATTTAACTAACATATTTTTTTAAACATCACTATTGTTACATTCAGGGTTTGGGATTTTGATGTAATTCAGGTTTTAACATTGCTCCATTCGTGGTAAGGCTGGTAAAAATTTTTTTCCTGTTTATCATCACTTTTTTTCAAAAAAGTGGGTAGGGCGGGAGGTTTTTTTTTTTTTTTTTTTTTTTTCAGAGTGAAATTTTAATGGATTATTCAACGCACAATATGTTTTTTTCTTAAATATACTTGATCGGACATACATGATGAATCATGTTCTGATTTCTAAACTAGTAAACCTTCGTAAGTACGCACTGATACGATTCAAATAAAGAAAATAAAGAAACCTATGTCACATTGAGTTCCGTTTACTTTTAATATTTGCTGATACATATAACAATGGTCGACCAAAACTTCGGCTTTTAAGAATAATGTCCGGTTGCCATACATGTATCTATCAGCAGCTATTGCCATATAGCATTCATACATATTTGACGAGAATTCCTCGCCACGAAATATCACTTCATGGTACCGGTACGTGCATATTGAGCAGTTTGGTAAACATGGAAGAGGACATAAACCACATCAAAAGAATGTCTGATTCACGTTTATATGTCTATCTATCAGCAGCTACTGACCAGCGTTCCACATTCGTGTTTATACACCTATCAATCAGCAGCTACTGCTATTATAGCACTCGTACATGTTGAGTAGAGTTCAACACCAAGAGAATGTTGGTTGCCGTTTATTCATGTATCTATCATCACCTACTACATGTAGTGGTAGCGCTCGTTTCATTTTTGACGAGAAATCCACAGCAATAATTATCACGTGAGGCTCTCCCGTTTGCCGATGATATTTGGCTTCTCCTTCAGAATACCAACTGCAACTACTTCTTGAACTTCCGAGTGGGCCTCTTCTCGGCAGTAGGACTCTTAGTCTTAGAGTCTTACCGCAGGTACTGCATATCGGATATGACTCATCTGTGGTACTCAGCTCCTCAACACAGCCACAGAAATAGCACACATCTTCATAGCCAGCATAGCGGTCTTCATAGCGGTCCATGTAAATAGCGAGCGAGGGGGAAAACCCGCACACAAAAACATTCAACAACAACAACAACAACGTACATTAAAACGGTTATATTTCTTACCATCAAGCGTTCCTGACACGAGCTCATAATACAGTTCGTCCAGTGATATTTTCTGGCACTTTGACACCAACCCAGGCCTTTAGAACACTGCACGTTCGCCGAATTTGGCAAACAACGAACGCCATTTTCTTTCAAACTGTCGCGCACATGTAACTTGGCTCAGACTTGGCTTTGTACACGAGCACATACACAAAGACTTGGCTTTGTACGCGAGCACATACACAAAGACTTGGCTTTGTACGCGAGCACATACAAAATTCGAACCTGTTTTCCACTGAGCGGGAATGGTACTGACTTCGTGAGGGAAAAAAAAAAAAAATTTTTTTTTATGGGCGGGCTACTTTTATGGGGCGGGCGGCGATGATAAACAAGAATTTTTTTTTAACCAGCCTAAGGATGTAGAATGACTCTTTTGTATTGAGATTAATGTTGAGAGAGTGAGAGAGATAGTCCTTCATGTGTTGCGTATTACCTCCTCAAACCCCGGTTACGGTGCACCTCCGAGTCTGGAGCGGGAACACGGCAGAAAGATTTGATATTTTGCGTGTTCTAATAAACCATGGTAAAACCACACCAAGGCAATTGTAGAACAAAACAAGTAATTGCATTAATAACTCTCACAAACAGAATAATAACACTATTAAAGAAAGTACCATGAAAATGTCACTTGCATCAAATGAACAATACATATGATGGTACCATCATTCCACAATGCTCTCAAAGCAATGAACTCACGATACGCCAACCGTGAGTAGAATGTAACATTCCCCAAAGTCCAGGCACGGATCCCCACACAGGGTGAAGGTCGAGGTCGTGCAGAACGGCAAAACAACAGGCAGGTATTGGGGCGGCTGTGGATGAGGAGTTACGAGGTGAAAGGTCGATTATGGGAATTGAGCCGATATGTAAACCAACGGCAATCAACACGATGAGGTCGATATGGAAATCCCAACGGCAAAACAAGATGCACCAAGCGGACAGCCTCTTCTTCTTCGAGGACAAAATGGCATGTAGGCCGGTAATGGAGGCGCTTGATTTGTCCAACGATGACTCACACTTGGTGATAAAACCTGAGACGCAGGTGTAATTGCACTCACAATATAGGACGATGTCGCAAACAATCCCTTTCACAGGAAACCTCAACTCATTCGCGACCAATATATAAAAACAAGTCTTCTCGCAGCCTCGACATGACTCAGCTCTCTCCTCCTCTCTCTGCCTATATCCATCTCTCTTCTTCCGGTCTCTTTGCCACGTTTTCCTTTTTCCTTCACAAATATTTATTTTTACCTTTTACTAAAGTCATCTCCATTTCACACAAAAATCTTAACAATATTATCTGAAACAAAAATCCTACAAGTATATAATAACAACAATTGACAAAACTCAGGTGGTTTGATATCCGTTTGTTTTGTCATTAGTGTTAGCTCTTACATGAGCCTCGATCTTGTATACAAAAAAAAAAAATTTTAAAAACAATTTGCTGTTAACTGACGCTCTCCATCCAACTTAACAGCTTCAGCAAAACTGCAACGAAGAATGGGAGAAACTCTCCAAATCCAGATGTGCAAATCTGATACACACATAGCCAACAAGGCTCCAAGCTGTAATCGCTGACAAAGGCGCTTCTACGAAGTATTGACGCAGGGGGCTGAATAATTATGTAAATTAGATATTTCTGTATTTCGCTTTCAATGAATATGTAAAATTTTCTAAAAACACGTTTTCACTTTGTCATTGTGGGTTATTTTGTGTAGATTGGTGATGAAAAAAAATCTCAATTAAAGCTATTTTCATTTCAGGCTGTAACAACAAAATATGAAAAAGGGCAAGGGGTATGAATACTTTCTGAAGGCATTCAGATTAGATCGTAGCTGCTTGTTTCACACATTTAGTGAAATGTAACGTTTGTTCCAGGGGGAAATGTGGATCAACTGCACATGCTGGATAGTGTAGCATGTTTTCTCATAAAGAGAAAGCGTTGTTCCATTGATGAGCTCTTACACGAGCCTCGATTCTGTTTTTACATTAAAAAAAAAAATTCACTGATGAGAAAACGTTCCTTTTATCTTACAGTATGTGGATATCGAGTACAACATGGAAAATCTAAAGGTGTTAGCAAGGGATTCAATAATCTTTATGCCCTTTGGTTTAAAAAAAAAGCATGACAGTTGCCCGTCTACACTGTACCCAAATATCAATGAAGTATCTCATGAATAATGAATACTGTTTCACTGTGCTTATTTTCTACAATTGAGAACCTCATGATGCATGTTTGTGTTTGTATTTGTAGAGGATTTCTCAGCAAGTGGTGAACAGTTCACAAGCATTCCCGACTGAGGGTGAAGAGATCCCACCCATCCTGGAATGGTCAGAGGGGAACAAAGACGATTCACCTGGGCAAATCGATGATGCGAGTAGGAAAAGGAAGAAAAGGTTACCACAAACAAGTGGGAAGAGTAGAAGAGTAGATGGAAAGGTGGAAGTACATGGCAGCAAAAAACAAAGATCTTTTGCAGGAAGAAAGTTTAGTGAAGGGGAGAGTTCAGGGGTTGGAGCTAGAGGTGGTAGCGAAAAGAGACGAAGAGGAAAAGGGTGGAGGAATAAAGGCCAGCAGATTGGAAACGGAAAAAGACAGTGTAATGTTTAAAGAAGCAAAGAGCAAAACTTGTACTAGTGTAGCAGCATAGCAAACCTGTTTAGTGGGGCGGCTTAGCCCAAATATTCAAAAGAATTGTGCATTTTGTGATACAAGCACCAAATTTGGCACAAATGTACATTAATATGTTGCGAACATTTTCAGATATTGGGCCACTTGAAATTCTCTCTTTATGTCCGCCATATTGGATTTCAAAATGGCCGCCACTTGAAATCTACATTTGCTATTATCTCTGGACGTAATGCAGCTATTGACTTGATTCTGGTATCTAAATGTATGTTTTTGGGGGCAAGGAATCCAATGGTACCAATTTCAACTTAATATTATCTATCACAGTCTGTTATATAATTTTATTTGGAAATTATCTAGGCAAATATTGGATTCAACACAATACTTTGAAAAGAATGTCTTAGTTCTGTAAATGTCTTAGGTATAATACTGACATGCTACATGGTCTAGTATTTGAGGAGACGGAGACACTGACCAAACCTGACCAATCAAAGAGAAAAGACATTGGGAGTGGGTACAGTTCACTCGCAGAGAACTTGGTCAAATTCAGTGAACTTGGAGAGCTTCCAGGATCATTTCACCTGGAAAGACTCGATGATGGTCATGGCATTGAAGCTGCGATGGTTGCACACGGTGCAAAATATCATCAGACATGCAGGCTCCAGTACAACAACACCAAACTGCAGAGAGCACAAAAGAGAGCACTCAAGAAAGAATGTGAGAGCGATGAGGAACAAGCTGCATGCAAACGCACCAGGTTACATTCACGCTCATCGAGTACAGAGAAGAAGGTCCCAGAAAATTGTTTCTTCTGTGAACAACCTGCTGGGGCTGACAGTCTTCGGAAAGCTGCAACATTCCAAATGGACAAACGGGTGCGTGCCTGTGCAACCCTTCTTGGTGATACAGAACTGCTGGGCCGTCTCAGTGGTGGGGACATGATAGCGTTGGACGCCCAGTATCACCCACGGTGCTTGATAGGACTTTACAATCGCACAAGAAAGGCCCAGTCAACAGGATCACAGGACACAAAACAAGAGCGAGCAATGTCGGCAGTTGTCTTCGCTGAACTCGTCCTCTACATTGAAGAAACCAGACAAGATGAGGAGACGGCACCAGTATTCAGATTGGCTGACCTTGTCCAGCTCTATCAGTCCAGAATGGAACAGCTAGGAGTCCAGCTCGACACGAGAGTCCACTCCACACGACTGAAACAGAGACTGTTGGCTCAGTTTCCTGACATGCGGGCACACACCAAGGGGAGAGACATCCTGATGGCATTTGAAGAAGATGTCGGTGCTGCTCTTGCCAAAGCCTGCAAGCTGGACAGTGATAGTGATGCAGTCCATCTTGCCCATGCTGCACAGATTGTTCGCCGTCACATGTTTGGAGAAGCCAAGCCCTTCACAGGATTCCCTGAAGTATGTCAAGAAGAATCTGTGCCACCGTTGCTGCTTGCCCTAGTCAGTATGATCCTAGAGGGACCCAGCATCAAGGAACAGATGGCAGACACTAACCCTGCAGCAATTGCCACAGCTCAGATACTGAAGTTCAACAGCATCAAACACAAGCGAACACGTGGCACCACATCATCCACCAGTGTCAGGCACAGTGTTGCACAGGAGACCCCACTTCCAATATACATAGGGATGATGCTGCATGCTCATACACGCAAGAAGGAATTGGTCGACAGACTGTCACACCTTGGCCTGAGCATCTCCTATGATAGAGTGCTCCAGCTCTCAGCACAGATGGGCAACAGTGTCTGCCAACAGTTTCACAGAGAACGAGTGGTCTGCCCTCCGAAGATGCATGGCAAAGTGTTTACAACTGCCGCTGTAGACAACATAGATCACAACCCCAGTGCAACAACATCAAAGGACTCCTTCCATGGTACCGCTATCTCCCTCATACAACATCCTTCTTACACTGGTGAAGGAGTGGATCGGAGTATCGTCATTGTTGGAGGATCTGGGGATGCACGGTCCAAGACAGTCGCCCCCTTGCCGCACTACTACACTGATGTACCCCCTGTCACTAGCAGCATCAAGAAGTCGCCTGTCCCAGCTGCTAAAGTGGCGTCATTGACCAGAGGAGACTTCAAACAGCAGACTGATGAAGAATACCAATGGCTAGGCAATGCAAAGCGAGTCCTGGAAGACAACACTGGTACAGTGGACAATGACAACACATCTTGGGCTGCATTTCATGCCAGCCGACAGCCACCAGATGCTCGAGTCATCTGCCCCACGTCGCTGCTTCCACTCTTCCTGGAGAGTGCCCACACAGTGGCCATGATCCGGCACTCAATGGACGTCGTGAAGAATGCTGTGGAACACCTGAACTGTCAAGGACTGGAGAAGGACAGTACACACCTTACTGGACCAGGCTAACTGAGGCAGCTCACAGCTGCATTGAGCTGGTTTCTTGCAAGTGCAAGAAAGGGTGTGTGTGAGGCGCTGCAAGTGCAAAAAGGCTGCCCTTCAGTGCACAGCCCTCTGTGTGTGTGAAGGGGACTGCACATGACGATGAGTCAACAACATACATGTACTTGTGGCAATGCTGAACTTGTTAACATGACACTGTTTATGTACACGTATCTTCAGTACCGGTATATACCTAGCCTCAGATACCAGTACACCTAGCCTCAAATACTAGACCATGTAGCATGTCAGTATTATACCTAAGACATTTACAGAACTAAGACATTCTTTTCAAAGTATTGTGTTGAATCCAATATTTGCCTAGATAATTTCCAAATAAAATTATATAACAGACTATGATAGATAATATTAAGTTGAAATTGGTACCATTGGATTCCTTGCCCCCAAAAACATACATTTAGATACCAGAATCAAGTCAATAGCTGCATTACGTCCAGAGATAATAGCAAATGTAGATTTCAAGTGGCGGCCATTTTGAAATCCAATATGGCGGACATAAAGAGAGAATTTCAAGTGGCCCAATATCTGAAAATGTTCGCAACATATTAATGTACATTTGTGCCAAATCTGGTGCTTGTATCACAAAATGCACAATTCTTTTGAATATTTGGGCTAAGCCACCCCACTATACGTATATGTAAGATAGAGAGAGTTGAGCTTAAGAGTTGTGAGAGGGAAAAAAGAAAGAGAAAGGCAAAGATGAAGAGCAACTCAGCAAGTAAGCGCAGAAGATTGAGATTCTGACAATTGGATTAGTGACTGGAGCAGGAAGGCAAGAATCTACAAACCAAATGAAGGAAGTGAAGAGTAAAATGGTTTATGTACATTTTGGAATTGAGAAAAGGCTTTCAGTGAAGAACAATATTAAGATAGAAAGATTTTATTAAAATGAAAACTGTTATTTCAAATTTCGATAATAAACAATAGATCACAAATTGTGTCATGCATGTCTTAATACACGACAACCACACGCCGAATACACAACCACGACTAAACCTTTAAAGCCCCCAATTATTTCCCACTTTAGTGTGGGGTCGGCTACCTGATTGCTGACGGTATAAAGGGGCACTTGAAAATAAATTATCACGTGAACAGATGATTGCTGATAGTTTAGCTCAACAGAAAACAAATGCATGGAACTTGGCATTTTTAACTCACCTGGACTCTAGCACGGTGAGCTTATGCGATCGAGCAGTCTCCCGCAGGTAAGTCAGTCAGTCAGTGAGTCTAAATACTTGTCAATGTCGCTTGAACCAAACACGATTTTGATGAAACTTGGCCACATATTTTGTCTGATGCCGAACGAAGGTGCACTGACCGCATCAAAATCTATGCTCATTAATGGGTTGAAATCAGGCCTAAAACAATAAAATAATTCCGCCCTAACCTATAGAGGGCATTGCATCACCAGAATAGCCCGCACTCGACCAAAAACATGACCTGGAACCGGTAAAAACATGTATCGCTGTATTCAGCAGAGAGGGGCTCACATTCAACTGATCACGGCCTGTTATAGATATGAGGGCTGTTATAAATACGGGGTTTGTTTGATTTTTGGGGCCTGGGTTTTGTCAATTTTTGCTAATGTTCAATTCGGAGATCACTTCGTCCAGCGTAATGCGACGGTTTTCCCTCAGCACGCGTCAACTCCTGCAACCATTTCTGGTGTGTCAGCTGTGTGAGGTTTTGCTAAATCACTCCTCCCATCAGTCATGGAAAAGAAAATGTGTTGTGTTTGAGTGGAAGATTTGAAACCCTTTGTGATTCTTCCCAATCTAAATCCTCTGTCTTTCTTTCTCTTCCTATCCTTCTCAATCAATGTCTCTCTCACCACACCTGTGAATAACCTCTTTTTCATCTGTGTTGAACCATCCTCCCAACAGAGACAACTCTATCTACATCTACATCTGTCTCAGACAACATGGACAAACTTTTAACCACTCATCTCAACTTGATTGACTGCAAGGAGGCATCTCTTCAGGACTGGTCTCCCATATCTATTGCCCCTGACATTAATTCAGCTTGGGAATTCTTCCACAAAATCCTGCTCTCTCTCATGCACAGAATCACCCCATCTGTCTTCAATTATCCTACCCTTCTTCCTGCCCATGGTACACTGAATCCAGTAATGAAGTAGTTGCTCTGAAACAACTTGTCTTCTCTTCCTGGAAGGCAAATCTGACCGAAAGCAATCTCAGTGCATTCCAAAAATCCACAATAAGCGAGTCCACTCTCAAGAGAGCCAGAAAACATCAATCCAACCTCAAGGATTAACTTTCACATTTATCTCCCCCCTCTAAATCCTGTTGGCACTTTGTTGAGTCTGTCTCTGATGCATGCTCTCCTTCCATCCCTTCCCTCTCTTTAAATGGCACCACAGCTGACAACTTGTGAGAAGGCCGAATGCCTCAATTTTTTTGCTTTCAAATCTTGTGTCCTATCCCCCCTCTCTCGGTACCCACTCCACCCAATCACACACAACCGCTCCCAGACTCTGTCTTTTGTACCCGAGAACGTTATTTCAACCCTCGACTACGATTCTGATACTGAACTGGACGGTATCACCTCACATGTCCTAAAAACCTGCTCTGTTGCTCTTGCACTTCCTCTCTCTGCCCTTTACACCCTGTTATTTGTACCAGGTAATCTTCCATCTGCTTGTAAATCTGCAAACATCTCTGCACTACATTAAGAAAAGAGGAAAACTGATCAGCTTTCTTACAATCATCAGCAAGGTCATGGAATCCATCAGAGTAGTTAATATGAAATCCTTCCTTTTCTCCAACAACCTCATCCCAAATCACCAATTTGGTTTCAGACCAGGTCACTCCACCTTGGACATGCTGCTTCTACTTACCCAACAAGCCCTCAATGTCAAACATGAGATCAGGGGCATCTCTCTGGATATATCTCATGTTTCTGATAGAGTCTGGCATTCTGTCTTACCCTCCAAACTGTCTGCCTATGGAATCCAAGGCCAATTCCACAATGGTTTGCTGATGTCCTCTACTCTCATAGCCAATGTGCGGCACTTGACGGAATCCTTTTATCTCCTCTCCCTGTCAAGGCTGGAATGCCCCAAGACGGTGTTCTCGGCCCATTCCTTTCCCTGATCTTCATCAATGATCTCTCTGACTCTCTGGAAAACCCCCTTTATCTATTTTCTGATGGTTCCACCCTGTGCAATGACATCCCTCATCCTTCAGACAGGCAGGCAGCAGCCTCTTCCCTCTCTTCAGACCATAAAAATATCACAAACTGGTCAAACACCTGGAATATGTGTTTCAATCCAGACAAATGTCATACTCACGATCTCTCTCTCTCTCTCTCTCTCTCTCTCTCTGAAAGGACCGTCTGGCAAACCCTCCCATCTACCTTCTTGGCAATCGTCTTGAGGAAGTTCAGTCATTCAAACTCCTGGGTCTCACTATAAGCCATGATCATTCTTGGGCAAACCACATTTTAAAATTGGTGTTCAAAGCCAGCTGCTGACTGGGCATCCTCCATCATACAAAGTCCTCCCTTGGTACACCTGAACTCCGATCCACCTACAAGGCCTTCATCCACAGTTTGATGGAGTACTGCTCTACCATCTGGGCTGGCTACCCTGCCTCGCACCTTGCTCAGCTTAATACAGTGGAATCCAAGGCTCTTAGGATCATTGGAATCTCTCACGCTGAAGCAGTCCATCACTTAGCCATTGCAGACAACTCTGGTGTTCTCTCTGTCTTTTGGGTCTTGCACCCTCTGCTATTGCCGTGCTTTGTCCTCCCCAGGTTTCTACAGGGCTCACACGGTCCACCATCAACCCCCTTCTGGTGAACCTACCAAAATCCAGGATTACTGCTCACCTCCACTTGTTTGTTCGTCTTTTTCCCCACCTGTGGAATCAACTTCCACATCCCTCTTCAATCTCATTCTTCCCTTCACGTCTTCAAGACAGATGTTCACCACCATGTCAGACTGTCCCCAATCCTAAAGCATGATCTTCTCGAAACTCAATAACCCCACCCAGTTCACCTCTCCTACCAATTTAACCTCCTTGGAGTTGACTTCTGTATCCATTTTGTCCACCCCTTGCATGCGTGTTTTGCGTCCTGTTTATGTCAGTACAATCCCGATCCGTTCACTGTACTGTACTAGCTCTTCCATGAGCCTCGACTTTGTAGGCAAAAAAAAACCCCATTACAAAACCCACATTACAGAACGAGTACAATCGATTATCAGCATCAAACAGCGCAGACCATGAATACAAATCCCATCAAGCGACAAACATTATCACGCAGAGCCAAGCCGTGCACCCTGGTCGACAGTATCACTGGAGGAGCTGGAATTGCTCAATGAGAAGCCTGGTGATGGCTTAACGGTTAAGATGGCTGGCTTGAGATCTTAGAGTCCTGAGTTAAATCCAGTCGTGCCATTGAAATAACAAGGTGGGTTCATTCAGCCTGTCATCCTTCTGAGATTGGTAAAATGAGTACCAGCTTACTGGTAAAAGGGGGAAAATTGCATCAGCGGCACAGCCGCACCTCCAGAAATAATGGATCCAAGCAAGTAGCCACAGGCTGCATACGAACCACCACACAATGAGCATCGCTGGGAGACAGGACAGACCAATGGGGAGACAGCCCTCCAGTTGGTTCGAACTACATGGAACAAGAATCCAAGGACCAAAATAACACTTGCCAGTGCAGTTTGATGCTGGTCGGTCCCTAAACTCAGCCTCTCGCCGGAACAATACAAGGCAGGAGAATCCAAGAGCTCAGGACTTTTTGCCCACGACTGGGGAAAGTGAAGTCAAGGATGAACCTGTGAGGCTGAATCTCCGAGAACGAACGGGTTGGTGACGTGGTGCAGTGGAGAACTGACGGGCTGTGGCGTTTCCCAGGATACACTGGCCAAACACATTCACTTTCTGTCTGTGGCGTTCATTACATCTAATTTGTTCACTTTGAACGCACAAGTACTCAACCATACGCCATCATTCCTTTATGGGAATGGTTTACTGACTCGCATATCACAATTTCTTCTAACACCTTAAAGCAGCTCTCCCTACAATGCGCACCACATCCTATATCCTTCTCTTCTTCCTCACCCTCCCCTTATTCACGTTGGGCCCAACCACCATTGGGACCTGCCAATACACCATCTTCCTCTCTCACTATCATTCTTAACTGCTTTTCCCCAGAATGATGAGGCGCCTGCCGTGTGTAGAATCATGAGACATTGACTGGCCAAGAGGGCTTACAAGTTAGGGGTAAGAGCTTTCTCGTGTGACACTGCTTGCTTGTAAGGTAGGCCTTTGCCAATTCCTTGATAAACTGCTCGATCGTCTCTCCATTGATGAGACCATAATTTGTACGAGTAAAAGAGAGTTCTGCCCGACGTTTCGTTGTGGTCCGAGATTAGCAAGCATCCTATTTACAGTATCGCTCAGCCGTTTTGATTGACAGCAGTGGGGCATTGAGAGCATAATACCCCATCTGGGGGGTTTAATTCGCCAGAAAGGTAAAACTGAGTTAGACGATGGACCCTGCCTGAATTAATCCTCTTAGTCTGCGCTTGTGGTTGCTTAGCAACACTTCGCGCCAGGAGTTATCTGCGGCCCGTCGGCTCCAGAAGTCATCAGCCAGGAGGTGGGTCCAAGAAGTCCTATCGCAACCCCCACCAAACCCATAACATAATGTATGTATGCTCTATGTCTCTGTTCTATGTCAGAATGTATGTATGCTCTAGGTCTCGCATATACCCATTGATTGCACAGCTGGTCTAACGCCACAACCACAATTGTAATTTTTTTTTTGTATACAGAATCGAGGCTCGTGTAAGAGCCAACACATTAAACATGAAAACATGCACAGACACATAAAACATACAAGGAAGGGAGCAGGAGATAAGAGGGGGAGAGAGAGAGGGGAGCACACAAGCACAACAGTAGAGAACAGGGACGTCGGTAGATATGTGGAAGGGAGAGGGCTGGGGGGGAGGGGAGAGGTACACGGTATAAAGAAAATGACCACCACTATGAATTACAGGAAAGAAGTTGGAGATTGAAAGAGGGGGATTTGGGGTGTTTTAACAGGGGTAGATCAAGGTTTTGGGTGGGGAAAGATAATAGATGGTCGTGAACAGCTGTTTTAAAGATCTGGAGGGAGGAGTGGGATTGAAGAGTGTGGGAGTTTGGTCCAGAGGTGGGAGAAAAGATGAATGAAGGTGAGCAGAGAGTGTTGATTTTGGCAGTTTCACCAGAAGAGAATTGCTGGCAGATCTTGTGCGTCCTGCAGGAATATTTGGGGGACAGAGCAGGGGGAGCTAGGCCAGAGAGGAGTCGGTAGAAGATAGAAATACCACCAACCTGCCTGCGGTGAGCGAGTGAAAGGCCCTCAGATTCAGCTTCATCGTGGGAGATTACAGTGATTCGGAAAGCTTTGGTTTCTACAGTGTGATGCCAAGCTAGGTGTGAGGCAGGAGCACCAGCCCAGAGGGGAGAGCAGTACTCCATCAAGCTGCGGATGAAAGCTTTGTACGTGGTGAGGCACTCAGAGGTGCCAAGGAAGGACTTCGAACGACGGAGGATGCCCAGACGGCGACTGGCTTTGGAGGCCAGCTTGGAAATGTGGTTTTCCCAGGAAAGATCATGGCAGATAGTGAGTCCCAAAAGCTTGAGTGACAGAACTTCTTTAAGGATGGTTGAGAAAGTAGATGGGAGGGTTTTCCAGACGGTCTTTTCCGAGAGACACTGTGAGAGTGTGAGATTTGTCAGGATTGAAAGACATGTTCCACTTGTTTGACCAGTCTATGATTTTGTCGAGGTCTGCAGAGAGTGAAGAGGCTGCTGCCTGCCGAACTGAGGGGTGAGATATGGAGCGGCAAAGAGTCGAGTCATCAGCAAAGAGATAGAGAGGATTTTCCAGAGCATCAGAGATCATTGATGAAGAACAGAAATAGCACTGGTCCCAGAACACTGCCTTGAGGATCTCCAGCCCGGACAGGAAGGGGAGTAATTTGAGAATAAAATAAAAATAAACCAATCAGAATTATTACCAAATCGGAATAAACCAAAAGCCGATTTACGTCGAGTCTATTTGCGTCATTTTGATTGAATGCCGTTAACACATTATGGGGCAATAGTCAATTTAAGTCATGCGAGTCCAAAATAACATCGTTCAAAAATTAAGTACAGTACTGTTGTGCTTCTTGCGAAAAATTTCAATACAGTGGTGTGCGGTCTGCCAGTGCAACAGCAATGGCGCCCGCTGGTGGAGAACAGACAACATGGCAAGTGTTCAGTGGATGCAGTCGCTTTACCTCCCAGTCTCACATGTTTCACCCTGTGGTGAAGTGTACCACGTATGTCCATGATGTACTCGACCCTCGTTAGTGGGGCTTTGGCCATTATTAGTAACATGTAAAAGGGGTTTGAGATAACCCCCTCCCCCCCCCCCCCCCCGTTAGTGTGGCAGGGTAAGTGAAGGTTAAGTTAAGTTGGTGTGACCAAATTTCTTTTCCTGGCAACGCATCCCTCTCCTCATAGCACAATGCACTGTATATGGGAATAATCATATTCGAATAACGTCACAATTTTTAGGAACACATGCACAACGTAAATCGGCTACTTTCTCGATATAACCACGACATATATATGCACAAGCATAATGCATATTGTTACTTCATGTGGGCACAACACAGGTTATTTTTTTATTTTTCGGGAATAGCCGAGGCAGCGGGGCGGGGTACTCTGCCAGTTACAGGAACTCTTCACCACATCTCATCCACAGGTATTTCTTGCATTTCCGCGAGTCGAATTTGCATTCAGAAACAATTATGGTCAACCGCTTTGAAATTTCTCCCACCACCCCATCCCCTGCAATTTCCCATATTTTTCTCCTTTCGAAAGAAATGGTGACACCGACGGTGCCGATACCACTCCGTCCCCTCGATAACCGCATGGAAGTAACAATAATACCAGTGGTAAATGCACAAAGATGAACTACAGTTTTTGCAGTTGTAAAATTAAGAGCTGCGACGAAGATGTCAGTTTGTCTTTGTTCCAAATAAAGCAATTACTGGGACAACAAACAATGCAGTATTTCAAGTAACACTTGTATTACAACCTTTTTGTCCAAATCCAAAGCAAGGTATGCTGCAAGGACCTCAAATTCGAGATAATTACGGTTTTTAAATATTTCATGTACTCATTCTGTATCAAAATGCATGGTCGTGGTGGTTTAAGCTTGGCTTCCAAACTGCTTGGAGTAGCATGGGCAACAGTTTCACAAAAATGAACAGCTTCGGATCCTCAATTCAAACCACACACACAAACACACATATATCTTAGACTTAGAGCCCTCCCGCTAAACATATCCCTGGACTATCGTGTATATGCATTGTGCACATACAGCTGTGAAGACTCCAGACATATTTTTGTCCCTAAACAAAAACACTGAGAAAAATTTTAAAAAAACAATAGAGCAAAGCTTTTTACACGCAATTATCAATGTGTAAAAGTGGTTGCAAATGACCATGCCAGCCTCAAGCAAAATGTCTAGACATGAGCTGTCTGCTGCCAATTTCGTAACAAAAATAACCCTCCATCCTGATCTCCACAAGTCTAGACAATATTCTTCTATAGAAAACTACAAAACCTTGGTCACCAAAGTTCACCTCTGCTCATTTTGAGGTTACCTTAACCTTAAACCCACCCCCGAACCATCATTATTTGTTCGACAAGACATTCATCATTATGAGCTGATCGCAAGACCAGCTGCCAAAAAAAATTCCAAGCCATTTACCCATTTCTTCCACACACAAAAATAAAAAATGTCCACAATCCATCCTGACTGGTTGCAGTAGTAACAAAACAGCACATGACGCAGAGCCTTGCCGGGGTATATAGATTACAGTAGATCTGAGCACCAGTGCAGACTCACGGATAGCAGTTACTACAGCGTTTCATATTCCATTGGGAAAGTGCGACGTCAACAAATCACGCAGTAAATTCCCACATCCATAAATTGTGAAAAATACATTGGAAATGGTTCGTATGTAGAAAAGTTAACCGGTCTTGAAGGAGCTGTGGCTCCCACGTCGATCGAAAGAATGGACGCGACAAAAAGCTTGGATTCATCTGAGCTGCTTTATTAGAATCAAACACTCAGGCACTCTGGGAAAAACGTTTTACGGTCGGCAATATATATCTATTCCGCCAGGGGGTTTGCCCAGGCCTGGCGCCAGGGGGCGTGGCCCCGCGGGCCGGCTGCGGCCTGGCAAGCCGAGGGCGAGCCTGCCCGGGCGTCCCGACCGAGGCCTGGCAAGTCGAGCGCGGGCCTGCCCGGGCGTCCTGGACGAGCCCGGCCTGGTGATCGCTCCGCGTCCTTGATAGGTGCAAGGCGATTGTGTAACCCCAGCGGCAGCCGCTACACACGTCCCCCCAGAATCGACTTGCACCGGCAGGGTCAATTTGAGGGGGGTCCTGATGACCCGGCCGAAGCGACCCCTGGCGGGTCGTGGGAGGGGGTCCGGTGAGGTGGTGGGCGGTCGAGTGGGGGGCACCGTGGACGGGGGGCGGCCTCGCCGCGGCGGGAGGGCCACCCGTGGTGGGTGGTCGACGTCCACGTGCGCCGGCTTGAGGCGGTCCACTGCAATCCGGTCCGACCTGCCGCCGATGTCGATGACGAACGACTTGTCGTCCCGTCGCAGCACCCGGAAGGGCCCGTCGTACGGCGGCTGGAGTGGCCGCCGATGTGCGTCGTGACGCACAAAAACATACTCCGCGGTGCGGAGTGCTGGGGGGACGTAGGACTGGGGGTCACCGTGGTGGGATGTCGGCACGGGGGCAAACCGTCGGGCGGCCTCCTGGAGGTCCGAGCGCTGGCGAGCTGCGGACCAGGGGCTGGTAGCGTCGGGCACGAATTCGCCCGGGACGCGTAGCACCTGGCCATAGACCAGCTCGGCGGTGGATGCCTGGAGGTCCTCCTTGGGGGCCGTGCGAAGGCCCAAAAGGACCCACGGCAGCCGGTCGGCCCAACCGCCGTCTTGAAGGCCGGCCATGAGCGCGGCCTTCATGGAGCGGTGGAATCGCTCGCACAACCCGTTTGCTTGGGGGTGGTAGGCCGTAGTACGGTGGAGCTTGACCCCCAGGTTGCGGGCGACCGCGCCCCACAGCTCGGAGGTGAACTGTGGTCCGCGGTCTGACGAGATGTCCGCCGGTGCGCCGAAGCGGGCGACCCAGGTGGCGATGAAGGCCTGCGCCACGTCGGCGGTGGTGGTGGAGACGAGGGGAACGGCCTCCGGCCACCTGGTGGTCCTGTCCACCATGGTGAGCAGGTGTGTGAACCCTCGTGATGGGGGAAGGGGGCCCACCAGATCCACGTTGACGTGGTCGAAACGTCGTTCGGGCACGGTGAAAGGTGCCAGCGGGGCCTGGGTGTGTCGGTGGACCTTGGCCCGTTGGCAGGCGGTGCAGGCGCTGGTCCAATCGCGGACGTCCCGACGAAGGCCGTGCCAGACGAAACGCGCCGACACCAGCTTCTGGGAAGCTTTCCGGCCCGGGTGGGAAAGGCCGTGGAGGGAGGCGAAGATGCGGCGTTGCCAGGTGACGGGCACGATGGGGCGAGGCCGGCCTTGGGAGACGTCGCAGAGCAGGACAGTGTCCGCGCAGGGGATGTCGGCCAGGCGGAGGCCCGTGTCCGCCGCCCGGAGGGCTTGCACCGTGGTGTCGGTGGTTTGGTCCGCCGCCATGAGCGCAAAATCCACGCCCAGGTGGACCGCGTTCGCGCTGGCCCGGGAAAGACAGTCGGCCACGGCGTTGTTTTTGCCGGCGACGTGCCGGATGTCCGTGGTAAACTCCGACACGGCGGAGAGGTGGCGCTGTTGGCGGGCCGACCATGGCTCCGTGACCTTGGCCATGGCGTAAACCAACGGCTTGTGGTCGACGAACGCCGTGAAAGGTCGGCCCTCCAGGAGGTGGCGGAAATGGCGGACGGCCAGGTGTAGACCGAGGAGCTCCCGGTCAAACGTGCTGTATTTGAGCTCGTTCGGCCGGAGCTGCCGGCTGAAAAAAGCGAGTGGCTGCCAAACCCCGTTCACCCATTGCTCATGTACGGCGCCCACCGCGTAGTCGGAGGCATCCGTGGTGAGGGCGATGGGAGCGTTGAGCACCGGGTGAGCGAGCAGTGTTGCGTCGGCGAGGGCCCGCTTTGAGCTTTGGAAGGCCGCATCCATTGCTGCGGACCAGGCGATGTCGTGCTTGGCCGGCTTGCCCCGGAGGGCTTCGTAGAGGGGCCGCATGAGTTGAGCAGCGCGGGGCACGAAGCGGTGATAAAAATTCACCATTCCCAGGAATTCCTGCAGGGCCTTTATGGTGCGGGGACGCGGGAAAGTGGTGATGGCCTCGACCTTGGTTGGCAGCGGCACAGCCCCGTTCTTGGTGATGTGGTGGCCCAAAAAATCAACGGCCGTCGTGCCGAAGTGGCATTTGGCCGGGTTGACGATGAGGCCGTGCTCGCTGAGGCGCCCGAACAGTGTTCGGAGGTGGAGGAGGTGCTCGGCCCGGGACGTGCTGGCGACGAGGATGTCGTCCAGGTAAACGAAAAGGAACGGCAGGTCACGCAGCACGCCGTCCATCAAGCGCTGGAACGCCTGAGCCGCGTTCTTGAGACCAAACGGCATCCGCAAGAACTCGAATAAGCCGAACGGCGTGATGACTGCCGTTTTAGGGACGTCGGCCGCCCTGACAGGTACCTGGTGATATCCCCGTATGAGATCAATTTTTGAAAAAATGACCCGTCCCGCCAGACGGGCGGAGAAGTCTTGGATATGCGGGATCGGGTACCTGTCGGGTGTTGTAGCGTCATTAAGACGGCGGTAGTCGCCACACGGGCGCCATCCACCCCCCGGCTTTGGCACGATGTGCAGTGGCGAGGCCCACGCGCTATCGGAGCGCCGCACGATGCCGAGGTGCTCCAACGCGTCGAATTCGGCCTTCGCAACGGCAAGCTTGGCTGGGTCGAGGCGGCGGGCCCTGGCGTAGACCGGCGGGCCCGTGGTTGGTATGTGGTGCTCGATCCCATGCCGTACTGCGACGGCCGAAAACGTCGGCCGCGTGAGGGCCGGGAACTCCGCGAGCAGGCGAGCAAACTCGTTCGCCGCCGGGACGGTGCATGCCAGCTCGGTCGGCGCGGAGCTGCTCAATGTGCATACCAGGGAGCTGAAGGTTTCAGCGTTGATTAAACGACGCCGTTGGACGTCCACCAGCAGTCCGTGTGCGCAGAGGAAGTCGGCGCCGAGCAGAGCCATGGGCACGTTGGCGGTTACAAACGTCCAAGCGAAGCGTTGGCCGCCGAAGCAGAGGGTGACGTTGCGCGGGCCGAAGGTGCGGATAGTCGATCCGTTGGCCGCAACCAAGGAGGGGCCGCAAACCGCGGATTGCCTGTCCTGGTCAGAGGCGGGCATGACGCTCACTTGGGCGCCGGTGTCGCACAGGAAGCGCCGTCCGGACGCTTTATCCGTGATGAACAGTAAGTTGCCCGTGTGACTGTGGCCGGCGCTCATGGCAGGTAATGAACGCCGGCCTGGCCGTTTCCCGACCCGCCGAAGGTGCACGGGGGTCGGCATGTCCGGGCCTTCTGTCCGAACCTGGCATGATAGGAACACCACGCTTGGTCGGGTGGAGGCTTCGGACGTCGTGCTGAACGTGGTCGGCTCGGTATAGCGGCCGCCAATTGCGTCGGCAGTTCGGCCGTCGAACGCGCCGGGTGCTCGGGCGCCATGGATGGTGCATCAGGCGGCGGCGGGTCCCATGTCGCCGCTGCGATGCGCTGTCCCGCGGCGGAGATTTTGTCGGCTTCTCTGGCAAGGGCCCGGGGATCTGTGATCGTCGTGCTTGCCAGGGCGAGGCGTACCGGGTTAGGCAGCTGACGGAGGAACAGCTCCCGGAACAGGAATGCCGGAGAGTGCTCGCCGAGCAGCGAAAGCATGTAGTCCATTCGCTCGGAAGGGCGCGTGTCGCCGAGCTCCGGCAAATCGAGCAGGCGCCGTGCGCGTTCCGCCGCTGGGAGGGCGAAAGCATCGAGTAGAAGCTTCTTAATCGCGCCGTATTTGTCCGCGGCTGGCGGGCTCTCGAGGAGGCTCAGGGCGCGGGCTGCGGTGGCTGAACCGAGCGCAGCGACCACGTGGTGGAAGCGGGTGTCGTCCGCCGTGATGCCCCGCAAGGCGAACAGGGACTCCGCTTGTGCGAACCAAACCGCCGCGTGAGCCTCCCAGAAGGTAGGCAGTTTAAGGGCGACTGCCGTGTCCATGTCGGTAGGTCACCAATGAAGGAGCTGTGGCTCCCACGTCGATCGAAAGAATGGACGCGACAAAAAGCTTGGATTCATCTGAGCTGCTTTATTAGAATCAAACACTCAGGCACTCTGGGAAAAACGTTTTACGGTCGGCAATATATATCTATTCCGCCAGGGGGTTTGCCCAGGCCTGGCGCCAGGGGGCGTGGCCCCGCGGGCCGGCTGCGGCCTGGCAAGCCGAGGGCGAGCCTGCCCGGGCGTCCCGACCGAGGCCTGGCAAGTCGAGCGCGGGCCTGCCCGGGCGTCCTGGACGAGCCCGGCCTGGTGATCGCTCCGCGTCCTTGATAGGTGCAAGGCGATTGTGTAACCCCAGCGGCAGCCGCTACAGTCTCATCATTTTTATTCATTTGCATGACTACGAGCAGGATAACTGGCACGGTGATGCAGACAGACACACACACACACACACACACACACACACACACACACACACACACACACACACACACACACACACAACCTTTTATGAGCAGTGGAGATGAGAAAAGTATGGCCCTCAACACACAGACACACACACACAGACAGAGACACACACACACACACACACACACACACACACACACACACACACACACACATACACACACACCTATTCCCATCCCTTTGGAAACACGTGAGCAGGTGTACAACGCAAACAGGTGAACGCAGTCACCATTGTGCAGCCAATGAAGCAGTTCCTCATTCCCCTTGGTAACCGTTCAAACTGCAAACTTCCTTCAGGGTCAAGTCTGAAAGATGAAAATCTCCAACAGCAAAAATCTTGCAATTTAAGAGCACAAACAAAAAATGAAACTGCCTTTTTTTTTCTTCCCCGCCCCCCACCCGCCCCCCTTTTTATCAACACATCAAAGGTGAAACAACTTGTACGAGGATTTGTTTACACGATCAAATGCTAGCAGGTCACCACAAATGATACTCAAAATAGATGAATACGTTTAAACGTCCCAATGAACAGCAAGACAGGTAACTGGACACAATCTTGTTTATTGGGTCTCTCTGCCTTGCGTGCCCGCGTAATGCAGGGCAGCCAGGCAGGCAATACGCTCAGAGGGAGAAACAAAGAATAAGGGAAATTGCGGGAAAGGGGGGGCGGGGGTGGTGTGAGCAATACGGTGAGCAGAAGGGGTCGTTCCCATCTGCCAACATCATAGGTATCCTGCTCCGTTTGCACCCTGGGCAACCTACAATAAACACTCGACTCGCTCTTTCCTTCCTGGATGCAGAACAACAAGCCTTGGCTCCGAATCTCGGGGAGAGGGACACAGTCTTTACAATGAACCCAGCCAAAGGTACGGCAAAGTGACTTGTACTGCCACAAGTTTTGTACAAATGTTTTACATAATGCTATAAAAAAGCAAGACCCATAAGAAATGAAAAATCCCAAACCTTCATACTGTAAACAGCAGCTGAGGAGGGTGGGGAAGGGGAGGGATATATCCTAAATTGAGGACTTGTGGGCTGGGACAGGAAGGTCACCATGTCAGAGAAATGGAGCTCAGGGCCGTTAGGCTGGGAAAAGCAATGCCTGGCTCGGGAAGGTCCATTTAGACAAAGGCAAAGTCGAGGTCGAAATGCTTGTACTGGGACAGACGGGGGGAGGTAAAAGTGTGCCTGGGATGGGAACACCACACTTGGCCATGTTTGTCATCGAACGCCAAGCTTGGGGAAGAGAAGGGACGGCTCGTCCAGGCCAGACCCCGTTGCCCAGTGCATGGGAGAGTGTGAGGCCAGCCAAGCATGCCTACCCCGGGGAGGAGAACCGTTTTTCTCAGGGCTGGGAGCCGGCAGCAGCTGCCACGGGGGCAGCTACAGGTGTCCCGGGTGGTGGGAGCATGGGCTGAGATGATGTCAGACTGCCACGTGGCGAGTTCATCCCTGCCACAACGGTAAAAAGAAAGCAATTAGATTGCAGACCTTCACCAGGACTTGTTTTTATGGGGTGTTTGTATGGTATATATTGTGTTGGTGCAGTGTGCAGACGATGCATTTAGATGGTTGTTTATGTTGGTGTGACGGACAGACCGTTTCGGTTTTTTTGTATACATTCACTTTCCCAAAGTATGTATTTTATAGACGTATAAAATAGACTTGTATTTTATAGATACACGTATTTTATTGATGTAGGACGTATTGCTGTAGTACGTGCTTTATAAACGTGATCGGTTGAAAAAAAGATTACGTGCAATACTGGCTGAGCCACCACCAGGTGGAGCTTGTGGCCGACTTTAGCACATTATGTGTCGACAAGGCAAACCCAAATACAAATACAATACTTCCCCCTCCTCTGGTGAGGGTAAATATGTTCTCCATTTGCTCCATTTGCCAATTTGTGATACAAGTAATACTACAACCCTCCCACACCCTTCTCATTAAAGAATCAGCAATAATTGGTGGGCGTTTTTAAAGGTCGTCGATGGAGGCCATCTCTAAAATTTGGCTTCAATCGAGTAAATTTATCCCCAAAAAAAAAAAAAAAAAAAAAAAAAAACCCTCGATTTAAAATTTTTTTCAATCAACCCCGACAACATTGTATGCACATCGTTGACCAAAATGTATTAAATTGTCCTTTGATGGCAAAGTCAAATTTTAGGCTCAGTACGCACGACAATATAGCAAAGTCTCCGTAATCTCCCAAAATACGGGCAAAGATGGAAGATGATCAAGAGCAACAGAATGTAGGTTATATAGAGGGGTGTGCTTTACATTAAAGGAAATACAATCACAGAAATGCATTATGGAAACGACATAGTATTCATAGAATACTTACCCCACGCAGTCAACTTGGTGTGAGCCAACTCTGGTTTTTTTAAAGGGTTTTTTCATTTGAACCAATATGGCTGTCAGACCACGAGACCAATGACATCATAAATTCACATTCTCTAATATAATTGTTGTATAGCTAACGCTCAATCAATTTCAAACTGATCAGATAAAGTGTTGTACTTGTCGAATTATGATGTCATATAAGGCACCAATGACGTCATCATTACCAACACTTATTCCCCATGCAGAGTTCTTTACAATGAGTCACGTTTAAATTTTTCCCATGGAGCAGTTTCGGAGACAGAGGTGCAACGGTTTTTTGTTTTTTCAAAGATGGTGCCTGTACCACATGACCTATGACATCATAATCATTAAACAATTCTAAAGGAAGAGGCACTCGCTCCTATGGTGAAAATTTCGACCAAGCAACAGTTGTAGAGAATTTTTTTTCATACTGATCGGATCAAGCGTTGTACTTGTCAAATTACGATATCATAAAGAAGGCACTGATGCCATAATCATCAACACTTATTCTCCATGGGGAGTACTTGACAATGCACCAAGCTTAAATTTTTTCCATGGAGCGGGTTCGGAGATAGAGGTGCAACGTTTTTCCAAGATGGCCATGTCCATACCACATGACCTATGACATCATAATTACGACAAATTGTACAGGCGGACGCCCTCCGATGGTGAAATTTTTGTGTCAATCGGACCAACGGTGCCCGAGAATATGCATCTATCTATAATTCCAGCAATCTCTGTGTGTATGTTTGTATGTTTGTATGTTTGTATGTTTGTATGTTTGTATGTATGTTTGTCTGTGACCGCTGTTTCTCGACAACTACCGGTCCGATATATTTGAAACTTGCCAGGTATATTGCTGGGGACCCGAGGATGTGCCTTTTCAAGGTTTGAAATTAATCGGACAAGCAGTTACCGAGCTATGTCCAAAAAACGATTCAACCAATCAGAGAGCAGCGAGCTATCACGTGTGCCGAACGTGGCGAACAGACTCTGCCTCGGACGGCACATTTGAGAGCGTATTTATTTATTTCACGTTTGCAAACTATGTTGGCGCTATGTTGGCGTTAAACTATGTTTTAAAACTAATAAAAACTAATTTGCGATTCATCGTAACTGCGATATACGACCTTCCGGAGCTCCCGTGAGAGCGTGCGCCATTACGGATAGTAATTCAATTAAAAACATAAAAACATTGTCCCAATTCAGTCAGAGCGAAGGGCGTTGTTTTAAGCGAAGAGCGTTTTATTTTTCCCCTTAAATTCAGTCGCCGGACGGTGAAAGCTTTTTTTGGGGGCAGCTACGTACGGCCAATCACAGGACACGTTGTTGTGTCGACGTGCCGTGTTGTTTTCCCTCGCGGTTTGGAATGTTTTTCCTTTTCATTTCTTTTCTCTTCCTTACGGAAGTACGGGCATTTCCTTAAATTTGCGATTCTTTCGCTTTCCTGCGCGTTTGGGCACGCTATGGCGATTTCTTTACCAAACTCCGAAGCCGTTCGCTTTGGACCAAACCATTTCATGTAAATAGAGGGGGGGGGGGGATATAATTTTAGATATAGATATAGTACGGGCATGCCCTAGTTTTTAAAATGCAGACATGCACATACGACATGCGTAGGGACACACCCAATCGCTGAACCCCGCTTTTCGCTTCGCAAGCGCAGGGTAATAAAGTACGGCATTTCAGATCATGAGTTTTTGGCCCTACGCGATTGGGTCATTAATGAGGTTCAGGATAAGCAGAAAAAAGAGGGACCAAAAAATAGTTATAAGTTACGTACACAATGTCAGACGTCACAACACACAAACACAACACACAAAGACCCTCCCATGCCGAAAAACCAAGACGCATATTAATCACTTTTTCCATCTGTAATCGGCACTCAAATGATGAATCATGAATCACTCAATTTTGAAAAATATATTGCACGAGAAACAGCCATCGTGACAAAATGGACAAATTGGCGCCACAGCACGACTTTGATCATGTGGGTCAGGTGTGCTTCAATCGGTGATATTATGGAATCCATCTTTAGATATCATGTATACCAATTGATCAATGTTGAGTCACATGGTTGGTGTTGGTAGTAACCTGGGACTGTGCTGGGAGATGAATTGGAGAAAAGACTGCTCATGGAACCTTTCCTGCCATGCTCCTTCACCACAGGATCTGAGGTAGACGGCCATAATCAGCAACCATCACAGTGTGTGCACACTATTCAAGCTCAACCACCATAAACCTGTACTCGGAGAGAAAACTGCAAGCAAAATACACTAACAGGGCAAAAGTTATGGAACAGTATTTTATAGACAATGCAAAACAAGCCTTGGTGTGCGGCCATTTAATGTCTTGTAGGACCTCGTCATGCCCCAATCACAACTTAAACATCTATTTGCTACCAGTGTTTGTAACACTTAAGAGTGCCGGTCACGAGGAGGGATACCTGACAGCATGCTCTGTCCAAACAATAGCACACTATACATTATTCCATTAATCCAAAATGTAACTTGTGTGATGTGCATGAGTAATGCGGACTGGAACACCGACCACTCCCTTTGACGTTTCATTGCCTCTTGGACAATCCAAGCATCAAATTGATCAAAACAATACTCTACCTTCACTTTGATGTACAGAAATTTTTTTTAAATTAAGAATGTTCTAATAATTTCTGTCTAAAAACTTAACTCTGATCAATTATCAGTGAATCAACATTTCAAACAATACTGACATTTCATCATCAAACTGGGACATTTTGAAAAACGTGGTTCTGGTTGCTGCAAAATCGTGTTGGTGTGAATAAATGGCGAAATCATGACCGGTTTGATGAAAAAGATTCGGAAATTCAAAACTTGTTAGAAAAACGCCTTTGTAAAAAAAAAAAAAAAAACTTGTTTTGAACAAAACACGGTGCATCAAATAACTTACGCGTGCAACAAGAACAGCAACACATAATTTGCGTGTGGCACCAAAAAAAACAAAATCTTCGGCACGACACTCATTGTGCAAAAACAATCTGTGGCAGCAAAACAAAGCAATATTGAAATCCAACAACTAGCTGATTCTGGCAATTGCCACAAATTTGTCTGAGCAATAAAAAATATTGTTGGTCCAATTTTAAAAAAATCAAGCTCTTCTCGCCTCGCTCAAAATAATGACGTTTTAACAGACGAGTCTCAAATGTTTTATCACTGGCATGAGCATTTCTCCAATCTTATCAAAGCTAATGATAATTTCTCAATTAGCGTTTTGGATTCAATCTCTCAACGTCCTGTTCGAGAAAGTCTCGACACTGCCCCATTAATCTCTGAAATTAATGGTGCAATCAAGCAAATGAAAAACAAGAGCTATGGCCCCGATTCTATCCCAATGGGATGTTGGAAAATTGCCCACTTCCACACCTTTCTGTTTCATCATTTCTCTGCTTTTTGGGTTCATGAGTTTTTAACCAAGGGATTTCAAGAATGCAAATGTTATAAGGATTTTTAAAAAGGTGACCAGTCAAATCCATGCAACTACTGTATTGTGGAATTCATCTTCTATCGGCCACTGCAAAAAAGATTTTGCCAAAATTATGCAAAGTAGTCTTGTTTCTTTCAGGGAAAGAATTTTAAGGGAGTCGCAGTATGATTTTTGCAAGAATCGTTCGACTATTGACGCGATTTTCTCTCAATGTCAAATTCAGGAAATATATTGAGAGCAAAATCTTCCTCTCTTTGCTGCTTTTATTCATTTTACCAAGGCTTTTGATAGTCTATATCAATGTTTATGGTGGGAAATTTTGGGTCGACTTGGTTGTCCAGGCAATCTAATTTCGCCGATTCGTAGTCTGCATGATGATATGAATAGTCACATCAAAATGAGCAATAAGCTGTCAGCCCCATTCGCGATTGAGATGAGTGTGAGGCGGGGCTTGTTCACATCGCTCGCAGCGCCAACATTGTTCACATTTCTCCTTGTGGCTTTTTTGAACACTTCCTTGGGAAGGATGTTCCGAGTGGAATTGCATTCATGTGCGAATTGATGGTGGTATTTACCTCCACCACCGAGAGTGGATGGAGGTTATTTTTACGTATTACCTCCCCAAACCCTGGTTACGGTGCACCTCAGAGTCTCGAGAAGGAACGCGGCAGAAATATTTGTTATTTTTAGTGTTCTAATAAACCATGGTAAAACCACACCAATACAATTGTAGAACAAACAGGTAATTGTATTAAGAACCCTCACATACACAATACACAACAACATGCATTTTAAAGGCCATTTTCCCTGCTAGAGCGGGGGTTAGCCTTGCGGTCCCCATGACAATCTTCTCCATTTTGCCCTATTTTCTGCATCTCTCCTTGTTAACCACCTTGCCCGCATTTCTTCTTCCACCATCTTTAGCCAAGTCTTTCTCGGTCTTCCCCATCTTCTACTTCCTTCTACATTCATTTCCATCACTCTTCTCAACCAGTCACTTTCATCCTTCCTCAACACATGACCAAACCATCTCAACCTGTTCCTCTTCACAGCATCAATCACAGGCTCTATTCCCATCATCTTTCGCAATTCATCATTTGTCTTCCTCTCTCTCAACGATACTCCGCACATCCGTCGAACCATTCACATTTCCACCCTTTCCAACCTTCGTTGGTTGGTTCCAACCAACCTAACCCTAACCCTAATGCACTAAGTGGCTCTACGTTCATTACCCATGTCTCGCTTCCATAAATCATAACACTTCTCACACATGCAGCATACACCTTTCCCTTCAGCTTCAACTTATGTCCTCACATACACAATAATAACATTATTAAAGAAAGTACAATGAAAATGTCACTTGCATCAAGTGAACAACACATATGATGGTACCATCATTCCCCAATGCTCTCAAAGCAATAAACTCACGACACGCCAAACGTGAGTGGAATGTAACATTCCCCAAAGTCCGTGCACAGATCCCCACGCTGGTTGAAGCCGTGCAGAACAACGAGAACGAGGAGTTACGAGGTGAGAGGTCAATATGGGAATTGAGCCGATGGGTAAACAAATGGCAATCAACACGATGAGGTTGATATGGAAATCCCAACGACAAAACAAGATGCACTAAGTGGACAGTCTCTTCGAGGACAAAATGGCGCATCAGCCTGTAATGGAGGCGCTCGGTTTTTCTCCAACAATAACTCACGCTTGGTAATTAAACTGGAGACGCAGATTTAATTGCAATCGCAATATAGGACGATGTCGTGGGCAATCCCTTTCATGGGAAGCCTCAACTCATTCGCGACTATCGCAGCCTCGAAAAAGTCAGCTCGCAGCCTCGATGCGATTCACGGCTGCATCTCTCTCATGGCCGTCTCTTCCTCCTCCCTTCTCTTCCGCTTTGTTTTCCGTGCCTTCCTTTTTCCTTCACAAACACTTCTTTTCACGTTTTACTAAAGTCGTCTCCATTTCACACAACAATCTTAACAACAATATTACCTGAAACTAAAAATCCTTCAAGTATATAAGAGCAACAAAGGTGGAAGTGACGGATCCGTAACAGTTGTGCTTTCACTCGTCTGTCTTTGAACTGGGATATCTCAAAGTTGTGTATTGATTCGGCTGAAATTTGGTGGAGAAGTTAGGTATGTGACAAGGAAGAATTTATTAAATTTTGGTGAAGATTCAAATCCTGTTCCTATAATTTTTAAGTGATTCTTCACCATTGAGTGATCTTGCTAAAATCGATATATAGCACGATATCTCAAAAAGCTATGGGTGGATTCAGACCAAACTTTGGCTAAGCAATCAATCCATCGAAAACAAATTTTACATCAACCAATAGTTCCTTAAAAATTTCAAAATTCCCACTCCTTTGCCATTGATGGCGCTGCGTTGAATTTGGTGAACAACCTTGTCTATCTTGGTAGCAATATTTAAAATACCCTCAGCAATGATCGTGAAATTAGTTATCGCATCTCGGCCGCAAGCTTCAGCAAACTGCGGAATCATGTGTGGCACTCCGCTGGCATTAATTTGCATACAAACTTAGCTGTGTATTGTGCCATAGGTTTATCTACTCTTATCTAAAGACGTGAAACTTTCCCCCTGTATGCCAACCACATTAAATGGATCAATGCAGCAACATCACTTGCGTTAAAATTCTTAAAATAAATTGGTCTGACTTTGTATCTTAGAGATGTTGGGTGCATTTCGAACTTCAAACCCATGTTCGTGCATCTGGCCTTAGCAAAGCTGCGTTACGACAACCGACTGCCAAAAATCAATTTTCTATTCTGAAATTGCTGCTGGCCATCGTAATAGTGGTGATGAATATCTACGCTACAAAGACCATCTCAAATGACTTTGAAAAAGATGTGAAGTTAGCATTTCCACATGGGAGCAATCCTGTCGCTGCGGTAACAATTGGAAAGAGTTGTGTGAAAATGGCATTGCGAAAATGATCGACAAGCAAAATTATATTCACGATTAACAGTCTTAATATTGTCATGTCCATGGCCAATGAACACCGGCCTCAGACGGATAGCCGATCGGTTAACTCCAAGGCAGCAGTTCAACACTTGGCGGAATCTTTTTTGGCACACACTGGACAGGAAGGAACTGAGGTCTCGCCTGTACGAGCACACAGGGTCTAATCTGAAACCGACAGAACAAAGAAACGCGACACAAGAATAAAATGCACAATAAATGAATTTAATGAAAATAAATGCGGTACGATAAAAATGAAATGCGAGGTAAAAACTATAACTCCTACGGTGAGGATCCTCCATCAGACACATTTACACAAAAATGGAATGATAAAAGAAAACAACTGCCCGTCCATGGTACACTGAATCTTGTGGTGAGGCAGTTGCCCTGAAACAACTTGCCTTTGCCTCTTGGAAGGCTAATCCAACTGAAGGCAATCTCAGTTCCTTCCACCAAGCTCGGAACAAGTGTGTGTCTACCCTAAGGAGTGACAGGAAGCACTATCTCTCCTCACTCAAGAATGAACTCTCAAACCTGTCTCCTTCCTCCAAATCCTGGTGGCGTCTGGTCAAATCCGTTTCTGGTGTTTGTTCCCCCTCCATCCCCTCCCTTACCTCAAATGACCACACAGTTGACATCGCACGTGACAAAGCCGAATGCCTCAACTCTGTGTTTGCCTCAAAATCCTTAGTCCCAAACCCTTCTCTCTCTGTTCCCACCTTTCCCAGTCGAACCCAAC
Source organism: Myxine glutinosa (assembly GCF_964187855.1). NCBI lineage: Eukaryota > Metazoa > Chordata > Myxini > Myxiniformes > Myxinidae > Myxine > Myxine glutinosa. Next base: position 113,633,631 of record NC_136271.1, read on the forward strand.
TGCTCCTGAACACTGTGTCCTTCTCTCCTGACAAGGTGGAGGAGTTTTTGTCAAACCTCGACTCTGATTCTGCAACTGGACCAGACGGCATCAGCCCACGGGTCCTAAAATCCTGCTCTGCCGCTCTATCTCACCCTCTCTCTGTTCTTTTCACCCTATCTTTTGCTCAAGGTCATCTGCCAGCATCCTGGAAATCAGCTAACATTACCGCTTTACACAAAAAAGGTGCAAAAACAGATCCTTGCAACTACAGACCAATCAGCCTGCTCCCAATTATCAGCAAAGTCATGGAATCCATCATTGCTTCGGATATGAAATCTTTCCTCTTCTCCAATGGCTTGATCTCTGATCATCAATTTGGTTTCAGACCAGGTCACTCTACTCTGGACATGCTGCTTCTGCTGTCTCAACAATGGATGGAGGTCCTCAATGCCAAACAGGAAATCAGAGCCGTCTCCCTTGACATATCACGTGCCTTCGATACGGTCTGGCACCCAGCTCTGCTCACCAAACTCTCCTCCTATGGTATCCATGGAAATCTCCATGCATGGCTTGCGGACTTCCTCTCTGGTCATAGTCAACGTGTGGCCCTGAATGGATTTCTCTCATCTCCCCTTCCTGTTCAGGCTGGAGTTCCCCAAGGCAGTGTGCTGGGCCCTGTGCTTTTTCTGGTCTTTATCAATGATCTCTCCGACTCTCTGGAAAATCCTCTCTATCTCTTTGCTGATGACTCCATTCTCTGCCGCTCCATTCCTCTTCCCTCAGATCGGCAGTCTGCAGCCTCCTCACTCTCTGAAGACCTGGACAAAATCACAGACTGGTCAAACAAGTGGAACATCTATCTATAATTCCAGCAATCTCTGTGTGTATGTTTGTATGTTTGTATGTTTGTATGTTTGTATGTTTGTATGTATGTTTGTCTGTGACCGCTGTTTCTCGACAACTACCGGTCCGATATACTTGAAACTTGCCAGGTATATTGCTGGGGACCCGAGGATGTGCCTTTTCAAGGTTTGAAATTAATCGGACAAGCAGTTACCGAGCTATGTCCAAAAAACGATTCAACCAATCAGAGAGCAGCGAGCTATCACGTGTGCCGAACGTGGCGAACAGACTCTGCCTCGGACGGCACATTTGAGAGCGTATTCATTTATTTCACGTTTGCAAACTATGTTGGCGCTATGTTGGCGTTAAACTATGTTTTAAAACTAATAAAAACTAATTTGCGATTCATCGTAACTGCGATATACGACCTTCCGGAGCTCCCGTGAGAGCGTGCGCCATTACGGATAGTAATTCAATTAAAAACATAAAAACATTGTCCCAATTCAGTCAGAGCGAAGGGCGTTGTTTTAAGCGAAGAGCATTTTATTTTTCCCCTTAAATTCAGTCGCCGGACGGTGAAAGCTTTTTTTTGGGGGCAGCTACGTACGGCCAATCACAGGACACGTTGTTGTGTCGACGTGCCGTGTTGTTTTCCCTCGCGGTTTGGAATGTTTTTCCTTTTCATTTCTTTTCTCTTCCTTACGGAAGTACGGGCATTTCCTTAAATTTGCGATTCTTTCGCTTTCCTGCGCGTTTGGGCACGCTATGGCGATTTCTTTACCAAACTCCGAAGCCGTTCGCTTTGGACCAAACCATTTCATGTAAATAGAGGGGGGGGGGGGATTGTCACCGTACTCGCAAGCCGTTCGCTTTGGACCAAACCATTTCATGTAAATAGAGGGGGGGGATATAATTTTAGATATAGATATCGTACGGGCATGCCCTAGTGTCTTTCAATCCTGACAAATCTCACTCTCTTACTATGTCTCTCCGAAAAGATCGACTGGACAACCCTCCCATCTACTTTCTCAACAATCCTCTCCAAGAAGTTCTATCGCTCAAGCTTTTGGGTCTCACTATCTGCCATGATCTTTCTTGGGAAAACCACATTTCCAAGCTGGCCTCCAAAGCCAGTCGCCGACTGGGCATCCTCCGTCGTGCGAAGTCCTTCCTCGGCACACCTGAGCTCCTCACCACATACAAGGCTTTCATCCGCAGCTCAATGGAATACTGTTCTCCCCTAAGGGCTGGTGCTCCTGCCTCACACCTGGCTCGGCTTCACGCTGTTGAATCCAAAGCTTTCAAAATCCTTGGAATCTCCCGCGATGAAGCTATCTCTGAGGGCCTTTCACTCGCTCACCGCAGGCAGGTAGGTGGTCTTTCTGTCTTCTACCGACTCCTCTCCGGCCTTGCTCCCCCAGCTCTCTCTGTGCTCTGTCCCCCAAATATTCCTACAGGTCGCACAAGATCTGCCAGCAACCCTCTGATGGTTAAACTGCCGAAATCTCGGCTCTCTGCTCACCTTCACTCTTTCATTCCTCTTTTCTCCCGCCTCTGGAACAAACTCCCACACTCCCTTCAATACCACTCCTCCCTCCAGGTCTTTAAAACAGCTGTTCACCACCATCTCTTATCTTCCCCCATCCAAAACCTTGATCTTTTCTACCCCCACTAATTCACCCCAGATCCACCTTGTTTGAAATTCCAACTTCTTTCCTGGAAGTCCTGGCAGTGTCCATATGTTTATACCTCTCCCACCCCCCCCCCCCCCTTCACATGCCTCCCCCCAAAGCACTCTCCCTCCCACAGATCTCTCGATGTCTCCATGTCTCTCGGTCCCTGCTCTCAAATGTTGTGTTTGTGTCCTTCCCCCTCTCTCCCCATCTTGTCTACCACTCCCGATGTTATTTGTTTTATGTGTCTGTTTGTCTTTCTGTGTGATTAATGTTCGCTCTTTCACGAGCCTCGATCTTGTATACAAAAAAAAACAAAAAAAAAACTTCGTTCGTCGGCCGGTACTCAGCTCCGGCCTCAAAAAGGGCTGTGGGATGCCTGGTGGCCGTGGAACGGGTCCCACAGTTCGGCCAATGGCCCGATCGTCGGCGGGAGTAAGATGGCGCCGAATCGCTCTTCCGTCAAGTCCCACTCCGTTTGAACCGCCACAAGCCCCACGAAGCGTCGCTTTCTGGCTCCTCTTCGACGGCTGCGACAATCTCTTCCTTGATAGTGCCAACAGTTCACAAAGGCTCCAAAATCACTCCACAGCGTGCCCGGGCACGAAAACGCAGCCGTTCCCTCACGCGACGAATAACTAAGAGAGCGAGCAAGGGGAGATGTCGTCTTCTTCTCTCTCAAACATTCGACCTCTGAAATCACCCCTGACCAATCGCCGAGCTTCGTCAACACCACTCCATGTCCCCTGGACCAATCTCGACTCTCGGGGTGTGGTCTCTCGTTACGAGTTGTCGGGGCAGAGTGTAGTCTCTATTGGCAATGTCGGTTGTTGTGGTTTAAGGGACCAAGTGAATGTAAAACCGGAAGGGAAAATCACAGGAAGCAATTACACACGGGAATTAATCTTAAGCCCTGTCTTGTTAACACAAACACCACGCCCCTTATGGCGACATGCAAACACTTAACCTGACAGGTTCCCTACTTATTACATCTGGGTTCTTCTTCACGTCCAAGGTCCAAGCTAAAACCTATACATTCCTATCTCCATTATGGTATTTCTTCCCTACCCCCACAAATGTAACAATATGAATCGCCCTTTTAACCCAAATCAATGATCGGTGACTTATTCTGTTTAACCCCTTCTACTATTTGGAATTATTTTTTGTAACTCAATGATTTCACGAATTGGCCTTATCCTGTCATAGGACAGCTAATGATGATAATCTTTGCGCCATGAGAGCTACTCAATCGTGATTTGGTTCACTTTTTTGCAATCCTGCAGGGGCACAATGCATGTCTCGATTGAGCTACCTGCAAAATAATAAATGAAATGGAAAAATTGTTTTTACAAGTTTGAGGTGGGATTGACGATATTATTTTATTTTATTCAGTCTATCATTCAGTTTTATCAAGCCTGTAACTGGCATCCCAGAATCCCGCAGATCCTCCATCACACTTCAACAATGTGCTCCAAGGCGTGGCATTCCACCAATCCCATTTCAACATTTTTAGGCCCAGAATACACCCTATTTTTGCACCGTGTCTGTGTCCTTTTCTCTTGCGTGGTATTCCAAATCGCACTGATGCTTGCCTTGCACCCCGATATCTCATTATTAAAGGTTTTATGTCATGACAGAGTTTAGTATCTTGCCCAAAAATGTCGGCATTCTCTTCCCTGAAGGGAATTCTCAATGGTTTGTTAAGTTAGTTTGGCCTGTAGTCTTCACTTCATAACATTCCCCATGGTGAATTTGAGGATTACACGGGTCTTCATTACCATGATGGGGGTTCTACTCTAACAGCAAATAAACATTCCTCACTGAACTCCATACATTTTATTCGTCTTGGACATGGCGTGATGAAAGAAAGCAACAAAATCCATTCCAAGGCCATGTACAGAAGGTATCTGTTCAAATCAGACCAAACATCTGGGCAATTCTCAGCTGGAAAGCAGCGACTTGTCATTTCACCATTGGTAGTATAGTGCGGTAGAAGATACTATAGAAAAAGAGGGTTTTTTAATTGAGTTTCATATTCATTCATTTGAAGCGCATTGCATTTTACCTTTGCAAACTCGCACAAAACCTCAAATATATTTTATAAACATACGGGTTTGCCTTTTTGAAAAGATCAGGAGCTTATTGCTGTGTAACCACCTTTAGTGGTATTTAAGAGGAGGCTGTGTGGACGTCGTATTTAAGAAAAAGTGATTTGTACATTGCTGCATCTACAGACAATGGATGTTTGAGCTGTGTTGTCTTACAGAAGTATGCATGTTCCATGGCCTCACGGGGAGGGAGTCTGGTCTGGTGATCATAACGCAACAGCTTGTCCAGAAAGTCCAATGCCTCCGGGCTCACCAAATGTTGATTCTCACTGTGTACAAAGCGCTCCCAGCGCTTCCGTGAATGCCTGCGATGAAACACATGTACCTTATCACCACATAATAAACAAAATCACAACTTTGGACTCTCCCAGATTCCAGAAAAAAGGGGAAAAAAACACGAGTCAAAAAATAAATAAATAAATAAACGTTCATCTGATATGCAAGTCAACTGAAGTATCAACAGCAACAACAAACCAATGACAAATGCAGCAAATTTGCGCAATAATATGAAAAGCATTTCTAGCTGAACCAAGTGAGGATACAGAAACATTATTGCACGAGGACAAGCAAAACAAATTCAAGCCAAAGAGAAACGCTTCCTGAAAAAAAAAAGATAATAGATAAAAAGGCATGAACCACCTTTAGAGGCCATTTTTCCCCGCAGAGCAGGGTTTGGCCTTTTTGGGGCACCCTGGTCCCCTTTTTGAAGCAATGTTTTATGGCCGGATGCCCTTCCTGCCGCCAACCCTGTTAGTCCCCTCTTGCGACACACAGGGAATTACCAGTGACCTGGTACTCAATTTGCCGACCTCGGAAGGATGACAGGCTGAGTCAACCCCCCTGGTGTTAATTCAGCGATAAACCGGGATTCAAACCCAGGATCCTAGGATCCCAAGCCAGCACCCTAACCGCTAAGCTAACACCAGGCTAAGCCAATAGATAAAAAGGCATGACACCTTGAAAAAGCATTTAAATATTTTTCGGTTGTTTCACTAGTGGTTTCACTAGTAGATGTCCACTAGTAGATGGGAGGGTTGTCCAGTCGGTCTTTTCAGAGAGACGTCGTAAGAGTGTGAGATTTGTCAGGATTGAAAGACATGTTCCACTTGTTTGCCCAGTCTGTGATTTTGTCCAGGTCTGCAGAGAGTGAGGAGGCTGCAGACTGCCGATCTGAGGGATGAGGAATGGAGTGGCAGAGAGTGGAGCCATCAGCAAAGAGATAGAGAGAATTTTCAAGAGAGGCAGAGAGATCATTGATGAAGACCAGAAAAAGCACAGGGCCCAGAACACTGCCTTGGGGAACTCCAGCCTGAACAGGAAGAGGAGATGAGAGAAACCCATTCAGGGCCACACGTTGACTACGACTAGAGAGGACGTCCGCCAGCCATGCGTGGAGATTTCCATGGATACCAAAGGAGGAGAGTTTGGTGAGCAGAGCGGGGTGCCAGACCGTATCGAAGGCACGTGATATGTCGAGGGAGACAGCTCTAATTTCCTGTTTGGCATTGAGGACCTCCATCCATTGTTGAGACAGCAGAAGCAGCATGTCCAGAGTAGAGTGACCTGGTCTGAAACCAAATTGATGATCAGAGATCAAGCTAATGGAGAAGAGGAAAGATTTCATATCCGAAGCAATGATGGATTCCTTGACTTTGCTGATAATTGGGAGAAGGCTGATTGGTCTGTAGTTGCTAGGATCTGTTTTTGCACCTTTTTGTGTGAAGCGGTGATGTTGGTTGATTTCCAAGCAGATGACAGTTGACCTCCTTGATGCAATTAGATGAGAAAGTAAGCAAAAATGGAAAATTCAAGATGGCCGCCATAGCTCAAAATTGCTACTAACAGGGGTCGCACTTAACTTAATTTTGTAGACTTAGAAGATGCAGTAGTTTTAGATGCTGCTTAATTTGTATTACTCAAATGAAGTTGAGTTCAGATTCCCATGTCCCACAGCAGGTAGGCTCATGAATGATTTGGCTGTCTTGACTGAGGGTCTTGGTGCTACATGGGCACAGTAGTGTTGATTTGGATCTGGTCGTGATTGAGTACCTTGGTTAGGTAGGATGAGTAAGAGTTTATGAAGGTACAATTGGAGTACTTGAGCTTTTTTTTCAAATTGGACTTTTGATTTTGGTAATGGTACCAAAACAAAATGGCTGACTCCTTTCAAAAGGTACCACTTGATACTTAACATTCACAAGCAAGCGCTAGTAGACAAGGCAACTGCCTTAATGTCCATCTGAAGGACGCCGGCCGTACTCACTGTTGCAGCACCAGGGAGACGCTTTATCGTGATGCTGGGAAACGAACCCAGATGACAGCTCAAAGCCACGTGCCCGAACTGAGCTATCCTGGTTAAATGAATGCTTGCTCCCTGAAGTAAAGAGACTAAAGTAGAAAAATGTACAGCAGATGTGAGAGAAATTTTTGTTTTTGTTAGGGTGTAAAGTGCAGCAGGCCATTGCTGAAGAGCTGTACTGCACCCAGGTGACCCTCAATTTCTTTGACCGCCTGGCTGCTGTTGGTGTCACCCGTGACAATGGCCGACTGGTCAAACGGCTTGATGAACCTTGTGGGGATTTTCTGATTTCAGACAGACTACGAGAGGTGATGCAACATGAGCGGCCATCGATTTATATATTATATATATATATATATATATATATACATATACAAAAATTGCATATATTAAAATATTATATCTTCTCCCCCCCCACCCCCCCTTCCCTCCTTTCATTTCCTCTCCCATATATAATCCTTCCCTTCCTTATCCTTGCTTCCATCTTTTTCAAAATACCTTTCATTTTCACCCCACTTCTCCCACATTACTGTCCCGACCCTTCACTTATTTTAACTTCAAAAAAGAAAATTCAAAAATGGTTCACTCGCCTTGTTAGATTTGTCCTTTTTGTCCAACTTTTCCCAATGAGGAACCTCTTCAAAGTCTTAACCATTTTTATTCTCCTTCCCTGTCTCAAGACTCCACACTATCCACAAAATCACAACTCAGTCATTTCAGTCCTTCACTTATCCATGAGCATCAAACAATGCATGAAAATCTTTCAAAAGATGAAGATAAAATTAGGATCTGCAATTGTGTGTTGGTGATGCTGAATATTATTACGATGACGCTGACGATTATGACGTTTTCTTCCTGCAGATGCTTTTGATGCCCGATTCTGAGCTCGCGGAAACCTACAGTGAAAGGGAGAAGAAAGAGTTCCTCTACGTGCTTTTCCGCCACCTGTGCCTTGGTGGTGTTGTGTGTCAATTTGAAGATGTCATTGATCCTTACTTTGATATTACCAAGGATATTTACAAAGAACTCATTGGGTCAGCACTTTCAAATATTATATATAAGCTCCCATACAGAACTCATGCTTACGTCTTTTCCCCAGATGTAGTCAAGGTTACAAATGAGAAATTTCAGAAAGCTTATTTTTTACTGATAGTAAAAAGAACATGTGCTGTAATTTGTTTTAATTTGAGAAACAATGATCTTACACGGGCAGCTGAGTATGGAAGTGAAATGAAAATGGACGGTATGGGAGTTCTGGTCATCATTAATCTGGTTTGTCAAAAGTTGCTCTGAGTATCACCGTGGGTGATGTTGTGATGGATCACAATTGTAGTCAGCATGGTGTCGAGGAGGGTGAGGAGGCTTGAAGTGACAAGTTGTCACCTGTATTATTTGGGGATTTTCAGATAATTGCAGAATGGAGAAAATATTTCACTGTATTTTATTCCTTACAGTGTTGTGAAGGATTCAGATACCAAGTCAATACGGATTACATCTGCTGTATATCGAATTACTGCTTACGTAAGTATCGAATGAAAGCAACACATTCTTGATAAGCACTATAATCACGAAAAGGATGTCCTTAGAACTACGGTATACAAAACCTAACAAATCTATAATAATAATAATAAACATACACAACATGACCAAAAGTATGCGGACACCTCTTATAATTAGTGGATTCGGCTGTTTCAGCCACACCTATTCCTGACAGGTATATATGATCAAGCACACAGCCATGCAATCTCCATAGACAAACAATGTCAGTTGAATGGGCCGGACTGACGATCTCAGTGACTTTCAACGTGGCACCGTCATTGGATGCCACCTTTCCAACAAGTCAGTTTGTAAAATTTCTGCCCTGTCAAATGTTAAGTGCTGTTATTGTGAAGTGGAAACGTCTAGGAGCAACAACAGCTCAGCTGCGAAGTGATGGGCCACACAAGATCACAGAAAGGGACCGCCGAGTGCTGAAGCGTGGAGCGCGTTGAAATTGTCTGCCTTCAGTTGCAACACTCACTACCGAGTTCCAAACTGCCTCTGGAAGCACCGCCAGCACAACAACTGTTCGTCGGCAGCTTCATGAAATGGGTTTCCATGGCCGAGCAGCCGCACACAAGCCTAAGATCACCATGGGCAATGCAAGCGTCGGCTGGAGTGGTGTAAAGCTCACTGCCATTGGACTCTGGAGCAGTGGAAACGCGTTCTCTGGAGTGATGAATCACAATTCACCATCTGGCAGTCTAACGGATGAATCTGGGTTTGTCGGATGTCAGGAGAACGCAACTGCCTGAATGCATAGTGCCAACTGTAAAGTTTGTTAGAGGAGGAATAATGGGCTGGGGCTGTTTTTCGTGGTTCCGGCTTGGCCACTTAGTTCCAGTGAAGGGAAATCTTCACGCTGCAGGATACAATGACGTTCTAGACAATTGTGTGCTTCCAACTTTGTGGCAACAGTTTGGGGAAGGCTCTTTCCTGTTTCAGCATGACAATGCCCCCTTGCACAAAGCGAGGTCCATACAGAAATGGTTTGTTGAGATCGGTGTGGAAGAACTTGATTGGCCTGCACAGAGCCCTGACCACAACCCCATCAAACACCTTTGGGATGAATTGGAATGCCGACAGCGAGCCGGGCCTAATCGCCCAACATCAGTGCCCGACCTCACTAATGCTCTTGTGGCAGAATGGAAGCAAATCCCAACAGCAATGTTCCAACAACTAGTGGAAAGCCTTCCCAGAAGAGTGGAGGCTGTTATAGCAGCAAAGAGGGGAGGGCGAGGGGGGTGGGGGGGGACCAACTCCATATTAATGCCCATGATTTTGAAATGAGATGTTCGATGTTCGGGTGTCCACATACTTTTGGTCATGTAGTGTACGTGCAATACCCCTGGGTGCTCAGCTGGTAGAATAAACAGTATACTGCACTGACTAAAGGTATTTTAAATAAATTTCAATGGTTGCTAGAAGGCAGGGCAGCAGGTAGAATCATACTAACATAATCATAAGACTTTAAACAAACAAACAAAAGATACCTATGTTTGTGGGGCAGGTTCACCTGTCCTCCACCTTCCCCCCCTCCCCCATAATCTACCTTAGATCCCGATTTTTAAAAAATTCTTTTAACAAACTTTGGTGCATCATGGGTAATGAAGGTTGTGGTCGAGTTTCATCGAAAAGGAAAGGAAATACCTATTTTGGGGGGGCAACCCCCTCCCCCATACACCCCCAAAGGGGAGGACTTTTCTTTTTAACGTCGTGAGCAAACTTTAGTCAAAACATAATAATTTTATTTGTGCCAAGTTTGGTCACAATCCCATCAGCGGTTTCGGAGAAGATGTTGCAAGTGTTTACGGACTGGACGGACGGACGAGGCGCCATCGCATAAGCTCATCTGAACTTAGTTCCAGGTGAGCTAAAAATTGAGACTCATTGTGGTGCAATTGCTGAAACCTCGTTGCATTTACTATTGCGGGTTCGATTCCCGTAGCTGCTCAGAACCCTGGTCCGCAGAGGAGATGGGCACCACTGGGTCTATTTCCCCTTTCGAAACACCATTATGGATTTCCAACAACTTTTATATGCTTATGACCTCCACTATCTCTAACACCGTTGTAATCATTCCATGTGATGAAATCTTTTTGCAGGACAAACATGGAAGTTGCTATCCATCTCCACGTGAGCATGAACAAAACTTTGCTTACCTCATACTTGATCCAAGCAAACATCAAGCAACTGTACTCTACCATTGTTACGGGACTAAAACCGGTTGGTAATATGTTACCTTGGGTTGGCGGTGAGAATATTTGAGTTAACGCTAACAATATTGTCAACAGATTGAAGTTACCGGGTGTTAAAGCCAAAACAAATGATAGAGTTGAAACTATCTACAAACCCGAGTTCTTCACCCGGTTAAAACCATTGAAGAAGTTCCACAATTGTTACATTTTCCCATTCCGAAGGGACAAAAGAGACTATTATAATTGGTCTGTATGTCAGATCTACTGTGATCTATATGACCTAGGGAGGCTCTGAATTATTAAATCTATAACTCTTCTTCTTTCTTGTTTCACTCCAAACTCGATTAAAATTTGCACTTGCTAAAAAACATTTTCTGCTACTTAATTGTATTTTTGTTTTATGTCAGAAAATATATATTTAATGATGAAATTTGGTTTGTTATACTGCACTTCACTTCTGTATCTTTGCTCGATTCATGTTCATTAAACTGTTTCCACTTCTGGCCATGATTCATATTATTCTCAGAAATGAAAATTTGAATGCTGTCCGAAAGCAGTGAACGTCTTCTGAGAAGATGAAAACACCTATGGTGGTGATATGTGACAAATTGGCAGGGTGTGCTGATCAAGCTTACACACCGTCAATCCGATGTAGGCCGGCGCACGCAATGATGTCTCGCCCTTCATTCAGAGCACCAGGGTGACGGTTTATAGTTGGCTCGAGGTTCAAATCCATGCTGGACATTTGAGACGAGTGTGCATATCTCCAGGCTATGTCGATAGCCCTTGAAACAATTAATTACCTGTGACTTTACTTGTTTAAAACGTCTCAATCATGCTGCTCACACCCTTTGTAAATGGTGCTCACGCAGTTGTACACGACACATATTCTCACGTGGTTGCAACTTCAGTATGTTCATGATGATACTGTTCACCACAGTTTTTTTTTGTTTTTTGTTTTTAATACAAAATCGAGGCTCGTGTAAGAGCTAACATTAATCACCAAAAAAAAAAATAACCGGACATATAAAACATACAATAAAGGGAGCGGGAGACAAGATGGGGAGAGAAAGGGAGGCACACAAGCACAAAAGTAGAGAACAGGGACATCGGGAGATCTGTGGGAGGGAGAGGACTTGGGGGGTGGGAGGCGTGGGAAGGGGGTGGGGAGAGTGGTGGGAGAGGTATAAAACACATGGACACAGCTAGGACTTCCAGGAAAGGAGTCGGAATTTCAGAAAAGTGGATCTGGAGTGAATTAACGGGGGTAGAAAAGATCAAGGTTTTGGATGGGGGAAGATAAGAGATGGTGGTGAACAGCTGTTTTAAAAATCTGGAGGGAGGAGAGGGATTGAAGAGAGTGAGGGAGTTTGTTCCAGAGGTGGGATAAAAGAGGAATGAAAGAGTGAAGGTGAGCAGCGAGCCTAGATTTTGGCAGTTTAACCATAAGACGGTTGCAGGCAGATCTTGTGCGACCTGCAGAAATATTTGGGGGATAGAGCCCTGAGAGAGCTCGGGGAGCAAGGCCGGAGAGGAGTCGGTAGAAGACAGAAAGACCACCAACCTGCCTGCGGTGAGTGAGTGAATGGCCCTCGGAGTTAACTTCATCGCGGGAGATTCCAATGATTCTGAATGCTTTGGTTTCAACAGCGTGAATTCGAGCTAGGTGTGAGGCAGGAGCACCGGCCCAGAGGGGAGAACACTTCCATTGAGCTGCGGATGAAAGCCTTGTATGTGGTGAGGAGCTCAGATGTGCCAAGGAAGGACTTCGCACGACGCATGATGCTCAGTCGGCGACTGGCTTTGGAGGCCAGATTGGAAATGTGGTTTTCCCAGGAAAGATCATGGCAGATAGTGAGACCCAAAAGCTTAAGTGACAGAACCTCTTGGAGTGGGTTGTTGAGAAAGTAGATGGGAGGGTTGTCCAGTCTGTCTTTTCGGCGAGACATAGTAAGAGTGTGAGATTTGTCTGGATTGAAAGACATGTTCCACTTGTTTGACCAGTCTGTGATTTTGTCCAGGTCTGCAGAGAGTGAGGAGGCTGCAGACTGCCGAACTGAGGGATGAGGTATGGAGCGGCAGAGAGTGGAGTCATCAGCAAAGAGATAGAGAGGATTTTCCAGAGAGGCAGAGAGATCATTGATGAAGACCAGAAATAGCACAGGTCCCAGAACACTGCCTTGGGGAACTCCAGCCTGAACAGGAAGAGGAAATGAGAGAAACCCATTCAGGGCCACAAATCTACCAAAATCTATCAAATTCAAAATCTATCAAATTCAGTTGTAATCTATCAAGGATATTTTTTCCAAAAAATATTAAATGTGGATTTATTTAATCACTTATGACGTCTATATTAATCGAAGGAGCTTTGTCTGCTCTCTGTCTGTCTGTCGTGCTATAACTTGAGAACGGACTATTGGATTTCAACGAAACCAATGGTGGTGGATTCAGGGAACTCACAGGAAGGTTTGTGATGCAAAAAGAAAAGGAAATAAGGAAGGTTTGTGTATTGGTACATGGGCATATGTGGCAAAAACTGCAATCACCAACTTGTGATGCTGGCTATTCCCACACATAGGGCAGGATCTTCCAAGAATCATTTTTTGTTGTTGATCCACAGGTTAGCCATCAGAACTACACTACCAGTCAAAAGTTTTAGAACACCTCAATTTTTGCAGTTTTTGTTGAAATTTACACAGTTTAATGTCCAGTGAATAACCTGAAATGGTACAAAGGTAAGCAGTAAACTGCTCGAGGTTAAAAAAAGAAGTTTAGGTTAGCAAAAACGGGGAAATAATGTAAATTGCACAGTTATATTGTAAGAAAAAGGCCTTCTTCAGGGAACAAGTAATGGGTTAACAACTTACAGCTGTTCTGCAGCAATGTAAGTAAATTAAGCCTTGAAAGTTGGTGCAAACAATTCTTACAGGTGTCCCAACCTCTACTGATTACTTCATTACAAACCCCCTGTCTGTATGAAAGCAGTATTGGAACAGACTGTTATTACACCCTCAAGCATTATTTGGACAATGTTGCACAGCGGGAAGTAGTATATTGGAAACTGGAGGAAACTCGGACAGGAAGAGGTCTGGCAGACCCAAAGCCACAACAGAATCAGAAGACAAGTTTCTGAGAGTCAACAGCTTGCGTGATAGGCGGCTCACAGGACAACAGCTTCAAGCACAGCTTAACACTGATCGAAGTAAGCAAGTCTCAGTTTCAACTGTGAAGAGAAGACTTCGAGCTGCAGGTTTGAGGTGCAGCTTAACACTGGTCAAAAAATTGAGGTAATCTAAAACTTTTGACGGGTAGTGTATGCCGAGGAAATGAAAAGCTCCGTTCTTTTAAACATTTAGGTGAAAGGCAGAGACGAGGAGTGTCCTGCCATAGCCTGGCCGTGCCCAATACGTACCTAATCAAGGCATTACAGAAGTTTGGCGCCATTGGACCTCACCCCTTATAACTGGAAGAGAAGACGTGATATTAATAGTACGTACAGTACTCAGTATATTGATTACTTTCTCGAGCAAATAGATTGATTGCTTTTATGTAACTAGATGGTATTCATAGAATACTTACCCTGCGCAGTCAACTTGTTGCGAGCCAACTCTTCTGTTTTTGAACATTTTTTTTCTTTGATCCAATGTGGCTGCCAGACCATGTGAGCGATTACATCATAAATTTATATTCTTTAATATAATTGTTGCATAGATCACGCCCAATACATTTCAAACTGATCAGACTAAGCGTTGTCCCTGTCGAATTATGACGTCATAATTATGGCATCAATGACATCATCGTTAACAACACCTATTCCCCATATGGAGTTCTTTACAATGAGCCATTTAAAAAAAAATTCCATGAAGCGTTTTCGGAGATATAGAGGTGCCACTTTTCTCGATTTTCCAAGATGGCGTTTGTACCACGTGACCTATGACGTTATAATTATCATTAAAAAATTCTGCAGGAGGAGCCGCACATATTCTGATAATTTTGTGTCCATCGATCTAACAATTGCAGAGGAATTTTTTTTATTCATACTGATCAGATCAAGTGTTGTACTTGTTGAATTATGACGTCATAATTAAAGCACCGATGACATCACCATCAACATATCTTATTCCCCATGGTGAGTACTTGACAATGAACCATGTATCAATTTTTTCCATTGAGCGGTTTTGGAGATATCGAGGTGTAACGTTTTTCCAAGATGGCGTCCGTACCGTGACCTATGACGTCATAATTATGAATAAAAATATTCTACAGGAGGAGGCGCTCCTATGGTAAAATTTCATGTCAATCGGACCAACAATTGGCGAGAAAATGAATTTTTAAAATGCAGACACGTATGAAGTACAGCACACGGCACACTTACGTACTTGAATGCTTAACCGCGCTTTTCGCTTCGCGATTACTTGTTACCGATGCCACCTAAGGTGGGCAGAGGTCATGTTTTCACCCCTCTTTGTCTGTCTGTGAGCAGGATTTTTAAAAAACGATTCTTTACGATCGAGTGACAGGTACAGGCTGAACAGCACAATATCTCAACAAACAAGGAGCTAATGCTCCAGGTACTCTGCCTTTTGGATGGTATGAGGAATACGTGTGTAATACGAAAGCTACATGTCGAACCGTTTTTGAAATATTGCGTACACAAGCCAAGTTAGCGAGATGGTTGTCATGGCAACATAATTCAGCCAATCACAGCCGTGATCTAATCAGGTTGAGATAATGTCATGAGGAATGAGCAAGACCGCTCCTTTTTGCATCGTGATGATGCGTAGGTAGTATGGCAGATAGGTGCAGGAATTGTGCCTTTGATGATACAAGCGTGGCATTTGGCACACAGTCAGAGTTCGTCCTAAGGAAGATATTTGGCTATAGGGCCATCGCAGATTTGTCCTTTTTTGAAAAATGGCCGCCATTGTTGTCACAGGACAAATCTGCGATGGCCCTATAGCCAAATATCTTTCTTAAGGCATACTCTAACTGTGTGCCAACTCTCGTGCGTGTATGATCAAAGGCACAATTCTCCCAAATACTTCACCTATCTGCCGTACTATAGGGGGTCCGAGACCGTTTCTCGGCTATTGGGAACAATCCTGGAATGGTCGCCACTCCGACGTAGGATACCTGAATGGCTCATTCATCCCAGCGAGCTGGTACTCATTTTGCAGACCTCGGAAGGATGACAAGCTGAGTCAACCCACCTGGTGTTAATTCAACGGTATGACAGGGCTTGAACTCACGATCCTAATATCTCAAAGTAGCCACCTTCGAATGAGCCATCAAACTACCCACCTTGGGGACGGATTCGGACGATAATGGGTGGACAGGTTGGATGTGTGACAAAGACGAATCGATTCGATTTTGGTGAAGATCCGAATCCAGATCCGACCACTGACGATCGGTTAACGGTTAGAATACTTGCCCCGACTCCGGTACTCTTGGAAGTTCGTGGGTCGAACCCGGCCTATAACCAGCCGAGTCATAGCAAAGACTTTTAAAATGGTATTCAGGTGCTAATCCCGGTACTTGATACCGTTCGGACAGAGCAGCCATAGGTTGGCTACCATAGCGCACGCAGGCTTTGCTGTGCGTCAAAGATTCTTGCACAACAATATCAGGGAACATGATTGTATTATTACGTGCAGGTATTAATATCATTGTTATTTTAAAAGCAAACGCCATCATGTTGTTTCGACCAATCAACAGCGACAGGTATTAAACGTTCTTTTCAAACGAGCGCAGGGAAGGATTTGTGGTCGTTTTATTCGTTCGCATTAATATCAAGATGGAACATTATTTTAAATATTCACCAGACATTCGAGGAAAGGTCCTGAAAATGTCGTAAATCGGTGTCTGTTCAATTTGTGCTCATTTAGTAATTAAAGCGGGAAAGGCAACTCGATGTTGATAATTCAAAGTGTTCGTTAATGCGTTCTTTTTCAGGTTTGTTGGAGTTGCCGTTAACGACCGTTTCGTCGGTTATCATCGTCGTCCTGTTTTTCACGTGATTTACCGTTAAACTTCCGTCGCAGTTGCCACGACCCGATGTTGTCCTTTTTGAGATCTTCACGCATCTCGAGGTCCTCGGCTGTCTTCCATCCGACGCTTGTTGCCATGGCATCTTCATCCAACAAGGACCACAACCCGCTGAGCTCGGAACCGTTGGGATATTCAGCTCCCGGTGCTTCGGAAGTCGGTATGGATGGCACAGCCGACGTTATCAGCTCTCTTAGCTCTGGGTCAAGTGGACACACCTATCAAGCCAATCCGTCGTCTCGAGACCATGGAGAACCTGTGATACCTGACTGCGCTGATGCAGCACGAGGATTACCTGTAAGACTACATTTAATCCGTAAAAAGCCTAATGTCACCTATTCACCCATAATGGACCAACAAGAAGCCAAGTACCTGGCAATATCTCCATCAGAAGGTTCCATCTGTGCTCAAGGCAAGTTCCTGTCGTCAAACGTGCCGCCATCGCTGTCCAATCATCTTGAGCCTTCGACTGCTGCGTCCCAGCTCAATGAAGCTCAACCTCAAAGTATACGTTGGCGTTCTCAACCTCCCTTATTCATTTTCCCTTTCAAACATCCGCACAGGGTCACTTATTCGATTAGGCCCGGTTTCAAATACTCTTTGCAGCTGCCATGCCGATCAGACTCCCAAAATATTCACGCCGTCCAAGCGCAGACTCAGGCCCAGATCAGGTACCAGGTGCACGCTTGTTCTCGAGAGAAGCGATGTTTTTGTGACTTGCGCAAGAACTTCTTGGCATGGCAGAGGTATCGTCCTCTCGCCGCCTCCTTCTACTCTCAAGCGGCGGATATCGACGCCCTCGCCTGCTACTTCATGTAACTATGGGGATGACGATGTGGGAATCTTTCTGATATTCTCCTTACATTTGCTGTTAAACGATTTTTCCTTAACCCAAATGAATGTATTGTCTCTTCTTTACCCAGTCCAGCTTTGAGCAGGTTGAGCCAAAGTCATCCCCAGCTGGAACCCCAGCAGAGTGTTGCCCTTGCGCACTGCATGTGGAAGCGCAGCAGCTCCTCTCAAAGAATTATTTATTATGAGACCGCAGCAAAGTAAGAGCAGTATCCTTTTTGTTATTACTACCCTCACAGGCGAGGGTATTGCATTTCAGTCCTTTTGTCTGTCTGTCCGCACAGAATAAATATGATTTTAATGGCAACCGTTGGTCCGATTGACAGGAAATTTCCACCATAGGTGCAACTCCACTTGTAGAATTTTTTAAATAATTATGACGTCATAGGTCACGTGGTTCGGCCGCCATCTTGGGAAAACCGAAAAACTTTGCACCTCTATATATCTGAAAGTGCTGCATGGGAAAAAATTGAGACGTGGCTCATTGTAAAGAACTCTCCATTGGGAATAAAATATGCTAATGATGTCATAGGTGCCTCCATTATGACATCATAATTCGACAAGTACAACACTTCATCCGATCAAGATGAAATTTCTTTAGCATCGCAGGATAAATTTGAGAAAATAAAATAAAATAATAATGACGTCATCGGCCACGTGGTTCGACCGCCATATTTGTTTTTAACACAAAAGCCTTAAAACCACTGAAAACATCCTGGCGAGGGTCTGCAATCTCTGATTGCTCTTTCTTGTTATTCTTGGAATATATGTTGACATTACCATTTCCAATCAGAAAAGAGGGACAGTGTTCTTTTCTGCTCGTAATATTTATACTGTACTGTATTTGAATGTTTGCTAAAAACATGGCTGATTGCTAAAGAAAAGAAGGTTGTATGAGTTAAAGTGAGAGTGTTTTGTAGGGGGATGTATGTTTGGGAGGTGAGTGTACAACATTAACCATCACCTGTAGAATCAGTCAATTCTGAAGTCTCCCAGCCTTGTGTGAACTACCTGGTGAATAGCAAGCAAGGTGTGGCTGTCTCCCCCTCCCCGATCATAGATTTATGGCAAATGTTTAAAACGTGCCCGCTCGGCTACCGACATACAATGGATGACACTTTCTATGAAGTGTAACAATCATATGGTCATGTAAGGTTTGTCTTACATGTTCAGTAAACTCCATGGGCCAAAGTAAACTCCAGTTCAGTAAACTCCCGACCCTGGTATGAAAACCCACATGCAAACATTCAAAAACAATATTTAACCTTAAGCTCATGCCTCACTCCACAAATTCTATGCATTCGCTCATTGGGCATGCAATTTAAACAGCACAAAATCTTATTGAAACAACTTGTGGTTGGGAAAATGGTGGATGTAGCAGGAGGGCTGCTTCTTCTTCTTGCTCCGAAGAATCTGTTAAGTCAATGGACCCGTCTACCCGGTAAAGACCCCTCCCCCAACGCCATCTATCAGGGCCCTGGGGACCCGGTGTAGGAGGATAGAATCACTCCAGAGTGGTTTTATCTCCAGATGAAATCACTCCCCCAAGGATTTTAACACTCCCCCTAGGATTTTATCACTCCCACTAGGATTTTATCACTCCCACTAGGATTTTATCACTCCCACTAGGATTTTATCACTCCCACTAGGATTTTATCACTCCCACTAGGATTTTAACACTCCCCCAAGGATTTTAACACTCCCACTAGGATTTTATCACTCCCACTAGGATTTATCACTCCCACTAGGATTTTATCACTCCCACTAGGATTTTAACACTCCCCCAAGGATTTTAACACTCCCCCTAGGATTTTATCACCCCCCAAGGATTTTAACACTCCCACTAGGATTTTAACACTCCCACTAGGATTTTATCATACCCCCCCTAGGATTTTAACACTCCCCCTAGGATTTTATCATACCCCCCCTAGGATTTTAACACTCCCTATATGATGTTAACACCCCCCAATGATGTTAACACCCCCCAATGATGTTAACACTCCCCCAATGATGTTAACACTCCCACAATGATGTTAACACTCCCCCAATGATGGTAACACTCCCCCAATGATGTTAACACTCCCCCAATGATGTTAACACTCCCCCAATGATGTTAACACTCCCCCTAGGATTTTATCATACCCCCCCTAGGATTTTATCATACCCCCCCTAGGATTTTAACACTCCCTCTATGATGTTAACACCCCCCCTAGGATTTTAACACTCCCCCATAGGATTTTATCATACCCCCCCCCTAGGATTTTAACACTCCCCCTAGGATTTTAACACTCCCCCTTGCAGGATCAAATGACTCCCCAGGATTCTAACACTCCCCCTATATATTTTGTGATTTAAACAATATTTATTGCATGGTAATTAGAAACAACCATGACAAAGTTAGTGAATATGAACATAAAATGATCAATGAATTGATAAACAGCGCAGAATGACGTCCTTTGTAAACGTCTCTCCCTAAAAATAGAAATACAATGTTTTTCGCATCCCCGTGTTAAACTGGGCAAATCAAATAAAGAAAAGTATAAATTTAACATTCAAATAACTATATATTTTGATGTTAGAGCATTCGCAGTAATCGTTACGATACATTTACGATGTTTTATACTAAAAGGATATTTTCATTTCAACACATAATGTCATTTTAAGTTACGTTCTATAACTTTACTGCACTTTTACGAAATATCAAATACGGGTTTTAAATGTTACTCAAATGTTTGTATATTGGCAAAGGTGTGTTCAGGTACCGATAACCAGGAAACGAGCGCTTCTGAGCAGTTCCGAGAACTGGATATATGAATGTATAGTATAATAATATTCACAAATTTCACAAAATAAAGTCTAATCTAATAGATTTAAGCGATGTTAAATGACGATGTCTGAACTCAACACCTACAATACTTATTGCATTTCCGTACTGTAAACGTCCCAATGTTTCAGTGCTCATTCCATTCATTTGTATTTCATTGACATATTCGCACTGCACATTTGTGGAAATAAATATTGTTAAATCATTTCGATAAGAATCCAAGAATCGAACTAAGTATATTGGCCAGAGCACATGTAGTGTTCCCATGGGTGTACAAAATAGATCATACTCATTGTGCTGTTATTGAATCGAATGGATGCTTTTTAAATGAGGTTACAAACCTTCTTGTGCGGCCATTTATATTCATGAATTTAAGTTATTTCCATGAAGCAATGTGAGGGGTTTCATGGAATAAACTTTGACTTGACTGCACTTTGGCTATACAATGGACAGATCATGAATGTATGATATTCATCTTCCATGCATACACCATCATCCATGCACTGAGATTTAATCCTTAATTGGATCGAGTATGATCCAGGGTAGACTGGGTCCACTTTTGCTACAAGTTAATTCGGATGTTTTGACAGTTTGCCGATCACTTTATACTCATTGTCAATGATAACGTGAATTGCATGCTTCCTCTATCTTTTGCTTACAAACTATACCATATCTTACAAACCATGATCATTGGCGAAGTTGGTGTTCTTTCAGACAACATGAGTACGCGATTTCCTGGAGTGTTGTTCTCACAGTTAGTATCTCAATCGAGGTCTTGACAAGGGGGGGGCGGGATATGTCTGTTGGAGAAGGGACGGGGGTATTTTCATCTGTAATTCTACATAAGTATGAAGCGGCTAATATTTATTCCACTCGATCTTCAATGATGGATTTCGACGCTACACGCACGTTCCTCTCTACTCATGAATACCCTGCAATGCGCATTGGTGATCGTGGGAAGAAGTGAAACTTTACAGTCATCAACTCGGAAACTTTGTCGGAGTTGTTCTTCAAGCGCAAGACTACAAGAAACAAGGAAAAGCAAGGTAGGTCCGAGTTTACTGACTACTGATGGACGTCTTTACAAAAATCTTTGTACTCACGTGATTTTAAAACATTCAATCTCAGTTGAAGTACGTGTAGCTATAGTTTAAACAATGTTTAAAACTACTACAAAGCAAAAGTTTTTACTCACCGCTGAATTAATATTTCTTGTTTAATTAAATAAATCTCTCACAATGTTTTCAAATAACCTTTTAATTAAATTAAATTCACCAAAAGAGGATATTCTAAAATCGTTAACAATATATTCATGCTCCGAAATACCCTTCCCATGCATTCTGCAATGTAAATATTGAATCATTTGAAAACTGTGATGATCATAAATGAACTCATGTCTTCTTTTGTTGTATTGAAATAACGATGGGCTCGAATTAGTTTTTTTTTTTTTCATACAAGATCGAGGCTCGTGAAAGAGCTAACATTAATCACACAAAGACAAACCAACACATACAACATATAACATGGGGAGCGGTAGACAAGATGGGGAGAGAGGGGGCAGGAAACAAAACACAACATTTGAGAGCAGGGACATCGAGAGATCTGTGGGAGGGAGAGGGCATGGGAAGGGGGAGTGGGAGAGGTATAAAACATATGGACACTGCAAGGACTTCCAGGAAAGAAGTTGGAATTTCAAACAAAGTGGATCTGGGGTGAATTAGCGGGGGTAGAAAACATCAAGGTTTTGGATTTTTGTTTTTGTTTTGTATACAAGATCGAGGCTCGTGAAAGAGCTAACATTAATCACACAAAAAGTCAAACCGACACACAAAACACAAAAAACAAGGGGAGCGGCAGACAAGATGGGGAGAGAGGGGGAAGGACACAAACACAACATTTGAGAGCAGGGACATCGGGAGGACTTGGGGGGAGGTGGGAGAGGTACAAAACATATGAACACTGCAAGGACTCTGGGGTGAATTACCGGGGGAAGAAAAGATCAAGGTTTTGGATGGGGGAAGATAAGAGATGGTGGTGAACAGTTGTTTTAAAGACCTGGAGGGAGAAGTGGGATTGAAGGGAGTGTGGGAGTTTGTTCCAGAGGTGGGAGAAAAGGGGAATGAAAGAGTGAAGGTGAGCAGAGAGCCTAGATTTTGGCAGTTGAACCATAATAGGGTTGCTGACAGATCTTGTGCGACCTGAAGGAATATTGGGGGGACAGAGCACAGAGAGCTGGGGGAGCAAGGCCGGAGAGGAGTCGGGAGAAGACAGAAACACCACCAACCTGCCTGCGGTGAGTGAGTGAAAGGCCCTCAGAGTTGACTTCAACGCAGGAGATTCCAATGATTCTGAAAGCTTTGGCCTCAACAGCGTGAAGCCGAGCTAGGTGTGAGGCAGGAGCACCACCCCAGAGGGGGGAACAGTATTCCATTGAGCTGCGGATGAAAGCCTTGTATGTGGTGAGGAGCTCAGGTGTGCCAAGGAAGGCCTTCGCACGACGGAGGATGCCCAGTCGCGACTGGCTTTGGAGGCCAGCTTGGAAATCTGGTTTTCCCAAGAAAGATCATGGCAGATAGTGAGACCTAAAAGCATGAGCGACAGAACTTCTTGGAGAGGATTGTTGAGAAAGTATATGGGAGGGATTTCCAGTCGGTCCTTTCGGAGAGACATTGTAAGAGTGTGAGATTTGTCAGGATTGAAAGACATGTTCCACTTGTTTGACCAGTCTGTGATTTT
Source organism: Myxine glutinosa (assembly GCF_964187855.1). Taxonomy (NCBI): domain Eukaryota; kingdom Metazoa; phylum Chordata; class Myxini; order Myxiniformes; family Myxinidae; genus Myxine; species Myxine glutinosa. The sequence continues at coordinate 113,656,730 of NC_136271.1, forward strand.
GTCCAGGTCTTCAGAGAGTGAGGAGGCTGCAGACTGCCGATCTGGGGGAAGAGGAATGGAGCGGCAGAGAGTGGAGTCATCAGCAAAGAGATAGAGGATTTTCCAGAGAGTCGGAGACGTCACTCATAAAGACAAGAAAGAGCACAGGGTCCAGAACACTGCCTTGGGGGACTCCAGCCTGAACAGGAAGGGGAGATGAGAGAAATCCATTCAGGGCCACACGTTGACTACGACCAGAGAGGAAGTCCGCAAGCCATGCGTGGAGATTTCCATGGATACCATAGGAGGAGAGTTTGGTGTGCAGAGCTGGGTGCCAGACCGTATCGAAGGCGCGTGATATGTCAAGGGAGACAGCTCTGATTTCCTGTTTGGCATTGAGGACCTCCATCCATTGTTGAGACAGCAGAAGCAGCATGTCCAGAGTTGAATGACCTGGTCTGAATCCAAATTGATGATCTGAGATCAAGCCATTGGAGAAGAGGAAGGATTTGATATCCGAAGCAATGATGGATTCCATGACTTTGCTGATAATTGGGAGCAGGCTGATTGGTCTGCAGTTGCAAGGATCTGTTTTTGCACATTTTTTGTGTAAAGCGGTTATGTTTGCTGATTTCCAAGCAGATGGCAGATGACCTTGAGCAAAAGAGAGGGTGAAAAGAACAGAGAGAGGGTGAGATAGAGCGGCAGGGCAGGATTTTAGGACCCGTGGGCTGATGCCATCTGGTCCAGTTGCAGAATCAGAGTCGAGGTTTGACAAAAACTTCTCCACCTTGTCAGGAGAGAAGGACAGAGTCCAGGAGCAGTTGGGTTCGACTGGGTAAGGTGGGAACAGAGAGAGATGGGTTTGGGACACAATATTTTGAGGCAAACACAGAGTTTAGGCATTCGGCTTTGTCACGTGCGGTGTCAACTGTGTAGCCATTTGAGGTGAGGGAGGGGATGGAGGGGGAGCAAACACCAGAAACGGATTTGACCAGACGCCACCAGGATTTGGAAGAGGGAGACAGATAAGAGAGTTCGGTCTTGAGAACGGAGAGATATTGTTTCCTGGCTCTCCTGAGGGTAGACACACACTTGTTCCGAGCTTGGTGGAAGGAACTGAGATTGCCTTCAGTTGGATTAGCCTTCCAAGAGGCAAAGGCAAGTTGTTTCAAGGCAACTGCCTCACCACAAGATTCAGTGTACCATGGACGGGAGGAAGGGTAAGACAACTGAAGACGAGATGGGATAAATCTGTGCATGAGAGAGAGCAGTTTGCTTTGGAAGAATTCCCAGGAAGAATTGATGTCAGAGGCAGTAGTTGGGAGACCAGTCCAGATGATTGATGGCTGCTTGAAGACCGTGCCAGTCGGTCTGAATGAAATGCCAGGCTCGTCGACGCTGAGGAGGCTCTCTGAGAATGGCCAGAGAGATGTCCATTTTAACAAGCACATGATCAGAAGAACCGATTGGAGCAGAAGAAGAGCAGCAGACATTTACAGGGAAGTTTGTCATCACCAAGTCGAGAAGAGAAGATACTCCATTGGCTGAGATCCAGGTCGGGAAATTGACAGTTTGTGTCAATCCCAGTGAGTCACAGAAGTCCTTTGCTGAGGTGCCATGACTGGTGAGAGAGGAACGCACACCCAGCCAGCTGGCATGATGACAGTCGAAGTCGCCACATATGAGGAAGAGAGAGTTGGAATGAGTTGATAGAAGTTGGTCCATGTTGTCAGACAGTGAAATGTAAATGGAGTCATCACTGTTTGGAGGACGGTACAGAACACATATGAACAAAAGGTGGGAGCGGAGAAGAAGCCGTAGCCAGAGGTACTCCTGGGGGTGAGGTGGAGAGAGGGCAGTGACAGGAGAGTGAGGAAGAGTTTTTGATAAGGATAGCAACCCCACCACCAGGACGAGGCTCAGGTCTATCATACTGGAGGAGGGAGTAACCAGGAAGAGATATTAAGGAATCAGAGACATCTTGAAGGAGGAAAGTTTCTGTTAAGCAGATCAAGTCTGGATTGTCAGAAGCAACCTGTATGGAGAGATCAGTCAGGTTTGAGCGAAGGCCCCGGATGTTTGAGGTTCATACCGTTAATGAAGAGAGAGGGGGAGCATCGGGTACAGGACAGTGTAGGGGAGGGGTAGGGTAAGATGAAGGATGAGAGGGAGAGGTAGGGAGAGCAGTTGATAGTGTGTCAGAGATTACAGAAGAGTTACAAGAAAGGGAAGGATGAGGACGAAAGGTTTGATGGTGATGGGATGAGGCACAGTGAGGGTTGTTTGAGGGGGGGGTGGCAGAGGAAAGTAGAAGGTTGGGGGAGGTGGAGGTATGAGATAGAAGGGAGACAAAGTGGGGAGGAGGCGGCTTTGAGGAGGAGGGGGGAGGAGGGAGAATTGGAGAGGAATGGTATGGGAGGAGATTTGAAGGGGAGGGGTTGGGGGGAGTTTAGGAGGGGAGGGGCAAGGGGGGAGGGGGGAGTTTAGGAGTGTAGGGGCAAGGGGGGGATTTGGAGGGGAGGGGCAAGAGGGGAGTTTAGAAAGTGGATGATTAATGAAAGACGAACATTGGTAACAAATTGGGTTTATTGTGATTTTCAAGTTAGCGATCTGATTAAGAACGATGGAGGAGGGGTGGAATGAATGAGAATTTAGAGCATGTAGTGAGGGAGAAGTATAAGAGATTGAATTATTTTTTTTGAAGTGGAGTGAGTTGGAGAGGAAATTCAAAAGAGCCTTTTAAATAGGAAGAAAAACAGCGTGTTGTAATAAACCACTGAATAAAACTGCTGGGGAAAGTTTAAACATATTTAAATGATATTTAAACAGAACCGTGAAGAACAATCTTATATTCACAAAATACCAACGGGGAGAGGGCCGAGAGGGACAACCACGAGTCACGTGAACAGGGCAAAAGGTGGATGGCAAGGAGATAATGGGGGCGGGGCGAACAGCACACGTGGACAGAAGTACACGATGAGACAACAGCACACGTGGAGAAAGGAAAATAAATGTTTTTGGTTTTTTTTTCTTGGTTTTTTTTTTGGGTGGGGGGGGGGGGGGGTGGGATTTAAAACGTTAGACAAAGAGTAGATGTTTGGGGGAGAAGGGAAACATCTAAGAACCAAGCAAAACAAGAAGTAGGGAACTTAAGTTAACAACCACCGACGGGGGTAGCCTCAGGGCCGCACATGCGGAGCAAACAGAACACGATTAATTTATTACGAGTTACAGGAAATTCAAACCAAAACTAACTATAAACAAACAATAACGCATAGACGATAAAATAACGAGTTGAAATTTGACAAACACACAAATGGAAAAATAACTTCACTTTGGATGCCTGGAGAGAACCAAGCTTCAAGGTAGGAAGCTTCAACAACTAGGCCGCGCGGCACGAAATACTCGACTCGACTGCTGGTTCACTCTCGAGTTCAAATACTCTAGTTCACTCGAGAGTGAGATTTTCGGGGAGTGAGAGAATCCTGCTACACCGGCACAATTGTCCGATGTGACTGCAGGGCCATTTAGCACCCGGTGCTCCCCAATGGCCCAGGTGGCCTTTCCACAACTGAAAATTTTAAAATTGCCTGGATGACCCACAACAATGCACAAAAGGGCCCATTGGACTATGGGATGTGCGCTCGTATCGTTCAGTCTTGTGGTCCACTCATGGGGGGAAGATTAAATTTGGTTTAAAGTGAAGCTAATATATGTCATCACTATTATACCTTATCCCACATCCAGAAGTTGCACATTCGCGAAGGGTGTGGGCTCAAAGTTTTGGGGGTAAACAAGGAATTAAGGGCATGCATCGTCACTTCAGACCAAAATGTTGTTTTTCTACTTGTGTGCTCTGTATGTATTTAACCATTTTAAAAATATTAAATATGCAACTGGTGTATTTTTATTATAAATACACATCTGGGTAATAGAAAAACGTAATGTGCACAAAAAAATAATGACCTGATGAGAAAGGAACTATCAAAGTTGGTATAATTTTATATAAAATGTGTTCTGGACTATTTTGATGTAGAGTGTAATGTTGTGTGATGTAAATATGACGGTATGGACTATGGGATGTCCGCCCGTGTCGTTCAGTCTTGTGGTCCAGTTCGGGGGGGACATAAAAAACAGTTTAAAATTAAGAAATAATTAAGAAATTACCTATTTTACCTTATCCCGTGAATATAATGTGCACATTTTAGCGCAATTCGTGAAATATAAGCGACTTACAATTCTAAATAGTATTGAACGACCTGCAAGCTTTCATCCAATGAGATATTATTTAAGTAACGTCTTCGGCAGCGTCTTCTTGTTTATCTAATAAGGAACGCTGTTTGGGAAGACGACGGCAAAGGCAGCTATTGGCATTTCATTGCCGATTTACGTAAACCGCGATTTTTTGGGTCACGTCCGACGTCCACAAACAGCTGATCGCATGTAATTATGTGTCGTAAGTGGCATGATGGCTGCGGAAAGGGAGAGAATTTCTCTCAATTTAAAGTGTATTTGCAACGATTTGGTGTTGCTGATGAAGATATAAGACCCTTCATCGAATCTTTGTGGGCTTCATTTTTATGTAGTGTTCATATTTGGCAAAATCTAGTCGGAAATCGGGCTGAAATATCCATGTTTTGTGCAAGAACATGGCGGCTACATTAACGTTCCTACACCCGAAGACGCTGGATTTCATCGGCGATGCTACCAGTATTTTACCGATTCTTCGAAGCAGAAACGGGGCTTGGTTGCAAAACAAAAGCAAGAAGATAAATATTTTGCACCTACGTTGATATCCTTGTACAATAATGCCATAAACATCGGCAGATAATACTGCACATGTGTTGATGTGATCGAATCCATGTGAACATGTTCAACCAGCTCTTTCATAAATAGCATGACTAGTAGTAGTAGTAAAGCTTGCTCGTCCGTGATCAATATGTTATCTGTATTATCATGTTTGTACACAAGAAAATCTCATGGTTTGAACTCTGTCATGCAGCGGAGCTACGCCCGATTTTTCAGGGGCACATTTAACATTATTAAATCATTTTCTTGCACCTACTTGTCAGGTGTGTGCGTCAAAATACAGGTAAAATCAAATGCATTTATTGAATCACGACATTGAATGTATTAGTTTTCTTAAATTTTTCGTTTAAAAACCTGTTGCACAGCAGAGCCATGTCCAATTTTAGCAGTGCATACATTTTCTTGTTACCTTCTGTGCATCCTTTTACACCCAAGATCTGTTAGTTTTCTGACAGCTTTTTTAAAAAAGCTGTCGCACAGCGGAGCTACGCCCAATTTTTCAGGTGCACATTAAGTTCCTTGCTCGATTTATCTACATTCTTGATACAGCCAAAATACATATTAAGTTTTCCAAAATGTTTTGTGTAAAGGGAATGTCTGTGGGCAGACAGAAATTGCAACACACTGCAGTGGCCTATGAGGCACTTAATTTAACTGTAGTAATTCAAATTCAATGTTTGAATCAACTGAATTTTAGGAAATAAGCCATTTTCCTGGATATCTACTGAACCATACATCAAAGATGATGCTAGAATCATGAAATGCACCTTAAAAGCAAATGTTTGGATTTTTTAAAAAGTAGACATGGATCTACATCACCACATGTAATGGGAGGTGATGCAAGGAATTCTAAAATTGAGGTAAATTTGTAACATATGTAGGTCAGGGGGTTTTGAGTTATGGTCATTGTCAAAATGTTATCCAAACCCCACATGTACATTGACAATTCATAGTCATACATGACAAAGTTTTGTAAATGTATTCACTCTTCTACATGTATGACGGATCAGGTACATGTATACATTTTGTAAATATTTCATTTATTTTTAACAAAAGTCGAGACGCCAGATTGTATTTTTTTTTTGTGGATCAATGAGATATTGATAGCCAGATTTCAGATTTTATGGATTTCTGATTTCCAAATTTTACTTCTCTAGTAGATGTACATACAAATGATGAATTGTAAAAACTGTAAAAAAAAGAAAGAAAGAATGTTATTCAAGTCATTGATTCATTTATCAATTCAAGTTTATTGATTGACTTTACAGCAAGAAAATCACTCTTCATGTAAATGTATTATACAAATCATGAATTGATTGACTATAACAAGAAAATATTAATATTGTAAATGTTAATATAAATACAAATCATAACATGTTCAATTGATACGAGGAGAATTCAATTGTAATGCCGATACATTAGAGCCCTAATTATTCTGTTATACCAGGAAACCTGTGTAATCAAACTTTCAAATACAAAGTTTCTCCACATGTTTCCAAACTATGTACGAGTCGAGTCACAAGCATAGTAACTCCTGAATAAAATACAAATACCATGTAGATAACTGTCAACCGACTATATCTGTTGAGTCTACCATCATATTTACATCACACAACATTACACTCTACATCAAAATAGTCCAGAACACATTTTATATAAAATTATACCAACTTTGATAGTTCCTTTCTTATCAGGTCATTATTTTTTTGTGCACATTACATTTTTCTATTACCCAGATGTGTATATTTATAATAAAAATACACCAGTTGCATATTTAATATTTTTAAAATGGTTAAATACATACAGAGCACACAAGTAGAAAAACAACATTTTGGTCTGAAGTAACGATGCCCTTAATTCCTTGTTTACCCCCAAAACTTTGAGCCCGCACCCTTCGCGAATGTGCAACTTCTGGATGTGGGATAAGGTATAATAGTGATGACACATATATTAGCTTCACTTTAAACCAAATTTCATCTCCCCCCATGAGTGGACCACAAGACTGAACGATACGAGCAGACATCTCATAGTCCAATGGGCCCTTTTGTGGATTGTTGTGGGTCCTCCAGGCAATTTTAAAATTTCCAGTTGTGGAAAGGCCACCTGGGCCATTGGGGAGCACCGGGTGCTAAATGGCCCTGCAGTCACATAGGACAATTGTGCCGCTGTAGCAGGATTCTCTCACTCCCCTAAAATCTCACTCTCGAGTGAACTAATCCGAGGACTGGCACACTCTCGAGTGTAATTATCCTGGGACAGAATCACTCCCCCTGTCAGGATCAACACACTCCCTCCAGCATCAAAGCACTCCCCTTTAGGATAAAGTCAATCCCCCAGAAAGAATGGAAAGATATATTTAGTTACTTTGGAAATATAACTCAGGATGTTAGATATCGTTACAATGATCAACAGAGCTGTTACTATGTATTCTAGTGTATATATACGGTATGAGCATGTGCATCATATTGTCGGATCTTAATATTCAATTGTTGAATACATGTACTATATTTGAGCCCATCATTATTTCAATACAACAAAAGAAGACATGAGTTCATTTATGATCATCACAGTTTTCAAATGATTCAATATTTACATTGCAGAATGCATGGGAAGGGTATTTCGGAGCATGAATATATTGTTAACGATTTTAGAATATCCTCTTTTGGTGAATTTAATTTAATTAAAAGGTTATTTGAAAACATTGTGAGAGATTTATTTAATTAAACAAGAAATATTAATTTAGCGGTGAGTAAAAACTTTTGCTTTATAGTAGTTTTAAACATTGTTTAAACTATAGCTACACGTACTTCAACTGAGATTGAATGTTTTAAAATCACGTGAGTACAAATATTTTTGTAAAGACGTCCATCAGTAGTCAGTAAACTCGGACCTACCTTGCTTTTCCTTGTTTCTTGTAGTCTTGCGCTTGAAGAACAACTCTGAGTTGATGACTGTAAAGTTTGCCGCTGTCTGTGGAAAGTTTCACTTCTTCCCACGATCACCAATGCGCATTGCAGGGTATTCATGAGTAGAGAGGAACGTGCGTGTAGCGTCGAAATCCATCATTGAAGATCGAGTGGAATAAATATTAGCCGCTTCATACTTATGTAGAATTACAGATGAAAATACCCCCGTCCCTTCTCCAACAGACATATCCCGCCCCCCCCTTGTCAAGACCTCGATTGAGATACTAACTGTGAGAACAACACTCCAGGAAATCGCGTACTCATGTTGTCTGAAAGAACACCAACTTCGCCAATGATCATGGTTTGTAAGATATGGTATAGTTTGTAAGCAAAAGATAGAGGAAGCATGCAATTCACGTTATCATTGACAATGAGTATAAAGTGATCGGCAAACTGTCAAAACATCCGAATTAACTTGTAGCAAAAGTGGACCCAGTCTACCCTGGATCATACTCGATCCAATTAAGGATTAAATCTCAGTGCATGGATGATGGTGTATGCATGGAAGATGAATATCATACATTCATGATCTGTCCATTGTATAGCCAAAGTGCAGTCAAGTCAAAGTTTATTCCATGAAACCCCTCACATTGATTCATGGAAATAACTTAAATTCATGAATATAAATGGCCGCACAAGAAGGTTTGTAACCTCATTTAAAATGCATCCATTCGATTCAATAACAGCACAATGAGTATGATCTATTTTGTACACCCATGGGAACACTACATGTGCTCTGGCCAATATACTTAGTTCGATTCTTGGATTCTTATCGAAATGATTAAACAATATTTATTTCCACAAATGTGCAGTGCGAATATGTCAATGAAATACAAATGAATGGAATGAGCACTGAAACATTGGGACGTTTACAGTACGGAAATGCAATAAGTATTGTAGGTGTTGAGTTCAGACATCGTCATTTAACATCGCTTAAATCTATTAGATTAGACTTTATTTTGTGAAATTTGTGAATATTATTATACTATACATTCATATATCCAGTTCTCGGAACTGCTCAGAAGCGCTCGTTTCCTGGTTATCGGTACCTGAACACACCTTTGCCAATATACAAACATTTGAGTAACATTTTAAAACCCGTATTTGATATTTCGTAAAAGTGCAGTAAAGTTATAGAACGTAACTTAAAATGACATATTATGTTGAAATGAAAATATCCTTTTAGTATAAAACATCGTAAATGTATCGTAACGATTACTGCGAATGCTCTAATATCAAAATATATAGTTATTTGAATGTTAAATTTATACTTTTCTTTATTTGATTTGCCCAGTTTAACACGGGGATGCGAAAAACATTGTATTTCTATTTTTAGGGAGAGACGTTTACAAAGGACGTCATTCTGCGCTGTTTATCAATTCATTGATCATTTTATGTTCATATTCACTAACTTTGTCATGGTTGTTTCTAATTACCATGCAATAAATATTGTTTAAATCACAAAATATATAGGGGGAGTGTTAGAATCCTGGGGAGTCATTTGATCCTGCAAGGGGGAGTGTTAAAATCCAAGGGGAGTGTTAAAATCCTAGGGGGGAGTGTTAGAATCCTGGGGAGTCATTTGATCCTGCAAGGGGGAGTGTTAAAACCCAAGGGGAGTGTTAAAATCCTATGGAGAGTGTTAAAATCTTAGGGGGGGTGTTAAATTCCTCAGGGGGCGATAAAATCCAAAGGGGGGGGTGTTAAAATCGTAAGGGAGTGTACAAATCAAATGGGGAGTGTTAAAATCCAAGGGGGAGTGTTAAAATCCAAGGGGGAGTGATTTCATCCTATGATAAAACCACTCTAGAGTGATTTTATCCTGGGGAGTGATTCTATCCTCCTACACCGGCAGGTAATGCGACCTGACAGATGGTACGAGCCAACTGTAGATATCATCGTTGTGGCGGCAGAAGCAGTAGATAGGACAGCCGGCTTCAGCAACGTTTGAGTGTTCGACCTTCATCATGGAAAAATGTCAAATGTGGATGGAGGTTATGTTTACACCCCTGTCTGTTTGTTTGTCTGTGAACAAGATATCTAAAAAAGTTGTGGACTGATTCAGACGAAATTTGGCAGAGAGGTAGCGTGTGTGACAAGGACGAAATGATTTGAGTTTGGTGAAGATCCTGATCCGGCTACTAGAATTTTAAAGTGATTCTTCACCATTGGGAGAAAGGGCCAAAAACGATACATAGTAGGATATCTTAAAAAGTTGTGGACGGATTTGGACTAAACTTGGTGTACCGGTTGGATGTCTGACAAGGAAGAATCGATTCGATTTTGGTGAAGATCTGAATATGGATTCGGATATGAGAATTATTTAATTTTTAAGTGATTCTTCACCATTGAGTGATCGGGCGAAAAGCGATTATATAACATGATATTAAAAAAAGTTATGGACGACTTATGACTAAACTCGGTGGATGATTTGGTTAGGTGACAAGAACAAGTTGATTAGATTTTGGTTCAGGTCCGAATCCAGATCCGGCCTATCAGTTGGATACAAAACAAACTGTTTAGCCTGGTGGAGGTATGCGCTCTACCGAGTACCGTTCTAGTAAAACAGGTTTTAATTAGTCTGATTCGGCCACAACACCATTTTAAAATTGAACTTATAGTGAAGAAAAAGCAGCGTCGACAATGCGAGGCTACAAAATAAGACTTCAAATAATTCAAAGAAATGCATTCTGGGTATGTTAGTTTGTGGTCGACTGCTTAAATACGCTCAAAATTTGTATCCGAGTGCTGCTGTGAGTGAGGATAAGCTATGAATGCATAAAATGTAGCGCTTTGAGCTAATTCTATCAGGATTGAAGTTGGCTCAATGCCACAACTGCTCCTTGATGATGAACCACAATAAGAAGCTTTATGTGTATCTGCCAGGTATGTTCATCTTGAAAAGCAAAGATGTGGATGTGAGACTTCAATTTCAAAAGCTCAAGGTGGGAATTTTGATTTTCCATTTCATTATCATTTACACAAACATTTCATTGAAATATATTAATAAACGACAATGTGAGTTTTCAAATATCCTGCATATATGTATGTCGATTATTTTCATGCTTTGTTGGCTGTTTTTATTGCAAATTAGCTAAAGTACCTGCCATTGCCTGGAGAAATGCAATTAAACACTATGGTAATTAAATGCGTTGTTGATAACAAATCACTACAACCTCAACATATGATCTTCATAACACATATTACTCGATCTCTCAGGAAAAAAAAAAACCCCCACGCAGTGTATAAGCACAAGACCCGATCAGGCCTGAAGGCCAATTATCTGGTTTCATCTGGGGTCAAATTTTTTTGTATCCAAACATAGCCCTTGACCTTACTCTGGATGAAAGAGGAGGCCATGCAATGTTTGGTCACACTGGATCCTGCTTAGAATGGAATTACACACACACACACACACACACACACACACACACACACACACACACACACACACACACACACACACACACACACACACACACACACACACACACACCCTTTCAGTTTGGCTTCCCATGAACACAAATGTGCATGTAAGTTTGATTTATGGAGTATTTGAACATTCTGATTGATATATTATCTCTTGCAGGGAAGGATGCAATAGAACTTGAGTCATTCAGATTGAACCAGCAATGCAGAACCGAAGAAAGACAAAAACTGTTTGATATGGCTGCGAAGGAATACGTCAAGGTTACGGACACACGAGAAAAAGGTGGAAAATGCAAAAAGGTATTAGAAAAGGACGAGGGGGCCGAGGAAAAGCAACAAGTAAGACAAACAATGGAATCGGACAAGGATTTGATGGCGTACGTGGACAAACTATGCAGTGAAGATTCCTTAAATCAGGTAAGTTCTGGTTCACCCTCCCCACCCCCCCCCCCCCCCTCAACCCCTTTGTTGTTTCTTTGAGGGGAAAACGGCTGACTAATAAATAATAAATAAAGCCACAGTTTAAATGTTGATATTCTCAGGGTTATCCATGATTTATTTATCCATCCGCATATTATGATGTACCTGTTGATTAGATGAGGAGGAAAGTGTAAGGCTGGTTGGAGGTTTACCTGTTTTTGTATGTGCCAGGCAAAAGATGAGACTAAATCCGTGAATGAGAATCTTCATTATTTTTCAATGTAACCTCAATTAGAAGGTCATCACCTGCTTCTGTGCAGTTTGAACAGATCAAATTAATCAGAGCTCCAACATCCTCGTACTATTAATGTGCAATTGGTCACCGGTTTTGACACCAATACCATTTTTTCCCGAAGGAATGGGGAGGCTATTGTGATCAAAATGTGTGTCGGTGATTGTGTGAATAGAACACACACACACACACACATATATTACACACACACACACACACACACACACACACACACACACACACACACACACACACACACACACACACACACACACACACACACACTTTTGCATCCTGACTCTTCCACCCTTTCAGGTTCATAATAGACAAGGCATTTTTACTCGTCGCTTGATGATGGGTTAAAATAAAAGATAAATATGTACCTCACAAACATTCTGCTCTATTTACTCCATGTATGCACAAAGTCATCTGCCATCCGTGTTTGAAAGTTAGTTAACACCTTTCGCCGCCAGTCGGCCATATTGGATCTGATCTCAAAAAAGAATGAGGTGCATATGTAAGCCATTAATTCATTATCTGTGTGCAAAGTTTGAATAAAATCAGTAAATACATGTCCGAGAAAGGGTTGAGGACGTGTTCAACATCGGGTTTTTTTACAACTAAAATGGCCGCCAGTTGGCCGTCTTTGATCACATCAAGTGAAACAAAATGATGTGCATATGTACACCATGTATCGTCTTTTTGCCAAGGATGAACACAATCGGTCCATCCATGTCCGAGATATGGTTGCGGACAGACCCACGCACGGACGAGCTCCAATCCATAAGCCTCCGTTTCGGACTATCCAACGGGGACTAATAATTGTGAAAATGAAGTGAAGAGGGATGGGGGCTTGGGAAAATATGGATCAGAGATGGGTTGGGGATGAAAGGGGGAAAAACGGGGATTTTTTTTTTTGTATACAAGATCGAGGCTCGTGTAAGAGCTACTAACATCAATCACAAAAAAAAAACAGACACACAAAACATACAAAAAAGGGAGCGGGAGACAAGATGGGGAGAGATGGGGAAGCACACAAGTACAACAGCAGAGAACAGGGACATCGGGAGATCTGTGGGAGGGAGAGGGCTTGGGGGGAGGAGGCATGGGAATGGGGGTGGGAGAGGTACAAAACACTGACACTGCTAGGACTTCCAGGAAAGAAGTCGGAATTTCAAAAAAAGTGGATCTGGAGTGAATTAACGGGGGTAGAAAAGATCAAGGTTTTGGATGGGGGAAGATAAGAGATGGTGGTGAACAGCTGTTTTAAAGACCTGGAGGGAGGAGTGGGATTGAAGAGAGTGGGGGAGTTTGTTCCAGAGGCGGGAGAAAAGAGGAATGAAGGAGTGAAGGTGAACAGAGAGTCTTGATTTTGGCAGTTTCACCAGAAGAGGTCTGGCAGTTTCACCAGATCAGTGCGTCAAATGGTTCATCAAGACGAGATCCGGCAGGCAAGTTCAGTATAATTTCTGTACAAGGTATGGAAGGAATCCCCCATCATGGATGAGTATTAAAAGTGGTACAAAAGGTTTAAGGAGAACGGAAGTTTTCAGAAACAGAAAAGTACAGGTCGACCAGGCACAAGTGCAACAGATGTTTAACGTTGAACTAGTGCATCAATCATTTCAACAAAGTCCCAGAAAATCAATCGGACACACATCTAGAGAACTGGGACTACCAACCACCACTGTACACAGGATTTTGTATAAAAGACTGAAGCTTTATGCCTATGAGGTACAGATTCTGCAAGAACTCAAACCAAATGACGGATACAAACACAAGGCGTTTGCCTTGGAAATGCTCAGTCACATAGAGGATGACGAAGATTACCTGAAAAAGGTCATGTTCACAGATGAAGCTTGATTTCATGTATCGGGGAAGGTCAACCAGCACAATGTGAGGATCTGGGCCTCTGAAAATCCCAACGTGGTCATTGAACACATATGCGCCAGTGCAAAGGTCAATGTGTGGTGTGGCCTTCTCCATGACCACTTGGTGGGTCTGTTTTTCTTTGCGGAGGATACAGTGACCTCAATAATTTACATGAACCTGTTGGAAGGGTTCGCCTTCCCACAGATTGAAGACTTGCAATCAGATGTCAATTTTCAACAGGACGGTGCTCCCCTTCATTGGCCCGTAGTCGTTCGAGCCGTCCTAAATGAAAAATTTCCAGGTCGCTGGATTGTCCGAGACACACCAACTGCCTGGCCCCCATAATCACCAGGCATAACCCCCCTTGATTTTTTTTCTGTGGGGTTTGTCAAAGATGTTGCGTAAAACACCCTGTACTCATTTTTCCCATCTCACCAATATCATTCATACATCCGTTGCCAAGTTATGCTCTTCCATGCTACCAGCTATTCTATTTATCGACCTAATAAGGTTTGGTTCTTCCAATTATGTATGAAACTGTAAAACTAAGATTATATACTGCACTACACAGCTTGTGTGCATTTGCACTTCAGCATTATCGTTCTTTAATACAATGAATGGTTCCAATTTGTTTTTTGTCCAACCTCTTTCCTTACAAAATTGCAATGTTAAATAAGCTTCTTTCTACAAAGGCCTAGTTTGCTTGTGGACAAAATACAGCCATGTCACTGTCTATACTTTCCTTTGCTGAACAGGTGGAGCAGGAGATTGATCCAGGATTCTTGGAGTACATTTTAGAGGAAGGTGGAGAAGAAAAGAAGAGGCAGTTAACGAGGTGGATGAATAGTATAACATGTGAGACGACTCTGATAGAAGAGGTACAGACACAGCTCATTCTATCCAACTTAGGTCTTTACTGATTACACCGAGGTTCGATAGAAAATACATGGCAAGGATCAACGTCGTGGATTTCAAAGCAAAAATATTTAACTAACATATTTTTTTAAACATCACTATTGTTACATTCAGGGTTTGGGATTTTGATGTAATTCAGGTTTTAACATTGCTCCATTCGTGGTAAGGCTGGTAAAAAAATTTTTCCTGTTTATCATCACTTTTTTTCAAAAAAGTGGGTAGGGCGGGAGGTTTTTTTTTTTTTTTTTTTTTTTTCAGAGTGAAATTTTAATGGATTATTCAACGCACAATATGTTTTTTTCTTAAATATACTTGATCGGACATACATGATGAATCATGTTCTGATTTCTAAACTAGTAAACCTTCGTAAGTACGCACTGATACGATTCAAATAAAGAAAATAAAGAAACCTATGTCACATTGAGTTCCGTTTACTTTTAATATTTGCTGATACATATAACAATGGTCGACCAAAACTTCGGCTTTTAAGAATAATGTCCGGTTGCCATACATGTATCTATCAGCAGCTATTGCCATATAGCATTCATACATATTTGACGAGAATTCCTCGCCACGAAATATCACTTCATGGTACCGGTACGTGCATATTGAGCAGTTTGGTAAACATGGAAGAGGACATAAACCACATCAAAAGAATGTCTGATTCACGTTTATATGTCTATCTATCAGCAGCTACTGACCAGCGTTCCACATTCGTGTTTATACACCTATCAATCAGCAGCTACTGCTATTATAGCACTCGTACATGTTGAGTAGAGTTCAACACCAAGAGAATGTTGGTTGCCGTTTATTCATGTATCTATCATCACCTACTACATGTAGTGGTAGCGCTCGTTTCATTTTTGACGAGAAATCCACAGCAATAATTATCACGTGAGGCTCTCCCGTTTGCCGATGATATTTGGCTTCTCCTTCAGAATACCAACTGCAACTACTTCTTGAACTTCCGAGTGGGCCTCTTCTCGGCAGTAGGACTCTTAGTCTTAGAGTCTTACCGCAGGTACTGCATATCGGATATGACTCATCTGTGGTACTCAGCTCCTCAACACAGCCACAGAAATAGCACACATCTTCATAGCCAGCATAGCGGTCTTCATAGCGGTCCATGTAAATAGCGAGCGAGGGGGAAAACCCGCACACAAAAACATTCAACAACAACAACAACAACGTACATTAAAACGGTTATATTTCTTACCATCAAGCGTTCCTGACACGAGCTCATAATACAGTTCGTCCAGTGATATTTTCTGGCACTTTGACACCAACCCAGGCCTTTAGAACACTGCACGTTCGCCGAATTTGGCAAACAACGAACGCCATTTTCTTTCAAACTGTCGCGCACATGTAACTTGGCTCAGACTTGGCTTTGTACACGAGCACATACACAAAGACTTGGCTTTGTACGCGAGCACATACACAAAGACTTGGCTTTGTACGCGAGCACATACAAAATTCGAACCTGTTTTCCACTGAGCGGGAATGGTACTGACTTCGTGAGGGAAAAAAAAAAAAAATTTTTTTTTATGGGCGGGCTACTTTTATGGGGCGGGCGGCGATGATAAACAAGAATTTTTTTTTAACCAGCCTAAGGATGTAGAATGACTCTTTTGTATTGAGATTAATGTTGAGAGAGTGAGAGAGATAGTCCTTCATGTGTTGCGTATTACCTCCTCAAACCCCGGTTACGGTGCACCTCCGAGTCTGGAGCGGGAACACGGCAGAAAGATTTGATATTTTGCGTGTTCTAATAAACCATGGTAAAACCACACCAAGGCAATTGTAGAACAAAACAAGTAATTGCATTAATAACTCTCACAAACAGAATAATAACACTATTAAAGAAAGTACCATGAAAATGTCACTTGCATCAAATGAACAATACATATGATGGTACCATCATTCCACAATGCTCTCAAAGCAATGAACTCACGATACGCCAACCGTGAGTAGAATGTAACATTCCCCAAAGTCCAGGCACGGATCCCCACACAGGGTGAAGGTCGAGGTCGTGCAGAACGGCAAAACAACAGGCAGGTATTGGGGCGGCTGTGGATGAGGAGTTACGAGGTGAAAGGTCGATTATGGGAATTGAGCCGATATGTAAACCAACGGCAATCAACACGATGAGGTCGATATGGAAATCCCAACGGCAAAACAAGATGCACCAAGCGGACAGCCTCTTCTTCTTCGAGGACAAAATGGCATGTAGGCCGGTAATGGAGGCGCTTGATTTGTCCAACGATGACTCACACTTGGTGATAAAACCTGAGACGCAGGTGTAATTGCACTCACAATATAGGACGATGTCGCAAACAATCCCTTTCACAGGAAACCTCAACTCATTCGCGACCAATATATAAAAACAAGTCTTCTCGCAGCCTCGACATGACTCAGCTCTCTCCTCCTCTCTCTGCCTATATCCATCTCTCTTCTTCCGGTCTCTTTGCCACGTTTTCCTTTTTCCTTCACAAATATTTATTTTTACCTTTTACTAAAGTCATCTCCATTTCACACAAAAATCTTAACAATATTATCTGAAACAAAAATCCTACAAGTATATAATAACAACAATTGACAAAACTCAGGTGGTTTGATATCCGTTTGTTTTGTCATTAGTGTTAGCTCTTACATGAGCCTCGATCTTGTATACAAAAAAAAAAAATTTTAAAAACAATTTGCTGTTAACTGACGCTCTCCATCCAACTTAACAGCTTCAGCAAAACTGCAACGAAGAATGGGAGAAACTCTCCAAATCCAGATGTGCAAATCTGATACACACATAGCCAACAAGGCTCCAAGCTGTAATCGCTGACAAAGGCGCTTCTACGAAGTATTGACGCAGGGGGCTGAATAATTATGTAAATTAGATATTTCTGTATTTCGCTTTCAATGAATATGTAAAATTTTCTAAAAACACGTTTTCACTTTGTCATTGTGGGTTATTTTGTGTAGATTGGTGATGAAAAAAAATCTCAATTAAAGCTATTTTCATTTCAGGCTGTAACAACAAAATATGAAAAAGGGCAAGGGGTATGAATACTTTCTGAAGGCATTCAGATTAGATCGTAGCTGCTTGTTTCACACATTTAGTGAAATGTAACGTTTGTTCCAGGGGGAAATGTGGATCAACTGCACATGCTGGATAGTGTAGCATGTTTTCTCATAAAGAGAAAGCGTTGTTCCATTGATGAGCTCTTACACGAGCCTCGATTCTGTTTTTACATTAAAAAAAAAAATTCACTGATGAGAAAACGTTCCTTTTATCTTACAGTATGTGGATATCGAGTACAACATGGAAAATCTAAAGGTGTTAGCAAGGGATTCAATAATCTTTATGCCCTTTGGTTTAAAAAAAAAGCATGACAGTTGCCCGTCTACACTGTACCCAAATATCAATGAAGTATCTCATGAATAATGAATACTGTTTCACTGTGCTTATTTTCTACAATTGAGAACCTCATGATGCATGTTTGTGTTTGTATTTGTAGAGGATTTCTCAGCAAGTGGTGAACAGTTCACAAGCATTCCCGACTGAGGGTGAAGAGATCCCACCCATCCTGGAATGGTCAGAGGGGAACAAAGACGATTCACCTGGGCAAATCGATGATGCGAGTAGGAAAAGGAAGAAAAGGTTACCACAAACAAGTGGGAAGAGTAGAAGAGTAGATGGAAAGGTGGAAGTACATGGCAGCAAAAAACAAAGATCTTTTGCAGGAAGAAAGTTTAGTGAAGGGGAGAGTTCAGGGGTTGGAGCTAGAGGTGGTAGCGAAAAGAGACGAAGAGGAAAAGGGTGGAGGAATAAAGGCCAGCAGATTGGAAACGGAAAAAGACAGTGTAATGTTTAAAGAAGCAAAGAGCAAAACTTGTACTAGTGTAGCAGCATAGCAAACCTGTTTAGTGGGGCGGCTTAGCCCAAATATTCAAAAGAATTGTGCATTTTGTGATACAAGCACCAAATTTGGCACAAATGTACATTAATATGTTGCGAACATTTTCAGATATTGGGCCACTTGAAATTCTCTCTTTATGTCCGCCATATTGGATTTCAAAATGGCCGCCACTTGAAATCTACATTTGCTATTATCTCTGGACGTAATGCAGCTATTGACTTGATTCTGGTATCTAAATGTATGTTTTTGGGGGCAAGGAATCCAATGGTACCAATTTCAACTTAATATTATCTATCACAGTCTGTTATATAATTTTATTTGGAAATTATCTAGGCAAATATTGGATTCAACACAATACTTTGAAAAGAATGTCTTAGTTCTGTAAATGTCTTAGGTATAATACTGACATGCTACATGGTCTAGTATTTGAGGAGACGGAGACACTGACCAAACCTGACCAATCAAAGAGAAAAGACATTGGGAGTGGGTACAGTTCACTCGCAGAGAACTTGGTCAAATTCAGTGAACTTGGAGAGCTTCCAGGATCATTTCACCTGGAAAGACTCGATGATGGTCATGGCATTGAAGCTGCGATGGTTGCACACGGTGCAAAATATCATCAGACATGCAGGCTCCAGTACAACAACACCAAACTGCAGAGAGCACAAAAGAGAGCACTCAAGAAAGAATGTGAGAGCGATGAGGAACAAGCTGCATGCAAACGCACCAGGTTACATTCACGCTCATCGAGTACAGAGAAGAAGGTCCCAGAAAATTGTTTCTTCTGTGAACAACCTGCTGGGGCTGACAGTCTTCGGAAAGCTGCAACATTCCAAATGGACAAACGGGTGCGTGCCTGTGCAACCCTTCTTGGTGATACAGAACTGCTGGGCCGTCTCAGTGGTGGGGACATGATAGCGTTGGACGCCCAGTATCACCCACGGTGCTTGATAGGACTTTACAATCGCACAAGAAAGGCCCAGTCAACAGGATCACAGGACACAAAACAAGAGCGAGCAATGTCGGCAGTTGTCTTCGCTGAACTCGTCCTCTACATTGAAGAAACCAGACAAGATGAGGAGACGGCACCAGTATTCAGATTGGCTGACCTTGTCCAGCTCTATCAGTCCAGAATGGAACAGCTAGGAGTCCAGCTCGACACGAGAGTCCACTCCACACGACTGAAACAGAGACTGTTGGCTCAGTTTCCTGACA
Organism: Myxine glutinosa; assembly: GCF_964187855.1. Lineage (NCBI taxonomy): Eukaryota > Metazoa > Chordata > Myxini > Myxiniformes > Myxinidae > Myxine > Myxine glutinosa. The sequence continues at coordinate 113,676,541 of NC_136271.1, forward strand.
TGCGGGCACACACCAAGGGGAGAGACATCCTGATGGCATTTGAAGAAGATGTCGGTGCTGCTCTTGCCAAAGCCTGCGAGCTGGACAGTGATAGTGATGCAGTCCATCTTGCCCATGCTGCACAGATTGTTCGCCGTCACATGTTTGGAGAAGCCAAGCCCTTCACAGGATTCCCTGAAGTATGTCAAGAAGAATCTGTGCCACCGTTGCTGCTTGCCCTAGTCAGTATGATCCTAGAGGGACCCAGCATCAAGGAACAGATGGCAGACACTAACCCTGCAGCAATTGCCACAGCTCAGATACTGAAGTTCAACAGCATCAAACACAAGCGAACACGTGGCACCACATCATCCACCAGTGTCAGGCACAGTGTTGCACAGGAGACCCCACTTCCAATATACATAGGGATGATGCTGCATGCTCATACACGCAAGAAGGAATTGGTCGACAGACTGTCACACCTTGGCCTGAGCATCTCCTATGATAGAGTGCTCCAGCTCTCAGCACAGATGGGCAACAGTGTCTGCCAACAGTTTCACAGAGAACGAGTGGTCTGCCCTCCGAAGATGCATGGCAAAGTGTTTACAACTGCCGCTGTAGACAACATAGATCACAACCCTAGTGCAACAACATCAAAGGACTCCTTCCATGGTACCGCTATCTCCCTCATACAACATCCTTCTTACACTGGTGAAGGAGTGGATCGGAGTATCGTCATTGTTGGAGGATCTGGGGATGCACGGTCCAAGACAGTCGCCCCCTTGCCGCACTACTACACTGATGTACCCCCTGTCACTAGCAGCATCAAGAAGTCGCCTGTCCCAGCTGCTAAAGTGGCGTCATTGACCAGAGGAGACTTCAAACAGCAGACTGATGAAGAATACCAATGGCTAGGCAATGCAAAGCGAGTCCTGGAAGACAACACTGGTACAGTGGACAATGACAACACATCTTGGGCTGCATTTCATGCCAGCCGACAGCCACCAGATGCTCGAGTCATCTGCCCCACGTCGCTGCTTCCACTCTTCCTGGAGAGTGCCCACACAGTGGCCATGATCCGGCACTCAATGGACGTCGTGAAGAATGCTGTGGAACACCTGAACTGTCAAGGACTGGAGAAGGACAGTACACACCTTACTGGACCAGGCTAACTGAGGCAGCTCACAGCTGCATTGAGCTGGTTTCTTGCAAGTGCAAGAAAGGGTGTGTGTGAGGCGCTGCAAGTGCAAAAAGGCTGCCCTTCAGTGCACAGCCCTCTGTGTGTGTGAAGGGGACTGCACATGACGATGAGTCAACAACATACATGTACTTGTGGCAATGCTGAACTTGTTAACATGACACTGTTTATGTACACGTATCTTCAGTACCGGTATATACCTAGCCTCAGATACCAGTACACCTAGCCTCAAATACTAGACCATGTAGCATGTCAGTATTATACCTAAGACATTTACAGAACTAAGACATTCTTTTCAAAGTATTGTGTTGAATCCAATATTTGCCTAGATAATTTCCAAATAAAATTATATAACAGACTATGATAGATAATATTAAGTTGAAATTGGTACCATTGGATTCCTTGCCCCCAAAAACATACATTTAGATACCAGAATCAAGTCAATAGCTGCATTACGTCCAGAGATAATAGCAAATGTAGATTTCAAGTGGCGGCCATTTTGAAATCCAATATGGCGGACATAAAGAGAGAATTTCAAGTGGCCCAATATCTGAAAATGTTTGCAACATATTAATGTACATTTGTGCCAAATCTGGTGCTTGTATCACAAAATGCACAATTCTTTTGAATATTTGGGCTAAGCCACCCCACTATACGTATATGTAAGATAGAGAGAGTTGAGCTTAAGAGTTGTGAGAGGGAAAAAAGAAAGAGAAAGGCAAAGATGAAGAGCAACTCAGCAAGTAAGCGCAGAAGATTGAGATTCTGACAATTGGATTAGTGACTGGAGCAGGAAGGCAAGAATCTACAAACCAAATGAAGGAAGTGAAGAGTAAAATGGTTTATGTACATTTTGGAATTGAGAAAAGGCTTTCAGTGAAGAACAATATTAAGATAGAAAGATTTTATTAAAATGAAAACTGTTATTTCAAATTTCGATAATAAACAATAGATCACAAATTGTGTCATGCATGTCTTAATACACGACAACCACACGCCGAATACACAACCACGACTAAACCTTTAAAGCCCCCAATTATTTCCCACTTTAGTGTGGGGTCGGCTACCTGATTGCTGACGGTATAAAGGGGCACTTGAAAATAAATTATCACGTGAACAGATGATTGCTGATAGTTTAGCTCAACAGAAAACAAATGCATGGAACTTGGCATTTTTAACTCACCTGGACTCTAGCACGGTGAGCTTATGCGATCGAGCAGTCTCCCGCAGGTAAGTCAGTCAGTCAGTGAGTCTAAATACTTGTCAATGTCGCTTGAACCAAACACGATTTTGATGAAACTTGGCCACATATTTTGTCTGATGCCGAACGAAGGTGCACTGACCGCATCAAAATCTATGCTCATTAATGGGTTGAAATCAGGCCTAAAACAATAAAATAATTCCGCCCTAACCTATAGAGGGCATTGCATCACCAGAATAGCCCGCACTCGACCAAAAACATGACCTGGAACCGGTAAAAACATGTATCGCTGTATTCAGCAGAGAGGGGCTCACATTCAACTGATCACGGCCTGTTATAGATATGAGGGCTGTTATAAATACGGGGTTTGTTTGATTTTTGGGGCCTGGGTTTTGTCAATTTTTGCTAATGTTCAATTCGGAGATCACTTCGTCCAGCGTAATGCGACGGTTTTCCCTCAGCACGCGTCAACTCCTGCAACCATTTCTGGTGTGTCAGCTGTGTGAGGTTTTGCTAAATCACTCCTCCCATCAGTCATGGAAAAGAAAATGTGTTGTGTTTGAGTGGAAGATTTGAAACCCTTTGTGATTCTTCCCAATCTAAATCCTCTGTCTTTCTTTCTCTTCCTATCCTTCTCAATCAATGTCTCTCTCACCACACCTGTGAATAACCTCTTTTTCATCTGTGTTGAACCATCCTCCCAACAGAGACAACTCTATCTACATCTACATCTGTCTCAGACAACATGGACAAACTTTTAACCACTCATCTCAACTTGATTGACTGCAAGGAGGCATCTCTTCAGGACTGGTCTCCCATATCTATTGCCCCTGACATTAATTCAGCTTGGGAATTCTTCCACAAAATCCTGCTCTCTCTCATGCACAGAATCACCCCATCTGTCTTCAATTATCCTACCCTTCTTCCTGCCCATGGTACACTGAATCCAGTAATGAAGTAGTTGCTCTGAAACAACTTGTCTTCTCTTCCTGGAAGGCAAATCTGACCGAAAGCAATCTCAGTGCATTCCAAAAATCCACAATAAGCGAGTCCACTCTCAAGAGAGCCAGAAAACATCAATCCAACCTCAAGGATTAACTTTCACATTTATCTCCCCCCTCTAAATCCTGTTGGCACTTTGTTGAGTCTGTCTCTGATGCATGCTCTCCTTCCATCCCTTCCCTCTCTTTAAATGGCACCACAGCTGACAACTTGTGAGAAGGCCGAATGCCTCAATTTTTTTGCTTTCAAATCTTGTGTCCTATCCCCCCTCTCTCGGTACCCACTCCACCCAATCACACACAACCGCTCCCAGACTCTGTCTTTTGTACCCGAGAACGTTATTTCAACCCTCGACTACGATTCTGATACTGAACTGGACGGTATCACCTCACATGTCCTAAAAACCTGCTCTGTTGCTCTTGCACTTCCTCTCTCTGCCCTTTACACCCTGTTATTTGTACCAGGTAATCTTCCATCTGCTTGTAAATCTGCAAACATCTCTGCACTACATTAAGAAAAGAGGAAAACTGATCAGCTTTCTTACCATCATCAGCAAGGTCATGGAATCCATCAGAGTAGTTAATATGAAATCCTTCCTTTTCTCCAACAACCTCATCCCAAATCACCAATTTGGTTTCAGACCAGGTCACTCCACCTTGGACATGCTGCTTCTACTTACCCAACAAGCCCTCAATGTCAAACATGAGATCAGGGGCATCTCTCTGGATATATCTCATGTTTCTGATAGAGTCTGGCATTCTGTCTTACCCTCCAAACTGTCTGCCTATGGAATCCAAGGCCAATTCCACAATGGTTTGCTGATGCCCTCTACTCTCATAGCCAATGTGCGGCACTTGACGGAATCCTTTTATCTCCTCTCCCTGTCAAGGCTGGAATGCCCCAAGACGGTGTTCTCGGCCCATTCCTTTCCCTGATCTTCATCAATGATCTCTCTGACTCTCTGGAAAACCCCCTTTATCTATTTTCTGATGGTTCCACCCTGTGCAATGACATCCCTCATCCTTCAGACAGGCAGGCAGCAGCCTCTTCCCTCTCTTCAGACCATAAAAATATCACAAACTGGTCAAACACCTGGAATATGTGTTTCAATCCAGACAAATGTCATACTCACGATCTCTCTCTCTCTCTCTCTCTCTCTCTGAAAGGACCGTCTGGCAAACCCTCCCATCTACCTTCTTGGCAATCGTCTTGAGGAAGTTCAGTCATTCAAACTCCTGGGTCTCACTATAAGCCATGATCATTCTTGGGCAAACCACATTTTAAAATTGGTGTTCAAAGCCAGCTGCTGACTGGGCATCCTCCATCATACAAAGTCCTCCCTTGGTACACCTGAACTCCGATCCACCTACAAGGCCTTCATCCACAGTTTGATGGAGTACTGCTCTACCATCTGGGCTGGCTACCCTGCCTCGCACCTTGCTCAGCTTAATACAGTGGAATCCAAGGCTCTTAGGATCATTGGAATCTCTCACGCTGAAGCAGTCCATCACTTAGCCATTGCAGACAACTCTGGTGTTCTCTCTGTCTTTTGGGTCTTGCACCCTCTGCTATTGCCGTGCTTTGTCCTCCCCAGGTTTCTACAGGGCTCACACGGTCCACCATCAACCCCCTTCTGGTGAACCTACCAAAATCCAGGATTACTGCTCACCTCCACTTGTTTGTTCGTCTTTTTCCCCACCTGTGGAATCAACTTCCACATCCCTCTTCAATCTCATTCTTCCCTTCACGTCTTCAAGACAGATGTTCACCACCATGTCAGACTGTCCCCAATCCTAAAGCATGATCTTCTCGAAACTCAATAACCCCACCCAGTTCACCTCTCCTACCAATTTTCCCTCCTTGGAGTTGACTTCTGTATCCATTTTGTCCACCCCTTGCATGCGTGTTTTGCGTCCTGTTTATGTCAGTACAATCCCGATCCGTTCACTGTACTGTACTAGCTCTTCCATGAGCCTCGACTTTGTAGGCAAAAAAAAAACCCATTACAAAACCCACATTACAGAACGAGTTCAATCGATTATCAGCATCAAACAGCGCAGACCATGAATACAAATCCCATCAAGCGACAAACATTATCACGCAGAGCCAAGCCGTGCACCCTGGTCGACAGTATCACTGGAGGAGCTGGAATTGCTCAATGAGAAGCCTGGTGATGGCTTAACGGTTAAGATAGCTGGCTTGAGATCTTAGAGTCCTGAGTTAAATCCCGTCGTGCCATTGAAATAACAAGGTGGGTTCATTCAGCCTGTCATCCTTCTGAGATTGGTAAAATGAGTACCAGCTTACTGGTAAAAGGGGGAAAATTGCATCAGCGGCACAGCCGCACCTCCAGAAATAATGGATCCAAGCAAGTAGCCACAGGCTGCATACGAACCACCACACAATGAGCATCGCTGGGAGACAGGACAGACCAATGGGGAGACAGCCCTCCAGTTGGTTCGAACTACATGGAACAAGAATCCAAGGACCAAAATAACACTTGCCAGTGCAGTTTGATGCTGGTCGGTCCCTAAACTCAGCCTCTCGCCGGAACAATACAAGGCAGGAGAATCCAAGAGCTCAGGACTTTTTGCCCACGACTGGGGAAAGTGAAGTCAAGGATGAACCTGTGAGGCTGAATCTCCGAGAACGAACGGGTTGGTGACGTGGTGCAGTGGAGAACTGACGGGCTGTGGCGTTTCCCAGGATACACTGGCCAAACACATTCACTTTCTGTCTGTGGCGTTCATTACATCTAATTTGTTCACTTTGAACGCACAAGTACTCAACCATACGCCATCATTCCTTTATGGGAATGGTTTACTGACTCGCATATCACAATTTCTTCTAACACCTTAAAGCAGCTCTCCCTACAATGCGCACCACATCCTATATCCTTCTCTTCTTCCTCACCCTCCCCTTATTCACGTTGGGCCCAACCACCATTGGGACCTGCCAATACACCATCTTCCTCTCTCACTATCATTCTTAACTGCTTTTCCCCAGAATGATGAGGCGCCTGCCGTGTGTAGAATCATGAGACATTGACTGGCCAAGAGGGCTTACAAGTTAGGGGTAAGAGCTTTCTCGTGTGACACTGCTTGCTTGTAAGGTAGTGCCTTTGCCAATTCCTTGATAAACTGCTCGATCGGCTCTCCATTGATGAGACCATAATTTGTACGAGTAAAAGAGAGTTCTGCCCGACGTTTCGTTGTGGTCCGAGATTAGCAAGCATCCTATTTACAGTATCGCTCAGCCGTTTTGATTGACAGCAGTGGGGCATTGAGAGCATAGTACCCCATCTGGGGGGTTTAATTCGCCAGAAAGGTAAAACTGAGTTAGACGATGGACCCTGCCTGAATTAATCCTCTTAGTCTGCGCTTGTGGTTGCTTAGCAACACTTCGCGCCAGGAGTTATCTGCGGCCCGTCGGCTCCAGAAGTCATCAGCCAGGAGGTGGGTCCAAGAAGTCCTATCGCAACCCCCACCAAACCCATAACATAATGTATGTATGCTCTATGTCTCTGTTCTATGTCAGAATGTATGTATGCTCTAGGTCTCGCATATACCCATTGATTGCACAGCTGGTCTAACGCCACAACCACAATTGTAATTTTAAACACAATTGTAATTTTTTTTTTGTATACAGAATCGAGGCTCGTGTAAGAGCCAACACATTAAACATGAAAACATGCACAGACACATAAAACATACAAGGAAGGGAGCAGGAGACAAGAGGGGGAGAGAGAGAGGGGAGCACACAAGCACAACAGTAGAGAACAGGGACGTCGGTAGATATGTGGAAGGGAGAGGGCTGGGGGGGAGGGGAGAGGTACACGGTATAAAGAAAATGACCACCACTATGAATTACAGGAAAGAAGTTGGAGATTGAAAGAGGGGGATTTGGGGTGTTTTAACAGGGGTAGATCAAGGTTTTGGGTGGGGAAAGATAATAGATGGTCGTGAACAGCTGTTTTAAAGATCTGGAGGGAGGAGTGGGATTGAAGAGTGTGGGAGTTTGGTCCAGAGGTGGGAGAAAAGATGAATGAAGGTGAGCAGAGAGTCTTGATTTTGGCAGTTTCACCAGAAGAGAATTGCTGGCAGATCTTGTGCGTCCTGCAGGAATATTTGGGGGACAGAGCAGGGGGAGCTAGGCCAGAGAGGAGTCGGTAGAAGATAGAAATACCACCAACCTGCCTGCGGTGAGCGAGTGAAAGGCCCTCAGATTCAGCTTCATCGTGGGAGATTACAGTGATTCGGAAAGCTTTGGTTTCTACAGTGTGATGCCGAGCTAGGTGTGAGGCAGGAGCACCAGCCCAGAGGGGAGAGCAGTACTCCATCAAGCTGCGGATGAAAGCTTTGTACGTGGTGAGGCACTCAGAGGTGCCAAGGAAGGACTTCGAACGACGGAGGATGCCCAGACGGCGACTGGCTTTGGAGGCCAGCTTGGAAATGTGGTTTTCCCAGGAAAGATCATGGCAGATAGTGAGTCCCAAAAGCTTGAGTGACAGAACTTCTTTAAGGATGGTTGAGAAAGTAGATGGGAGGGTTTTCCAGACGGTCTTTTCCGAGAGACACTGTGAGAGTGTGAGATTTGTCAGGATTGAAAGACATGTTCCACTTGTTTGACCAGTCTATGATTTTGTCGAGGTCTGCAGAGAGTGAAGAGGCTGCTGCCTGCCGAACTGAGGGGTGAGATATGGAGCGGCAAAGAGTCGAGTCATCAGCAAAGAGATAGAGAGGATTTTCCAGAGCATCAGAGATCATTGATGAAGAACAGAAATAGCACTGGTCCCAGAACACTGCCTTGAGGATCTCCAGCCCGGACAGGAAGGGGAGTAATTTGAGAATAAAATAAAAATAAACCAATCAGAATTATTACCAAATCGGAATAAACCAAAAGCCGATTTACGTCGAGTCTATTTGCGTCATTTTGATTGAATGCCGTTAACACATTATGGGGCAATAGTCAATTTAAGTCATGCGAGTCCAAAATAACATCGTTCAAAAATTAAGTACAGTACTGTTGTGCTTCTTGCGAAAAATTTCAATACAGTGGTGTGCGGTCTGCCAGTGCAACAGCAATGGCGCCCGCTGGTGGAGAACAGACAACATGGCAAGTGTTCAGTGGATGCAGTCGCTTTACCTCCCAGTCTCACATGTTTCACCCTGTGGTGAAGTGTACCACGTATGTCCATGATGTACTCGACCCTCGTTAGTGGGGCTTTGGCCATTATTAGTAACATGTAAAAGGGGTTTGAGATAACCCCCTCCCCCCCCCCCCCCCCCGTTAGTGTGGCAGGGTAAGTGAAGGTTAAGTTAAGTTGGTGTGACCAAATTTCTTTTCCTGGCAACGCATCCCTCTCCTCATAGCACAATGCACTGTATATGGGAATAATCATATTCGAATAACGTCACAATTTTTAGGAACACATGCACAACGTAAATCGGCTACTTTCTCGATATAACCACGACATATATATGCACAAGCATTATGCATATTGTTACTTCATGTGGGCACAACACAGGTTATTTTTTTATTTTTCGGGAATAGCCGAGGCAGCGGGGCGGGGTACTCTGCCAGTTACAGGAACTCTTCACCACATCTCATCCACAGGTATTTCTTGCATTTCCGCGAGTCGAATTTGCATTCAGAAACAATTATGGTCAACCGCTTTGAAATTTCTCCCACCACCCCATCCCCTGCAATTTCCCATATTTTTCTCCTTTCGAAAGAAATGGTGACACCGACGGTGCCGATACCACTCCGTCCCCTCGATAACCGCATGGAAGTAACAATAATACCAGTGGTAAATGCACAAAGATGAACTACAGTTTTTGCAGTTGTAAAATTAAGAGCTGCGACGAAGATGTCAGTTTGTCTTTGTTCCAAATAAAGCAATTACTGGGACAACAAACAATGCAGTATTTCAAGTAACACTTGTATTACAACCTTTTTGTCCAAATCCAAAGCAAGGTATGCTGCAAGGACCTCAAATTCGAGATAATTACGGTTTTTAAATATTTCATGTACTCATTCTGTATCAAAATGCATGGTCGTGGTGGTTTAAGCTTGGCTTCCAAACTGCTTGGAGTAGCATGGGCAACAGTTTCACAAAAATGAACAGCTTCGGATCCTCAATTCAAACCACACACACAAACACACATATATCTTAGACTTAGAGCCCTCCCGCTAAACATATCCCTGGACTATCGTGTATATGCATTGTGCACATACAGCTGTGAAGACTCCAGACATATTTTTGTCCCTAAACAAAAACACTGAGAAAATTTTTTAAAAAACAATAGAGCAAAGCTTTTTACACGCAATTATCAATGTGTAAAAGTGGTTGCAAATGACCATGCCAGCCTCAAGCAAAATGTCTAGACATGAGCTGTCTGCTGCCAATTTCGTAACAAAAATAACCCTCCATCCTGATCTCCACAAGTCTAGACAATATTCTTCTATAGAAAACTACAAAACCTTGGTCACCAAAGTTCACCTCTGCTCATTTTGAGGTTACCTTAACCTTAAACCCACCCCCGAACCATCATTATTTGTTCGACAAGACATTCATCATTATGAGCTGATCGCAAGACCAGCTGCCAAAAAAAATTCCAAGCCATTTACCCATTTCTTCCACACACAAAAATAAAAAATGTCCACAATCCATCCGGACTGGTTGCAGTAGTAACAAAACAGCACATGACGCAGAGCCTTGCCGGGGTATATAGATTACAGTAGATCTGAGCACCAGTGCAGACTCACGGATAGCAGTTACTACAGCGTTTCATATTCCATTGGGAAAGTGCGACGTCAACAAATCACGCAGTAAATTCCCACATCCATAAATTGTGAAAAATACATTGGAAATGGTTCGTATGTAGAAAAGTTAACCGGTCTCATCATTTTTATTCATTTGCATGACTACGAGCAGGATAACTGGCACGGTGATGCAGACAGACACACACACACACACACACACACACACAACCTTTTATGAGCAGTGGAGATGAGAAAAGTATGGCCCTCAACACACAGACACACACACACAGACAGAGACACACACACAGACACACACACACACACACACACACACACACACACACACACACACACACACACACACACACACACACACACACACACACACACACACACCTCTTCCCATCCCTTTGGAAACACGTGAGCAGGTGTACAACGCAAACAGGTGAACGCAGTCACCATTGTGCAGCCAATGAAGCAGTTCCTCATTCCCCTTGGTAACCGTTCAAACTGCAAACTTCCTTCAGGGTCAAGTCTGAAAGATGAAAATCTCCAACAGCAAAAATCTTGCAATTTAAGAGCACAAACAAAAAATGAAACTGCCTTTTTTTTTTTCTTCCCCGCCCCCCACCCGCCCCCCTTTTTATCAACACATCAAAGGTGAAACAACTTGTACGAGGATTTGTTTACACGATCAAATGCTAGCAGGTCACCACAAATGATACTCAAAATAGATGAATACGTTTAAACGTCCCAATGAACAGCAAGACAGGTAACTGGACACAATCTTGTTTATTGGGTCTCTCTGCCTTGCGTGCCCGCGTAATGCAGGGCAGCCAGGCAGGCAATACGCTCAGAGGGAGAAACAAAGAATAAGGGAAATTGCGGGAAAGGGGGGGCGGGGGGGGGGGTGGTGTGAGCAATACGGTGAGCAGAAGGGGTCGTTCCCATCTGCCAACATCATAGGTATCCTGCTCCGTTTGCACCCTGGGCAACCTACAATAAACACTCGACTCGCTCTTTCCTTCCTGGATGCAGAACAACAAGCCTTGGCTCCGAATCTCGGGGAGAGGGACACAGTCTTTACAATGAACCCAGCCAAAGGTACGGCAAAGTGACTTGTACTGCCACAAGTTTTGTACAAATGTTTTACATAATGCTATAAAAAAGCAAGACCCATAAGAAATGAAAAATCCCAAACCTTCATACTGTAAACAGCAGCTGAGGAGGGTGGGGAAGGGGAGGGATATATCCTAAATTGAGGACTTGTGGGCTGGGACAGGAAGGTCACCATGTCAGAGAAATGGAGCTCAGGGCCGTTAGGCTGGGAAAAGCAATGCCTGGCTCGGGAAGGTCCATTTAGACAAAGGCAAAGTCGAGGTCGAAATGCTTGTACTGGGACAGACGGGGGGAGGTAAAAGTGTGCCTGGGATGGGAACACCACACTTGGCCATGTTTGTCATCGAACGCCAAGCTTGGGGAAGAGAAGGGACGGCTCGTCCAGGCCAGACCCCGTTGCCCAGTGCATGGGAGAGTGTGAGGCCAGCCAAGCATGCCTACCCCGGGGAGGAGAACCGTTTTTCTCAGGGCTGGGAGCCGGCAGCAGCTGCCACGGGGGCAGCTACAGGTGTCCCGGGTGGTGGGAGCATGGGCTGAGATGATGTCAGACTGCCACGTGGCGAGTTCATCCCTGCCACAACGGTAAAAAGAAAGCAATTAGATTGCAGACCTTCACCAGGACTTGTTTTTATGGGGTGTTTGTATGGTATATATTGTGTTGGTGCAGTGTGCAGACGATGCATTTAGATGGTTGTTTATGTTGGTGTGACGGACAGACCGTTTCGGTTTTTTTGTATACATTCACTTTCCCAAAGTATGTATTTTATAGACGTATAAAATAGACTTGTATTTTATAGATACACGTATTTTATTGATGTAGGACGTATTGCTGTAGTACGTGCTTTATAAACGTGATCGGTTGAAAAAAAGATTACGTGCAATACTGGCTGAGCCACCACCAGGTGGAGCTTGTGGCCGACTTTAGCACATTATGTGTCGACAAGGCAAACCCAAATACAAATACAATACTTCCCCCTCCTCTGGTGAGGGTAAATATGTTCTCCATTTGCTCCATTTGCTCCATTTGTGATACAAGTAATACTACAACCCTCCCACACCCTTCTCATTAAAGAATCAGCAATAATTGGTGGGTGTTTTTAAAGGTCGTCGATGGAGGCCATCTCTAAAATTTGGCTTCAATCGAGTAAATTTATCCCCAAAAAAATAAAAAAAATAAATAAAAAAAAACCCTCGATTTAAAATTTTTTTCAATCAACCCCGACAACATTGTATGCACATCGTTGACCAAAATGTATTAAATTGTCCTTTGATGGCAAAGTCAAATTTTAGGCTCAGTACGCACGACAATATAGCAAAGTCTCCGTAATCTCCCAAAATACGGGCAAAGATGGAAGATGATCAAGAGCAACAGAATGTAGGTTATATAGAGGGGTGTGCTTTACATTAAAGGAAATACAATCACAGAAATGCATTATGGAAACGACATAGTATTCATAGAATACTTACCCCACGCAGTCAACTTGGTGTGAGCCAACTCTGGTTTTTTAAAGGGTTTTTTCATTTGAACCAATATGGCTGTCAGACCACGAGACCAATGACATCATAAATTCACATTCTCTAATATAATTGTTGTATAGCTAACGCTCAATCAATTTCAAACTGATCAGATAAAGTGTTGTACTTGTCGAATTATGATGTCATATAAGGCACCAATGACGTCATCATTACCAACACTTATTCCCCATGCAGAGTTCTTTACAATGAGTCACGTTTAAATTTTTCCCATGGAGCAGTTTCGGAGACAGAGGTGCAACGGTTTTTTGTTTTTTCAAAGATGGTGCCTGTACCACATGACCTATGACATCATAATCATTAAACAATTCTAAAGGAAGAGGCGCTCGCTCCTATGGTGAAAATTTCGACCAAGCAACAGTTGTAGAGAATTTTTTTTCATACTGATCGGATCAAGCGTTGTACTTGTCAAATTACGATATCATAAAGAAGGCACTGATGCCATAATCATCAACACTTATTCTCCATGGGGAGTACTTGACAATGCACCAAGCTTAAATTTTTTCCATGGAGCGGGTTCGGAGATAGAGGTGCAACGTTTTTCCAAGATGGCCATGTCCATACCACATGACCTATGACATCATAATTACGACAAATTGTACAGGCGGACGCCCTCCGATGGTGAAATTTTTGTGTCAATCGGACCAACGGTGCCCGAGAATATGCATCTATCTATAATTCCAGCAATCTCTGTGTGTATGTTTGTATGTTTGTATGTTTATATGTTTGTATGTTTGTATGTTTGTATGTATGTTTGTCTGTGACCGCTGTTTCTCGACAACTACCGGTCCGATATACTTGAAACTTGCCAGGTATATTGCTGGGGACCCGAGGATGTGCCTTTTCAAGGTTTGAAATTAATCTATCTATAATTCCAGCAATCTCTGTGTGTATGTTTGTATGTTTGTATGTTTGTATGTTTGTATGTTTGTATGTTTGTATGTATGTTTGTCTGTGACCGCTGTTTCTCGACAACTACCGGTCCGATATACTTGAAACTTGCCAGGTATATTGCTGGGGACCCGAGGATGTGCCTTTTCAAGGTTTGAAATTAATCGGACAAGCAGTTACCGAGCTATGTCCAAAAAACGATTCAACCAATCAGAGAGCAGCGAGCTATCACGTGTGCCGAACGTGGCGAACAGACTCTGCCTCGGACGGCACATTTGAGAGCGCATTCATTTATTTCACGTTTGCAAACTATGTTGGCGCTATGTTGGCGTTAAACTATGTTTTAAAACTAATAAAAACTAATTTGCGATTCATCGTAACTGCGATATACGACCTTCCGGAGCTCCCGTGAGAGCGTGCGCCATTACGGATAGTAATTCAATTAAAAACATAAAAACATTGTCCCAATTCAGTCAGAGCGAAGGGCGTTGTTTTAAGCGAAGAGCGTTTTATTTTTCCCCTTAAATTCAGTCGCCGGACGGTGAAAGCTTTTTTTGGGGGGCAGCTACGTACGGCCAATCACAGGACACGTTGTTGTGTCGACGTGCCGTGTTGTTTTCCCTCGCGGTTTGGAATGTTTTTCCTTTTCATTTCTTTTCTCTTCCTTACGGAAGTACGGGCATTTCCTTAAATTTGCGATTCTTTCGCTTTCCTGCGCGTTTGGGCACGCTATGGCGATTTCTTTACCAAACTCCGAAGCCGTTCGCTTTGGACCAAACCATTTCATGTAAATAGAGGGGGGGGGGGGATTGTCACCGTACTTGCAAGCCGTTCGCTTTGGACCAAACCATTTCATGTAAATAGAGGGGGGGGATATAATTTTAGATATAGATATCGTACGGGCATGCCCTAGTGTCTTTCAATCCTGACAAATCTCACTCTCTTACTATGTCTCTCCGAAAAGATCGACTGGACAACCCTCCCATCTACTTTCTCAACAATCCTCTCCAAGAAGTTCTGTCGCTCAAGCTTTTGGGTCTCACTATCTGCCATGATGTTTCTTGGGAAAACCACATTTCCAAGCTGGCCTCCAAAGCCAGTCGCCGACTGGGCATCCTCCGTCGTGCGAAGTCCTTCCTCGGCACACCTGAGCTCCTCACCACATACAAGGCTTTCATCCGCAGCTCAATGGAATACTGTTCTCCCCTAAGGGCTGGTGCTCCTGCCTCACACCTGGCTCGGCTTCACGCTGTTGAATCCAAAGCTTTCAAAATCCTTGGAATCTCCCGCGATGAAGCTATCTCTGAGGGCCTTTCACTCGCTCACCGCAGGCAGGTAGGTGGTCTTTCTGTCTTCTACCGACTCCTCTCCGGCCTTGCTCCCCCAGCTCTCTCTGTGCTCTGTCCCCCAAATATTCCTACAGGTCGCACAAGATCTGCCAGCAACCCTCTGATGGTTAAACTGCCGAAATCTCGGCTCTCTGCTCACCTTCACTCTTTCATTCCTCTTTTCTCCCGCCTCTGGAACAAACTCCCACACTCCCTTCAATACCACTCCTCCCTCCAGGTCTTTAAAACAGCTGTTCACCACCATCTCTTATCTTCCCCCATCCAAAACCTTGATCTTTTCTACCCCCACTAATTCACCCCAGATCCACCTTGTTTGAAATTCCAACTTCTTTCCTGGAAGTCCTGGCAGTGTCCATATGTTTATACCTCTCCCACCCCCCCCCCCCCCTTCACATGCCTCCCCCCAAAGCCCTCTCCCTCCCACAGATCTCTCGATGTCTCCATGTCTCTCGGTCCCTGCTCTCAAATGTTGTGTTTGTGTCCTTCCCCCTCTCTCCCCATCTTGTCTACCACTCCCGATGTTATTTGTTTTATGTGTCTGTTTGTCTTTCTGTGTGATTAATGTTCGCTCTTTCACGAGCCTCGATCTTGTATCCAAAAAAAAAAAAAAAAAAAACTTCGTTCGTCGGCTCAGCTCCGGCCTCAAAAAGGGCTGTGGGATGCCTGGTGGCCGTGGAACGGGTCCCACAGTTCGGCCAATGGCCCGATCGTCGGCGGGAGTAAGATGGCGCCGAATCGCTCTTCCGTCAAGTCCCACTACGTTTGAACCGCCACAAGCCCCACGAAGCGTCGCTTTCTGGCTCCTCTTCGACGGCTGCGACAATCTCTTCCTTGATAGTGCCAACAGTTCACAAAGGCTCCAAAATCACTCCACAGCGTGCCCGGGCACGAAAACGCAGCCGTTCCCTCACGCGACGAATAACTAAGAGAGCGAGCAAGGGGAGATGTCGTCTTCTTCTCTCTCAAACATTCGACCTCTGAAATCACCCCTGACCAATCGCCGAGCTTCGTCAACACCACTCCATGTCCCCTGGACCAATCTCGACTCTCGGGGTGTGGTCTCTCGTTACGAGTTGTCGGGGCAGAGTGTAGTCTCTATTGGCAATGTCGGTTGTTGTGGTTTAAGGGACCAAGTGAATGTAAAACCGGAAGGGAAAATCACAGGAAGCAATTACACACGGGAATTAATCTTAAGCCCTGTCTTGTTAACACAAAAACCACGCCCCTTATGGCGACATGCAAACACTTAACCTGACAGGTTCCCTACTTATTACATCTGGGTTCTTCTTCACGTCCAAGGTCCAAGCTAAAACCTATACATTCCTATCTCCATTATGGTATTTCTTCCCTACCCCCACAAATGTAACAATATGAATCGCCCTTTTAACCCAAATCAATGATCGGTGACTTATTCTGTTTAACCCCTTCTACTATTTGGAATTATTTTTTGTAACTCAATGATTTCACGAATTGGCCTTATCCTGTCATAGGACAGCTAATGATGATAATCTTTGCGCCATGAGAGCTACTCAATCGTGATTTGGTTCACTTTTTTGCAATCCTGCAGGGGCACAATGCATGTCTCGATTGAGCTACCTGCAAAATAATAAATGAAATGGAAAAATTGTTTTTACAAGTTTGAGGTGGGATTGACGATATTATTTTATTTTATTCAGTCTATCATTCAGTTTTATCAAGCCTGTAACTGGCATCCCAGAATCCCGCAGATCCTCCATCACACTTCAACAATGTGCTCCAAGGCATGGCATTCCACCAATCCCATTTCAACATTTTTAGGCCCAGAATACACCCTATTTTTGCACCGTGTCTGTGTCCTTTTCTCTTGCGTGGTATTCCAAATCGCACTGATGCTTGCCTTGCACCCCGATATCTCATTATTAAAGGTTTTATGTCATGACAGAGTTTAGTATCTTGCCCAAAAATGTCGGCATTCTCTTCCCTGAAGGGAATTCTCAATGGTTTGTTAAGTTAGTTTGGCCTGTAGTCTTCACTTCATAACATTCCCCATGGTGAATTTGAGGATTACACGGGTCTTCATTACCATGATGGGGGTTCTACTCTAACAGCAAATAAACATTCCTCAATGAACTCCATACATTTTATTCGTCTTGGACATGGCGTGATGAAAGAAAGCAACAAAATCCATTCCAAGGCCATGTACAGAAGGTATCTGTTCAAATCAGACCAAACATCTGGGCAATTCTCAGCTGGAAAGCAGCGACTTGTCATTTCACCATTGGTAGTATAGTGCGGTAGAAGATACTATAGAAAAAGAGGGTTTTTTAAATTGAGTTTCATATTCATTCATTTGAAGCGCATTGCATTTTACCTTTGCAAACTCGCACAAAACCTCAAATATATTTTATAAACATACGGGTTTGCCTTTTTGAAAAGATCAGGAGCTTATTGCTGTGTAACCACCTTTAGTGGTATTTAAGAGGAGGCTGTGTGGACGTCGTATTTAAGAAAAAGTGATTTGTACATTGCTGCATCTACAGACAATGGATGTTTGAGCTGTGTTGTCTTACAGAAGTATGCATGTTCCATGGCCTCACGGGGAGGGAGTCTGGTCTGGTGATCATAACGCAACAGCTTGTCCAGAAAGTCCAATGCCTCCGGGCTCACCAAATGTTGATTCTCACTGTGTACAAAGCGCTCCCAGCGCTTCCGTGAATGCCTGCGATGAAACACATGTACCTTATCACCACATAATAAACAAAATCACAACTTTGGACTCTCCCAGATTCCAGAAAAAAGGGGAAAAAACACGAGTCAAAAAATAAATAAATAAATAAACGTTCATCTGATATGCAAGTCAACTGAAGTATCAACAGCAACAACAAACCAATGACAAATGCAGCAAATTTGCGCAATAATATGAAAAGCATTTCTAGCTGAACCAAGTGAGGATACAGAAACATTATTGCACGAGGACAAGCAAAACAAATTCAAGCCAAAGAGAAACGCTTCCTGAAAAAAAAAAGATAATAGATAAAAAGGCATGAACCACCTTTAGAGGCCATTTTTCCCCGCAGAGCAGGGGTTGGCCTTTTTGGGGCACCCTGGTCCCCTTTTTGAAGCAATGTTTTATGGCCGGATGCCCTTCCTGCCGCCAACCCTGTTAGTCCCCTCTTGCGACACACAGGGAATTACCAGTGACCTGGTACTCAATTTGCCGACCTCGGAAGGATGACAGGCTGAGTCAACCCCCCTGGTGTTAATTCAGCGATAAACCGGGATTCAAACCCAGGATCCTAGGATCCCAAGCCAGCACCCTAACCGCTAAGCTAACACCAGGCTAAGCCAATAGATAAAAAGGCATGACACCTTGAAAAAGCATTTAAATATTTTTCGGTTGTTTCACTAGTGGTTTCACTAGTAGATGTCCACTAGTAGATGGGAGGGTTGTCCAGTCGGTCTTTTCAGAGAGACGTCGTAAGAGTGTGAGATTTGTCAGGATTGAAAGACATGTTCCACTTGTTTGCCCAGTCTGTGATTTTGTCCAGGTCTGCAGAGAGTGAGGAGGCTGCAGACTGCCGATCTGAGGGATGAGGAATGGAGTGGCAGAGAGTGGAGCCATCAGCAAAGAGATAGAGAGAATTTTCAAGAGAGGCAGAGAGATCATTGATGAAGACCAGAAAAAGCACAGGGCCCAGAACACTGCCTTGGGGAACTCCAGCCTGAACAGGAAGAGGAGATGAGAGAAACCCATTCAGGGCCACACGTTGACTACGACTAGAGAGGACGTCCGCCAGCCATGCGTGGAGATTTCCATGGATACCAAAGGAGGAGAGTTTGGTGAGCAGAGCGGGGTGCCAGACCGTATCGAAGGCACGTGATATGTCGAGGGAGACAGCTCTAATTTCCTGTTTGGCATTGAGGACCTCCATCCATTGTTGAGACAGCAGAAGCAGCATGTCCAGAGTAGAGTGACCTGGTCTGAAACCAAATTGATGATCAGAGATCAAGCTAATGGAGAAGAGGAAAGATTTCATATCCGAAGCAATGATGGATTCCTTGACTTTGCTGATAATTGGGAGAAGGCTGATTTGTCTGTAGTTGCTAGGATCTGTTTTTGCACCTTTTTGTGTGAAGCGGTGATGTTGGTTGATTTCCAAGCAGATGACAGTTGACCTCCTTGATGCAATTAGATGAGAAAGTAAGCAAAAATGGAAAATTCAAGATGGCCGCCATAGCTCAAAATTGCTACTAACAGGGGTCGCACTTAACTTAATTTTGTAGACTTAGAAGATGCAGTAGTTTTAGATGCTGCTTAATTTGTATTACTCAAATGAAGTTGAGTTCAGATTCCCATGTCCCACAGCAGGTAGGCTCATGAATGATTTGGCTGTCTTGACTGAGGGTCTTGGTGCTACATGGGCACAGTAGTGTTGATTTGGATCTGGTCGTGATTGAGTACCTTGGTTAGGTAGGATGAGTAAGAGTTTATGAAGGTACAATCGGAGTACTTGAGCTTTTTTTTCAAATTGGACTTTTGATTTTGGTAATGGTACCAAAACAAAATGGCTGACTCCTTTCAAAAGGTACCACTTGATACTTAACATTCACAAGCAAGCGCTAGTAGACAAGGCAACTGCCTTAATGTCCATCTGAAGGACGCCGGCCGTACTCACTGTTGCAGCACCAGGGAGACGCTTTATCGTGATGCTGGGAAACGAACCCAGATGACAGCTCAAAGCCACGTGCCCGAGCTGAGCTATCCTGGTTAAATGAATGCTTGCTCCCTGAAGTAAAGAGACTAAAGTAGAAAAATGTACAGCAGATGTGAGAGAAATTTTTGTTTTTGTTAGGGTGTAAAGTGCAGCAGGCCATTGCTGAAGAGCTGTACTGCACCCAGGTGACCCTCAATTTCTTTGACCGCCTGGCTGCTGTTGGTGTCACCCGTGACAATGGCCGACTGGTCAAACGGCTTGATGAACCTTGTGGGGATTTTCTGATTTCAGACAGACTACGAGAGGTGATGCAACATGAGCGGCCATCGATTTATATATTATATATATATATATATATATACATATACAAAAATTGCATATATTAAAATATTATATCTTCTCCCCCCCCCACCCCCCCTTCCCTCCTTTCATTTCCTCTCCCATATATAATCCTTCCCTTCCTTATCCTTGCTTCCATCTTTTTCAAAATACCTTTCATTTTCACCCCACTTCTCCCACATTACTGTCCCGACCCTTCACTTATTTTAACTTCAAAAAAGAAAATTCAAAAATGGTTCACTCGCCTTGTTAGATTTGTCCTTTTTGTCCAACTTTTCCCAATGAGGAACCTCTTCAAAGTCTTAACCATTTTTATTCTCCTTCCCTGTCTCAAGACTCCACACTATCCACAAAATCACAACTCAGTCATTTCAGTCCTTCACTTATCCATGAGCATCAAACAATGCATGAAAATCTTTCAAAAGATGAAGATAAAATTAGGATCTGCAATTGTGTGTTGGTGATGCTGAATATTATTACGATGACGCTGACGATTATGACGTTTTCTTCCTGCAGATGCTTTTGATGCCCGATTCTGAGCTCGCGGAAACCTACAGTGAAAGGGAGAAGAAAGAGTTCCTCTACGTGCTTTTCCGCCACCTGTGCCTTGGTGGTGTTGTGTGTCAATTTGAAGATGTCATTGATCCTTACTTTGATATTACCAAGGATATTTACAAAGAACTCATTGGGTCAGCACTTTCAAATATTATACATAAGCTCCCATACAGAACTCATGCTTACGTCTTTTCCCCAGATGTAGTCAAGGTTACAAATGAGAAATTTCAGAAAGCTTATTTTTTACTGATAGTAAAAAGAACATGTGCTGTAATTTGTTTTAATTTGAGAAACAATGATCTTACACGGGCAGCTGAGTATGGAAGTGAAATGAAAATGGACGGTATGGGAGTTCTGGTCATCATTAATCTGGTTTGTCAAAAGTTGCTCTGAGTATCACCGTGGGTGATGTTGTGATGGATCACAATTGTAGTCAGCATGGTGTCGAGGAGGGTGAGGAGGCTTGAAGTGACAAGTTGTCACCTGTATTATTTGGGGATTTTCAGATAATTGCAGAATGGAGAAAATATTTCACTGTATTTTATTCCTTACAGTGTTGTGAAGGATTCAGATACCAAGTCAATACGGATTACATCTGCTGTATATCGAATTACTGCTTACGTAAGTATCGAATGAAAGCAACACATTCTTGATAAGCACTATAATCACGAAAAGGATGTCCTTAGAACTACGGTATACAAAACCTAACAAATCTATAATAATAATAATAAACATACACAACATGACCAAAAGTATGCGGACACCTCTTATAATTAGTGGATTCGGCTGTTTCAGCCACACCTATTCCTGACAGGTATATATGATCAAGCACACAGCCATGCAATCTCCATAGACAAACAATGTCAGTTGAATGGGCCGGACTGACGATCTCAGTGACTTTCAACGTGGCACCGTCATTGGATGCCACCTTTCCAACAAGTCAGTTTGTAAAATTTCTGCCCTGTCAAATGTTAAGTGCTGTTATTGTGAAGTGGAAACGTCTAGGAGCAACAACAGCTCAGCTGCGAAGTGATGGGCCACACAAGATCACAGAAAGGGACTGCCGAGTGCTGAAGCGTGGAGCGCGTTGAAATTGTCTGCCTTCAGTTGCAACACTCACTACCGAGTTCCAAACTGCCTCTGGAAGCACCGCCAGCACAAAAACTGTTCGTCGGCAGCTTCATGAAATGGGTTTCCATGGCCGAGCAGCCGCACACAAGCCTAAGATCACCATGGGCAATGCAAGCGTCGGCTGGAGTGGTGTAAAGCTCACTGCCATTGGACTCTGGAGCAGTGGAAACGCGTTCTCTGGAGTGATGAATCACAATTCACCATCTGGCAGTCTAACGGATGAATCTGGGTTTGTCGGATGTCAGGAGAACGCAACTGCCTGAATGCATAGTGCCAACTGTAAAGTTTGTTAGAGGAGGAATAATGGGCTGGGGCTGTTTTTCGTGGTTCCGGCTTGGCCACTTAGTTCCAGTGAAGGGAAATCTTCACGCTGCAGGATACAATGACGTTCTAGACAATTGTGTGCTTCCAACTTTGTGGCAACAGTTTGGGGAAGGCTCTTTCCTGTTTCAGCATGACAATGCCCCCTTGCACAAAGCGAGGTCCATACAGAAATGGTTTGTTGAGATCGGTGTGGAAGAACTTGATTGGCCTGCACAGAGCCCTGACCACAACCCCATCAAACACCTTTGGGATGAATTGGAATGCCGACAGCGAGCCGGGCCTAATCGCCCAACATCAGTGCCCGACCTCACTAATGCTCTTGTGGCAGAATGGAAGCAAATCCCAACAGCAATGTTCCAACAACTAGTGGAAAGCCTTCCCAGAAGAGTGGAGGCTGTTATAGCAGCAAAGAGGGGAGGGCGAGGGGGGCGGGGGGGGACCAACTCCATATTAATGCCCATGATTTTGAAATGAGATGTTCGATGTTCGGGTGTCCACATACTTTTGGTCATGTAGTGTACGTGCAATACCCCTGGGTGCTCAGCTGGTAGAATAAACAGTATACTACACTGACTAAAGGTATTTTAAATCAATTTCAATGGTTGCTAGAAGGCAGGGCAGCAGGTAGAATCATACTAACATAATCATAAGACTTTAAACAAACAAACAAAAGATACCTATGTTTGTGGGGCAGGTTCACCTGTCCTCCACCTTACCCCCCTCCCCCATAGTCTACCTTAGATCCCGATTTTTAAAAAATTATTTTAACAAACTTTGGTACATCATGGGTAATGAAGGTTGTGGTCGAGTTTCATCAAAAAGGAAAGGAAATACCTATTTTGGGGGGGCAACCCCCTCCCACATACACCCCCAAAGGGGAGGACTTTTCTTTTTAACGTCGTGAGCAAACTTTAGTCAAAACATAATAATTTTATTTGTGCCAAGTTTGGTCACAATCCCATCAGCGGTTTCGGAGAAGATGTTGCAAGTGTTTACGGACTGGACGGACGGACGAGGTGCCATCGCATAAGCTCATCTGAACTTAGTTCCAGGTGAGCTAAAAATTGAGACTCATGGTGGTGCAATTGCTGAAACCTCGTTGCATTTACTATTGCGGGTTCGATTCCCGTAGCTGCTCAGAACCCTGGTCCGCAGAGGAGATGGGCACCACTGGGTCTATTTCCCCTTTCGAAACACCATTATGGATTTCCAACAACTTTTATATGCTTATGACCTCCACTATCTCTAACACCGTTGTAATCATTCCATGTGATGAAATCTTTTTGCAGGACAAACATGGAAGTTGCTATCCATCTCCACGTGAGCATGAACAAAACTTTGCTTACCTCATACTTGATCCAAGCAAACATCAAGCAACTGTACTCTACCATTGTTACGGGACTAAAACCGGTTGGTAATATGTTACCTTGGGTTGGCGGTGAGAATATTTGAGTTAACGCTAACAATATTGCCAACAGATTGAAGTTACCGGGTGTTAAAGCCAAAACAAATGATAGAGTTGAAACTATCTACAAACCCGAGTTCTTCACCCGGTTAAAACCATTGAAGAAGTTCCACAATTGTTACATTTTCCCATTCCGAAGGGACAAAAGAGACTATTATAATTGGTCTGTATGTCAGATCTACTGTGATCTATATGACCTAGGGAGGCTCTGAATTATTAAATCTATAACTCTTCTTCTTTCTTGTTTCACTCCAAACTCGATTAAAATTTGCACTTGCTAAAAAACATTTTCTGCTACTTAATTGTATTTTTGTTTTATGTCAGAAAATATATATTTAATGATGAAATTTGGTTTGTTATACTGCACTTCACTTCTGTATCTTTGCTCGATTCATGTTCATTAAACTGTTTCCACTTCTGGCCATGATTCATATTATTCTCAGAAATGAAAATTTGAATGCTGTCCGAAAGCAGTGAACGTCTTCTGAGAAGATGAAAACACCTATGGTGGTGAGATGTGACAAATTGGCAGGGTGTGCTGATCAAGCTTACACACCGTCAATCCGATGTAGGCCGGCGCACGCAATGATGTCTCGCCCTTCATTCAGAGCACCAGGGTGACGGTTTATAGTTGGCTCGAGGTTCAAATCCATGCTGGACATTTGAGACGAGTGTGCATATCTCCAGGCTATGTCGATAGCCCTTGAAACAATTAATTACCTGTGACTTTACTTGTTTAAAACGTCTCAATCATGCTGCTCACACCCTTTGTAAATGGTGCTCACGCAGTTGTACACGACACATATTCTCACGTGGTTGCAACTTCAGTATGTTCATGATGATACTGTTCACCACAGTTTTTTTTTTTTTTTTTTTTTTAATACAAAATCGAGGCTCGTGTAAGAGCTAACATTAATCACCAAAAAAAAAAATAACCGGACATATAAAACATACAATAAAGGGAGCGGGAGACAAGATGGGGAGAGAAAGGGAAGCACACAAGCACAAAAGTAGAGAACAGGGACATCGGGAGATCTGTGGGAGGGAGAGGACTTGGGGGGTGGGAGGCGTGGGAAGGGGGTGGGGAGAGTGGTGGGAGAGGTATAAAACACATGGACACAGCTAGGACTTCCAGGAAAGGAGTCGGAATTTCAGAAAAGTGGATCTGGAGTGAATTAACGGGGGTAGAAAAGATCAAGGTTTTGGATGGGGGAAGATAAGAGATGGTGGTGAACAGCTGTTTTAAAAATCTGGAGGGAGGAGAGGGATTGAAGAGAGTGAGGGAGTTTGTTCCAGAGGTGGGATAAAAGAGGAATGAAAGAGTGAAGGTGAGCAGAGAGCCTAGATTTTGGCAGTTTAACCATAAGACGGTTGCAGGCAGATCTTGTGCGACCTGCAGAAATATTTGGGGGATAGAGCCCTGAGAGAGCTCGGGGAGCAAGGCCGGAGAGGAGTCGGTAGAAGACAGAAAGACCACCAACCTGCCTGCGGTGAGTGAGTGAATGGCCCTCGGAGTTAACTTCATCGCGGGAGATTCCAATGATTCTGAATGCTTTGGTTTCAACAGCGTGAATTCGAGCTAGGTGTGAGGCAGGAGCACCGGCCCAGAGGGGAGAACACTTCCATTGAGCTGCGGATGAAAGCCTTGTATGTGGTGAGGAGCTCAGATGTGCCAAGGAAGGACTTCGCACGACGCATGATGCTCAGTCGGCGACTGGCTTTGGAGGCCAGATTGGAAATGTGGTTTTCCCAGGAAAGATCATGGCAGATAGTGAGACCCAAAAGCTTAAGTGACAGAACCTCTTGGAGTGGGTTGTTGAGAAAGTAGATGGGAGGGTTGTCCAGTCTGTCTTTTCGGCGAGACATAGTAAGAGTGTGAGATTTGTCTGGATTGAAAGACATGTTCCACTTGTTTGACCAGTCTGTGATTTTGTCCAGGTCTGCAGAGAGTGAGGAGGCTGCAGACTGCCGAACTGAGGGATGAGGTATGGAGCGGCAGAGAGTGGAGTCATCAGCAAAGAGATAGAGAGGATTTTCCAGAGAGGCAGAGAGATCATTGATGAAGACCAGAAATAGCACAGGTCCCAGAACACTGCCTTGGGTAACTCCAGCCTGAACAGGAAGAGGAAATGAGAGAAACCCATTCAGGGCCACAAATCTACCAAAATCTATCAAATTCAAAATCTATCAAATTCAGTTGTAATCTATCAAAGATATTTTTTCCAAAAAATATTAAATGTGGATTTATTTAATCACTTATGACGTCTATATTAATCGAAGGAGCTTTGTCTGCTCTCTGTCTGTCTGTCGTGCTATAACTTGAGAACGGACTATTGGATTTCAACGAAACCAATGGTGGTGGATGCAGGGAACTCACAGGAAGGTTTGTGATGCAAAAAGAAAAGGAAATAAGGAAGGTTTGTGTATTGGTACATGGGCATATGTGGCAAAAACTGCAATCACCATCTTGTGATGCTGGCTATTCCCACACATAGGGCAGGATCTTCCAAGAATCATTTTTTGTTGTTGATCCACAGGTTAGCCATCAGCACTACCAGTCAAAAGTTTTAGAACACCTCAATTTTTGCAGTTTTTGTTGAAATTTACACAGTTTAATGTCCAGTGAATAACCTGAAATGGTACAAAGGTAAGCAGTAAACTGCTCGAGGTTAAAAAAAGAAGTTTAGGTTAGCAAAAACGGGGAAATAATGTAAATTGCACAGTTATATTGTAAGAAAAAGGCCTTCTTCAGGGAACAAGTAATGGGTTAACAACTTACAGCTGTTCTGCAGCAATGTAAGTAAATTAAGCCTTGAAAGTTGGTGCAAACAATTCTTACAGGTGTCCCAACCTCTACTGATTACTTCATTACAAACCCCCTGTCTGTATGAAAGCAGTATTGGAACAGACTGTTATTACACCCTCAAGCATTATTTGGACAATGTTGCACAGCGGGAAGTAGTATATTGGAAACTGGAGGAAACTCGGACAGGAAGAGGTCTGGCAGACCCAAAGCCACAACAGAATCAGAAGACAAGTTTCTGAGAGTCAACAGCTTGCGTGATAGGCGGCTCACAGGACAACAGCTTCAAGCACAGCTTAACACTGATCGAAGTAAGCAAGTCTCAGTTTCAACTGTGAAGAGAAGACTTCAAGCTGCAGGTTTGAGGTGCAGCTTAACACTGGTCAAAAAATTGAGGTAATCTAAAACTTTTGACGGGTAGTGTATGCCGAGGAAATGAAAAGCTCCGTTCTTTTAAACATTTAGGTGAAAGGCAGAGACGAGGAGTGTCCTGCCATAGCCTGGCCGTGCCCAATACGTACCTAATCAAGGCATTACAGAAGTTTGGCGCCATTGGACCTCACCCCTTATAACTGGAAGAGAAGACGTGATATTAATAGTACGTACAGTACTCAGTATATTGATTACTTTCTCGAGCAAATAGATTGATTGCTTTTATGTAACTAGATGGTATTCATAGAATACTTACCCTGCGCAGTCAACTTGTTGCGAGCCAACTCTTCTGTTTTTGAACATTTTTTTTCTTTGATCCAATGTGGCTGCCAGACCATGTGAGCGATTACATCATAAATTTATATTCTTTAATATAATTGTTGCATAGATCACGCCCAATACATTTCAAACTGATCAGACTAAGCGTTGTCCCTGTCGAATTATGACGTCATAATTATGGCATCAATGACATCATCGTTAACAACACCTATTCCCCATATGGAGTTCTTTACAATGAGCCATTTAAAAAAAAAATCCATGAAGCGTTTTCGGAGATATAGAGGTGACACTTTTCTCGATTTTCCAAGATGGCGTTTGTACCACGTGACCTATGACGTTATAATTATCATTAAAAAATTCTGCAGGAGGAGCCGCACATATTCTGATAATTTTGTGTCCATCGATCTAACAATTGCAGAGGAATTTTTTTTATTCATACTGATCAGATCAAGTGTTGTACTTGTTGAATTATGACGTCATAATTAAAGCACCGATGACATCACCATCAACATATCTTATTCCCCATGGTGAGTACTTGACAATGAACCATGTATCAATTTTTTCCATTGAGCGGTTTTGGAGATATCGAGGTGTAACGTTTTTCCAAGATGGCGTCCGTACCGTGACCTATGACGTCATAATTATGAATAAAAATATTCTACAGGAGGAGGCGCTCCTATGGTAAAATTTCATGTCAATCGGACCAACAATTGGCGAGAAAATGAATTTTTAAAATGCAGACACGTATGAAGTACAGCACACGGCACACTTACGTACTTGAATGCTTAACCGCGCTTTTCGCTTCGCGATTACTTGTTACCCATGCCACCTAAGGTGGGCAGAGGTCATGTTTTCACCCCTCTTTGTCTGTCTGTGAGCAGGATTTTTAAAAAACGATTCTTTACGATCGAGTGACAGGTACAGGCTGAACAGCACAATATCTCAACAAACAAGGAGCTAATGCTCCAGGTACTCTGCCTTTTGGATGGTATGAGGAATACGTGTGTAATACGAAAGCTACATGTCGAACCGTTTTTGAAATATTGCGTACACAAGCCAAGTTAGCGAGATGGTTGTCATGGCAACATAATTCAGCCAATCACAGCCGTGATCTAATCAGGTTGAGATAATGTCATGAGGAATGAGCAAGACCGCTCCTTTTTGTATCGTGATGATGCGTAGGTAGTATGGCAGATAGGTGCAGGAATTGTGCCTTTGATGATACAAGCGTGGCATTTGGCACACAGTCAGAGTTCGTCCTAAGGAAGATATTTGGCTATAGGGCCATCGCAGATTTGTCCTTTTTTGAAAAATGGCCGCCATTGTTGTCACAGGACAAATCTGCGATGGCCCTATAGCCAAATATCTTTCTTAAGGCATACTCTAACTGTGTGCCAACTCTCGTGCGTGTATGATCAAAGGCACAATTCTCCCAAATACTTCACCTATCTGCCGTACTATAGGGGGTCCGAGACCGTTTCTCGGCTATTGGGAACAATCCTGGAATGGTCGCCACTCCGACGTAGGATACCTGAATGGCTCATTCATCCCAGCGAGCTGGTACTCATTTTGCAGACCTCGGAAGGATGACAAGCTGAGTCAACCCACCTGGTGTTAATTCAACGGTATGACAGGGCTTGAACTCACGATCCTAATATCTCAAAGTAGCCACCTTCGAATGAGCCATCAAACTACCCACCTTGGGGACGGATTCGGACGATAATGGGTGGACAGGTTGGATGTGTGACAAAGACGAATCGATTCGATTTTGGTGAAGATCCGAATCCAGATCCGACCACTGACGATCGGTTAACGGTTAGAATACTTGCCCCGACTCCGGTACTCTTGGAAGTTCGTGGGTCGAACCCGGCCTATAACCAGCCGAGTCATAGCAAAGACTTTTAAAATGGTATTCAGGTGCTAATCCCGGTACTTGATACCGTTCGGACAGAGCAGCCATAGGTTGGCTACCATAGCGCACGCAGGCTTTGCTGTGCGTCAAAGATTCTTGCACAACAATATCAGGGAACATGATTGTATTATTACGTGCAGGTATTAATATCATTGTTATTTTAAAAGCAAACGCCATCATGTTGTTTCGACCAATCAACAGCGACAGGTATTAAACGTTCTTTTCAAACGAGCGCAGGGAAGGATTTGTGGTCGTTTTATTCGTTCGCATTAATATCAAGATGGAACATTATTTTAAATATTCACCAGACATTCGAGGAAAGGTCCTGAAAATGTCGTAAATCGGTGTCTGTTCAATTTGTGCTCATTTAGTAATTAAAGCGGGAAAGGCAACTCGATGTTGATAATTCAAAGTGTTCGTTAATGCGTTCTTTTTCAGGTTTGTTGGAGTTGCCGTTAACGACCGTTTCGTCGGTTATCATCGTCGTCCTGTTTTTCACGTGATTTACCGTTAAACTTCCGTCGCAGTTGCCACGACCCGATGTTGTCCTTTTTGAGATCTTCACGCATCTCGAGGTCCTCGGCTGTCTTCCATCCGACGCTTGTTGCCATGGCATCTTCATCCAACAAGGACCACAACCCGCTGAGCTCGGAACCGTTGGGATATTCAGCTCCCGGTGCTTCGGAAGTCGGTATGGATGGCACAGCCGACGTTATCAGCTCTCTTAGCTCTGGGTCAAGTGGACACACCTATCAAGCCAATCCGTCGTCTCGAGACCATGGAGAACCTGTGATACCTGACTGCGCTGATGCAGCACGAGGATTACCTGTAAGACTACATTTAATCCGTAAAAAGCCTAATGTCACCTATTCACCCATAATGGACCAACAAGAAGCCAAGTACCTGGCAATATCTCCATCAGAAGGTTCCATCTGTGCTCAAGGCAAGTTCCTGTCGTCAAACGTGCCGCCATCGCTGTCCAATCATCTTGAGCCTTCGACTGCTGCGTCCCAGCTCAATGAAGCTCAACCTCAAAGTATACGTTGGCGTTCTCAACCTCCCTTATTCATTTTCCCTTTCAAACATCCGCACAGGGTCACTTATTCGATTAGGCCCGGTTTCAAATACTCTTTGCAGCTGCCATGCCGATCAGACTCCCAAAATATTCACGCCGTCCAAGCGCAGACTCAGGCCCAGATCAGGTACCAGGTGCACGCTTGTTCTCGAGAGAAGCGATGTTTTTGTGACTTGCGCAAGAACTTCTTGGCATGGCAGAGGTATCGTCCTCTCGCCGCCTCCTTCTACTCTCAAGCGGCGGATATCGACGCCCTCGCCTGCTACTTCATGTAACTATGGGGATGACGATGTGGGAATCTTTCTGATATTCTCCTTACATTTGCTGTTAAACGATTTTTCCTTAACCCAAATGAATGTATTGTCTCTTCTTTACCCAGTCCAGCTTTGAGCAGGTTGAGCCAAAGTCATCCCCAGCTGGAACCCCAGCAGAGTGTTGCCCTTGCGCACTGCATGTGGAAGCGCAGCAGCTCCTCTCAAAGAATTATTTATTATGAGACCGCAGCAAAGTAAGAGCAGTATCCTTTTTGTTATTACTACCCTCACAGGCGAGGGTATTGCATTTCAGTCCTTTTGTCTGTCTGTCCGCACAGAATAAATATGATTTTAATGGCAACCGTTGGTCCGATTGACAGGAAATTTCCACCATAGGTGCAACTCCACTTGTAGAATTTTTAAAATAATTATGACGTCATAGGTCACGTGGTTCGGCCGCCATCTTGGGAAAACCGAAAAACTTTGCACCTCTATATATCTGAAAGTGCTGCATGGGAAAAAATTGAGACGTGGCTCATTGTAAAGAACTCTCCATGGGGAATAAAATATGCTAATGATGTCATAGGTGCCTCCATTATGACATCATAATTCGACAAGTACAACACTTCATCCGATCAAGATGAAATTTCTTTAGCATCGCAGGATAAATTTGAGAAAATAAAATAAAATGACGTCATCGGCCACGTGGTTCGACCGCCATATTTGTTTTTAACACAAAAGCCTTAAAACCACTGAAAACACATCCTGGCGAGGGTCTGCAATCTCTGATTGCTCTTTCTTGTTATTCTTGGAATATATGTTGACATTACCATTTCCAATCAGAAAAGAGGGATAGTGTTCTTTTCTGCTCGTAATATTTATACTGTACTGTATTTGAATGTTTGCTAAAAACATGGCTGATTGCTAAAGAAAAGAAGGTTGTATGAGTTAAAGTGATAGTGTTTTGTAGGGGGATGTATGTTTGGGAGGTGAGTGTACAACATTAACCATCACCTGTAGAATCAGTCAATTCTGAAGTCTCCCAGCCTTGTGTGAACTACCTGGTGAATAGCAAGCAAGGTGTGGCTGTCTCCCCCTCCCCGATCATAGATTTATGGCAAATGTTTAAAACGTGCCCGCTCGGCTACCGACATACAATGGATGACACTTTCTATGAAGTGTAACAATCATATGGTCATGTAAGGTTTGTCTTACATGTTCAGTAAACTCCATGGGCCAAAGTAAACTCCAGTTCAGTAAACTCCCGACCCTGGTATGAAAACCCACATGCAAACATTCAAAAACAATATTTAACCTTAAGCTCATGCCTCACTCCACAAATTCTATGCATTCGCTCATTGGGCATGCAATTTAAACAGCACAAAATCTTATTGAAACAACTTGTGGTTGGGAAAATGGTGGATGTAGCAGGAGGGCTGCTTCTTCTTCTTGCTCCGAAGAATCTGTTAAGTCAATGGACCCGTCTACCCGGTAAAGACCCCTCCCCCAACGCCATCTATCAGGGCCCTGGGGACCCGGTGTAGGAGGATAGAATCACTCCAGAGTGGTTTTTATCTCCAGATGAAATCACTCCCCCAAGGATTTTAACACTCCCCCTAGGATTTTATCACTCCCACTAGGATTTTATCACTCCCACTAGGATTTTATCACTCCCAGTAGGATTTTATCACTCCCTCAAGGATTTTAACACCCCCTAGGATTTTAACACTCCCCCAATGATGTTAACACTCCCCCTAGGATTTTATCATACCCCCCCTAGGATTTTAACACTCCCTCTATGATGTTAACACCCCCCTAGGATTTTAACACCCCCCCTAGGATTTTAACACTCCCCCAATGATGTTAACACTCCCCCTAGGATTTTATCATACCCACCGCCTAGGATTTCAACACCCCCCCCCCCCCTTGGAGTTTAACACTCCCCCTAGGATTTTATCACTCCCACTAGGATTTTATCACTCCCCCTAGGATTTTATCACTCCCACTAGGATTTTATCACTCCCACTAGGATTTTATCACTCCCACTAGGATTTTATCACTCCCTCAAGGATTTTAACACCCCCTAGGATTTTAACACTCCCCCAATGATGTTAACACTCCCCCTAGGATTTTATCATACCCCCCCTAGGATTTTAACACTCCCTCTATGATGTTAACACCCCCCCTAGGATTTTAACACTCCCCCAATGATGTTAACACTCCCCCTAGGATTGTATCATACCCCCCCTAGGATTTTATCATACCCCCCTAGGATTTTAACACTCCCCCTTGGATTTTACCACTCCCCCTTGGATTTTAACACCCCCCCTAGGATTTTAACACCCCCCCTAGGATTTTAACACTCCCCTTGGATTTTAACACTTCCCCTTGCAGGATCAAATGACTCCCCAGGATTCTAACACTCCCCCTATATATTTTGTGATTTAAACAATATTTATTGCATGGTAATTAGAAACAACCATGACAAAGTTAGTGAATATGAACATAAAATGATCAATGAATTGATAAACAGCGCAGAATGACGTCCTTTGTAAACGTCTCTCCCTAAAAATAGAAATACAATGTTTTTCGCATCCCCGTGTTAAACTGGGCAAATCAAATAAAGAAAAGTATAAATTTAACATTCAAATAACTATATATTTTGATATTAGAGCATTCGCAGTAATCGTTACGATACATTTACGATGTTTTATACTAAAAGGATATTTTCATTTCAACACATAATATGTCATTTTAAGTTACGTTCTATAACTTTACTGCACTTTTACCAAATATCAAATACGGGTTTTAAAATGTTACTCAAATGTTTGTATATTGGCAAAGGTGTGTTCAGGTACCGATAACCAGGAAACGAGCGCTTCTGAGCAGTTCTGAGAACTGGATATATGAATGTATAGTATAATAATATTCACAAATTTCACAAAATAAAGTCTAATCTAATAGATTTAAGCGATGTTAAATGACGATGTCTGAACTCAACACCTACAATACTTATTGCATTTCCGTACTGTAAACGTCCCAATGTTTCAGTGCTCATTCCATTCATTTGTATTTCATTGACATATTCGCACTGCACATTTGTGGAAATAAATATTGTTTAATCATTTCGATAAGAATCCAAGAATCGAACTAAGTATATTGGCCAGAGCACATGTAGTGTTCCCATGGGTGTACAAAATAGATCGTACTCATTGTGCTGTTATTGAATCGAATGGATGCATTTTAAATGAGGTTACAAACCTTCTTGTGCGGCCATTTATATTCATGAATTTAAGTTATTTCCATGAATCAATGTGAGGGGTTTCATGGAATAAACTTTGACTTGACTGCACTTTGGCTATACAATGGACAGATCATGAATGTATGATATTCATCTTCCATGCATACACCATCATCCATGCACTGAGATTTAATCCTTAATTGGATCGAGTATGATCCAGGGTAGACTGGGTCCACTTTTGCTACAAGTTAATTCGGATGTTTTGACAGTTTGCCGATCACTTTATACTCATTGTCAATGATAACGTGAATTGCATGCTTCCTATATCTTTTGCTTACAAACTATACCATATCTTACAAACCATGATCATTGGCGAAGTTGGTGTTCTTTCAGACAACATGAGTACGCGATTTCCTGGAGTGTTGTTCTCACAGTTAGTATCTCATTCGAGGTCTTGACAAGGAGGGGGGGGGGGGGGGGGGATATGTCTGTTGGAGAAGGGACGGGGGTATTTTCATCTGTAATTCTACAAAAGTATGAAGCGGCTAATATTTATTCCACTCGATCTTCAATGATGGATTTCGACGCTACACGCACGTTCCTCGCTACTCATGAATACCCTGCAATGCGCATTGGTGATCGTGGGAAGAAGTGAAACTTTACAGTCATCAACTCGGAAACTTTGTCGGAGTTGTTCTTCAAGCGCAAGACTACAAGAAACAAGGAAAAGCAAGGTAGGTCCGAGTTTACTGACTACTGATGGACGTCTTTACAAAAATATTTGTACTCACGTGATTTTAAAACATTCAATCTCAGTTGAAGTACGTGTAGCTATAGTTTAAACAATGTTTAAAACTACTATAAAGCAAAAGTTTTTACTCACCGCTAAATTAATATTTCTTGTTTAATTAAATAAATCTCTCACAATGTTTTCAAATAACCTTTTAATTAAATTAAATTCACCAAAAGAGGATATTCTAAATCGTTAACAATATATTCATGCTCTGAAATACCCTTCCCATGCATTCTGCAATGTAAATATTGAATCATTTGAAAACTATGATGATCATAAATGAACTCATGTCTTCTTTTGTTGTATTGAAATAACGATGGGCTCGGATTAGTTTGTTTTTTTTTCATACAAGATCGAGGCTCGTCAAAGAGCTAACATTAATCACACAAAGACAAACCAACACATACAACATATAACATGGGGAGCGGTAGACAAGATGGGGAGAGAGGGGGCAGGAAACAAAACACAACATTTGAGAGCAGGGACATCGAGAGATCTGTGGGAGGGAGAGGGCATGCGAAGGGGGAGTGGGAGAGGTATAAAACATATGGACACTGCAAGGACTTCCAGGAAAGAAGTTGGAATTTCAAACAAAGTGGATCTGGGGTGAATTAGCGGGGGTAGAAAACATCAAGGTTTTGGATTTTTGTTTTTGTTTTGTATACAACATCGAGGCTCGTGAAAGAGCTAATATTAATCACACAAAAAGTCAAACCGACACACAAAACACAAAAAACAAGGGGAGCGGCAGACAAGATGGGGAGAGAGGGGGAAGGACACAAACACAACATTTGAGAGCAGGGACATCGGGAGGACTTGGGGGGAGGTGGGAGAGGTACAAAACATATGAACACTGCAAGGACTCTGGGGTGAATTACCGGGGGTAGAAAAGATCAAGGTTTTGGATGGGGGAAGATAAGAGATGGTGGTGAACAGTTGTTTTAAAGACCTGGAGGGAGAAGTGGGATTGAAGGGAGTGTGGGAGTTTGTTCCAGAGGTGGGAGAAAAGGGGAATGAAAGAGTGAAGGTGAGCAGAGAGCCTAGATTTTGGCAGTTGAACCATAAGAGGGTTGCAGGCAGATCTTGTGCGACCTGAAGGAATATTGGGGGGACAGAGCACAGAGAGCTGGGGGAGCAAGGCCGGAGAGGAGTCGGGAGAAGACAGAAAGACCACCAACCTGCCTGCGGTGAGTGAGTGAAAGGCCCTCAGAGTTGACTTCATCGCAGGAGATTCCAATGATTCTGAAAGCTTTGGCCTCAACAGCGTGAAGCCGAGCTAGGTGTGAGGCAGGAGCACCAGCCCAGAGGGGGGGAACAGTATTCCATTGAGCTGCGGATGAAAGCCTTGTATGTGGTGAGGAGCTCAGGTGTGCCAAGGAAGGCCTTCGCACGACGGAGGATGCCCAGTCGCGACTGGCTTTGGAGGCCAGCTTGGAAATGTGGTTTTCCCAAGAAAGATCATGGCAGATAGTGAGACCTAAAAGCATGAGCGACAGAACTTCTTGGAGAGGATTGTTGAGAAAGTATATGGGAGGGTTTTCCAGTCGGTCCTTTCGGAGAGACATTGTAAGAGTGTGAGATTTGTCAGGATTGAAAGACATGTTCCACTTGTTTGACCAGTCTGTGATTTTGTCCAGGTCTTCAGAGAGTGAGGAGGCTGCAGACTACCGATCTGGGGGAAGAGGAATGGAGCGGCAGAGAGTGGAGTCATCAGCAAAGAGATAGAGGATTTTCCAGAGAGTCGGAGAGGTCA
This sequence comes from Myxine glutinosa, assembly GCF_964187855.1. Classification (NCBI taxonomy): domain Eukaryota; kingdom Metazoa; phylum Chordata; class Myxini; order Myxiniformes; family Myxinidae; genus Myxine; species Myxine glutinosa. Next base: position 113,712,628 of record NC_136271.1, read on the forward strand.
CTCATAAAGACCAGAAAGAGCACAGGGCCCAGAACACTGCCTTGGGGGACTCCAGCCTGAACAGGAAGGGGAGATCAGAGAAATCCATTCAGGGCCACACGTTGACTACGACCAGAGAGGAAGTCCGCAAGCCATGCGTGGAGATTTCCATGGATACCATAGGAGGAGAGTTTGGTGTGCAGAGCTGGGTGCCAGACCGTATCGAAGGCACGTGATATGTCAAGGGAGACAGCTCTGATTTCCTGTTTGGCATTGAGGACCTCCATCCATTGTTGAGACAGCAGAAGCAGCATGTCCAGAGTTGAATGACCTGGTCTGAATCCAAATTGATGATCTGAGATCAAGCCATTGGAGAAGAGGAAGGATTTGATATCCAAAGCAATGATGGATTCCATGACTTTGCTGATAATTGGGAGCAGGCTGATTGGTCTGCAGTTGCAAGGATCTGTTTTTGCACATTTTTTGTGTAAAGCGGTTATGTTTGCTGATTTCCAAGCAGATGGCAGATGACCTTGAGCAAAAGAGAGGGTGAAAAGAACAGAGAGAGGGTGAGATAGAGCGGCAGAGCAGGATTTTAGGACCCGTGGGCTGATGCCATCTGGTCCAGTTGCAGAATCAGAGTCGAGGTTTGACAAAAACTTCTCCACCTTGTCAGGAGAGAAGGACAGAGTCCAGGAGCAGTTGGGTTCGACTGGGTAAGGTGGGAACAGAGAGAGATGGGTTTGGGACACAATATTTTGAGGCAAACACAGAGTTTAGGCATTCGGCTGTGTCACGTGCGGTGTCAACTGTGTAGCCATTTGAGGTGAGGGAGGGGATGGAGGGGGAGCAAACACCAGAAACGGATTTGACCAGACACCACCTTGATTTGGAGGAAGGAGACAGGTTTGAGAGTTCATTCTTAAGTGTGGAGAGATAGTGCTTCCTGGCACTCCTGAGGGTAGACACACACTTGTTCCGAGCTTGGTGGAAGGAACTGAGATTGCCTTCAGTTGGATTAGCCTTCCAAGAGGCAAAGGCAAGTTGTTTCAAGGCAACTGCCTCACCACAAGATTCAGTGTACCATGGACGGGAGGAAGGGTAAGCCAACTGAAGACGAGATGGGATAAATCTGTGCATGAGAGAGAGCAGTTTGCTTTGGAAGAATTCCCAGGAAGAATTGATGTCAGAGGCAGTAGTTGGGAGACCAGTCCAGATGATTGATGGCTGCTTGAAGACCGTGCCAGTCGGTCTGAATGAAATGCCAGGCTCGTCGACGCTGAGGAGGCTCTCTGAGAATGGCCAGAGAGATGTCCATTTTAACAAGCACATGATCAGAAGAACCGATTGGAGCAGAAGAAGAGCAGCAGACATTTACAGGGAAGTTTGTCATCACCAAGTCGAGAAGAGAAGATACTCCATTGGCTGAGATCCGGGTCGGGAAATTGACAGTTTGTGTCAATCCCAGTGAGTGACAGAAGTCCTTTGCTGAGGTGCCATGACTGGTGAGAGAGGAACGCACACCCAGCCAGCTGGCATGATGACAGTCGAAGTCGCCACATATGAGGAAGAGAGAGTTGGAATGAGTTGATAGAAGTTGGTCCATGTTGTCAGACAGTGAAATGTAAATGGAGTCATCACTGTTTGGAGGACGGTACAGAACACATATGAACAAAAGGTGGGAGCGGAGAAGAAGCCGTAGCCAGAGGTACTCCTGGGGGTGAGGTGGAGAGAGGGCAGTGCCAGGAGAGCGAGGAAGAGTTTTTGATAAGGATAGCAACCCCACCACCAGGACGAGGCTCAGGTCTATCATACCGGAGGAGGGAGTAACCAGGAAGAGATATTAAGGAATCAGAGACATCTTGAAGGAGGAAAGTTTCTGTTAAGCAGATCAAGTCTGGATTGTCAGAAGCAACCTGTATGGAGAGATCAGTCAGGTTTGAGCGAAGGCCCTGGATGTTTGAGGTTCATACCGTTAATGAAGAGAGAGGGGGAGCATCGGGTACAGGACAGTGTAGGGGAGGGGTAGGGTAAGATGAAGGATGAGAGGGAGAGGTAGGGAGAGCAGTTTTTTTTTTTTTTTTTTTTTTTTTTTTTTGTATACAATATCGAGGCTCGTGAAAGAGCGAACATTAATCACATGAACACACAGAAAGACAAACCGACACATAAAACATAACATAGGGAGCGGTAGACAAGATGGGGAGAGAGGGGGAAGGACACAAACACAACATTTGAGAGCAGGGACCGAGAGACATGGAGACATCGAGAGATCTGAGAGAGGGCGAGGGCTTTGGGGGGGGGGGGGCGTGGGAAGGGGGCAGTGGAGAGGTATAAAACATATGGACACTGCCAGGACTTCCAGGAAAGAAGTTGGAATTTCAAACAAGGTGGATCTGGGGTGAATTAGCGGGGGTAGAAAAGATCAAGGTTTTGGATGGGGGAAGATAAGAGATGGTGGTGAACAGCTGTTTTAAAGACCTGGAGGGAGGAGTGGGATTGAAGGGAGTGAGGGAGTTTGTTCCAGAGGCGGGAGAAAAGAGGAATGAAAGAGTGAAGGTGAGCGGAGAGCCGAGATTTCGGCAGTTTAACCATCAGAGGGTTGCTGGCAGATCTTGTGCGACCTGTAGGAATATTTGGGGGACAGAGCACAGAGAGAGCTGGGGGTGCAAGGCCGGAGAGGAGTCGGTAGAAGACAGAAAGACCACCTACCTGCCTGCGGTGAGTGAGTGAAAGGCCCTCAGAGATAGCTTCATCGCGGGAGATTCCAATAATTCTGAAAGCTTTGGTTTCAACAGCGTGAAGCCGAGCTAGGTGTGAGGCAGGAGCACCGGCCCATAGGGGAGAACAGTATTCCATTGAGCTGCGGATGAAAGCCTTGTATGTGGTGAGGAGCTCAGGTGTGCCGAGGAAGGACTTCGCACGACGCAGGATGCCCAGTCGGCGACTGGCTTTGGAGGCCAGCTTGGAAATGTGGTTTTCCCAAGAAAGATCATGGCAGATAGTGAGACCCAAAATCTTGAGCGACAGAACTTCTTGGAGAGGATTGTTGAGAAAGTAGATGGGAGGGTTGTCCAGTCGATCTTTTCGGAGAGACATAGTAAGAGTGTGAGATTTGTCAGGATTGAAAGACATGTTCCACTTGTTTGACCAGTCTGTGATTTTGTCCAGGTCTTCAGAGAGTGAGGAGGCAGCAGACTGCCGATCTGAGGGAAGAGGAATGGAGCGGCAGAGAGTGGAGTCATCAGCAAAGAGATAGAGAGGATTTTCGAGAGAGTCAGAGAGATCATTGATGAAGACCAGAAAAAGCACGGGGCCCAGAACACTGCCTTGGGGAACTCCAGCCTGAACAGGAAGAGGAGATGAGAGAAACCCATTCAGGGCCACACGTTGACGACGACTAGAGAGGAAGTCCGCCAGCCATGCGTGGAGATTTCCATGGATACCAAAGGAGGAGAGTTTGGTGAGCAGAGCGGGGTGCCAGACCGTGTCGAAGGCACGTGATATGTCGAGGGAGACAGCTCTAATTTCCTGTTTGGCATTGAGGACCTCCATCCATTGTTGAGACAGCAGAAGCAGCATGTCCAGAGTAGAGTGACCTGGTCTGAAACCAAATTGATGATCAGAGATCAAGCCATTGGAGAAGAGGAAAGATTTCATATCAGAAGCAATGATGGATTCCATGACTTTGCTGATAATTGGGAGAAGGCTGATTGGTCTGTAGTTGCTAGGATCTGTTTTTGCACCTTTTTTGTGCAAAGCGGTGATGTTGGCTGATTTCCAAGCAGATGGCAGTTGACCTTGAGCAAAAGAGAGGGTGAAGAGAACAGAGAGAGGGTGAGATAGAGCAGCAGAGCAGGATTTTAGGACCCGTGGGCTGATGCCGTCGGGTCCAGTTGCAGAATCAGAGTCGAGGGTTGACAGAAACTTTTCCACCTTGTCAGGAGGAAAGGACACGGAGTCCAGGAGCAGCAGGGTACGACTGGGTATGGTGGGTACAGAGAGGGATGGGTTTGGGACACAAGATTTAGAGGCAAACACAGAGTTGAGGCATTCAGCTTTTTCACGTGCAGAGTCAGCTGTGTAGCCGTTTGAGGTAAGGGAGGGGATGGAGGGGGAACAAACACCAGAAACGGATTTGACCAGACGCCACCAGGATTTGGAAGAGGGAGACAGATAAGAGAGTTCGGTCTTGAGAACGGAGAGATATTGTTTCCTGGCTCTCCTGAGGGTGGACACACACTTGTTTCGGGCTTTGTGAAAGGAAATGAGATTTCCTTCCGTTGGATTTGCTTTCCAGGAGACGAAGGCAAGTTGTTTCTGGGCAACAGCCTCACCACAAGATTCCGTGTACCATGGACGGGAGGAAGGGTATGACAACTGAAGACGAGATGGGATAAATCTGTGCATGAGAGAGAGCAATTTACTTTGGAAGAATTCCCAGGATGAGTTGATGTCAGAGGTGGTAGAGATGGGAGACCAGTCCAGATGATTGATGGCTGCTTGAAGACCGTGCCAGTTGGCCTGAGTGAAATGCCAGACTCGTCGACGCTGAGCAGGCTCCCTGAGGATGGTCAGAGAGATGTCCACTTTAACAAGGACATGATCAGATGATCCGATCGGAGCAGAAGAAGAGCAGCAGACATTTTCAGGGAAGTTAGTCATAACCAAGTCCAGAAGAGAAGATGTTCCGTTGACTGAGATCCGGGTCGGGAAATTGACAGATTGTGTCAGTCCCAGTGAGTCGCAGAAGTCCTTTGCTGAGGAGCCATGGCTGGTGAGAGAGGTACCCACACCCAGCCAACTGGCATGATGACAGTTGAAATCACCACATATGAGGAAGAGAGAGTTGGGATGAGTAGATAGAAGTTGGTCCATATCATCAGACAGCGAGATGTAGATGGAGTCATCACTGTTTGGTGGACGGTACAACACACATATGAACAAGAGGTGGGAGCGAAGGGGAAGCCGTAGCCAGAGGTATTCCTGGGGGTGAGGTGGAGAGAGTGCAGTGCAGGGCGAGTGAGGAAGAGAGTTTTTGATAAAGATAGCAACCCCGCCTCCAGGACGAGGCTCAGGTCTATCATACCGGAGGAGGGAGTAGCCCGGGAGAGATACTATGGAATCAGAGACATCATAAAGGAGGAAAGTTTCTGTTAAGCAGATCACGTCTGGTTTGACAGAAGCAACCTGTATGGAGAGATCAGTTAAGTTTGAACGAAGGCCCCGGATGTTTGAGGTCCATACCGTTAATGAAGAGGAAGGGGGAGCATCAGATACAGAACAGGGGGGAGGAGGGGTAGGGTAAGATGTGGAAGAGGTGGAAGAGGTAGGGAGAGCTGTTGAAGGTGTGTCAGAGATTTCAGAATAGCTCGGAGAAAGGGAAGGATGGGGCGGACAAAAGGTTTGATGGTGATTGGGTGAGCCACAATGAGGTGTTATTTGAGGAGGGGGAAGAGCGAGGCAGAAGGTTGGGGGAGATGGAGGTGAGAGTTTGAAGGGGGAAGAAGCGGGGAGGACGCTTTGAGGAGGGGGAGTGAGCGGGGGGAAATTGAGAAGCAATGAGGGTGGGGAGATTTGAAGGGGAGGTGTGAGGGGGGAGTTTGGGAGGGAAGGGACAAGGGGAGGGATTTGAAAGGGATGGGATATGGGGGAGATTTGGAGGGGAGGGGTGAGGCAGGAGTCTAGGAGGGGAGGGGCGAGGGGGCGTCTTGGCGGGGAGGGGTGAGGGAGTAGTTTAGGAGGGAGGGGGCAAGGGGGGAGATTTGAAAGGGATGGGTGATGGGGAAGATTTGGAGGGGAGGGGTGATGGGGAAGATTTGGAGGGGAGGGGTTATGGGGAAGATTTGGAGGGGAGGGGTGAGATTGGATTTTTGAAAGTGTACGATTTATGGGAAACGAACATTTATTGCAAAATGAGTTTCTTGTGACCTTCGAGTTAAAAATACGTTTAAGGACGCTGGATGGAGGATGGAGTGCAGGAGAGTTTAGGGAATGTAGAACAAAGGCACTATAGGAGATGGATATTTTTTTTGGGATGAATTGATTTGGTGAGCAAGTCGAAAGCAGCCTTTTAAAGAAGAAGAAGAAAAAGGTGTTATAAAATATGACGGAATACATAACTTGAGGGGAAAGTGTAAACATTGAAGGTTAATGAGTGAAAACTATCTGGGGAAATGGGGGAGAAACACGTGGTCGAAGAACGAACGAACGAATAAGAATGAATAAACGAATGAGAACAGAGAAGGAAATGTTTTTTTTTTTTTTTTTTTTTTTTTTTGAGTTGAGATTTACACAAGGAAGTAGGCTATGGGTGAAAAGCCTGGGAATACAGAGAACGAAAGTTATTGGATCACAAACGACGGACCACTGAGAGAAAAACAAAGCCTCAAGGTTGTATAGTGCACACTGTACAAGGCCTTGCTCGCGACACGGCAAACAGACGATCAATTTATGAAAGATAAACACCGAGAAACAACCAAAGTTGCACACAATAACTTCACACACCGAAAGATAAATACAGTTTCGACAAAATACAATTGTAAACAGACTTAACTTCGAAAAACGTGGAGACCGTATGGAGCTTCGAAAATCCCTGCCGCCGTCTCCAAGATCTCGCGAGATCTCCCAAGAAGTAGGGAACAGGGCAGTTGATAGTGTGTCAGAGATTACAGAAGAGTTACAAGAAAGGGAAGGATGAGGACGAAAGGTTTGATGGTGATGGGATGAGGCACAGTGAGGGTTGTTTGAGGGGGGGGGGGGCAGAGGAAAGTAGAAGGTTGGGGGAGGTGGAGGTATGAGATAGAAGGGAGACAAAGTGGGGAGGAGGCGGCTTTGAGGAGGAGGGGGGAGGAGGGAGAATTGGAGAGGAATGGTATGGGGGAGATTTGAAGGGGAGGGGTTGGGGGGAGTTTAGGAGGGGAGGGGCAAGGGGGGAGGGGGGAGTTTAGGAGTGTAGGGGCAAGGGGGGGATTTGGAGGGGAGGGGCAAGAGGGGAGTTTAGAAAGTGGATGATTAATGAAAGACGAACATTGGTAACAAATTGGGTTTATTGTGATTTTCAAGTTAGCGATCTGATTAAGAACGATGGAGGAGGGGTGGAATGAATGAGAATTTAGAGCATGTAGTGAGGGAGAAGTATAAGAGATTGAATTATTTTTTTTGAAGTGGAGTGAGTTGGAGAGGAAATTCAAAAGAGCCTTTTAAATAGGAAGAAAAACAGCGTGTTGTAATAAACCACTTAATAAAACTGCTGGGGAAAGTTTAAACATATTTAAATGATATTTAAACAGAACCGTGAAGAACAATCTTATATTCACAAAATACCAACGGGGAGAGGGCCGAGAGGGACAACCACGAGTCACGTGAACAGGGCAAAAGGTGGATGGCAAGGAGATAATGGGGGCGGGGCGAACAGCACACGTGGACAGAAGTACACGATGAGACAACAGCACACGTTGAGAAAGGAAAATAAATGTTTTTGTTTTTTTTTCTTGGTTTTTTTTGGGGGGGGGGGGGTGGGATTTAGAACGTTAGACAAAGAGTAGATGTTTGGGGGAGAAGGGAAACATCTAAGAACCAAGCAAAACAAGAAGTAGGGAACTTAAGTTAACAACCACCGACGGGGGTAGCCTCAGGGTACAAGGCCGCACATGCGGAGCAAACAGAACACGATTAATTTATTACGAGTTACAGGAAATTCAAACCAAAACTAACTATAAACAAACAATAACGCATAGACGATAAAATAACGAGTTGAAATTTGACAAACGCACAAATGGAAAAATAACTTCACTTTGGATGCCTGGAGAGAACCAAGCTTCAAGGTAGGAAGCTTCAACAACTAGGCCGCGCGGCACGAAATACTCGACTCGACTGCTGGTTCACTCTCGAGTTCAAATACTCTAGTTCACTCGAGAGTGAGATTTTCGGGGAGTGAGAGAATCCTGCTACACCGGCACAATTGTCCGATGTGACTGCAGGGCCATTTAGCACCCGGTGCTCCCCAATGGCCCAGGTGGCCTTTCCACAACTGAAAATTTTAAAATTGCCTGGATGACCCACAACAATGCACAAAAGGGCCCATTGGACTATGGGATGTCCGCTCGTATCGTTCAGTCTTGTGGTCCACTCATGGGGGGAAGATTAAATTTGGTTTAAAGTGAAGCTAATATATGTCATCACTATTATACCTTATCCCACATCCAGAAGTTGCACATTCGCGAAGGGTGTGGGCTCAAAGTTTTGGGGGTAAACAAGGAATTAAGGGCATGCATCGTCACTTCAGACCAAAATGTTGTTTTTCTACTTGTGTGCTCTGTATGTATTTAACCATTTTAAAAATATTAAATATGCAACTGGTGTATTTTTATTATAAATACACATCTGGGTAATAGAAAAACGTAATGTGCACAAAAAAATAATGACCTGATGAGAAAGGAACTATCAAAGTTGGTATAATTTTATATAAAATGTGTTCTGGACTATTTTGATGTAGAGTGTAATGTTGTGTGATGTAAATATGACGGTATGGACTATGGGATGTCCGCCCGTGTCGTTCAGTCTTGTGGTCCAGTTCGGGGGGGACATAAAAAACAGTTTAAAATTAAGAAATAATTAAGAAATTACCTATTTTACCTTATCCCGTGAATATAATGTGCACATTTTAGCGCAATTCGTGAAATATAAGCGACTTACAATTCTAAATAGTATTGAACGACCTGCAAGCTTTCATCCAATGATATTATTTAAGTAACGTCTTCGGCAGCGTCTTCTTGTTTATCTAATAAGGAACGCTGTTTGGGAAGACGACGGCAAAGGCAGCTATTGGCGTTTCATTGCCGATTTACGTAAACCGCGATTTTTTGGGTCACGTCCGACGTCCACAAACAGCTGATCGCATGTAATTATGTGTCGTAAGTGGCATGATGGCTGCGGAAAGGGAGAGAATTTCTCTCAATTTAAAGTGTATTTGCAACGATTTGGTGTTGCTGATGAAGATATAAGACCCTTCATCGAATCTTTGTGGGCTTCATTTTTATGTAGTGTTCATATTTGGCAAAATCTAGTCGGAAATCGGGCTGAAATATCCATGTTTTGTGCAAGAACATGGCGGCTACATTAACGTTCCTACACCCGAAGACGCTGGATTTCATCGGCGATGCTACCAGTATTTTACCGATTCTTCGAAGCAGAAACGGGGCTTGGTTGCAAAACAAAAGCAAGAAGATAAATATTTTGCACCTACGTTGATATCCTTGTACAATAATGCCATAAACATCGGCAGATAATACTGCACATGTGTTGATGTGATCGAATCCATGTGAACATGTTCAACCAGCTCTTTCATAAATAGCATGACTAGTAGTAGTAGTAAAGCTTGCTCGTCCGTGATCAATATGTTATCTGTATTATCATGTTTGTACACAAGAAAATCTCATGGTTTGAACTCTGTCATGCAGCGGAGCTACGCCCGATTTTTCAGGGGCACATTTAACATTATTAAATCATTTTCTTGCACCTACTTGTCAGGTGTGTGCGTCAAAATACAGGTAAAATCAAATGCATTTATTGAATCACGACATTGAATGTATTAGTTTTCTTAAATTTTTCGTTTAAAAACCTGTTGCACAGCAGAGCCATGTCCAATTTTAGCAGTGCATACATTTTCTTGTTACCTTCTGTGCATCCTTTTACACCCAAGACCTGTTAGTTTTCTGACAGCTTTTTAAAAAAGCTGTCGCACAGCGGAGCTACGCCCAATTTTTCAGGTGCACATTAAGTTCCTTGCTCGATTTATCTACATTCTTGATACAGCCAAAATACATATTAAGTTTTCCAAAATGTTTTGTGTAAAGGGAATGTCTGTGGGCAGACAGAAATTGCAACACACTGCAGTGGCCTATGAGGCACTTAATTTAACTGTAGTAATTCAAATTCAATGTTTGAATCAACTGAATTTTAGGAAATAAGCCATTTTCCTGGATATCTACTGAACCATACATCAAAGATGATGCTAGAATCATGAAATGCACCTTAAAAGCAAATGTTTGGATTTTTTAAAAAGTAGACATGGATCTACATCACCACATGTAATGGGAGGTGATGCAAGGAATTCTAAAATTGAGGTAAATTTGTAACATATGTAGGTCAGGGGGTTTTGAGTTATGGTCATTGTCAAAATGTTATCCAAACCCCACATGTACATTGACAATTCATAGTCATACATGACAAAGTTTTGTAAATGTATTCACTCTTCTACATGTATGACGGATCAGGTACATGTATACATTTTGTAAATATTTCATTTATTTTTAACAAAAGTCGAGACGCCAGATTGTATTTTTTTTTTGTGGATCAATGAGATATTGATAGCCAGATTTCAGATTTTATGGATTTCTGATTTCCAAATTTTACTTCTCTAGTAGATGTACATACAAATGATGAATTGTAAAAACTGTAAAAAAAAGAAAGAAAGAATGTTATTCAAGTCTGATTCATTTATCAATTCAAGTTTATTGATTGACTTTACAGCAAGAAAATCACTCTTCATGTAAATGTATTATACAAATCATGAATTGATTGACTATAACAAGAAAATATTAATATTGTAAATGTTAATATAAATACAAATCATAACATGTTCAATTGATACGAGGAGAATTCAATTGTAATGCCGATACATTAGAGCCCTAATTATTCTGTTATACCAGGAAACCTGTGTAATCAAACTTTCAAATACAAAGTTTCTCCACATGTTTCCAAACTATGTACGAGTCGAGTCACAAGCATAGTAACTCCTGAATAAAATACAAATACCATGTAGATAACTGTCAACCGACTATATCTGTTGAGTCTACCATCATATTTACATCACACAACATTACACTCTACATCAAAATAGTCCAGAACACATTTTATATAAAATTATACCAACTTTGATAGTTCCTTTCTTATCAGGTCATTATTTTTTTGTGCACATTACGTTTTTCTATTACCCAGATGTGTATATTTATAATAAAAATACACCAGTTGCATATTTAATATTTTAAAAATGGTTAAATACATACAGAGCACACAAGTAGAAAAACAACATTTTGGTCTGAAGTAACGATGCCCTTAATTCCTTGTTTACCCCCAAAACTTTGAGCCCGCACCCTTCGCGAATGTGCAACTTCTGGATGTGGGATAAGGTATAATAGTGATGACACATATATTAGCTTCACTTTAAACCAAATTTCATCTCCCCCCATGAGTGGACCACAACACTGAACGATACGAGCAGACATCTCATAGTCCAATGGGCCCTTTTGTGGATTGTTGTGGGTCCTCCAGGCAATTTTAAAATTTCCAGTTGTGGAAAGGCCACCTGGGCCATTGGGGAGCACCGGGTGCTAAATGGCCCTGCAGTCACATAGGACAATTGTGCCGCTGTAGCAGGATTCTCTCACTCCCCTAAAATCTCACTCTCGAGTGAACTAATCCGAGGACTGGCACACTCTCGAGTGTAATTATCCTGGGACAGAATCACTCCCCCTGTCAGGATCAACACACTCCCTCCAGCATCAAAGCACTCCCCTTTAGGATAAAGTCAATCCCCCAGAAAGAATGGAAAGATATATTTAGTTACTTTGGAAATATAACTCAGGATGTTAGATATCGTTACAATGATCAACAGAGCTGTTACTATGTATTCTAGTGTATATATACGGTATGAGCATGTGCATCATATTGTCGGATCTTAATATTCAATTGTTGAATACATGTACTATATTTGAGCCCATCATTATTTCAATACAACAAAAGAAGACACGAGTTCATTTATGATCATCACAGTTTTCAAATGATTCAATATTTACATTGCAGAATGCATGGGAAGGGTATTTCGGAGCATGAATATATTGTTAACGATTTTAGAATATCCTCTTTTGGTGAATTTAATTTAATTAAAAGGTTATTTGAAAACATTGTGAGAGATTAATTTAATTAAACAAGAAATATTAATTCAGCGGTGAGTAAAAACTTTTGCTTTATAGTAGTTTTAAACATTGTTTAAACTATAGCTACACGTACTTCAACCGAGATTGAATGTTTTAAAATCACGTGAGTACAAATATTTTTGTAAAGACGTCCATCAGTAGTCAGTAAACTCGGACCTACCTTGCTTTTCCTTGTTTCTTGTAGTCTTGCGCTTGAAGAACAACTCTGAGTTGATGACTGTAAAGTTTGCCGCTGTCTGTGGAAAGTTTCACTTCTTCCCACGATCACCAATGCGCATTGCAGGGTATTCATGAGTAGAGAGGAACGTGCGTGTAGCGTCGAAATCCATCATTGAAGATCGAGTGGAATAAATATTAGCCGCTTCATACTTATGTAGAATTACAGATGAAAATACCCCCGTCCCTTCTCCAACAGACATATCCCCCCCCCCCTTGTCAAGACCTCGATTGAGATACTAACTGTGAGAACAACACTCCAGGAAATCGCGTACTCGTGTTGTCTGAAAGAACACCAAGTTCGCCAATGATCATGGTTTGTAAGATATGGTATAGTTTGTAAGCAAAAGATATAGGAAGCATGCAATTCACGTTATCATTGACAATGAGTATAAAGTGATCGGCAAACTGTCAAAACATCCGAATTAACTTGTAGCAAAAGTGGACCCAGTCTACCCTGGATCATACTCGATCCAATTAAGGATTAAATCTCAGTGCATGGATGATGGTGTATGCATGGAAGATGAATATCATACATTCATGATCTGTCCATTGTATAGCCAAAGTGCAGTCAAGTCAAAGTTTATTCCATGAAACCCCTCACATTGCTTCATGGAAATAACTTAAATTCATGAATATAAATGGCCGCACAAGAAGGTTTGTAACCTCATTTAAAATGCATCCATTCGATTCAATAACAGCACAATGAGTACGATCTATTTTGTACACCCATGGGAACACTACATGTGCTCTGGCCAATATACTTAGTTCGATTCTTGGATTCTTATCGAAATGATTAAACAATATTTATTTCCACAAATGTGCAGTGCGAATATGTCAATGAAATACAAATGAATGGAATGAGCACTGAAACATTGGGACGTTTACAGTACGGAAATGCAATAAGTATTGTAGGTGTTGAGTTCAGACATCGTCATTTAACATCGCTTAAATCTATTAGATTAGACTTTATTTTGTGAAATTTGTGAATATTATTATACTATACATTCATATATCCAGTTCTCGGAACTGCTCAGAAGCGCTCGTTTCCTGGTTATCGGTACCTGAACACACCTTTGCCAATATACAAACATTTGAGTAACATTTAAAACCCGTATTTGATATTTCGTAAAAGTGCAGTAAAGTTATAGAACGTAACTTAAAATGACATTATGTGTTGAAATGAAAATATCCTTTTAGTATAAAACATCGTAAATGTATCGTAACGATTACTGCGAATGCTCTAATATCAAAATATATAGTTATTTGAATGTTAAATTTATACTTTTCTTTATTTGATTTGCCCAGTTTAACACGGGGATGCGAAAAACATTGTATTTCTATTTTTAGGGAGAGACGTTTACAAAGGACGTCATTCTGCGCTGTTTATCAATTCATTGATCATTTTATGTTCATATTCACTAACTTTGTCATGGTTGTTTCTAATTACCATGCAATAAATATTGTTTAAATCACAAAATATATAGGGGGAGTGTTAGAATCCTGGGGAGTCATTTGATCCTGCAAGGGGGAGTGTTAAAATCCAAGGGGAGTGTTAAAATCCTATGGAGAGTGTTAAAATCTTAGGGGGAGTGTTAAATTCCTCGGGGGACGATAAAATCCTAGGGGTGGGGGGGGGGGGGAGGGTGTTAAAATCGTAAGGGAGTGTACAAATCAAATGGGGAGTGTTAAAATCCAAGGGGGAGTGTTAAAATCCAAGGGGGAGTGATTTCATCCTATGATAAAACCACTCTAGAGTGATTTTATCCTGGGGAGTGATTCTATCCTCCTACACCGGCAGGTAATGCGACCTGACAGATGGTACGAGCCAACTGTAGATATCATCGTTGTGGCGGCAGAAGCAGTAGATAGGACAGCCGGCTTCAGCAACGTTTGAGTGTTCGACCTTCATCATGGAAAAATGTCAAATGTGGATGGAGGTTATGTTTACACCCCTGTCTGTTTGTTTGTCTGTGAACAAGATATCTAAAAAAGTTGTGGACTGATTCAGACGAAATTTGGCAGAGAGGTAGCGTGTGTGACAAGGACGAAATGATTTGAGTTTGGTGAAGATCCTGATCCGGCTACTAGAATTTCAAAGTGATTCTTCACCATTGGGAGAAAGGGCCAAAAACGATACATAGTAGGATATCTTAAAAAGTTGTGGACGGATTTGGACTAAACTTGGTGGACCGGTTGGATGTCTGACAAGGAAGAATCGATTCGATTTTGGTGAAGATCTGAATATGGATTAGGATATGAGAATTATTTAATTTTAAAGTGATTCTTCACCATTGAGTGATCGGGCGAAAAGCGATTATATAACATGATATTAAAAAAAGTTATGGACGACTTATGACTAAACTCGGTGGATGATTTGGTTAGGTGACAAGAACAAGTTGATTAGATTTTGGTTCAGGTCCGAATCCAGATCCGGCCTATCAGTTGGATACAAAACAAACTGTTTAGCCTGGTGGAGGTATGCGCTCTACCGAGTACCGTTCTAGTAAAACAGGTTTTAATTAGTCTGATTCGGCCACAACACCATTTTAAAATTGAACTTATAGTGAAGAAAAAGCAGCGTCGACAATGCGAGGCTACAAAATAAGACTTCAAATAATTCAAAGAAATGCATTCTGGGTATGTTAGTTTGTGGTCGACTGCTTAAATACACTCAAAATTTGTATCTGAGTGCTGCTGTGAGTGAGGATAAGCTATGAATGCATAAAATGTAGCGCTTTGAGCTAATTCTATCAGGATTGAAGTTGGCTCAAAGCCACAACTGCTCCTTGATGATGAACCACAATAAGAAGCTTTATGTGTATCTGCCAGGTATGTTCATCTTGAAAAGCAAAGATGTGGATGTGAGACTTCAATTTCAAAAGCTCAAGGTGGGAATTTTGATTTTCCATTTCATTATCATTTACACAAACATTTCATTGAAATATATTAATAAACGACAATGTGAGTTTTCAAATATCCTGCATATATGTATGTCGATTATTTTCATGCTTTGTTGGCTGTTTTTATTGCAAATTAGCTAAAGTACCTGCCATTGCCTGGAGAAATGCAATTAAACACTGTGGTAATTAAATGCGTTGTTGATAACAAATCACTACAACCTCAACATACGATCTTCATAACACATATTACTCGATCTCTCAGGGAAAAAAAAACCCCCCACGCAGTGTATAAGCACAAGACCCGATCAGGCCTGAAGGCCAATTATCTGGTTTCATCTGGGGTCAAATTTTTTTGTATCCAAACATAGCCCTTGACCTTACTCTGGATGAAAGAGGAGGCCATGCAATGTTTGGTCGCACTGGATCCTGCTTAGAATGGAATTACACACACACACACACACACACACACACACACACACACACACACACACACACACACACACACACACACACACACACACACCCCCTTTCAGTTTGGCTTCCCATGAACACAAATGTGCATGTAAGTTTGATTTATGGAGTATTTGAACATTCTGATTGATATATTATCTCTTGCAGGGAAGGATGCAATAGAACTTGAGTCATTCAGATTGAACCAGCAATGCAGAACCGAAGAAAGACAAAAACTGTTTGATATGGCTGCGAAGGAATACGTCAAGGTTACGGACACACGAGAAAAAGGTGGAAAATGCAAAAAGGTATTAGAAAAGGACGAGGGGGCCGAGGAAAAGCAACAAGTAAGACAAACAATGGAATCGGACAAGGATTTGATGGCGTACGTGGACAAACTATGCAGTGAAGATTCCTTAAATCAGGTAAGTTCTGGTTCACCCTCCCCACCCCACGCCCCCCCTCAACCCCTTTGTTGTTTCTTTGAGGGGAAAACGGCTGACTAATAAATAATAAATAAAGCCACAGTTTAAATGTTGATATTCTCAGGGTTATCCATGATTTATTTATCCATCCGCATATTATGATGTACCTGTTGATTAGATGAGGAGGAAAGTGTAAGGCTGGTTGGAGGTTTACCTGTTTTTGTATGTGCCGGGCAAAAGATGAGACTAAATCCGTGAATGAGAATCTTCATTATTTTTCAATGTAACCTCAATTAGAAGGTCATCACCTGCTTCTGTGCAGTTTGAACAGATCAAATTAATCAGAGCTCCAACATCCTCGTACTATTAATGTGCAATTGGTCACCGGTTTTGACACCAATACCATTTTTTCCCGAAGGAATGGGGAGGCTATTGTGATCAAAATGTGTGTCGGTGATTGTGTGAATAGAACACACACACACACACATATATTACACACACACACACACACACACACACACACACACACACACACACACACACACACACACACACACACACACACACACACACACACACACACACACACACACACACACACACACACACACACACACACACACACACACACTTTTGCATCCTGACTCTTCCACCCTTTCAGGTTCATAAATAGACAAGGCATTTTTACTCGTCGCTTGATGATGGGTTAAAATAAAAGATAAATATGTACCTCACAAACATTCTGCTCTATTTACTCCATGTATGCCCAAAGTCATCTGCCATCCGTGTTTGAAAGTTAGTTAACACCTTTCGCCGCCAGTCGGCCATATTGGATCTGATCTCAAAAAAGAATGAGGTGCATATGTAAGCCATTAATTCATTATCTGTGTGCAAAGTTTGAATAAAATCAGTAAATACATGTCCGAGAAAGGGTTGAGGACGTGTTCAACATCGGGTTTTTTTTACAACTAAAATGGCCGCCAGTTGGCCGTCTTTGATCACATCAAGTGAAACAAAATGATGTGCATATGTACACCATGTATCGTCTTTTTGCCAAGGATGAACACAATCGGTCCATCCATGTCCGAGATATGGTTGCGGACAGACCCACGCACGGACGAGCTCCAATCCATAAGCCTCCGTTTCGGACTATCCAACGGGGACTAATAATTGTGAAAATGAAGTGAAGAGGGATGGGGGCTTGGGAAAATATGGATCAGAGATGGGTTGGGGATGAAAGGGGGAAAAACGGGGATTTTTTTTTTTGTATACAAGATCGAGGCTCGTGTAAGAGCTACTAACATCAATCACAAAAAAAAAACAGACACACAAAACATACAAAAAAGGGAGCGGGAGACAAGATGGGGAGAGATGGGGAAGCACACAAGTACAACAGCAGAGAACAGGGACATCGGGAGATCTGTGGGAGGGAGAGGGCTTGGGGGGAGGAGGCATGGGAATGGGGGTGGGAGAGGTACAAAACACTGACACTGCTAGGACTTCCAGGAAAGAAGTCGGAATTTCAAAAAAAGTGGATCTGGAGTGAATTAACGGGGGTAGAAAAGATCAAGGTTTTGGATGGGGGAAGATAAGAGATGGTGGTGAACAGCTGTTTTAAAGACCTGGAGGGAGGAGTGGGATTGAAGAGAGTGGGGGAGTTTGTTCCAGAGGCGGGAGAAAAGAGGAATGAAGGAGTGAAGGTGAACAGAGAGTCTTGATTTTGGCAGTTTCACCAGAAGAGGTCTGGCAGTTTCACCAGATCAGTGCGTCAAATGGTTCATCAAGACGAGATCCGGCAGGCAAGTTCAGTATAATTTCTGTACAAGGTATGGAAGGAATCCCCCATCATGGATGAGTATTAAAAGTGGTACAAAAGGTTTAAGGAGAACGGAAGTTTTCAGAAACAGAAAAGTACAGGTCGACCAGGCACAAGTGCAACAGATGTTTAACGTTGAACTAGTGCATCAATCATTTCAACAAAGTCCCAGAAAATCAATCGGACACACATCTAGAGAACTGGGACTACCAACCACCACTGTACACAGGATTTTGTATAAAAGACTGAAGCTTTATGCCTATGAGGTACAGATTCTGCAAGAACTCAAACCAAATGACGGATACAAACACAAGGCGTTTGCCTTGGAAATGCTCAGTCACATAGAGGATGACGAAGATTACCTGAAAAAGGTCATGTTCACAGATGAAGCTTGATTTCATGTATCGGGGAAGGTCAACCAGCACAATGTGAGGATCTGGGCCTCTGAAAATCCCAACGTGGTCATTGAACACATATGCGCCAGTGCAAAGGTCAATGTGTGGTGTGGCCTTCTCCATGACCACTTGGTGGGTCTGTTTTTCTTTGCGGAGGATACAGTGACCTCAATAATTTACATGAACCTGTTGGAAGGGTTCGCCTTCCCACAGATTGAAGACTTGCAATCAGATGTCAATTTTCAACAGGACGGTGCTCCCCTTCATTGGCCCGTAGTCGTTCGAGCCGTCCTAAATGAAAAATTTCCAGGTCGCTGGATTGTCCGAGACACACCAACTGCCTGGCCCCCATAATCACCAGGCATAACCCCCCTTGATTTTTTTTCTGTGGGGTTTGTCAAAGATGTTGCGTAAAACACCCTGTACTCATTTTTCCCATCTCACCAATATCATTCATACATCCGTTGCCAAGTTATGCTCTTCCATGCTACCAGCTATTCTATTTATCGACCTAATAAGGTTTGGTTCTTCCAATTATGTATGAAACTGTAAAACTAAGATTATATACTGCACTACACAGCTTGTGTGCATTTGCACTTCAGCATTATCGTTCTTTAATACAATGAATGGTTCCAATTTGTTTTTTGTCCAACCTCTTTCCTTACAAAATTGCAATGTTAAATAAGCTTCTTTCTACAAAGGCCTAGTTTGCTTGTGGACAAAATACAGCCATGTCACTGTCTATACTTTCCTTTGCTGAACAGGTGGAGCAGGAGATTGATCCAGGATTCTTGGAGTACATTTTAGAGGAAGGTGGAGAAGAAAAGAAGAGGCAGTTAACGAGGTGGATGAATAGTATAACATGTGAGACGACTCTGATAGAAGAGGTACAGACACAGCTCATTCTATCCAACTTAGGTCTTTACTGATTACACCGAGGTTCGATAGAAAATACATGGCAAGGATCAACGTCGTGGATTTCAAAGCAAAAATATTTAACTAACATATTTTTTTAAACATCACTATTGTTACATTCAGGGTTTGGGATTTTGATGTAATTCAGGTTTTAACATTGCTCCATTCGTGGTAAGGCTGGTAAAAAAATTTTTCCTGTTTATCATCACTTTTTTTCAAAAAAGTGGGTAGGGCGGGAGGTTTTTTTTTTTTTTTTTTTTTTTTTCAGAGTGAAATTTTAATGGATTATTCAACGCACAATATGTTTTTTTCTTAAATATACTTGATCGGACATACATGATGAATCATGTTCTGATTTCTAAACTAGTAAACCTTCGTAAGTACGCACTGATACGATTCAAATAAAGAAAATAAAGAAACCTATGTCACATTGAGTTCCGTTTACTTTTAATATTTGCTGATACATATAACAATGGTCGACCAAAACTTCGGCTTTTAAGAATAATGTCCGGTTGCCATACATGTATCTATCAGCAGCTATTGCCATATAGCATTCATACATATTTGACGAGAATTCCTCGCCACGAAATATCACTTCATGGTACCGGTACGTGCATATTGAGCAGTTTGGTAAACATGGAAGAGGACATAAACCACATCAAAAGAATGTCTGATTCACGTTTATATGTCTATCTATCAGCAGCTACTGACCAGCGTTCCACATTCGTGTTTATACACCTATCAATCAGCAGCTACTGCTATTATAGCACTCGTACATGTTGAGTAGAGTTCAACACCAAGAGAATGTTGGTTGCCGTTTATTCATGTATCTATCATCACCTACTACATGTAGTGGTAGCGCTCGTTTCATTTTTGACGAGAAATCCACAGCAATAATTATCACGTGAGGCTCTCCCGTTTGCCGATGATATTTGGCTTCTCCTTCAGAATACCAACTGCAACTACTTCTTGAACTTCCGAGTGGGCCTCTTCTCGGCAGTAGGACTCTTAGTCTTAGAGTCTTACCGCAGGTACTGCATATCGGATATGACTCATCTGTGGTACTCAGCTCCTCAACACAGCCACAGAAATAGCACACATCTTCATAGCCAGCATAGCGGTCTTCATAGCGGTCCATGTAAATAGCGAGCGAGGGGGAAAACCCGCACACAAAAACATTCAACAACAACAACAACAACGTACATTAAAACGGTTATATTTCTTACCATCAAGCGTTCCTGACACGAGCTCATAATACAGTTCGTCCAGTGATATTTTCTGGCACTTTGACACCAACCCAGGCCTTTAGAACACTGCACGTTCGCCGAATTTGGCAAACAACGAACGCCATTTTCTTTCAAACTGTCGCGCACATGTAACTTGGCTCAGACTTGGCTTTGTACACGAGCACATACACAAAGACTTGGCTTTGTACGCGAGCACATACACAAAGACTTGGCTTTGTACGCGAGCACATACAAAATTCGAACCTGTTTTCCACTGAGCGGGAATGGTACTGACTTCGTGAGGGAAAAAAAAAAAAAATTTTTTTTTATGGGCGGGCTACTTTTATGGGGCGGGCGGCGATGATAAACAAGAATTTTTTTTTAACCAGCCTAAGGATGTAGAATGACTCTTTTGTATTGAGATTAATGTTGAGAGAGTGAGAGAGATAGTCCTTCATGTGTTGCGTATTACCTCCTCAAACCC
Organism: Myxine glutinosa; assembly: GCF_964187855.1. Taxonomy (NCBI): domain Eukaryota; kingdom Metazoa; phylum Chordata; class Myxini; order Myxiniformes; family Myxinidae; genus Myxine; species Myxine glutinosa. The sequence continues at coordinate 113,733,436 of NC_136271.1, forward strand.
CGGTTACGGTGCACCTCCGAGTCTGGAGCGGGAACACGGCAGAAAGATTTGATATTTTGCGTGTTCTAATAAACCATGGTAAAACCACACCAAGGCAATTGTAGAACAAAACAAGTAATTGCATTAATAACTCTCACAAACAGAATAATAACACTATTAAAGAAAGTACCATGAAAATGTCACTTGCATCAAATGAACAATACATATGATGGTACCATCATTCCACAATGCTCTCAAAGCAATGAACTCACGATACGCCAACCGTGAGTAGAATGTAACATTCCCCAAAGTCCAGGCACGGATCCCCACACAGGGTGAAGGTCGAGGTCGTGCAGAACGGCAAAACAACAGGCAGGTATTGGGGCGGCTGTGGATGAGGAGTTACGAGGTGAAAGGTCGATTATGGGAATTGAGCCGATATGTAAACCAACGGCAATCAACACGATGAGGTCGATATGGAAATCCCAACGGCAAAACAAGATGCACCAAGCGGACAGCCTCTTCTTCTTCGAGGACAAAATGGCATGTAGGCCGGTAATGGAGGCGCTTGATTTGTCCAACGATGACTCACACTTGGTGATAAAACCTGAGACGCAGGTGTAATTGCACTCACAATATAGGACGATGTCGCAAACAATCCCTTTCACAGGAAACCTCAACTCATTCGCGACCAATATATAAAAACAAGTCTTCTCGCAGCCTCGACATGACTCAGCTCTCTCCTCCTCTCTCTGCCTATATCCATCTCTCTTCTTCCGGTCTCTTTGCCACGTTTTCCTTTTTCCTTCACAAATATTTATTTTTACCTTTTACTAAAGTCATCTCCATTTCACACAAAAATCTTAACAATATTATCTGAAACAAAAATCCTACAAGTATATAATAACAACAATTGACAAAACTCAGGTGGTTTGATATCCGTTTGTTTTGTCATTAGTGTTAGCTCTTACATGAGCCTCGATCTTGTATACAAAAAAAAAAAATTTTAAAAACAATTTGCTGTTAACTGACGCTCTCCATCCAACTTAACAGCTTCAGCAAAACTGCAACGAAGAATGGGAGAAACTCTCCAAATCCAGATGTGCAAATCTGATACACACATAGCCAACAAGGCTCCAAGCTGTAATCGCTGACAAAGGCGCTTCTACGAAGTATTGACGCAGGGGGCTGAATAATTATGTAAATTAGATATTTCTGTATTTCGCTTTCAATGAATATGTAAAATTTTCTAAAAACACGTTTTCACTTTGTCATTGTGGGTTATTTTGTGTAGATTGGTGATGAAAAAAAATCTCAATTAAAGCTATTTTCATTTCAGGCTGTAACAACAAAATATGAAAAAGGGCAAGGGGTATGAATACTTTCTGAAGGCATTCAGATTAGATCGTAGCTGCTTGTTTCACACATTTAGTGAAATGTAACGTTTGTTCCAGGGGGAAATGTGGATCAACTGCACATGCTGGATAGTGTAGCATGTTTTCTCATAAAGAGAAAGCGTTGTTCCATTGATGAGCTCTTACACGAGCCTCGATTCTGTTTTTACATTAAAAAAAAAAATTCACTGATGAGAAAACGTTCCTTTTATCTTACAGTATGTGGATATCGAGTACAACATGGAAAATCTAAAGGTGTTAGCAAGGGATTCAATAATCTTTATGCCCTTTGGTTTAAAAAAAAAGCATGACAGTTGCCCGTCTACACTGTACCCAAATATCAATGAAGTATCTCATGAATAATGAATACTGTTTCACTGTGCTTATTTTCTACAATTGAGAACCTCATGATGCATGTTTGTGTTTGTATTTGTAGAGGATTTCTCAGCAAGTGGTGAACAGTTCACAAGCATTCCCGACTGAGGGTGAAGAGATCCCACCCATCCTGGAATGGTCAGAGGGGAACAAAGACGATTCACCTGGGCAAATCGATGATGCGAGTAGGAAAAGGAAGAAAAGGTTACCACAAACAAGTGGGAAGAGTAGAAGAGTAGATGGAAAGGTGGAAGTACATGGCAGCAAAAAACAAAGATCTTTTGCAGGAAGAAAGTTTAGTGAAGGGGAGAGTTCAGGGGTTGGAGCTAGAGGTGGTAGCGAAAAGAGACGAAGAGGAAAAGGGTGGAGGAATAAAGGCCAGCAGATTGGAAACGGAAAAAGACAGTGTAATGTTTAAAGAAGCAAAGAGCAAAACTTGTACTAGTGTAGCAGCATAGCAACCCTGTCTAGTGGGGCGGCTTAGCCCAAATATTCAAAAGAATTGTGCATTTTGTGATACAAGCACCAAATTTGGCACAAATGTACATTAATATGTTGCGAACATTTTCAGATATTGGGCCACTTGAAATTCTCTCTTTATGTCCGCCATATTGGATTTCAAAATGGCCGCCACTTGAAATCTACATTTGCTATTATCTCTGGACGTAATGCAGCTATTGACTTGATTCTGGTATCTAAATGTATGTTTTTGGGGGCAAGGAATCCAATGGTACCAATTTCAACTTAATATTATCTATCACAGTCTGTTATATAATTTTATTTGGAAATTATCTAGGCAAATATTGGATTCAACACAATACTTTGAAAAGAATGTCTTAGTTCTGTAAATGTCTTAGGTATAATACTGACATGCTACATGGTCTAGTATTTGAGGAGACGGAGACACTGACCAAACCTGACCAATCAAAGAGAAAAGACATTGGGAGTGGGTACAGTTCACTCGCAGAGAACTTGGTCAAATTCAGTGAACTTGGAGAGCTTCCAGGATCATTTCACCTGGAAAGACTCGATGATGGTCATGGCATTGAAGCTGCGATGGTTGCACACGGTGCAAAATATCATCAGACATGCAGGCTCCAGTACAACAACACCAAACTGCAGAGAGCACAAAAGAGAGCACTCAAGAAAGAATGTGAGAGCGATGAGGAACAAGCTGCATGCAAACGCACCAGGTTACATTCACGCTCATCGAGTACAGAGAAGAAGGTCCCAGAAAATTGTTTCTTCTGTGAACAACCTGCTGGGGCTGACAGTCTTCGGAAAGCTGCAACATTCCAAATGGACAAACGGGTGCGTGCCTGTGCAACCCTTCTTGGTGATACAGAACTGCTGGGCCGTCTCAGTGGTGGGGACATGATAGCGTTGGACGCCCAGTATCACCCACGGTGCTTGATAGGACTTTACAATCGCACAAGAAAGGCCCAGTCAACAGGATCACAGGACACAAAACAAGAGCGAGCAATGTCGGCAGTTGTCTTCGCTGAACTCGTCCTCTACATTGAAGAAACCAGACAAGATGAGGAGACGGCACCAGTATTCAGATTGGCTGACCTTGTCCAGCTCTATCAGTCCAGAATGGAACAGCTAGGAGTCCAGCTCGACACGAGAGTCCACTCCACACGACTGAAACAGAGACTGTTGGCTCAGTTTCCTGACATGCGGGCACACACCAAGGGGAGAGACATCCTGATGGCATTTGAAGAAGATGTCGGTGCTGCTCTTGCCAAAGCCTGCGAGCTGGACAGTGATAGTGATGCAGTCCATCTTGCCCATGCTGCACAGATTGTTCGCCGTCACATGTTTGGAGAAGCCAAGCCCTTCACAGGATTCCCTGAAGTATGTCAAGAAGAATCTGTGCCACCGTTGCTGCTTGCCCTAGTCAGTATGATCCTAGAGGGACCCAGCATCAAGGAACAGATGGCAGACACTAACCCTGCAGCAATTGCCACAGCTCAGATACTGAAGTTCAACAGCATCAAACACAAGCGAACACGTGGCACCACATCATCCACCAGTGTCAGGCACAGTGTTGCACAGGAGACCCCACTTCCAATATACATAGGGATGATGCTGCATGCTCATACACGCAAGAAGGAATTGGTCGACAGACTGTCACACCTTGGCCTGAGCATCTCCTATGATAGAGTGCTCCAGCTCTCAGCACAGATGGGCAACAGTGTCTGCCAACAGTTTCACAGAGAACGAGTGGTCTGCCCTCCGAAGATGCATGGCAAAGTGTTTACAACTGCCGCTGTAGACAACATAGATCACAACCCCAGTGCAACAACATCAAAGGACTCCTTCCATGGTACCGCTATCTCCCTCATACAACATCCTTCTTACACTGGTGAAGGAGTGGATCGGAGTATCGTCATTGTTGGAGGATCTGGGGATGCACGGTCCAAGACAGTCGCCCCCTTGCCGCACTACTACACTGATGTACCCCCTGTCACTAGCAGCATCAAGAAGTCGCCTGTCCCAGCTGCTAAAGTGGCGTCATTGACCAGAGGAGACTTCAAACAGCAGACTGATGAAGAATACCAATGGCTAGGCAATGCAAAGCGAGTCCTGGAAGACAACACTGGTACAGTGGACAATGACAACACATCTTGGGCTGCATTTCATGCCAGCCGACAGCCACCAGATGCTCGAGTCATCTGCCCCACGTCGCTGCTTCCACTCTTCCTGGAGAGTGCCCACACAGTGGCCATGATCCGGCACTCAATGGACGTCGTGAAGAATGCTGTGGAACACCTGAACTGTCAAGGACTGGAGAAGGACAGTACACACCTTACTGGACCAGGCTAACTGAGGCAGCTCACAGCTGCATTGAGCTGGTTTCTTGCAAGTGCAAGAAAGGGTGTGTGTGAGGCGCTGCAAGTGCAAAAAGGCTGCCCTTCAGTGCACAGCCCTCTGTGTGTGTGAAGGGGACTGCACATGACGATGAGTCAACAACATACATGTACTTGTGGCAATGCTGAACTTGTTAACATGACACTGTTTATGTACACGTATCTTCAGTACCGGTATATACCTAGCCTCAGATACCAGTACACCTAGCCTCAAATACTAGACCATGTAGCATGTCAGTATTATACCTAAGACATTTACAGAACTAAGACATTCTTTTCAAAGTATTGTGTTGAATCCAATATTTGCCTAGATAATTTCCAAATAAAATTATATAACAGACTATGATAGATAATATTAAGTTGAAATTGGTACCATTGGATTCCTTGCCCCCAAAAACATACATTTAGATACCAGAATCAAGTCAATAGCTGCATTACGTCCAGAGATAATAGCAAATGTAGATTTCAAGTGGCGGCCATTTTGAAATCCAATATGGCGGACATAAAGAGAGAATTTCAAGTGGCCCAATATCTGAAAATGTTCGCAACATATTAATGTACATTTGTGCCAAATCTGGTGCTTGTATCACAAAATGCACAATTCTTTTGAATATTTGGGCTAAGCCACCCCACTATACGTATATGTAAGATAGAGAGAGTTGAGCTTAAGAGTTGTGAGAGGGAAAAAAGAAAGAGAAAGGCAAAGATGAAGAGCAACTCAGCAAGTAAGCGCAGAAGATTGAGATTCTGACAATTGGATTAGTGACTGGAGCAGGAAGGCAAGAATCTACAAACCAAATGAAGGAAGTGAAGAGTAAAATGGTTTATGTACATTTTGGAATTGAGAAAAGGCTTTCAGTGAAGAACAATATTAAGATAGAAAGATTTTATTAAAATGAAAACTGTTATTTCAAATTTCGATAATAAACAATAGATCACAAATTGTGTCATGCATGTCTTAATACACGACAACCACACGCCGAATACACAACCACGACTAAACCTTTAAAGCCCCCAATTATTTCCCACTTTAGTGTGGGGTCGGCTACCTGATTGCTGACGGTATAAAGGGGCACTTGAAAATAAATTATCACGTGAACAGATGATTGCTGATAGTTTAGCTCAACAGAAAACAAATGCATGGAACTTGGCATTTTTAACTCACCTGGACTCTAGCACGGTGAGCTTATGCGATCGAGCAGTCTCCCGCAGGTAAGTCAGTCAGTCAGTGAGTCTAAATACTTGTCAATGTCGCTTGAACCAAACACGATTTTGATGAAACTTGGCCACATATTTTGTCTGATGCCGAACGAAGGTGCACTGACCGCATCAAAATCTATGCTCATTAATGGGTTGAAATCAGGCCTAAAACAATAAAATAATTCCGCCCTAACCTATAGAGGGCATTGCATCACCAGAATAGCCCGCACTCGACCAAAAACATGACCTGGAACCGGTAAAAACATGTATCGCTGTATTCAGCAGAGAGGGGCTCACATTCAACTGATCACGGCCTGTTATAGATATGAGGGCTGTTATAAATACGGGGTTTGTTTGATTTTTGGGGCCTGGGTTTTGTCAATTTTTGCTAATGTTCAATTCGGAGATCACTTCGTCCAGCGTAATGCGACGGTTTTCCCTCAGCACGCGTCAACTCCTGCAACCATTTCTGGTGTGTCAGCTGTGTGAGGTTTTGCTAAATCACTCCTCCCATCAGTCATGGAAAAGAAAATGTGTTGTGTTTGAGTGGAAGATTTGAAACCCTTTGTGATTCTTCCCAATCTAAATCCTCTGTCTTTCTTTCTCTTCCTATCCTTCTCAATCAATGTCTCTCTCACCACACCTGTGAATAACCTCTTTTTCATCTGTGTTGAACCATCCTCCCAACAGAGACAACTCTATCTACATCTACATCTGTCTCAGACAACATGGACAAACTTTTAACCACTCATCTCAACTTGATTGACTGCAAGGAGGCATCTCTTCAGGACTGGTCTCCCATATCTATTGCCCCTGACATTAATTCAGCTTGGGAATTCTTCCACAAAATCCTGCTCTCTCTCATGCACAGAATCACCCCATCTGTCTTCAATTATCCTACCCTTCTTCCTGCCCATGGTACACTGAATCCAGTAATGAAGTAGTTGCTCTGAAACAACTTGTCTTCTCTTCCTGGAAGGCAAATCTGACCGAAAGCAATCTCAGTGCATTCCAAAAATCCACAATAAGCGAGTCCACTCTCAAGAGAGCCAGAAAACATCAATCCAACCTCAAGGATTAACTTTCACATTTATCTCCCCCCTCTAAATCCTGTTGGCACTTTGTTGAGTCTGTCTCTGATGCATGCTCTCCTTCCATCCCTTCCCTCTCTTTAAATGGCACCACAGCTGACAACTTGTGAGAAGGCCGAATGCCTCAATTTTTTTGCTTTCAAATCTTGTGTCCTATCCCCCCTCTCTCGGTACCCACTCCACCCAATCACACACAACCGCTCCCAGACTCTGTCTTTTGTACCCGAGAACGTTATTTCAACCCTCGACTACGATTCTGATACTGAACTGGACGGTATCACCTCACATGTCCTAAAAACCTGCTCTGTTGCTCTTGCACTTCCTCTCTCTGCCCTTTACACCCTGTTATTTGTACCAGGTAATCTTCCATCTGCTTGTAAATCTGCAAACATCTCTGCACTACATTAAGAAAAGAGGAAAACTGATCAGCTTTCTTACAATCATCAGCAAGGTCATGGAATCCATCAGAGTAGTTAATATGAAATCCTTCCTTTTCTCCAACAACCTCATCCCAAATCACCAATTTGGTTTCAGACCAGGTCACTCCACCTTGGACATGCTGCTTCTACTTACCCAACAAGCCCTCAATGTCAAACATGAGATCAGGGGCATCTCTCTGGATATATCTCATGTTTCTGATAGAGTCTGGCATTCTGTCTTACCCTCCAAACTGTCTGCCTATGGAATCCAAGGCCAATTCCACAATGGTTTGCTGATGCCCTCTACTCTCATAGCCAATGTGCGGCACTTGACGGAATCCTTTTATCTCCTCTCCCTGTCAAGGCTGGAATGCCCCAAGACGGTGTTCTCGGCCCATTCCTTTCCCTGATCTTCATCAATGATCTCTCTGACTCTCTGGAAAACCCCCTTTATCTATTTTCTGATGGTTCCACCCTGTGCAATGACATCCCTCATCCTTCAGACAGGCAGGCAGCAGCCTCTTCCCTCTCTTCAGACCATAAAAATATCACAAACTGGTCAAACACCTGGAATATGTGTTTCAATCCAGACAAATGTCATACTCACGATCTCTCTCTCTCTCTCTCTCTCTGAAAGGACCGTCTGGCAAACCCTCCCATCTACCTTCTTGGCAATCGTCTTGAGGAAGTTCAGTCATTCAAACTCCTGGGTCTCACTATAAGCCATGATCATTCTTGGGCAAACCACATTTTAAAATTGGTGTTCAAAGCCAGCTGCTGACTGGGCATCCTCCATCATACAAAGTCCTCCCTTGGTACACCTGAACTCCGATCCACCTACAAGGCCTTCATCCACAGTTTGATGGAGTACTGCTCTACCATCTGGGCTGGCTACCCTGCCTCGCACCTTGCTCAGCTTAATACAGTGGAATCCAAGGCTCTTAGGATCATTGGAATCTCTCACGCTGAAGCAGTCCATCACTTAGCCATTGCAGACAACTCTGGTGTTCTCTCTGTCTTTTGGGTCTTGCACCCTCTGCTATTGCCGTGCTTTGTCCTCCCCAGGTTTCTACAGGGCTCACACGGTCCACCATCAACCCCCTTCTGGTGAACCTACCAAAATCCAGGATTACTGCTCACCTCCACTTGTTTGTTCGTCTTTTTCCCCACCTGTGGAATCAACTTCCACATCCCTCTTCAATCTCATTCTTCCCTTCACCTCTTCAAGACAGATGTTCACCACCATGTCAGACTGTCCCCAATCCTAAAGCATGATCTTCTCGAAACTCAATAACCCCACCCAGTTCACCTCTCCTACCAATTTTCCCTCCTTGGAGTTGACTTCTGTATCCATTTTGTCCACCCCTTGCATGCGTGTTTTGCGTCCTGTTTATGTCAGTACAATCCCGATCCGTTCACTGTACTGTACTAGCTCTTCCATGAGCCTCGACTTTGTAGGCAAAAAAAAACCCCATTACAAAACCCACATTACAGAACGAGTACAATCGATTATCAGCATCAAACAGCGCAGACCATGAATACAAATCCCATCAAGCGACAAACATTATCACGCAGAGCCAAGCCGTGCACCCTGGTCGACAGTATCACTGGAGGAGCTGGAATTGCTCAATGAGAAGCCTGGTGATGGCTTAACGGTTAAGGTGGCTGGCTTGAGATCTTAGAGTCCTGAGTTAAATCCCGTCGTGCCATTGAAATAACAAGGTGGGTTCATTCAGCCTGTCATCCTTCTGAGATTGGTAAAATGAGTACCAGCTTACTGGTAAAAGGGGGAAAATTGCATCAGCGGCACAGCCGCACCTCCAGAAATAATGGATCCAAGCAAGTAGCCACAGGCTGCATACGAACCACCACACAATGAGCATCGCTGGGAGACAGGACAGACCAATGGGGAGACAGCCCTCCAGTTGGTTCGAACTACATGGAACAAGAATCCAAGGACCAAAATAACACTTGCCAGTGCAGTTTGATGCTGGTCGGTCCCTAAACTCAGCCTCTCGCCGGAACAATACAAGGCAGGAGAATCCAAGAGCTCAGGACTTTTTGCCCACGACTGGGGAAAGTGAAGTCAAGGATGAACCTGTGAGGCTGAATCTCCGAGAACGAACGGGTTGGTGACGTGGTGCAGTGGAGAACTGACGGGCTGTGGCGTTTCCCAGGATACACTGGCCAAACACATTCACTTTCTGTCTGTGGCGTTCATTACATCTAATTTGTTCACTTTGAACGCACAAGTACTCAACCATACGCCATCATTCCTTTATGGGAATGGTTTACTGACTCGCATATCACAATTTCTTCTAACACCTTAAAGCAGCTCTCCCTACAATGCGCACCACATCCTATATCCTTCTCTTCTTCCTCACCCTCCCCTTATTCACGTTGGGCCCAACCACCATTGGGACCTGCCAATACACCATCTTCCTCTCTCACTATCATTCTTAACTGCTTTTCCCCAGAATGATGAGGCGCCTGCCGTGTGTAGAATCATGAGACATTGACTGGCCAAGAGGGCTTACAAGTTAGGGGTAAGAGCTTTCTCGTGTGACACTGCTTGCTTGTAAGGTAGTGCCTTTGCCAATTCCTTGATAAACTGCTCGATCGGCTCTCCATTGATGAGACCATAATTTGTACGAGTAAAAGAGAGTTCTGCCCGACGTTTCGTTGTGGTCCGAGATTAGCAAGCATCCTATTTACAGTATCGCTCAGCCGTTTTGATTGACAGCAGTGGGGCATTGAGAGCATAGTACCCCATCTGGGGGGTTTAATTCGCCAGAAAGGTAAAACTGAGTTAGACGATGGACCCTGCCTGAATTAATCCTCTTAGTCTGCGCTTGTGGTTGCTTAGCAACACTTCGCGCCAGGAGTTATCTGCGGCCCGTCGGCTCCAGAAGTCATCAGCCAGGAGGTGGGTCCAAGAAGTCCTATCGCAACCCCCACCAAACCCATAACATAATGTATGTATGCTCTATGTCTCTGTTCTATGTCAGAATGTATGTATGCTCTAGGTCTCGCATATACCCATTGATTGCACAGCTGGTCTAACGCCACAACCACAATTGTAATTTTTTTTTTGTATACAGAATCGAGGCTCGTGTAAGAGCCAACACATTAAACATGAAAACATGCACAGACACATAAAACATACAAGGAAGGGAGCAGGAGACAAGAGGGGGAGAGAGAGAGGGGAGCACACAAGCACAACAGTAGAGAACAGGGACGTCGGTAGATATGTGGAAGGGAGAGGGCTGGGGGGGAGGGGAGAGGTACACGGTATAAAGAAAATGACCACCACTATGAATTACAGGAAAGAAGTTGGAGATTGAAAGAGGGGGATTTGGGGTGTTTTAACAGGGGTAGATCAAGGTTTTGGGTGGGGAAAGATAATAGATGGTCGTGAACAGCTGTTTTAAAGATCTGGAGGGAGGAGTGGGATTGAAGAGTGTGGGAGTTTGGTCCAGAGGTGGGAGAAAAGATGAATGAAGGTGAGCAGAGAGTCTTGATTTTGGCAGTTTCACCAGAAGAGAATTGCTGGCAGATCTTGTGCGTCCTGCAGGAATATTTGGGGGACAGAGCAGGGGGAGCTAGGCCAGAGAGGAGTCGGTAGAAGATAGAAATACCACCAACCTGCCTGCGGTGAGCGAGTGAAAGGCCCTCAGATTCAGCTTCATCGTGGGAGATTACAGTGATTCGGAAAGCTTTGGTTTCTACAGTGTGATGCCGAGCTAGGTGTGAGGCAGGAGCACCAGCCCAGAGGGGAGAGCAGTACTCCATCAAGCTGCGGATGAAAGCTTTGTACGTGGTGAGGCACTCAGAGGTGCCAAGGAAGGACTTCGCACGACGGAGGATGCCCAGACGGCGACTGGCTTTGGAGGCCAGCTTGGAAATGTGGTTTTCCCAGGAAAGATCATGGCAGATAGTGAGTCCCAAAAGCTTGAGTGACAGAACTTCTTTAAGGATGGTTGAGAAAGTAGATGGGAGGGTTTTCCAGACGGTCTTTTCCGAGAGACACTGTGAGAGTGTGAGATTTGTCAGGATTGAAAGACATGTTCCACTTGTTTGACCAGTCTATGATTTTGTCGAGGTCTGCAGAGAGTGAAGAGGCTGCTGCCTGCCGAACTGAGGGGTGAGATATGGAGCGGCAAAGAGTCGAGTCATCAGCAAAGAGATAGAGAGGATTTTCCAGAGCATCAGAGATCATTGATGAAGAACAGAAATAGCACTGGTCCCAGAACACTGCCTTGAGGATCTCCAGCCCGGACAGGAAGGGGAGTAATTTGAGAATAAAATAAAAATAAACCAATCAGAATTATTACCAAATCGGAATAAACCAAAAGCCGATTTACGTCGAGTCTATTTGCGTCATTTTGATTGAATGCCGTTAACACATTATGGGGCAATAGTCAATTTAAGTCATGCGAGTCCAAAATAACATCGTTCAAAAATTAAGTACAGTATTGTTGTGCTTCTTGCGAAAAATTTCAATACAGTGGTGTGCGGTCTGCCAGTGCAACAGCAATGGCGCCCGCTGGTGGAGAACAGACAACATGGCAAGTGTTCAGTGGATGCAGTCGCTTTACCTCCCAGTCTCACATGTTTCACCCTGTGGTGAAGTGTACCACGTATGTCCATGATGTACTCGACCCTCGTTAGTGGGGCTTTGGCCATTATTAGTAACATGTAAAAGGGGTTTGAGATAACCCCCCCCCCCCCCCCCCCCCCGTTAGTGTGGCAGGGTAAGTGAAGGTTAAGTTAAGTTGGTGTGACCAAATTTCTTTTCCTGGCAACGCATCCCTCTCCTCATAGCACAATGCACTGTATATGGGAATAATCATATTCGAATAACGTCACAATTTTTAGGAACACATGCACAACGTAAATCGGCTACTTTCTCGATATAACCACGACATATATATGCACAAGCATTATGCATATTGTTACTTCATGTGGGCACAACACAGGTTATTTTTTTATTTTTCGGGAATAGCCGAGGCAGCGGGGCGGGGTACCCCACGGGGCGGGGTACTCTGCCAGTTACAGGAACTCTTCACCACATCTCATCCACAGGTATTTCTTGCATTTCCGCGAGTCGAATTTGCATTCAGAAACAATTATGGTCAACCGCTTTGAAATTTCTCCCACCACCCCATCCCCTGCAATTTCCCATATTTTTCTCCTTTCGAAAGAAATGGTGACACCGACGGTGCCGATACCACTCCGTCCCCTCGATAACCGCATGGAAGTAACAATAATACCAGTGGTAAATGCACAAAGATGAACTACAGTTTTTGCAGTTGTAAAATTAAGAGCTGCGACGAAGATGTCAGTTTGTCTTTGTTCCAAATAAAGCAATTACTGGGACAACAAACAATGCAGTATTTCAAGTAACACTTGTATTACAACCTTTTTGTCCAAATCCAAAGCAAGGTATGCTGCAAGGACCTCAAATTCGAGATAATTACGGTTTTTAAATATTTCATGTACTCATTCTGTATCAAAATGCATGGTCGTGGTGGTTTAAGCTTGGCTTCCAAACTGCTTGGAGTAGCATGGGCAACAGTTTCACAAAAATGAACAGCTTCGGATCCTCAATTCAAACCACACACACAAACACACATATATCTTAGACTTAGAGCCCTCCCGCTAAACATATCCCTGGACTATCGTGTATATGCATTGTGCACATACAGCTGTGAAGACTCCAGACATATTTTTGTCCCTAAACAAAAACACTGAGAAAAATTTTAAAAAAACAATAGAGCAAAGCTTTTTACACGCAATTATCAATGTGTAAAAGTGGTTGCAAATGACCATGCCAGCCTCAAGCAAAATGTCTAGACATGAGCTGTCTGCTGCCAATTTCGTAACAAAAATAACCCTCCATCCTGATCTCCACAAGTCTAGACAATATTCTTCTATAGAAAACTACAAAACCTTGGTCACCAAAGTTCACCTCTGCTCATTTTGAGGTTACCTTAACCTTAAACCCACCCCCGAACCATCATTATTTGTTCGACAAGACATTCATCATTATGAGCTGATCGCAAGACCAGCTGCCAAAAAAAATTCCAAGCCATTTACCCATTTCTTCCACACACAAAAATAAAAAATGTCCACAATCCATCCGGACTGGTTGCAGTAGTAACAAAACAGCACATGACGCAGAGCCTTGCCGGGGTATATAGATTACAGTAGATCTGAGCACCAGTGCAGACTCACGGATAGCAGTTACTACAGCGTTTCATATTCCATTGGGAAAGTGCGACGTCAACAAATCACGCAGTAAATTCCCACATCCATAAATTGTGAAAAATACATTGGAAATGGTTCGTATGTAGAAAAGTTAACCGGTCTCATCATTTTTATTCATTTGCATGACTACGAGCAGGATAACTGGCACGGTGATGCAGGCAGACAGACAGACACACACACACACACACACACACACACACACACCCTTTTATGAGCAGTGGAGATGAGAAAAGTATGGCCCTCAACACACAGACAGAGACACAGACAGACAGAGACACACACAGAGACAGAGACAGACACACACACACACACACACACACACACACACACACACACACACACACACACACACACACACACACACACACACACACACACACACACACACACACCTCTTCCCATCCCTTTGGAAACACGTGAGCAGGTGTACAACGCAAACAGGTGAACGCAGTCACCATTGTGCAGCCAATGAAGCAGTTCCTCATTCCCCTTGGTAACCGTTCAAACTGCAAACTTCCTTCAGGGTCAAGTCTGAAAGATGAAAATCTCCAACAGCAAAAATCTTGCAATTTAAGAGCACAAACAAAAAATGAAACTGCCTTTTTTTTTTCTTCCCCGCCCCCCACCCGCCCCCCTTTTTATCAACACATCAAAGGTGAAACAACTTGTACGAGGATTTGTTTACACGATCAAATGCTAGCAGGTCACCACAAATGATACTCAAAATAGATGAATACGTTTAAACGTCCCAATGAACAGCAAGACAGGTAACTGGACACAATCTTGTTTATTGGGTCTCTCTGCCTTGCGTGCCCGCGTAATGCAGGGCAGCCAGGCAGGCAATACGCTCAGAGGGAGAAACAAAGAATAAGGGAAATTGCGGGAAAGGGGGGGCGGGGGGGGGGTGGTGTGAGCAATACGGTGAGCAGAAGGGGTCGTTCCCATCTGCCAACATCATAGGTATCCTGCTCCGTTTGCACCCTGGGCAACCTACAATAAACACTCGACTCGCTCTTTCCTTCCTGGATGCAGAACAACAAGCCTTGGCTCCGAATCTCGGGGAGAGGGACACAGTCTTTACAATGAACCCAGCCAAAGGTACGGCAAAGTGACTTGTACTGCCACAAGTTTTGTACAAATGTTTTACATAATGCTATAAAAAAGCAAGACCCATAAGAAATGAAAAATCCCAAACCTTCATACTGTAAACAGCAGCTGAGGAGGGTGGGGAAGGGGAGGGATATATCCTAAATTGAGGACTTGTGGGCTGGGACAGGAAGGTCACCATGTCAGAGAAATGGAGCTCAGGGCCGTTAGGCTGGGAAAAGCAATGCCTGGCTCGGGAAGGTCCATTTAGACAAAGGCAAAGTCGAGGTCGAAATGCTTGTACTGGGACAGACGGGGGGAGGTAAAAGTGTGCCTGGGATGGGAACACCACACTTGGCCATGTTTGTCATCGAACGCCAAGCTTGGGGAAGAGAAGGGACGGCTCGTCCAGGCCAGACCCCGTTGCCCAGTGCATGGCAGAGTGTGAGGCCAGCCAAGCATGCCTACCCCGGGGAGGAGAACCGTTTTTCTCAGGGCTGGGAGCCGGCAGCAGCTGCCACGGGGGCAGCTACAGGTGTCCCGGGTGGTGGGAGCATGGGCTGAGATGATGTCAGACTGCCACGTGGCGAGTTCATCCCTGCCACAACGGTAAAAAGAAAGCAATTAGATTGCAGACCTTCACCAGGACTTGTTTTTATGGGGTGTTTGTATGGTATATATTGTGTTCGTGCAGTGTGCAGACGATGCATTTAGATGGTTGTTTATGTTGGTGTGACGGACAGACCGTTTCGGTTTTTTTGTATACATTCACTTTCCCAAAGTATGTATTTTATAGACGTATAAAATAGACTTGTATTTTATAGATACACGTATTTTATTGATGTAGGACGTATTGCTGTAGTACGTGCTTTATAAACGTGATCGGTTGAAAAAAAGATTACGTGCAATACTGGCTGAGCCACCACCAGGTGGAGCTTGTGGCCGACTTTAGCACATTATGTGTCGACAAGGCAAACCCAAATACAAATACAATACTTCCCCCTCCTCTGGTGAGGGTAAATATGTTCTCCATTTGCTCCATTTGCTCCATTTGCTCCATTTGCCAATTTGTGATACAAGTAATACTACAACCCTCCCACACCCTTCTCATTAAAGAATCAGCAATAATTGGTGGGCGTTTTTAAAGGTCGGCGATGGAGGCCATCTCTAAAATTTGGCTTCAATCGAATAAATTTATCCCCAAAAAAAAAAAAAAAAAAAAAAAAAAAAACCCCTCGATTTTAAAAAATTTTCAATCAACCCCGACAACATTGTATGCACATCGTTGACCAAAATGTATTAAATTGTCCTTTGATGGCAAAGTCAAATTTTAGGCTCAGTACGCACGACAATATAGCAAAGTCTCCGTAATCTCCCAAAATACGGGCAAAGATGGAAGATGATCAAGAGCAACAGAATGTAGGTTATATAGAGGGGTGTGCTTTACATTAAAGGAAATACAATCACAGAAATGCATTATGGAAACGACATAGTATTCATAGAATACTTACCCCACGCAGTCAACTTGGTGTGAGCCAACTCTGGTTTTTTAAAGGGTTTTTTCATTTGAACCAATATGGCTGTCAGACCACGAGACCAATGACATCATAAATTCACATTCTCTAATATAATTGTTGTATAGCTAACGCTCAATCAATTTCAAACTGATCAGATAAAGTGTTGTACTTGTCGAATTATGATGTCATATAAGGCACCAATGACGTCATCATTACCAACACTTATTCCCCATGCAGAGTTCTCTACAATGAGTCACGTTTAAATTTTTCCCATGGAGCAGTTCCGGAGACAGAGGTGCAACGGTTTTCGGTTTTTCCAAGATGGTGCCTGTACCACGTGCCAGATGAAGTCATAATTATCAGTAAAATATTCTACAGGAGGAGGTGCTCCTGTGGGTAAAGATTTTGTGCCAATTAGACCAAGAATTGCAGAGAAAAAAAGAATTCACTGATCGGATCAGGCGTTGTACTTGTCGAATTATGACGTCATAACTATGGTACCACGACATCATCGACAACATATCTTATTTCCCGTGGGGAGTGCTCGACAACTAACCGCGTTTCAATTTTTTCCATGGCGCGGTTTCGTTGAGGTGCAACGTTTTATGTTTTTTCAAAGATGGTGCCTGTACCACATGACCTATGACATCATAATCATTAAACAATTCTAAAGGAAGAGGCGCTCGCTCCTATGGTAAAAATTTCGACCAAGCAACAGTTGTAGAGAATTTTTTTTCATACTGATCGGATCAAGCGTTGTACTTGTCAAATTACGATATCATAAAGAAGGCACTGATGCCATAATCATCAACACTTATTCTCCATGGGGAGTACTTGACAATGCACCAAGCTTAAATTTTTTCCATGGAGCGGGTTCGGAGATAGAGGTGCAACGTTTTTCCAAGATGGCCATGTCCATACCACATGACCTATGACATCATAATTACGACAAATTGTACAGGCGGACGCCCTCCGATGGTGAAATTTTTGTGTCAATCGGACCAACGGTGCCCGAGAAAATGCATTTTTTAAATGCAGACATGCACATACGACATGCGTAGGGACACACCCAATCGCTGAACCCCGCTTTTCGCTTCGCAAGCGCAGGGTAATAAAGTACGGCATTTCAGATCATGAGTTTTTGGCCCTACGCGATTGGGTCATTAATGAGGTTCAGGATAAGCAGAAAAAAGAGGGACCAAAAAATAGTTATAAGTTACGTACACAATGTCAGACGTCACAACACACAAAGACCCTCCCATGCCGAAAAACCAAGACACATATTAATCACTTTTTCCATCTGTAATCGGCACTCAAATGATGAATCATGAATCACTCAATTTTGAAAAATATATTGCACGAGAAACAGCCATCGTGACAAAATGGACAAATTGGCGCCACAGCACGACTTTGATCATGTGGGTCAGGTGTGCTTCAATCGGTGATATTATGGAATCCATCTTTAGATATCATGTATACCAATTGATCAATGTTGAGTCACATGGTTGGTGTTGGTAGTAACCTGGGACTGTGCTGGGAGATGAATTGGAGAAAAGACTGCTCATGGAACCTTTCCTGCCATGCTCCTTCACCACAGGATCTGAGGTAGACGGCCATAATCAGCAACCATCACAGTGTGTGCACACTATTCAAGCTCAACCACCATAAACCTGTACTCGGAGAGAAAACTGCAAGCAAAATACACTAACAGGGCAAAAGTTATGGAACAGTATTTTATAGACAATGCAAAACAAGCCTTGGTGTGCGGCCATTTAATGTCTTGTAGGACCTCGTCATGCCCCAATCACAACTTAAACATCTATTTGCTACCAGTGTTTGTAACACTTAAGAGTGCCGGTCACGAGGAGGGATACCTGACAGCATGCTCTGTCCAAACAATAGCACACTATACATTATTCCATTAATCCAAAATGTAACTTGTGTGATGTGCATGAGTAATGCGGACTGGAACACCGACCACTCCCTTTGACGTTTCATTGCCTCTTGGACAATCCAAGCATCAAATTGATCAAAACAATACTCTACCTTCACTTTGATGTACAGAAATTTTTTTTAAATTAAGAATGTTCTAATAATTTCTGTCTAAAAACTTAACTCTGATCAATTATCAGTGAATCAACATTTCAAACAATACTGACATTTCATCATCAAACTGGGACATTTTGAAAAACGTGGTTCTGGTTGCTGCAAAATCGTGTTGGTGTGAATAAATGGCGAAATCATGACCGGTTTGATGAAAAAGATTCGGAAATTCAAAACTTGTTAGAAAAACGCCTTTGTAAAAAAAAAAAACAACAAAAAAAAAAAAAAAACTTGTTTTGAACAAAACACGGTGCATCAAATAACTTACGCGTGCAACAAGAACAGCAACACATAATTTGCGTGTGGCACCAAAAAAAACAAAATCTTCGGCACGACACTCATTGTGCAAAAACAATCTGTGGCAGCAAAACAAAGCAATATTGAAATCCAACAACTAGCTGATTCTGGCAATTGCCACAAATTTGTCTGAGCAATAAAAAATATTGTTGGTCCAATTTTAAAAAAATCAAGCTCTTCTCGCCTCGCTCAAAATAATGACGTTTTAACAGACGAGTCTCAAATGTTTTATCACTGGCATGAGCATTTCTCCAATCTTATCAAAGCTAATGATAATTTCTCAATTAGCGTTTTGGATTCAATCTCTCAACGTCCTGTTCGAGAAAGTCTCGACACTGCCCCATTAATCTCTGAAATTAATGGTGCAATCAAGCAAATGAAAAACAAGAGCTATGGCCCCGATTCTATCCCAATGGGATGTTGGAAAATTGCCCACTTCCACACCTTTCTGTTTCATCATTTCTCTGCTTTTTGGGTTCATGAGTTTTTAACCAAGGGATTTCAAGAATGCAAATGTTATAAGGATTTTTAAAAAGGTGACCAGTCAAATCCATGCAACTACTGTATTGTGGAATTCATCTTCTATCGGCCACTGCAAAAAAGATTTTGCCAAAATTATGCAAAGTAGTCTTGTTTCTTTCAGGGAAAGAATTTTAAGGGAGTCGCAGTATGATTTTTGCAAGAATCGTTCGACTATTGATGCGATTTTCTCTCAATGTCAAATTCAGGAAATATATTGAGAGCAAAATCTTCCTCTCTTTGCTGCTTTTATTCATTTTACCAAGGCTTTTGATAGTCTATATCAATGTTTATGGTGGGAAATTTTGGGTCGACTTGGTTGTCCAGGCAATCTAATTTCGCCGATTCGTAGTCTGCATGATGATATGAATAGTCACATCAAAATGAGCAATAAGCTGTCAGCCCCATTCGCGATTGAGATGAGTGTGAGGCGGGGCTTGTTCACATCGCTCGCAGCGCCAACATTGTTCACATTTCTCCTTGTGGCTTTTTTGAACACTTCCTTGGGAAGGATGTTCCGAGTGGAATTGCATTCATGTGCGAATTGATGGTGGTATTTACCTCCACCACCGAGAGTGGATGGAGGTTATTTTTACGTATTACCTCCCCAAACCCTGGTTACGGTGCACCTCAGAGTCTCGAGAAGGAACGCGGCAGAAATATTTGTTATTTTTAGTGTTCTAATAAACCATGGTAAAACCACACCAATACAATTGTAGAACAAACAGGTAATTGTATTAAGAACCCTCACATACACAATACACAACAACATGCATTTTAAAGGCCATTTTCCCTGCTAGAGCGGGGGTTAGCCTTGCGGTCCCCATGACAATCTTCTCCATTTTGCCCTATTTTCTGCATCTCTCCTTGTTAACCACCTTGCCCGCATTTCTTCTTCCACCATCTTTAGCCAAGTCTTTCTCGGTCTTCCCCATCTTCTACTTCCTTCTACATTCATTTCCATCACTCTTCTCAACCAGTCACTTTCATCCTTCCTCAACACATGACCAAACCATCTCAACCTGTTCCTCTTCACAGCATCAATCACAGGCTCTATTCCCATCATCTTTCGCAATTCATCATTTGTCTTCCTCTCTCTCAACGATACTCCGCACATCCGTCGAACCATTCACATTTCCACCCTTTCCAACCTTCGTTGGTTGGTTCCAACCAACCTAACCCTAACCCTAATGCACTAAGTGGCTCTACGTTCATTACCCATGTCTCGCTTCCATAAATCATAACACTTCTCACACATGCAGCATACACCTTTCCCTTCAGCTTCAACTTATGTCCTCACATACACAATAATAACATTATTAAAGAAAGTACAATGAAAATGTCACTTGCATCAAGTGAACAACACATATGATGGTACCATCATTCCCCAATGCTCTCAAAGCAATAAACTCACGACACGCCAAACGTGAGTGGAATGTAACATTCCCCAAAGTCCGTGCACAGATCCCCACGCTGGTTGAAGCCGTGCAGAACAACGAGAACGAGGAGTTACGAGGTGAGAGGTCAATATGGGAATTGAGCCGATGGGTAAACAAATGGCAATCAACACGATGAGGTTGATATGGAAATCCCAACGACAAAACAAGATGCACTAAGTGGACAGTCTCTTCGAGGACAAAATGGCGCATCAGCCTGTAATGGAGGCGCTCGGTTTTTCTCCAACAATAACTCACGCTTGGTAATTAAACCGGAGACGCAGATTTAATTGCAATCGCAATATAGGACGATGTCGTGGGCAATCCCTTTCATGGGAAGCCTCAACTCATTCGCGACCATCGCAGCCTCGAAAAAGTCAGCTCGCAGCCTCGATGCGATTCACGGCTGCATCTCTCTCATGGCCGTCTCTTCCTCCTCCCTTCTCTTCCGCTTTGTTTTCCGTGCCTTCCTTTTTCCTTCACAAACACTTCTTTTCACGTTTTACTAAAGTCGTCTCCATTTCACACAACAATCTTAACAACAATATTACCTGAAACTAAAAATCCTTCAAGTATATAAGAGCAACAAAGGTGGAAGTGACGGATCCGTAACAGTTGTGCTTTCACTCGTCTGTCTTTGAACTGGGATATCTCAAAGTTGTGTATTGATTCGGCTGAAATTTGGTGGAGAAGTTAGGTATGTGACAAGGAAGAATTTATTAAATTTTGGTGAAGATTCAAATCCTGTTCCTATAATTTTTAAGTGATTCTTCACCATTGAGTGATCTTGCTAAAATCGATATATAGCACGATATCTCAAAAAGCTATGGGTGGATTCAGACCAAACTTTGGCTAAGCAATCAATCCATCGAAAACAAATTTTACATCAACCAATAGTTCCTTAAAAATTTCAAAATTCCCACTCCTTTGCCATTGATGGCGCTGCGTTGAATTTGGTGAACAACCTTGTCTATCTTGGTAGCAATATTTAAAATACCCTCAGCAATGATCGTGAAATTAGTTATCGCATCTCGGCCGCAAGCTTCAGCAAACTGCGGAATCATGTGTGGCACTCCGCTGGCATTAATTTGCATACAAACTTAGCTGTGTATTGTGCCATAGGTTTATCTACTCTTATCTAAAGACGTGAAACTTTCCCCCTGTATGCCAACCACATTAAATGGATCAATGCAGCAACATCACTTGCGTTAAAATTCTTAAAATAAATTGGTCTGACTTTGTATCTTAGAGATGTTGGGTGCATTTCGAACTTCAAACCCATGTTCGTGCATCTGGCCTTAGCAAAGCTGCGTTACGACAACCGACTGCCAAAAATCAATTTTCTATTCTGAAATTGCTGCTGGCCATCGTAATAGTGGTGATGAATATCTACGCTACAAAGACCATCTCAAATGACTTTGAAAAAGATGTGAAGTTAGCATTTCCACATGGGAGCAATCCTGTCGCTGCGGTAACAATTGGAAAGAGTTGTGTGAAAATGGCATTGCGAAAATGATCGACAAGCAAAATTATATTCACGATTAACAGTCTTAATATTGTCATGTCCATGGCCAATGAACACCGGCCTCAGACGGATAGCCGATCGGTTAACTCCAAGGCAGCAGTTCAACACTTGGCGGAATCTTTTTTGGCACACACTGGACAGGAAGGAACTGAGGTCTCGCCTGTACGAGCACACAGGGTCTAATCTGAAACGGACAGAACAAAGAAACGCGACACAAGAATAAAATGCACAATAAATGAATTTAATGAAAATAAATGCGGTACGATAAAAATGAAATGCGAGGTAAAAACTATAACTCCTACGGTGAGGATCCTCCATCAGACACATTTACACAAAAATGGAATGATAAAAGAAAACAACTGCCCGTCCATGGTACACTGAATCTTGTGGTGAGGCAGTTGCCCTGAAACAACTTGCCTTTGCCTCTTGGAAGGCTAATCCAACTGAAGGCAATCTCAGTTCCTTCCACCAAGCTCGGAACAAGTGTGTGTCTACCCTAAGGAGTGACAGGAAGCACTATCTCTCCTCACTCAAGAATGAACTCTCAAACCTGTCTCCTTCCTCCAAATCCTGGTGGCGTCTGGTCAAATCCGTTTCTGGTGTTTGTTCCCCCTCCATCCCCTCCCTTACCTCAAATGACCACACAGTTGACATCGCACGTGACAAAGCCGAATGCCTCAACTCTGTGTTTGCCTCAAAATCCTTAGTCCCAAACCCTTCTCTCTCTGTTCCCACCTTTCCCAGTCGAACCCAACTGCTCCTGAACACTGTGTCCTTCTCTCCTGACAAGGTGGAGGAGTTTTTGTCAAACCTCGACTCTGATTCTGCAACTGGACCAGACGGCATCAGCCCACGGGTCCTAAAATCCTGCTCTGCCGCTCTATCTCACCCTCTCTCTGTTCTTTTCACCCTATCTTTTGCTCAAGGTCATCTGCCAGCATCCTGGAAATCAGCTAACATTACCGCTTTACACAAAAAAGGTGCAAAAACAGATCCTTGCAACTACAGACCAATCAGCCTGCTCCCAATTATCAGCAAAGTCATGGAATCCATCATTGCTTCGGATATGAAATCTTTCCTCTTCTCCAATGGCTTGATCTCTGATCATCAATTTGGTTTCAGACCAGGTCACTCTACTCTGGACATGCTGCTTCTGCTGTCTCAACAATGGATGGAGGTCCTCAATGCCAAACAGGAAATCAGAGCCGTCTCCCTTGACATATCACGTGCCTTCGATACGGTCTGGCACCCAGCTCTGCTCACCAAACTCTCCTCCTATGGTATCCATGGAAATCTCCATGCATGGCTTGCGGACTTCCTCTCTGGTCATAGTCAACGTGTGGCCCTGAATGGATTTCTCTCATCTCCCCTTCCTGTTCAGGCTGGAGTTCCCCAAGGCAGTGTGCTGGGCCCTGTGCTTTTTCTGGTCTTTATCAATGATCTCTCCGACTCTCTGGAAAATCCTCTCTATCTCTTTGCTGATGACTCCATTCTCTGCCGCTCCATTCCTCTTCCCTCAGATCGGCAGTCTGGAGCCTCCTCACTCTCTGAAGACCTGGACAAAATCACAGACTGGTCAAACAAGTGGAACATCTATCTATAATTCCAGCAATCTCTGTGTGTATGTTTGTATGTTTGTATGTTTGTATGTTTGTATGTTTGTATGTATGTTTGTCTGTGACCGCTGTTTCTCGACAACTACCGGTCCGATATACTTGAAACTTGCCAGGTATATTGCTGGGGACCCGAGGATGTGCCTTTTCAAGGTTTGAAATTAATCGGACAAGCAGTTACCGAGCTATGTCCAAAAAACGATTCAACCAATCAGAGAGCAGCGAGCTATCACGTGTGCCGAACGTGGCGAACAGACTCTGCCTCGGACGGCACATTTGAGAGCGTATTCATTTATTTCACGTTTGCAAACTATGTTGGCGCTATGTTGGCGTTAAACTATGTTTTAAAACTAATAAAAACTAATTTGCGATTCATCGTAACTGCGATATACGACCTTCCGGAGCTCCCGTGAGAGCGTGCGCCATTACGGATAGTAATTCAATTAAAAACATAAAAACATTGTCCCAATTCAGTCAGAGCGAAGGGCGTTGTTTAAAGCGAAGAGCGTTTTATTTTTCCCCTTAAATTCAGTCGCCGGACGGTGAAAGCTTTTTTTGGGGGGCAGCTACGTACGGCCAATCACAGGACACGTTGTTGTGTCGACGTGCCGTGTTGTTTTCCCTCGCGGTTTGGAATGTTTTTCCTTTTCATTTCTTTTCTCTTCCTTACGGAAGTACGGGCATTTCCTTAAATTTGCGATTCTTTCGCTTTCCTGCGCGTTTGGGCACGCTATGGCGATTTCTTTACCAAACTCCGAAGCCGTTCGCTTTGGACCAAACCATTTCATGTAAATAGAGGGGGGGGGGGATTGTCACCGTACTCGCAAGCCGTTCGCTTTGGACCAAACCATTTCATGTAAATAGAGGGGGGGGGGATATAATTTTAGATATAGATATCGTACGGGCATGCCCTAGTGTCTTTCAATCCTGACAAATCTCACTCTCTTACTATGTCTCTCCGAAAAGATCGACTGGACAACCCTCCCATCTACTTTCTCAACAATCCTCTCCAAGAAGTTCTGTCGCTCAAGCTTTTGGGTCTCACTATCTGCCATGATCTTTCTTGGGAAAACCACATTTCCAAGCTGGCCTCCAAAGCCAGTCGCCGACTGGGCATCCTCCATCGTGCGAAGTCCTTCCTCGGCACACCTGAGCTCCTCACCACATACAAGGCTTTCATCCGCAGCTCAATGGAATACTGTTCTCCCCTAAGGGCTGGTGCTCCTGCCTCACACCTGGCTCGGCCTCACGCTGTTGAATCCAAAGCTTTCAAAATCCTTGGAATCTCCCGCGATGAAGCTATCTCTGAGGGCCTTTCACTCGCTCACCGCAGGCAGGTAGGTGGTCTTTCTGTCTTCTACCGACTCCTCTCCGGCCTTGCTCCCCCAGCTCTCTCTGTGCTCTGTCCCCCAAATATTCCTACAGGTCGCACAAGATCTGCCAGCAACCCTCTGATGGTTAAACTGCCGAAATCTCGGCTCTCTGCTCACCTTCACTCTTTCATTCCTCTTTTCTCCCGCCTCTGGAACAAACTCCCACACTCCCTTCAATACCACTCCTCCCTCCAGGTCTTTAAAACAGCTGTTCACCACCATCTCTTATCTTCCCCCATCCAAAACCTTGATCTTTTCTACCCCCACTAATTCACCCCAGATCCACCTTGTTTGAAATTCCAACTTCTTTCCTGGAAGTCCTGGCAGTGTCCATATGTTTATACCTCTCCCACCCCCCCCCCCCCCCTTCACATGCCTCCCCCCAAAGCCCTCTCCCTCCCACAGATCTCTCGATGTCTCCATGTCTCTCGGTCCCTGCTCTCAAATGTTGTGTTTGTGTCCTTCCCCCTCTCTCCCCATCTTGTCTACCGCTCCCGATGTTATTTGTTTTATGTGTCTGTTTGTCTTTCTGTGTGATTAATGTTCGCTCTTTCACGAGCCTCGATCTTGTATACAAAAAAAAAAAAAAAAAAAACTTCGTTCGTCGGCCGGTACTCAGCTCCGGCCTCAAAAAGGGCTGTGGGATGCCTGGTGGCCGTGGAACGGGTCCCACAGTTCGGCCAATGGCCCGATCGTCGGCGGGAGTAAGATGGCGCCGAATCGCTCTTCCATCAAGTCCCACTCCGTTTTAACCGCCACAAGCCCCACGAAGCGTCGCTTTCAGGCTCCTCTTCGACGGCTGCGACAATCTCTTCCTTGATAGTGCCAACAGTTCACAAAGGCTCCAAAATCACTCCACAGCGTGCCCGGGCACGAAAACGCAGCCGTTCCCTCACGCGACGAATAACTAAGAGAGCGAGCAAGGGGAGATGTCGTCTTCTTCTCTCTCAAACATTCGACCTCTGAAATCACCCCTGACCAATCGCCGAGCTTCGTCAACACCACTCCATGTCCCCTGGACCAATCTCGACTCTCGGGGTGTGGTCTCTCGTTACGAGTTGTCGGGGCAGAGTGTAGTCTCTATTGGCAATGTCGGTTGTTGTGGTTTAAGGGACCAAGTGAATGTAAAACCGGAAGGGAAAATCACAGGAAGCAATTACACACGGGAATTAATCTTAAGCCCTGTCTTGTTAACACAAAAACCACGCCCCTTATGGCGACATGCAAACACTTAACCTGACAGGTTCCCTACTTATTACATCTGGGTTCTTCTTCACGTCCAAGGTCCAAGCTAAAACCTATACATTCCTATCTCCATTATGGTATTTCTTCCCTACCCCCACAAATGTAACAATATGAATCGCCCTTTTAACCCAAATCAATGATCGGTGACTTATTCTGTTTAACCCCTTCTACTATTTGGAATTATTTTTTGTAACTCAATGATTTCACGAATTGGCCTTATCCTGTCATAGGACAGCTAATGATGATAATCTTTGCGCCATGAGAGCTACTCAATCGTGATTTGGTTCACTTTTTTCAATCCTGCAGGGGCACAATGCATGTCTCGATTGAGCTACCTGCAAAATAATAAATGAAATGGAAAAATTGTTTTTACAAGTTTGAGGTGGGATTGACGATATTATTTTATTTTATTCAGTCTATCATTCAGTTTTATCAAGCCTGTAACTGGCATCCCAGAATCCCGCAGATCCTCCATCACACTTCAACAATGTGCTCCAAGGCGTGGCATTCCACCAATCCCATTTCAACATTTTTAGGCCCAGAATACACCCTATTTTTGCACCGTGTCTGTGTCCTTTTCTCTTGCGTGGTATTCCAAATCGCACTGATGCTTGCCTTGCACCCCGATATCTCATTATTAAAGGTTTTATGTCATGACAGAGTTTAGTATCTTGCCCAAAAATGTCGGCATTCTCTTCCCTGAAGGGAATTCTCAATGGTTTGTTAAGTTAGTTTGGCCTGTAGTCTTCACTTCATAACATTCCCCATGGTGAATTTGAGGATTACACGGGTCTTCATTACCATGATGGGGGTTCTACTCTAACAGCAAATAAACATTCCTCAATGAACTCCATACATTTTATTCGTCTTGGACATGGCGTGATGAAAGAAAGCAACAAAATCCATTCCAAGGCCATGTACAGAAGGTATCTGTTCAAATCAGACCAAACATCTGGGCAATTCTCAGCTGGAAAGCAGCGACTTGTCATTTCACCATTGGTAGTATAGTGCGGTAGAAGATACTATAGAAAAAGAGGGTTTTTAAATTGAGTTTCATATTCATTCATTTGAAGCGCATTGCATTTTACCTTTGCAAACTCGCACAAAACCTCAAATATATTTTATAAACATACGGGTTTGCCTTTTTGAAAAGATCAGGAGCTTATTGCTGTGTAACCACCTTTAGTGGTATTTAAGAGGAGGCTGTGTGGACGTCGTATTTAAGAAAAAGTGATTTGTACATTGCTGCATCTACAGACAATGGATGTTTGAGCTGTGTTGTCTTACAGAAGTATGCATGTTCCATGGCCTCACGGGGAGGGAGTCTGGTCTGGTGATCATAACGCAACAGCTTGTCCAGAAAGTCCAATGCCTCCGGGCTCACCAAATGTTGATTCTCACTGTGTACAAAGCGCTCCCAGCGCTTCCGTGAATGCCTGCGATGAAACACATGTACCTTATCACCACATAATAAACAAAATCACAACTTTGGACTCTCCCAGATTCCAGAAAAAAGGGGAAAAAACACGAGTCAAAAAATAAATAAATAAATAAACTTTCATCTGATATGCAAGTCAACTGAAGTATCAACAGCAACAACAAACCAATGACAAATGCAACAGATTTGCGCAATAATATGAAAAGCATTTCTAGCTGAACCAAGTGAGGATACAGAAACATTATTGCACGAGGACAAGCAAAACAAATTCAAGCCAAAGAGAAACGCTTCCTGAAAAAAAAAAGATAATAGATAAAAAGGCATGAACCACCTTTAGAGGCCATTTTTCCCCGCAGAGCAGGGGTTGGCCTTTTTGGGGCACCCTGGTCCCCTTTTTGAAGCAATGTTTTATGGCCGGATGCCCTTCCTGCCGCCAACCCTGTTAGTCCCCTCTTGCGACACACAGGGAATTACCAGTGACCTGGTACTCAATTTGCCGACCTCGGAAGGATGACAGGCTGAGTCAACCCCCCTGGTGTTAATTCAGCGATAAACCGGGATTCAAACCCAGGATCCTAGGATCCCAAGCCAGCACCCTAACCGCTAAGCTAACACCAGGCTAAGCCAATAGATAAAAAGGCATGACACCTTGAAAAAGCATTTAAATATTTTTCGGTTGTTTCACTAGTGGTTTCACTAGTAGATGTCCACTAGTAGATGGGAAGGTTGTCCAGTCGGTCTTTTCAGAGAGACGTCGTAAGAGTGTGAGATTTGTCAGGATTGAAAGACATGTTCCACTTGTTTGCCCAGTCTGTGATTTTGTCCAGGTCTGCAGAGAGTGAGGAGGCTGCAGACTGCCGATCTGAGGGATGAGGAATGGAGTGGCAGAGAGTGGAGCCATCAGCAAAGAGATAGAGAGAATTTTCAAGAGAGGCAGAGAGATCATTGATGAAGACCAGAAAAAGCACAGGGCCCAGAACACTGCCTTGGGGAACTCCAGCCTGAACAGGAAGAGGAGATGAGAGAAACCCATTCAGGGCCACACGTTGACTACGACTAGAGAGGACGTCCGCCAGCCATGCGTGGAGATTTCCATGGATACCAAAGGAGGAGAGTTTGGTGAGCAGAGCGGGGTGCCAGACCGTATCGAAGGCACGTGATATGTCGAGGGAGACAGCTCTAATTTCCTGTTTGGCATTGAGGACCTCCATCCATTGTTGAGACAGCAGAAGCAGCATGTCCAGAGTAGAGTGACCTGGTCTGAAACCAAATTGATGATCAGAGATCAAGCTAATGGAGAAGAGGAAAGATTTCATATCCGAAGCAATGATGGATTCCTTGACTTTGCTGATAATTGGGAGAAGGCTGATTGGTCTGTAGTTGCTAGGATCTGTTTTTGCACCTTTTTGTGTAAAGCGGTGATGTTGGTTGATTTCCAAGCAGATGACAGTTGACCTCCTTGATGCAATTAGATGAGAAAGTAAGCAAAAATGGAAAATTCAAGATGGCCGCCATAGCTCAAAATTGCTACTAACAGGGGTCGCACTTAACTTAATTTTGTAGACTTAGAAGATGCAGTAGTTTTAGATGCTGCTTAATTTGTATTACTCAAATGAAGTTGAGTTCAGATTCCCATGTCCCACAGCAGGTAGGCTCATGAATGATTTGGCTGTCTTGACTGAGGGTCTTGGTGCTACATGGGCACAGTAGTGTTGATTTGGATCTGGTCGTGATTGAGTACCTTGGTTAGGTAGGATGAGTAAGAGTTTATGAAGGTACAATTGGAGTACTTGAGCTTTTTTTTCAAATTGGACTTTTGATTTTGGTAATGGTACCAAAACAAAATGGCTGACTCCTTTCAAAAGGTACCACTTGATACTTAACATTCACAAGCAAGCGCTAGTAGACAAGGCAACTGCCTTAATGTCCATCTGAAGGACGCCGGCCGTACTCACTGTTGCAGCACCAGGGAGACGCTTTATCGTGATGCTGGGAAACGAACCCAGATGACAGCTCAAAGCCACGTGCCCGAACTGAGCTATCCTGGTTAAATGAATGCTTGCTCCCTGAAGTAAAGAGACTAAAGTAGAAAAATGTACAGCAGATGTGAGAGAAATTTTTGTTTTTGTTAGGGTGTAAAGTGCAGCAGGCCATTGCTGAAGAGCTGTACTGCACCCAGGTGACCCTCAATTTCTTTGACCGCCTGGCTGCTGTTGGTGTCACCCGTGACAATGGCCGACTGGTCAAACGGCTTGATGAACCTTGTGGGGATTTTCTGATTTCAGACAGACTACGAGAGGTGATGCAACATGAGCGGCCATCGATTTATATATTATATATATAGATATACATATACAAAAATTGCATATATTAAAATATTATATCTTCTCCCCCCACACCCCCCCTTCCCTCCTTTCATTTCCTCTCCCATATATAATCCTTCCCTTCCTTATCCTTGCTTCCATCTTTTTCAAAATACCTTTCATTTTCACCCCACTTCTCCCACATTACTGTCCCGACCCTTCACTTATTTTAACTTCAAAAAAGAAAATTCAAAAATGGTTCACTCGCCTTGTTAGATTTGTCCTTTTTGTCCAACTTTTCCCAATGAGGAACCTCTTCAAAGTCTTAACCATTTTTATTCTCCTTCCCTGTCTCAAGACTCCACACTATCCACAAAATCACAACTCAGTCATTTCAGTCCTTCACTTATCCATGAGCATCAAACAATGCATGAAAATCTTTCAAAAGATGAAGATAAAATTAGGATCTGCAATTGTGTGTTGGTGATGCTGAATATTATTACGATGACGCTGACGATTATGACGTTTTCTTCCTGCAGATGCTTTTGATGCCCGATTCTGAGCTCGCGGAAACCTACAGTGAAAGGGAGAAGAAAGAGTTCCTCTACGTGCTTTTCCGCCACCTGTGCCTTGGTGGTGTTGTGTGTCAATTTGAAGATGTCATTGATCCTTACTTTGATATTACCAAGGATATTTACAAAGAACTCATTGGGTCAGCACTTTCAAATATTATACATAAGCTCCCATACAGAACTCATGCTTACGTCTTTTCCCCAGATGTAGTCAAGGTTACAAATGAGAAATTTCAGAAAGCTTATTTTTTACTGATAGTAAAAAGAACATGTGCTGTAATTTGTTTTAATTTGAGAAACAATGATCTTACACGGGCAGCTGAGTATGGAAGTGAAATGAAAATGGACGGTATGGGAGTTCTGGTCATCATTAATCTGGTTTGTCAAAAGTTGCTCTGAGTATCACCGTGGGTGATGTTGTGATGGATCACAATTGTAGTCAGCATGGTGTCGAGGAGGGTGAGGAGGCTTGAAGTGACAAGTTGTCACCTGTATTATTTGGGGATTTTCAGATAATTGCAGAATGGAGAAAATATTTCACTGTATTTTATTCCTTACAGTGTTGTGAAGGATTCAGATACCAAGTCAATACGGATTACATCTGCTGTATATCGAATTACTGCTTACGTAAGTATCGAATGAAAGCAACACATTCTTGATAAGCACTATAATCACGAAAAGGATGTCCTTAGAACTACGGTATACAAAACCTAACAAATCTATAATAATAATAATAAACATACACAACATGACCAAAAGTATGCGGACACCTCTTATAATTAGTGGATTCGGCTGTTTCAGCCACACCTATTCCTGACAGGTATATATGATCAAGCACACAGCCATGCAATCTCCATAGACAAACAATGTCAGTTGAATGGGCCGGACTGACGATCTCAGTGACTTTCAACGTGGCACCGTCATTGGATGCCACCTTTCCAACAAGTCAGTTTGTAAAATTTCTGCCCTGTCAAATGTTAAGTGCTGTTATTGTGAAGTGGAAACGTCTAGGAGCAACAACAGCTCAGCTGCGAAGTGATGGGCCACACAAGATCACAGAAAGGGACCGCCGAGTGCTGAAGCGTGGAGCGCGTTGAAATTGTCTGCCTTCAGTTGCAACACTCACTACCGAGTTCCAAACTGCCTCTGGAAGCACCGCCAGCACAAAAACTGTTCGTCGGCAGCTTCATGAAATGGGTTTCCATGGCCGAGCAGCCGCACACAAGCCTAAGATCACCATGGGCAATGCAAGCGTCGGCTGGAGTGGTGTAAAGCTCACTGCCATTGGACTCTGGAGCAGTGGAAACGCGTTCTCTGGAGTGATGAATCACAATTCACCATCTGGCAGTCTAACGGATGAATCTGGGTTTGTCGGATGTCAGGAGAACGCAACTGCCTGAATGCATAGTGCCAACTGTAAAGTTTGTTAGAGGAGGAATAATGGGCTGGGGCTGTTTTTCGTGGTTCCGGCTTGGCCACTTAGTTCCAGTGAAGGGAAATCTTCACGCTGCAGGATACAATGACGTTCTAGACAATTGTGTGCTTCCAACTTTGTGGCAACAGTTTGGGGAAGGCTCTTTCCTGTTTCAGCATGACAATGCCCCCTTGCACAAAGCGAGGTCCATACAGAAATGGTTTGTTGAGATCGGTGTGGAAGAACTTGATTGGCCTGCACAGAGCCCTGACCACAACCCCATCAAACACCTTTGGGATGAATTGGAATGCCGACAGCGAGCCGGGCCTAATCGCCCAACATCAGTGCCCGACCTCACTAATGCTCTTGTGGCAGAATGGAAGCAAATCCCAACAGCAATGTTCCAACAACTAGTGGAAAGCCTTCCCAGAAGAGTGGAGGCTGTTATAGCAGCAAAGAGGGGAGGGCGAGGGGGGCGGGGGGGGACCAACTCCATATTAATGCCCATGATTTTGAAATGAGATGTTCGATGTTCGGGTGTCCACATACTTTTGGTCATGTAGTGTACGTGCAATACCCCTGGGTGCTCAGCTGGTAGAATAAACAGTATACTGCACTGACTAAAGGTATTTTAAATCAATTTCAATGGTTGCTAGAAGGCAGGGCAGCAGGTAGAATCATACTAACATAATCATAAGACTTTAAACAAACAAACAAAAGATACCTATGTTTGTGGGGCAGGTTCACCTGTCCTCCACCTTCCCCCCCTCCCCCATTATCTACCTTAGATCCCGATTTTTAAAAAATTCTTTTAACAAACTTTGGTGCATCATGGGTAATGAAGGTTGTGGTCGAGTTTCATCGAAAAGGAAAGGAAATACCTATTTTGGGGGGGCAACCCCCTCCCCCATACACCCCCAAAGGGGAGGACTTTTCTTTTTAACGTCGTGAGCAAACTTTAGTCAAAACATAATAATTTTATTTGTGCCAAGTTTGGTCACAATCCCATCAGCGGTTTCGGAGAAGATGTTGCAAGTGTTTACGGACTGGACGGACGGACGAGGCGCCATCGCATAAGCTCATCTGAACTTAGTTCCAGGTGAGCTAAAAATTGAGACTCATTGTGGTGCAATTGCTGAAACCTCGTTGCATTTACTATTGCGGGTTCGATTCCCGTAGCTGCTCAGAACCCTGGTCCGCAGAGGAGATGGGCACCACTGGGTCTATTTCCCCTTTCGAAACACCATTATGGATTTCCAACAACTTTTATATGCTTATGACCTCCACTATCTCTAACACCGTTGTAATCATTCCATGTGATGAAATCTTTTTGCAGGACAAACATGGAAGTTGCTATCCATCTCCACGTGAGCATGAACAAAACTTTGCTTACCTCATACTTGATCCAAGCAAACATCAAGCAACTGTACTCTACCATTGTTACGGGACTAAAACCGGTTGGTAATATGTTACCTTGGGTTGGCGGTGAGAATATTTGAGTTAACGCTAACAATATTGCCAACAGATTGAAGTTACCGGGTGTTAAAGCCAAAACAAATGATAGAGTTGAAACTATCTACAAACCCGAGTTCTTCACCCGGTTAAAACCATTGAAGAAGTTCCACAATTGTTACATTTTCCCATTCCGAAGGGACAAAAGAGACTATTATAATTGGTCTGTATGTCAGATCTACTGTGATCTATATGACCTAGGGAGGCTCTGAATTATTAAATCTATAACTCTTCTTCTTTCTTGTTTCACTCCAAACTCGATTAAAATTTGCACTTGCTAAAAAACATTTTCTGCTACTTAATTGTATTTTTGTTTTATGTCAGAAAATATATATTTAATGATGAAATTTGGTTTGTTATACTGCACTTCACTTCTGTATCTTTGCTCGATTCATGTTCATTAAACTGTTTCCACTTCTGGCCATGATTCATATTATTCTCAGAAATGAAAATTTGAATGCTGTCCGAAAGCAGTGAACGTCTTCTGAGAAGATGAAAACACCTATGGTGGTGAGATGTGACAAATTGGCAGGGTGTGCTGATCAAGCTTACACACCGTCAATCCGATGTAGGCCGGCGCACGCAATGATGTCTCGCCCTTCATTCAGAGCACCAGGGTGACGGTTTATAGTTGGCTCGAGGTTCAAATCCATGCTGGACATTTGAGACGAGTGTGCATATCTCCAGGCTATGTCGATAGCCCTTGAAACAATTAATTACCTGTGACTTTACTTGTTTAAAACGTCTCAATCATGCTGCTCACACCCTTTGTAAATGGTGCTCACGCAGTTGTACACGACACATATTCTCACGTGGTTGCAACTTCAGTATGTTCATGATGATACTGTTCACCACAGTTTTTTTTTTTTTTTTTAAATACAAAATCGAGGCTCGTGTAAGAGCTAACATTAATCACCAAAAAAATTAATAACCGGACATATAAAACATACAATAAAGGGAGCGGGAGACAAGATGGGGAGAGAAAGGGAAGCACACAAGCACAAAAGTAGAGAACAGGGACATCGGGAGATCTGTGGGAGGGAGAGGACTTGGGGGGTGGGAGGCGTGGGAAGGGGGTGGGAAGAGTGGTGGGAGAGGTATAAAACACATGGACACAGCTAGGACTTCCAGGAAAGGAGTCGGAATTTCAGAAAAGTGGATCTGGAGTGAATTAACGGGGGTAGAAAAGATCAAGGTTTTGGATGGGGGAAGATAAGAGATGGTGGTGAACAGCTGTTTTAAAAATCTGGAGGGAGGAGAGGGATTGAAGAGAGTGAGGGAGTTTGTTCCAGAGGTGGGATAAAAGAGGAATGAAAGAGTGAAGGTGAGCAGAGAGCCTAGATTTTGGCAGTTTAACCATAAGACGGTTGCAGGCAGATCTTGTGCGACCTGCAGAAATATTTGGGGGATAGAGCCCTGAGAGAGCTCGGGGAGCAAGGCCGGAGAGGAGTCGGTAGAAGACAGAAAGACCACCAACCTGCCTGCGGTGAGTGAGTGAATGGCCCTCGGAGTTAACTTCATCGCGGGAGATTCCAATGATTCTGAATGCTTTGGTTTCAACAGCGTGAATTCGAGCTAGGTGTGAGGCAGGAGCACCGGCCCAGAGGGGAGAACACTTCCATTGAGCTGCGGATGAAAGCCTTGTATGTGGTGAGGAGCTCAGATGTGCCAAGGAAGGACTTCGCACGACGCATGATGCTCAGTCGGCGACTGGCTTTGGAGGCCAGATTGGAAATGTGGTTTTCCCAGGAAAGATCATGGCAGATAGTGAGACCCAAAAGCTTAAGTAACAGAACCTCTTGGAGTGGGTTGTTGAGAAAGTAGATGGGAGGGTTGTCCAGTCTGTCTTTTCGGCGAGACATAGTAAGAGTGTGAGATTTGTCTGGATTGAAAGACATGTTCCACTTGTTTGACCAGTCTGTGATTTTGTCCAGGTCTGCAGAGAGTGAGGAGGCTGCAGACTGCCGAACTGAGGGATGAGGTATGGAGCGGCAGAGAGTGGAGTCATCAGCAAAGAGATAGAGAGGATTTTCCAGAGAGGCAGAGAGATCATTGATGAAGACCAGAAATAGCACAGGTCCCAGAACACTGCCTTGGGTAACTCCAGCCTGAACAGGAAGAGGAAATGAGAGAAACCCATTCAGGGCCACAAATCTACCAAAATCTATCAAATTCAAAATCTATCAAATTCAGTTGTAATCTATCAAGGATATTTTTTCCAAAAAATATTAAATGTGGATTTATTTAATCACTTATGACGTCTATATTAATCGAAGGAGCTTTGTCTGCTCTCTGTCTGTCTGTCGTGCTATAACTTGAGAACGGATTATTGGATTTCAACGAAACCAATGGTGGTGGATGCAGGGAACTCACAGGAAGGTTTGTGATGTAAAAAGAAAAGGAAATAAGGAAGGTTTGTGTATTGGTACATGGGCATATGTGGCAAAAACTGCAATCACCATCTTGTGATGCTGGCTATTCCCACACATAGGGCAGGATCTTCCAAGAATCATTTTTTGTTGTTGATCCACAGGTTAGCCATCAGAACTACACTACCAGTCAAAAGTTTTAGAACACCTCAATTTTTGCAGTTTTTGTTGAAATTTACACAGTTTAATGTCCAGTGAATAACCTGAAATGGTACTAAGGTAAGCAGTAAACTGCTCGAGGTTAAAAAAAGAAGTTTAGGTTAGCAAAAACGGGGAAATAATGTAAATTGCACAGTTATATTGTAAGAAAAAGGCCTTCTTCAGGGAACAAGTAATGGGTTAACAACTTACAGCTGTTCTGCAGCAATGTAAGTAAATTAAGCCTTGAAAGTTGGTGCAAACAATTCTTACAGGTGTCCCAACCTCTACTGATTACTTCATTACAAACCCCCTGTCTGTATGAAAGCAGTATTGGAACAGACTGTTATTACACCCTCAAGCATTATTTGGACAATGTTGCACAGCGGGAAGTAGTATATTGGAAACTGGAGGAAACTCGGACAGGAAGAGGTCTGGCAGACCCAAAGCCACAACAGAATCAGAAGACAAGTTTCTGAGAGTCAACAGCTTGCGTGATAGGCGGCTCACAGGACAACAGCTTCAAGCACAGCTTAACACTGATCGAAGTAAGCAAGTCTCAGTTTCAACTGTGAAGAGAAGACTTCGAGCTGCAGGTTTGAGGTGCAGCTTAACACTGGTCAAAAAATTGAGGTAATCTAAAACTTTTGACGGGTAGTGTATGCCGAGGAAATGAAAAGCTCCGTTCTTTTAAACATTTAGGTGAAAGGCAGAGACGAGGAGTGTCCTGCCATAGCCTGGCCGTGCCCAATACGTACCTAATCAAGGCATTACAGAAGTTTGGCGCCATTGGACCTCACCCCTTATAACTGGAAGAGAAGACGTGATATTAATAGTACGTACAGTACTCAGTATATTGATTACTTTCTCGAGCAAATAGATTGATTGCTTTTATGTAACTAGATGGTATTCATAGAATACTTACCCTGCGCAGTCAACTTGTTGCGAGCCAACTCTTCTGTTTTTGAACATTTTTTTTCTTTGATCCAATGTGGCTGCCAGACCATGTGAGCGATTACATCATAAATTTATATTCTTTAATATAATTGTTGCATAGATCACGCCCAATACATTTCAAACTGATCAGACTAAGCGTTGTCCCTGTCGAATTATGACGTCATAATTATGGCATCAATGACATCATCGTTAACAACACCTATTCCCCACATGGAGTTCTTTACAATGAGCCATTTAAAAAAAAATTCCATGAAGCGTTTTCGGAGATATAGAGGTGCCACTTTTCTCGATTTTCCAAGATGGCGTTTGTACCACGTGACCTATGACGTTATAATTATCATAAAAAAATTCTGCAGGAGGAGCCGCACATATTCTGATAATTTTGTGTCCATCGATCTAACAATTGCAGAGGAATTTTTTTTATTCATACTGATCAGATCAAGTGTTGTACTTGTTGAATTATGACGTCATAATTAAAGCACCGATGACATCACCATCAACATATCTTATTCCCCATGGTGAGTACTTGACAATGAACCATGTATCAATTTTTTCCATTGAGCGGTTTTGGAGATATCGAGGTGTAACGTTTTTCCAAGATGGCGTCCTTACCGTGACCTATGACGTCATAATTATGAATAAAAATATTCTACAGGAGGAGGCGCTCCTATGGTAAAATTTCATGTCAATCGGACCAACAATTGGCGAGAAAATGAATTTTTAAAATGCAGACACGTATGAAGTACAGCACACGGCACACTTACGTACTTGAATGCTTAACCGCGCTTTTCGCTTCGCGATTACTTGTTACCGATGCCACCTAAGGTGGGCAGAGGTCATGTTTTCACCCCTCTTTGTCTGTCTGTGAGCAGGATTTTTTAAAAACGATTCTTTACGATCGAGTGACAGGTACAGGCTGAACAGCACAATATCTCAACAAACAAGGAGCTAATGCTCCAGGTACTCTGCCTTTTGGATGGTATGAGGAATACGTGTGTAATACGAAAGCTACATGTCGAACCGTTTTTGAAATATTGCGTAAACAAGCCAAGTTAGCGAGATGGTTGTCATGGCAACATAATTCAGCCAATCACAGCCGTGATCTAATCAGGTTGAGATAATGTCATGAGGAATGAGCAAGACCGCTCCTTTTTGCATCGTGATGATGCGTAGGTGCCTTTGATGATACAAGCGTGGCATTTGGCACACAGTCAGAGTAAGTCCTAAGGAAGATATTTG
Source organism: Myxine glutinosa (assembly GCF_964187855.1). NCBI lineage: Eukaryota > Metazoa > Chordata > Myxini > Myxiniformes > Myxinidae > Myxine > Myxine glutinosa. The sequence goes on from NC_136271.1 coordinate 113,771,753, forward strand.
GCTATAGGGCCATCGCAGATTTGTCCTTTTTTGAAAAATGGCCGCCATTGTTGTCACAGGACAAATCTGCGATGGCCCTATAGCCAAATATCTTCCTTAGGGCATACTCTAACTGTGTGCCAACTCTCGTGCGTGTATGATCAAAGGCACAATTCTCCCAAATACTTCACCTATCTGCCGTACTATAGGGGGTCCGAGACCGTTTCTGGGCTATTGGGAACAATCCTGGAATGGTCGCCACTCCGACGTAGGATACCTGAATGGCTCATTCATCCCAGCGAGCTGGTACTCATTTTGCAGACCTCGGAAGGATGACAAGCTGAGTCAACCCACCTGGTGTTAATTCAACGGTATGACAGGGCTTGAACTCACGATCCTAATATCTCAAAGTAGCCACCTTCGAATGAGCCATCAAACTACCCACCTTGGGGACGGATTCGGACGATAATGGGTGGACAGGTTGGGTGTGTGACAAAGACGAATCGATTCGATTTTGGTGAAGATCCGAATCCAGATCCGACCACTGACGATCGGTTAACGGTTAGAATACTTGCCCCGACTCCGGTACTCTTGGAAGTTCGTGGGTCGAACCCGGCCTATAACCAGCCGAGTCATAGCAAAGACTTTTAAAATGGTATTCAGGTGCTAATCCCGGTACTTGATACCGTTCGGACAGAGCAGCCATAGGTTGGCTACCATAGCGCACGCACGCTTTGCTGTGCGTCAAAGATTCTTGCACAACAATGTCAGGGAACATGATTGTATTATTACGTGCAGGTATTAATATCATTGTTATTTTAAAAGCAAACGTCATCATGTTGTTTCGACCAATCAACAGCGACAGGTATTAAACGTTCTTTTCAAACGAGCGCAGGGAAGGATTTGTGGTCGTTTTATTCGTTCGCATTTATCAAGATGGAACATTATTTTAAATATTCACCAGACATTCGAGGAAAGGTCCTGAAAATGTCGTAAATCGGTGTCTGTTCAATTTGTGCTCATTTAGTAATTAAAGCGGGAAAGGCAACTCGATGTTGATAATTCAAAGTGTTCGTTAATGCGTTCTTTTTCAGGTTTGTTGGAGTTACCGTTAACGACCGTTTCGTCGGTTATCATCGTCGGCCTGTTTTTCACGTGATTTACCGTTAAACTTCCGTCGCAGTTGCCACGACCCGATGTTGTCCTTTTTGAGATCTTCACGCATCTCGAGGTCCTCGGCTGTCTTCCATCCGACGCTTGTTGCCATGGCATCTTCATCCAACAAGGACCACAACCCGCTGAGCTCGGAACCGTTGGGATATTCAGCTCCCGGTGCTTCGGAAGTCGGTATGGATGGCACAGCCGACGTTATCAGCTCTCTTAGCTCTGGGTCAAGTGGACACACCTATCAAGCCAATCCGTCGTCTCGAGACCATGGAGAACCTGTGATACCTGACTGCGCTGATGCAGCACGAGGATTACCTGTAAGACTACATTTAATCCGTAAAAAGCCTAATGTCACCTATTCACCCATAATGGACCAACAAGAAGCCAAGTACTTGGCAATATCTCCATCAGAAGGTTCCATCTGTGCTCAAGGCAAGTTCCTGTCGTCAAACGTGCCGCCATCGCTGTCCAATCATCTTGAGCCTTCGACTGCTGCGTCCCAGCTCAATGAAGCTCAACCTCAAAGTATACGTTGGCGTTCTCAACCTCCCTTATTCATTTTCCCTTTCAAACATCTGCACAGGGTCACTTATTCGATTAGGCCCGGTTTCAAATACTCTTTGCAGCTGCCATGCCGATCAGACTCCCAAAATATTCACGCCGTCCAAGCGCAGACTCAGGCCCAGATCAGGTACCAGGTGCACGCTTGTTCTCGAGAGAAGCGATGTTTTTGTGACTTGCGCAAGAACTTCTTGGCATGGCAGAGGTATCGTCCTCTCGCCGCCTCGTTCTACTCTCAAGCGGCGGATATCGACGCCCTCGCCTGCTACTTCATGTAACTATGGGGATGACGATGTGGGAATCTTTCTGATATTCTCCTTACATTTGCTGTTAAACGATTTTTCCTTAACCCAAATGAATGTATTGTCTCTTCTTTACCCAGTCCAGCTTTGAGCAGGTTGAGCCAAAGTCATCCCCAGCTGGAACCCCAGCAGAGTGTTGCCCTTGCGCACTGCATGTGGAAGCGCAGCAGCTCCTCTCAAAGAATTATTTATTATGAGACCGCAGCAAAGTAAGAGCAGTATCCTTTTTGTTATTACTACCCTCACAGGCGAGGGTATTGCATTTCAGTCCTTTTGTCTGTCTGTCCGCACAGAATAAATATGATTTTAATGGCAACCGTTGGTCCGATTGACAGGAAATTTCCACCATAGGTGCAACTCCACTTGTAGAATTTTTAAAATAATTATGACGTCATAGGTCACGTGGTTCGGCCGCCATCTTGGGAAAACCGAAAAACTTTGCACCTCTATATATCTGAAAGTGCTGCATGGGAAAAAATTGAGACGTGGCTCATTGTAAAGAACTCTCCATTGGGAATAAAATATGCTAATGATGTCATAGGTGCCTCCATTATGACATCATAATTCGACAAGTACAACACTTCATCCGATCAAGATGAAATTTCTTTAGCATCGCAGGATAAATTTGAGAAAATAAAATAAAATAATAATGACGTCATCGGCCACGTGGTTCGACCGCCATATTTGTTTTTAACACAAAAGCCTTAAAACCACTGAAAACATCCTGGCGAGGGTCTGCAATCTCTGATTGCTCTTTCTTGTTATTCTTGGAATATATGTTGACATTACCATTTCCAATCAGAAAAGAGGGATAGTGTTCTTTTCTGCTCGTAATATTTATACTGTACTGTATTTGAATGTTTGCTAAAAACATGGCTGATTGCTAAAGAAAAGAAGGTTGTATGAGTTAAAGTGAGAGTGTTTTGTAGGGGGATGTATGTTTGGGAGGTGAGTGTACAACATTAACCATCACCTGTAGAATCAGTCAATTCTGAAGTCTCCCAGCCTTGTGTGAACTACCTGGTGAATAGCAAGCAAGGTGTGGCTGTCTCCCCCTCCCCGATCATAGATTTATGGCAAATGTTTAAAACGTGCCCGCTCGGCTACCGACATACAATGGATGACACTTTCTATGAAGTGTAACAATCATATGGTCATGTAAGGTTTGTCTTACATGTTCAGTAAACTCCATGGGTCAAAGTAAACTCCAGTTCAGTAAACTCCCGACCCTGGTATGAAAACCCACATGCAAACATTCAAAAACAATATTTAACCTTAAGCTCATGCCTCACTCCACAAATTCTATGCATTCGCTCATTGGGCATGCAATTTAAACAGCACAAAATCTTATTGAAACAACTTGTGGTTGGGAAAATGGTGGATGTAGCAGGAGGGCTGCTTCTTCTTCTTGCTCCGAAGAATCTGTTAAGTCAATGGACCCGTCTACCCGGTAAAGACCCCTCCCCCAACGCCATCTATCAGGGCCCTGGGGACCCGGTGTAGGAGGATAGAATCACTCCAGAGTGGTTTTATCTCCAGATGAAATCACTCCCCCAAGGATTTTAACACTCCCCCTAGGATTTTATCACTCCCACTAGGATTTTATCACTCCCACTAGGATTTTATCACTCCCACTAGGATTTTATCACTCCCACTAGGATTTTAACACTCCCCCAAGGATTTTAACACTCCCACTAGGATTTTATCACTCCCACTAGGATTTTATCACTCCCACTAGGATTTATCACTCCCACTAGGATTTTAACACTCCCCCAAGGATTTTAACACTCCCCCTAGGATTTTATCACCCCCCAAGGATTTTAACACTCCCACTAGGATTTTAACACTCCCACTAGGATTTTAACACTCCCACTAGAATTTTAACACTCCCACTGGGATTTCAACACTCCCACTAGGATTTTAACACTCCCACTAGGATTTTATCACTCCCACTAGGATTTTATCACTCCCTCAAGGATTTTAACACCCCCTAGGATTTTAACACTCCCCCTAGGATTTTATCATACCCCCCCTAGGATTTTAACACTCCCTATATGATGTTAACACCCCCCAATGATGTTAACACCCCCCAATGATGTTAACACTCCCCCAATGATGTTAACACTCCCACAATGATGTTAACACTCCCCCAATGATGGTAACACTCCCCCAATGATGTTAACACTCCCCCAATGATGTTAACACTCCCCCAATGATGTTAACACTCCCCCTAGGATTTTATCATACCCCCCCTAGGATTTTATCATACCCCCCCCTAGGATTTTAACACTCCCTCTATGATGTTAACACCCCCCCTAGGATTTTAACACTCCCCCCTAGGATTTTATCATACCCCCCCCCTAGGATTTTAACACTCCCCCTAGGATTTTAACACTCCCCCTTGCAGGATCAAATGACTCCCCAGGATTCTAACACTCCCCCTATATATTTTGTGATTTAAACAATATTTATTGCATGGTAATTAGAAACAACCATGACAAAGTTAGTGAATATGAACATAAAATGATCAATGAATTGATAAACAGCGCAGAATGACGTCCTTTGTAAACGTCTCTCCCTAAAAATAGAAATACAATGTTTTTCGCATCCCCGTGTTAAACTGGGCAAATCAAATAAAGAAAAGTATAAATTTAACATTCAAATAACTATATATTTTGATATTAGAGCATTCGCAGTAATCGTTACGATACATTTACGATGTTTTATACTAAAAGGATATTTTCATTTCAACACATAATGTCATTTTAAGTTACGTTCTATAACTTTACTGCACTTTTACGAAATATCAAATACGGGTTTTAAATGTTACTCAAATGTTTGTATATTGGCAAAGGTGTGTTCAGGTACCGATAACCAGGAAACGAGCGCTTCTGAGCAGTTCCGAGAACTGGATATATGAATGTATAGTATAATAATATTCACAAATTTCACAAAATAAAGTCTAATCTAATAGATTTAAGCGATGTTAAATGACGATGTCTGAACTCAACACCTACAATATTTATTGCATTTCCGTACTGTAAACGTCCCAATGTTTCAGTGCTCATTCCATTCATTTGTATTTCATTGACATATTCGCACTGCACATTTGTGGAAATAAATATTGTTTAATCATTTCGATAAGAATCCAAGAATCGAACTAAGTATATTGGCCAGAGCACATGTAGTGTTCCCATGGGTGTACAAAATAGATCGTACTCATTGTGCTGTTATTGAATCGAATGGATGCTTTTTAAATGAGGTTACAAACCTTCTTGTGCGGCCATTTATATTCATGAATTTAAGTTATTTCCATGAATCAATGTGAGGGGTTTCATGGAATAAACTTTGACTTGACTGCACTTTGGCTATACAATGGACAGATCATGAATGTATGATATTCATCTTCCATGCATACACCATCATTCATGCACTGAGATTTAATCCTTAATTGGATCGAGTATGATCCAGGGTAGACTGGGTCCACTTTTGCTACAAGTTAATTCGGATGTTTTGACAGTTTGCCGATCACTTTATACTCATTGTCAATGATAACGTGAATTGCATGCTTCCTATATCTTTTGCTTACAAACTATACCATATCTTACAAACCATGATCATTGGCGAACTTGGTGTTCTTTCAGACAACATGAGTACGCGATTTCCTGGAGTGTTGTTCTCACAGTTAGTATCTCAATCGAGGTCTTGACAAGGGGGGGGCGGGATATGTCTGTTGGAGAAGGGACGGGGGTATTTTCATCTGTAATTCTACATAAGTATGAAGCGGCTAATATTTATTCCACTCGATCTTCAATGATGGATTTCGACGCTACACGCACGTTCCTCTCTACTCATGAATACCCTGCAATGCGCATTGGTGATCGTGGGAAGAAGTGAAACTTTACAGTCATCAACTCGGAAACTTTGTCGGAGTTGTTCTTCAAGCGCAAGACTACAAGAAACAAGGAAAAGCAAGGTAGGTCCGAGTTTACTGACTACTGATGGACGTCTTTACAAAAATATTTGTACTCACGTGATTTTTAAACATTCAATCTCAGTTGAAGTACGTGTAGCTATAGTTTAAACAATGTTTAAAACTACTACAAAGCAAAAGTTTTTACTCACCGCTGAATTAATATTTCTTGTTTAATTAAATGAATCTCTCACAATGTTTTCAAATAACCTTTTAATTAAATTAAATTCACCAAAAGAGGATATTCTAAAATCGTTAACAATATATTCATGCTCCGAAATACCCTTCCCATGCATTCTGCAATGTAAATATTGAATCATTTGAAAACTGTGATGATCATAAATGAACTCATGTCTTCTTTTGTTGTATTGAAATAACGATGGGCTCGAATTAGTTTTTTTTTTTTTCATACAAGATCGAGGCTCGTGAAAGAGCTAACATTAATCACACAAAGACAAACCAACACATACAACATATAACATGGGGAGCGGTAGACAAGATGGGGAGAGAGGGGGCAGGAAACAAAACACAACATTTGAGAGCAGGGACATCGAGAGATCTGTGGGAGGGAGAGGGCATGGGAAGGGGGAGTGGGAGAGGTATAAAACATATGGACACTGCAAGGACTTCCAGGAAAGAAGTTGGAATTTCAAACAAAGTGGATCTGGGGTGAATTAGCGGGGGTAGAAAACATCAAGGTTTTGGATTTTTGTTTTTGTTTTGTATACAAGATCGAGGCTCGTGAAAGAGCTAACATTAATCACACAAAAAGTCAAACCGACACACAAAACACAAAAAACAAGGGGAGCGGCAGACAAGATGGGGAGAGAGGGGGAAGGACACAAACACAACATTTGAGAGCAGGGACATCGGGAGGACTTGGGGGGAGGTGGGAGAGGTACAAAACATATGAACACTGCAAGGACTCTGGGGTGAATTACCGGGGGTAAAAAGATCAAGGTTTTGGATGGGGGAAGATAAGAGATGGTGGTGAACAGTTGTTTTAAAGACCTGGAGGGAGAAGTGGGATTGAAGGGAGTGTGGGAGTTTGTTCCAGAGGTGGGAGAAAAGGGGAATGAAAGAGTGAAGGTGAGCAGAGAGCCTAGATTTTGGCAGTTGAACCATAATAGGGTTGCTGACAGATCTTGTGCGACCTGAAGGAATATTGGGGGGACAGAGCACAGAGAGCTGGGGGAGCAAGGCCGGAGAGGAGTCGGGAGAAGACAGAAACACCACCAACCTGCCTGCGGTGAGTGAGTGAAAGGCCCTCAGAGTTGACTTCAACGCAGGAGATTCCAATGATTCTGAAAGCTTTGGCCTCAACAGCGTGAAGCCGAGCTAGGTGTGAGGCAGGAGCACCACCCCAGAGGGGGGAACAGTATTCCATTGAGCTGCGGATGAAAGCCTTGTATGTGGTGAGGAGCTCAGGTGTGCCAAGGAAGGCCTTCGCACGACGGAGGATGCCCAGTCGCGACTGGCTTTGGAGGCCAGCTTGGAAATCTGGTTTTCCCAAGAAAGATCATGGCAGATAGTGAGACCTAAAAGCATGAGCGACAGAACTTCTTGGAGAGGATTGTTGAGAAAGTATATGGGAGGGATTTCCAGTCGGTCCTTTCGGAGAGACATTGTAAGAGTGTGAGATTTGTCAGGATTGAAAGACATGTTCCACTTGTTTGACCAGTCTGTGATTTTGTCCAGGTCTTCAGAGAGTGAGGAGGCTGCAGACTGCCGATCTGGGGGAAGAGGAATGGAGCGGCAGAGAGTGGAGTCATCAGCAAAGAGATAGAGGATTTTCCAGAGAGTCGGAGACGTCACTCATAAAGACAAGAAAGAGCACAGGGCCCAGAACACTGCCTTGGGGGACTCCAGCCTGAACAGGAAGGGGAGATGAGAGAAATCCATTCAGGGCCACACGTTGACTACGACCAGAGAGGAAGTCCGCAAGCCATGCGTGGAGATTTCCATGGATACCAGAGGAGGAGAGTTTGGTGTGCAGAGCTGGGTGCCAGACCGTATCGAAGGCGCGTGATATGTCAAGGGAGACAGCTCTGATTTCCTGTTTGGCATTGAGGACCTCCATCCATTGTTGAGACAGCAGAAGCAGCATGTCCAGAGTTGAATGACCTGGTCTGAATCCAAATTGATGATCTGAGATCAAGCCATTGGAGAAGAGGAAGGATTTGATATCCGAAGCAATGATGGATTCCATGACTTTGCTGATAATTGGGAGCAGGCTGATTGGTCTGCAGTTGCAAGGATCTGTTTTTGCACATTTTTTGTGTAAAGCGGTTATGTTTGCTGATTTCCAAGCAGATGGCAGATGACCTTGAGCAAAAGAGAGGGTGAAAAGAACAGAGAGAGGGTGAGATAGAGCGGCAGAGCAGGATTTTAGGACCCGTGGGCTGATGCCATCTGGTCCAGTTGCAGAATCAGAGTCGAGGTTTGACAAAAACTTCTCCACCTTGTCAGGAGAGAAGGACAGAGTCCAGGAGCAGTTGGGTTCGACTGGGTAAGGTGGGAACAGAGAGAGATGGGTTTGGGACACAATATTTTGAGGCAAACACAGAGTTTAGGCATTCGGCTTTGTCACGTGCGGTGTCAACTGTGTAGCCATTTGAGGTGAGGGAGGGGATGGAGGGGGAGCAAACACCAGAAACGGATTTGACCAGACGCCACCAGGATTTGGAAGAGGGAGACAGATAAGAGAGTTCGGTCTTGAGAACGGAGAGATATTGTTTCCTGGCTCTCCTGAGGGTAGACACACACTTGTTCCGAGCTTGGTGGAAGGAACTGAGATTGCCTTCAGTTGGATTAGCCTTCCAAGAGGCAAAGGCAAGTTGTTTCAAGGCAACTGCCTCACCACAAGATTCAGTGTACCATGGACGGGAGGAAGGGTAAGACAACTGAAGACGAGATGGGATAAATCTGTGCATGAGAGAGAGCAGTTTGCTTTGGAAGAATTCCCAGGAAGAATTGATGTCAGAGGCAGTAGTTGGGAGACCAGTCCAGATGATTGATGGCTGCTTGAAGACCGTGCCAGTCGGTCTGAATGAAACGCCAGGCTCGTCGACGCTGAGGAGGCTCTCTGAGAATGGCCAGAGAGATGTCCATTTTAACAAGCACATGATCAGAAGAACCGATTGGAGCAGAAGAAGAGCAGCAGACATTTACAGGGAAGTTTGTCATCACCAAGTCGAGAAGAGAAGATACTCCATTGGCTGAGATCCAGGTCGGGAAATTGACAGTTTGTGTCAATCCCAGTGAGTCACAGAAGTCCTTTGCTGAGGTGCCATGACTGGTGAGAGAGGAACGCACACCCAGCCAGCTGGCATGATGACAGTCGAAGTCGCCACATATGAGGAAGAGAGAGTTGGAATGAGTTGATAGAAGTTGGTCCATGTTGTCAGACAGTGAAATGTAAATGGAGTCATCACTGTTTGGAGGACGGTACAGAACACATATGAACAAAAGGTGGGAGCGGAGAAGAAGCCGTAGCCAGAGGTACTCCTGGGGGTGAGGTGGAGAGAGGGCAGTGACAGGAGAGTGAGGAAGAGTTTTTGATAAGGATAGCAACCCCACCACCAGGACGAGGCTCAGGTCTATCATACTGGAGGAGGGAGTAACCAGGAAGAGATATTAAGGAATCAGAGACATCTTGAAGGAGGAAAGTTTCTGTTAAGCAGATCAAGTCTGGATTGTCAGAAGCAACCTGTATGGAGAGATCAGTCAGGTTTGAGCGAAGGCCCCGGATGTTTGAGGTTCATACCGTTAATGAAGAGAGAGGGGGAGCATCGGGTACAGGACAGTGTAGGGGAGGGGTAGGGTAAGATGAAGGATGAGAGGGAGAGGTAGGGAGAGCAGTTGATAGTGTGTCAGAGATTACAGAAGAGTTACAAGAAAGGGAAGGATGAGGACGAAAGGTTTGATGGTGATGGGATGAGGCACAGTGAGGGTTGTTTGAGGGGGGGGGGGGGGTGGCAGAGGAAAGTAGAAGGTTGGGGGAGGTGGAGGTATGAGATAGAAGGGAGACAAAGTGGGGAGGAGGCGGCTTTGAGGAGGAGGGGGGAGGAGGGAGAATTGGAGAGGAATGGTATGGGAGGAGATTTGAAGGGGAGGGGTTGGGGGGAGTTTAGGAGGGGAGGGGCAAGGGGGGAGGGGGGAGTTTAGGAGTGTAGGGGCAAGGGGGGGATTTGGAGGGGAGGGGCAAGAGGGGAGTTTAGAAAGTGGATGATTAATGAAAGACGAACATTGGTAACAAATTGGGTTTATTGTGATTTTCAAGTTAGCGATCTGATTAAGAACGATGGAGGAGGGGTGGAATGAATGAGAATTTAGAGCATGTAGTGAGGGAGAAGTATAAGAGATTGAATTATTTTTTTTGAAGTGGAGTGAGTTGGAGAGGAAATTCAAAAGAGCCTTTTAAATAGGAAGAAAAACAGCGTGTTGTAATAAACCACTGAATAAAACTGCTGGGGAAAGTTTAAACATATTTAAATGATATTTAAACAGAACCGTGAAGAACAATCTTATATTCACAAAATACCAACGGGGAGAGGGCCGAGAGGGACAACCACGAGTCACGTGAACAGGGCAAAAGGTGGATGGCAAGGAGATAATGGGGGCGGGGCGAACAGCACACGTGGACAGAAGTACACGATGAGACAACAGCACACGTGGAGAAAGGAAAATAAATGTTTTTGGTTTTTTTTTCTTGGTTTTTTTTTTGGGTGGGGGGGGGGGGGGGTGGGATTTAAAACGTTAGACAAAGAGTAGATGTTTGGGGGAGAAGGGAAACATCTAAGAACCAAGCAAAACAAGAAGTAGGGAACTTAAGTTAACAACCACCGACGGGGGTAGCCTCAGGGTACAAGGCCGCACATGCGGAGCAAACAGAACACGATTAATTTATTACGAGTTACAGGAAATTCAAACCAAAACTAACTATAAACAAACAATAACGCATAGACGATAAAATAACGAGTTGAAATTTGACAAACACACAAATGGAAAAATAACTTCACTTTGGATGCCTGGAGAGAACCAAGCTTCAAGGTAGGAAGCTTCAACAACTAGGCCGCGCGGCACGAAATACTCGACTCGACTGCTGGTTCACTCTCGAGTTCAAATACTCTAGTTCACTCGAGAGTGAGATTTTCGGGGAGTGAGAGAATCCTGCTACACCGGCACAATTGTCCGATGTGACTGCAGGGCCATTTAGCACCCGGTGCTCCCCAATGGCCCAGGTGGCCTTTCCACAACTGAAAATTTTAAAATTGCCTGGATGACCCACAACAATGCACAAAAGGGCCCATTGGACTATGGGATGTGCGCTCGTATCGTTCAGTCTTGTGGTCCACTCATGGGGGGAAGATTAAATTTGGTTTAAAGTGAAGCTAATATATGTCATCACTATTATACCTTATCCCACATCCAGAAGTTGCACATTCGCGAAGGGTGTGGGCTCAAAGTTTTGGGGGTAAACAAGGAATTAAGGGCATGCATCGTCACTTCAGACCAAAATGTTGTTTTTCTACTTGTGTGCTCTGTATGTATTTAACCATTTTAAAAATATTAAATATGCAACTGGTGTATTTTTATTATAAATACACATCTGGGTAATAGAAAAACGTAATGTGCACAAAAAAATAATGACCTGATGAGAAAGGAACTATCAAAGTTGGTATAATTTTATATAAAATGTGTTCTGGACTATTTTGATGTAGAGTGTAATGTTGTGTGATGTAAATATGACGGTATGGACTATGGGATGTCCGCCCGTGTCGTTCAGTCTTGTGGTCCGGTTCGGGGGGGGGGACATAAAAAACAGTTTAAAATTAAGAAATAATTAAGAAATTACCTATTTTACCTTATCCCGTGAATATAATGTGCACATTTTAGCGCAATTCGTGAAATATAAGCGACTTACAATTCTAAATAGTATTGAACGACCTGCAAGCTTTCATCCAATGAGATATTATTTAAGTAACGTCTTCGGCAGCGTCTTCTTGTTTATCTAATAAGGAACGCTGTTTGGGAAGACGACGGCAAAGGCAGCTATTGGCATTTCATTGCCGATTTACGTAAACCGCGATTTTTTGGGTCACGTCCGACGTCCACAAACAGCTGATCGCATGTAATTATGTGTCGTAAGTGGCATGATGGCTGCGGAAAGGGAGAGAATTTCTCTCAATTTAAAGTGTATTTGCAACGATTTGGTGTTGCTGATGAAGATATAAGACCCTTCATCGAATCTTTGTGGGCTTCATTTTTATGTAGTGTTCATATTTGGCAAAATCTAGTCGGAAATCGGGCTGAAATATCCATGTTTTGTGCAAGAACATGGCGGCTACATTAACGTTCCTACACCCGAAGACGCTGGATTTCATCGGCGATGCTACCAGTATTTTACCGATTCTTCGAAGCAGAAACGGGGCTTGGTTGCAAAACAAAAGCAAGAAGATAAATATTTTGCACCTACGTTGATATCCTTGTACAATAATGCCATAAACATCGGCAGATAATACTGCACATGTGTTGATGTGATCGAATCCATGTGAACATGTTCAACCAGCTCTTTCATAAATAGCATGACTAGTAGTAGTAGTAAAGCTTGCTCGTCCGTGATCAATATGTTATCTGTATTATCATGTTTGTACACAAGAAAATCTCATGGTTTGAACTCTGTCATGCAGCGGAGCTACGCCCGATTTTTCAGGGGCACATTTAACATTATTAAATCATTTTCTTGCACCTACTTGTCAGGTGTGTGCGTCAAAATACAGGTAAAATCAAATGCATTTATTGAATCACGACATTGAATGTATTAGTTTTCTTAAATTTTTCGTTTAAAAACCTGTTGCACAGCAGAGCCATGTCCAATTTTAGCAGTGCATACATTTTCTTGTTACCTTCTGTGCATCCTTTTACACCCAAGACCTGTTAGTTTTCTGACACCTTTTTTAAAAAGCTGTCACACAGCGGAGCTACGCCCAATTTTTCAGGTGCACATTAAGTTCCTTGCTCGATTTATCTACATTCTTGATACAGCCAAAATACATATTAAGTTTTCCAAAATGTTTTGTGTAAAGGGAATGTCTGTGGGCAGACAGAAATTGCAACACACTGCAGTGGCCTATGAGGCACTTAATTTAACTGTAGTAATTCAAATTCAATGTTTGAATCAACTGAATTTTAGGAAATAAGCCATTTTCCTGGATATCTACTGAACCATACATCAAAGATGATGCTAGAATCATGAAATGCACCTTAAAAGCAAATGTTTGGATTTTTTAAAAAGTAGACATGGATCTACATCACCACATGTAATGGGAGGTGATGCAAGGAATTCTAAAATTGAGGTAAATTTGTAACATATGTAGGTCAGGGGGTTTTGAGTTATGGTCATTGTCAAAATGTTATCCAAACCCCACATGTACATTGACAATTCATAGTCATACATGACAAAGTTTTGTAAATGTATTCACTCTTCTACATGTATGACGGATCAGGTACATGTATACATTTTGTAAATATTTCATTTATTTTTAACAAAAGTCGAGACGCCAGATTGTATTTTTTTTTTGTGGATCAATGAGATATTGATAGCCAGATTTCAGATTTTATGGATTTCTGATTTCCAAATTTTACTTCTCTAGTAGATGTACATACAAATGATGAATTGTAAAAACTGTAAAAAAAAGAAAGAAAGAATGTTATTCAAGTCATTGATTCATTTATCAATTCAAGTTTATTGATTGACTTTACAGCAAGAAAATCACTCTTCATGTAAATGTATTATACAAATCATGAATTGATTGACTATAACAAGAAAATATTAATATTGTAAATGTTAATATAAATACAAATCATAACATGTTCAATTGATACGAGGAGAATTCAATTGTAATGCCGATACATTAGAGCCCTAATTATTCTGTTATACCAGGAAACCTGTGTAATCAAACTTTCAAATACAAAGTTTCTCCACATGTTTCCAAACTATGTACGAGTCGAGTCACAAGCATAGTAACTCCTGAATAAAATACAAATACCATGTAGATAACTGTCAACCGACTATATCTGTTGAGTCTACCGTCATATTTACATCACACAACATTACACTCTACATCAAAATAGTCCAGAACACATTTTATATAAAATTATACCAACTTTGATAGTTCCTTTCTTATCAGGTCATTATTTTTTTGTGCACATTACATTTTTCTATTACCCAGATGTGTATATTTATAATAAAAATACACCAGTTGCATATTTAATATTTTAAAAATGGTTAAATACATACAGAGCACACAAGTAGAAAAACAACATTTTGGTCTGAAGTAACGATGCCCTTAATTCCTTGTTTACCCCCAAAACTTTGAGCCCGCACCCTTCGCGAATGTGCAACTTCTGGATGTGGGATAAGGTATAATAGTGATGACACATATATTAGCTTCACTTTAAACCAAATTTCATCTCCCCCCCCATGAGTGGACCACAAGACTGAACGATACGAGCAGACATCCCATAGTCCAATGGGCCCTTTTGTGGATTGTTGTGGGTCCTCCAGGCAATTTTAAAATTTCCAGTTGTGGAAAGGCCACCTGGGCCATTGGGGAGCACCGGGTGCTAAATGGCCCTGCAGTCACATAGGACAATTGTGCCGCTGTAGCAGGATTCTCTCACTCCCCTAAAATCTCACTCTCGAGTGAACTAATCCGAGGACTGGCACACTCTCGAGTGTAATTATCCTGGGACAGAATCACTCCCCCTGTCAGGATCAACACACTCCCTCCAGCATCAAAGCACTCCCCTTTAGGATAAAGTCAATCCCCCAGAAAGAATGGAAAGATATATTTAGTTACTTTGGAAATATAACTCAGGATGTTAGATATCGTTACAATGATCAACAGAGCTGTTACTATGTATTCTAGTGTATATATACGGTATGAGCATGTGCATCATATTGTCGGATCTTAATATTCAATTGTTGAATACATGTACTATATTTGAGCCCATCATTATTTCAATACAACAAAAGAAGACACGAGTTCATTTATGATCATCACAGTTTTCAAATGATTCAATATTTACATTGCAGAATGCATGGGAAGGGTATTTCGGAGCATGAATATATTGTTAACGATTTTAGAATATCCTCTTTTGGTGAATTTAATTTAATTAAAAGGTTATTTGAAAACATTGTGAGAGATTTATTTAATTAAACAAGAAATATTAATTTAGCGGTGAGTAAAAACTTTTGCTTTATAGTAGTTTTAAACATTGTTTAAACTATAGCTACACGTACTTCAACTGAGATTGAATGTTTTAAAATCACGTGAGTACAAATATTTTTGTAAAGACGTCCATCAGTAGTCAGTAAACTCGGACCTACCTTGCTTTTCCTTGTTTCTTGTAGTCTTGCGCTTGAAGAACAACTCTGAGTTGATGACTGTAAAGTTTGCCGCTGTCTGTGGAAAGTTTCACTTCTTCCCACGATCACCAATGCGCATTGCAGGGTATTCATGAGTAGAGAGGAACGTGCGTGTAGCGTCGAAATCCATCATTGAAGATCGAGTGGAATAAATATTAGCCGCTTCATACTTATGTAGAATTACAGATGAAAATACCCCCGTCCCTTCTCCAACAGACATATCCCGCCCCCCCCTTGTCAAGACCTCGATTGAGATACTAACTGTGAGAACAACACTCCAGGAAATCGCGTACTCATGTTGTCTGAAAGAACACCAAGTTCGCCAATGATCATGGTTTGTAAGATATGGTATAGTTTGTAAGCAAAAGATATAGGAAGCATGCAATTCACGTTATCATTGACAATGAGTATAAAGTGATCGGCAAACTGTCAAAACATCCGAATTAACTTGTAGCAAAAGTGGACCCAGTCTACCCTGGATCATACTCGATCCAATTAAGGATTAAATCTCAGTGCATGGATGATGGTGTATGCATGGAAGATGAATATCATACATTCATGATCTGTCCATTGTATAGCCAAAGTGCAGTCAAGTCAAAGTTTATTCCATGAAACCCCTCACATTGCTTCATGGAAATAACTTAAATTCATGAATATAAATGGCCGCACAAGAAGGTTTGTAACCTCATTTAAAATGCATCCATTCGATTCAATAACAGCACAATGAGTACGATCTATTTTGTACACCCATGGGAACACTACATGTGCTCTGGCCAATATACTTAGTTCGATTCTTGGATTCTTATCGAAATGATTAAACAATATTTATTTCCACAAATGTGCAGTGCGAATATGTCAATGAAATACAAATGAATGGAATGAGCACTGAAACATTGGGACGTTTACAGTACGGAAATGCAATAAATATTGTAGGTGTTGAGTTCAGACATCGTCATTTAACATCGCTTAAATCTATTAGATTAGACTTTATTTTGTGAAATTTGTGAATATTATTATACTATACATTCATATATCCAGTTCTTGGAACTGCTCAGAAGCGCTCGTTTCCTGGTTATCGGTACCTGAACACACCTTTGCCAATATACAAACATTTGAGTAACATTTTAAAACCCGTATTTGATATTTCGTAAAAGTGCAGTAAAGTTATAGAACGTAACTTAAAATGACATATTATGTTGAAATGAAAATATCCTTTTAGTATAAAACATCGTAAATGTATCGTAACGATTACTGCGAATGCTCTAATATCAAAATATATAGTTATTTGAATGTTAAATTTATACTTTTCTTTATTTGATTTGCCCAGTTTAACACGGGGATGCGAAAAACATTGTATTTCTATTTTTAGGGAGAGACGTTTACAAAGGACGTCATTCTGCGCTGTTTATCAATTCATTGATCATTTTATGTTCATATTCATTAACTTTGTCATGGTTGTTTCTAATTACCATGCAATAAATATTGTTTAAATCACAAAATATATAGGGGGAGTGTTAGAATCCTGGGGAGTCATTTGATCCTGCAAGGGGGAGTGTTAAAACCCAAGGGGAGTGTTAAAATCCTATGGAGAGTGTTAAAATCTTAGGGGGGGTGTTAAATTCCTCAGGGGGCGATAAAATCCTAGGGGGGGGGGGTGTTAAAATCGTAAGGGAGTGTACAAATCAAATGGGGAGTGTTAAAATCCAAGGGGGAGTGATTTCATCCTATGATAAAACCACTCTAGAGTGATTTTATCCTGGGGAGTGATTCTATCCTCCTACACCGGCAGGTAATGCGACCTGACAGATGGTACGAGCCAACTGTAGATATCATCGTTGTGGCGGCAGAAGCAGTAGATAGGACAGCCGGCTTCAGCAACGTTTGAGTGTTCGACCTTCATCATGGAAAAATGTCAAATGTGGATGGAGGTTATGTTTACACCCCTGTCTGTTTGTTTGTCTGTGAACAAGATATCTAAAAAAGTTGTGGACTGATTCAGACGAAATTTGGCAGAGAGGTAGCGTGTGTGACAAGGACGAAATGATTTGAGTTTGGTGAAGATCCTGATCCGGCTACTAGAATTTTAAAGTGATTCTTCACCATTGGGAGAAAGGGCCAAAAACGATACATAGTAGGATATCTTAAAAAGTTGTGGACGGATTTGGACTAAACTTGGTGGACCGGTTGGATGTCTGACAAGGAAGAATCGATTCGATTTTGGTGAAGATCTGAATATGGATTCGGATATGAGAATTATTTAATTTTTAAGTGATTCTTCACCATTGAGTGATCGGGCGAAAAGCGATTATATAACATGATATTAAAAAAAGTTATGGACGACTTATGACTAAACTCGGTGGATGATTTGGTTAGGTGACAAGAACAAGTTGATTAGATTTTGGTTCAGGTCCGAATCCAGATCCGGCCTATCAGTTGGATACAAAACAAACTGTTTAGCCTGGTGGAGGTATGCGCTCTACCGAGTACCGTTCTAGTAAAACAGGTTTTAATTAGTCTGATTCGGCCACAACACCATTTTAAAATTGAACTTATAGTGAAGAAAAAGCAGCGTCGACAATGCGAGGCTACAAAATAAGACTTCAAATAATTCAAAGAAATGCATTCTGGGTATGTTAGTTTGTGGTCGACTGCTTAAATACGCTCAAAATTTGTATCCGAGTGCTGCTGTGAGTGAGGATAAGCTATGAATGCATAAAATGTAGCGCTTTGAGCTAATTCTATCAGGATTAAAGTTGGCTCAAAGCCACAACTGCTCCTTGATGATGAACCACAATAAGAAGCTTTATGTGTATCTGCCAGGTATGTTCATCTTGAAAAGCAAAGATGTGGATGTGAGACTTCAATTTCAAAAGCTCAAGGTGGGAATTTTGATTTTCCATTTCATTATCATTTACACAAACATTTCATTGAAATATATTAATAAACGACAATGTGAGTTTTCAAATATCCTGCATATATGTATGTCGATTATTTTCATGCTTTGTTGGCTGTTTTTATTGCAAATTAGCTAAAGTACCTGCCATTGCCTGGAGAAATGCAATTAAACACTATGGTAATTAAATGCGTTGTTGATAACAAATCACTACAACCTCAACATATGATCTTCATAACACATATTACTCGATCTCTCAGGAAAAAAAAAAACCCCCCACGCAGTGTATAAGCACAAGACCCGATCAGGCCTGAAGGCCAATTATCTGGTTTCATCTGGGGTCAAATTTTTTTGTATCCAAACATAGCCCTTGACCTTCCTCTGGATGAAAGAGGAGGCCATGCAATGTTTGGTCGCACTGGATCCTGCTTAGAATGGACTTATTACACACACACACACACACACACACACACACACACACACACACACACACACACACACACACACACACACACACACACACCCTTTCAGTTTGGCTTCCCATGAACACAAATGTGCATGTAAGTTTGATTTATGGAGTATTTGAACATTCTGATTGATATATTATCTCTTGCAGGGAAGGATGCAATAGAACTTGAGTCATTCAGATTGAACCAGCAATGCAGAACCGAAGAAAGACAAAAACTGTTTGATATGGCTGCGAAGGAATACGTCAAGGTTACGGACACACGAGAAAAAGGTGGAAAATGCAAAAAGGTATTAGAAAAGGACGAGGGGGCCGAGGAAAAGCAACAAGTAAGACAAACAATGGAATCGGACAAGGATTTGATGGCGTACGTGGACAAACTATGCAGTGAAGATTCCTTAAATCAGGTAAGTTCTGGTTCACCCTCCCCACCCCACGCCCCCCCTCAACCCCTTTGTTGTTTCTTTGAGGGGAAAACGGCTGACTAATAAATAATAAATAAAGCCACAGTTTAAATGTTGATATTCTCAGGGTTATCCATGATTTATTTATCCATCCGCATATTATGATGTACCTGTTGATTAGATGAGGAGGAAAGTGTAAGGCTGGTTGGAGGTTTACCTGTTTTTGTATGTGCCGGGCAAAAGATGAGACTAAATCCGTGAATGAGAATCTTCATTATTTTTCAATGTAACCTCAATTAGAAGGTCATCACCTGCTTCTGTGCAGTTTGAACAGATCAAATTAATCAGAGCTCCAACATCCTCGTACTATTAATGTGCAATTGGTCACCGGTTTTGACACCAATACCATTTTTTCCCGAAGGAATGGGGAGGCTATTGTGATCAAAATGTGTGTCGGTGATTGTGTGAATAGAACACACACACACACACATATATTACACACACACACACACACACACACACACACACACACACACACACACACACACACACACACACACACACACACACACACACTTTTGCATCCTGACTCTTCCACCCTTTCAGGTTCATAATAGACAAGGCATTTTTACTCGTCGCTTGATGATGGGTTAAAATAAAAGATAAATATGTACCTCACAAACATTCTGCTCTATTTACTCCATGTATGCCCAAAGTCATCTGCCATCCGTGTTTGAAAGTTAGTTAACACCTTTCGCCGCCAGTCGGCCATATTGGATCTGATCTCAAAAAAGAATGAGGTGCATATGTAAGCCATTAATTCATTATCTGTGTGCAAAGTTTGAATAAAATCAGTAAATACATGTCCGAGAAAGGGTTGAGGACGTGTTCAACATCGGGTTTTTTTACAACTAAAATGGCCGCCAGTTGGCCGTCTTTGATCACATCAAGTGAAACAAAATGATGTGCATATGTACACCATGTATCGTCTTTTTGCCAAGGATGAACACAATCGGTCCATCCATGTCCGAGATATGGTTGCGGACAGACCCACGCACGGACGAGCTCCAATCCATAAGCCTCCGTTTCGGACTATCCAACGGGGACTAATAATTGTGAAAATGAAGTGAAGAGGGATGGGGGCTTGGGAAAATATGGATCAGAGATGGGTTGGGGATGAAAGGGGGAAAAACGGGGATTTTTTTTTTTGTATACAAGATCGAGGCTCGTGTAAGAGCTACTAACATCAATCACAAAAAAAAAACAGACACACAAAACATACAAAAAAGGGAGCGGGAGACAAGATGGGGAGAGATGGGGAAGCACACAAGTACAACAGCAGAGAACAGGGACATCGGGAGATCTGTGGGAGGGAGAGGGCTTGAGGGGAGGAGGCATGGGAATGGGGGTGGGAGAGGTACAAAACACTGACACTGCTAGGACTTCCAGGAAAGAAGTCGGAATTTCAAAAAAAGTGGATCTGGAGTGAATTAACGGGGGTAGAAAAGATCAAGGTTTTGGATGGGGGAAGATAAGAGATGGTGGTGAACAGCTGTTTTAAAGACCTGGAGGGAGGAGTGGGATTGAAGAGAGTGGGGGAGTTTGTTCCAGAGGCGGGAGAAAAGAGGAATGAAGGAGTGAAGGTGAACAGAGAGTCTTGATTTTGGCAGTTTCACCAGAAGAGGTCTGGCAGTTTCACCAGATCAGTGCGTCAAATGGTTCATCAAGACGAGATCCGGCAGGCAAGTTCAGTATAATTTCTGTACAAGGTATGGAAGGAATCCCCCATCATGGATGAGTATTAAAAGTGGTACAAAAGGTTTAAGGAGAACGGAAGTTTTCAGAAACAGAAAAGTACAGGTCGACCAGGCACAAGTGCAACAGATGTTTAACGTTGAACTAGTGCATCAATCATTTCAACAAAGTCCCAGAAAATCAATCGGACACACATCTAGAGAACTGGGACTACCAACCACCACTGTACACAGGATTTTGTATAAAAGACTGAAGCTTTATGCCTATGAGGTACAGATTCTGCAAGAACTCAAACCAAATGACGGATACAAACACAAGGCGTTTGCCTTGGAAATGCTCAGTCACATAGAGGATGACGAAGATTACCTGAAAAAGGTCATGTTCACAGATGAAGCTTGATTTCATGTATCGGGGAAGGTCAACCAGCACAATGTGAGGATCTGGGCCTCTGAAAATCCCAACGTGGTCATTGAACACATATGCGCCAGTGCAAAGGTCAATGTGTGGTGTGGCCTTCTCCATGACCACTTGGTGGGTCTGTTTTTCTTTGCGGAGGATACAGTGACCTCAATAATTTACATGAACCTGTTGGAAGGGTTCGCCTTCCCACAGATTGAAGACTTGCAATCAGATGTCAATTTTCAACAGGACGGTGCTCCCCTTCATTGGCCCGTAGTCGTTCGAGCCGTCCTAAATGAAAAATTTCCAGGTCGCTGGATTGTCCGAGACACACCAACTGCCTGGCCCCCATAATCACCAGGCATAACCCCCCTTGATTTTTTTTTCTGTGGGGTTTGTCAAAGATGTTGCGTAAAACACCCTGTACTCATTTTTCCCATCTCACCAATATCATTCATACATCCGTTGCCAAGTTATGCTCTTCCATGCTACCAGCTATTCTATTTATCGACCTAATAAGGTTTGGTTCTTCCAATTATGTATGAAACTGTAAAACTAAGATTATATACTGCACTACACAGCTTGTGTGCATTTGCACTTCAGCATTATCGTTCTTTAATACAATGAATGGTTCCAATTTGTTTTTTGTCCAACCTCTTTCCTTACAAAATTGCAATGTTAAATAAGCTTCTTTCTACAAAGGCCTAGTTTGCTTGTGGACAAAATACAGCCATGTCACTGTCTATACTTTCCTTTGCTGAACAGGTGGAGCAGGAGATTGATCCAGGATTCTTGGAGTACATTTTAGAGGAAGGTGGAGAAGAAAAGAAGAGGCAGTTAACGAGGTGGATGAATAGTATAACATGTGAGACGACTCTGATAGAAGAGGTACAGACACAGCTCATTCTATCCAACTTAGGTCTTTACTGATTACACCGAGGTTCGATAGAAAATACATGGCAAGGATCAACGTCGTGGATTTCAAAGCAAAAATATTTAACTAACATATTTTTTTAAACATCACTATTGTTACATTCAGGGTTTGGGATTTTGATGTAATTCAGGTTTTAACATTGCTCCATTCGTGGTAAGGCTGGTAAAAAAATTTTTCCTGTTTATCATCACTTTTTTTCAAAAAAGTGGGTAGGGCGGGAGGTTTTTTTTTTTTTTTTTTTTTTTTTCAGAGTGAAATTTTAATGGATTATTCAACGCACAATATGTTTTTTTCTTAAATATACTTGATCGGACATACATGATGAATCATGTTCTGATTTCTAAACTAGTAAACCTTCGTAAGTACGCACTGATACGATTCAAATAAAGAAAATAAAGAAACCTATGTCACATTGAGTTCCGTTTACTTTTAATATTTGCTGATACATATAACAATGGTCGACCAAAACTTCGGCTTTTAAGAATAATGTCCGGTTGCCATACATGTATCTATCAGCAGCTATTGCCATATAGCATTCATACATATTTGACGAGAATTCCTCGCCACGAAATATCACTTCATGGTACCGGTACGTGCATATTGAGCAGTTTGGTAAACATGGAAGAGGACATAAACCACATCAAAAGAATGTCTGATTCACGTTTATATGTCTATCTATCAGCAGCTACTGACCAGCGTTCCACATTCGTGTTTATACACCTATCAATCAGCAGCTACTGCTATTATAGCACTCGTACATGTTGAGTAGAGTTCAACACCAAGAGAATGTTGGTTGCCGTTTATTCATGTATCTATCATCACCTACTACATGTAGTGGTAGCGCTCGTTTCATTTTTGACGAGAAATCCACAGCAATAATTATCACGTGAGGCTCTCCCGTTTGCCGATGATATTTGGCTTCTCCTTCAGAATACCAACTGCAACTACTTCTTGAACTTCCGAGTGGGCCTCTTCTCGGCAGTAGGACTCTTAGTCTTAGAGTCTTACCGCAGGTACTGCATATCGGATATGACTCATCTGTGGTACTCAGCTCCTCAACACAGCCACAGAAATAGCACACATCTTCATAGCCAGCATAGCGGTCTTCATAGCGGTCCATGTAAATAGCGAGCGAGGGGGAAAACCCGCACACAAAAACATTCAACAACAACAACAACAACAACGTACATTAAAACGGTTATATTTCTTACCATCAAGCGTTCCTGACACGAGCTCATAATACAGTTCGTCCAGTGATATTTTCTGGCACTTTGACACCAACCCAGGCCTTTAGAACACTGCACGTTCGCCGAATTTGGCAAACAACGAACGCCATTTTCTTTCAAACTGTCGCGCACATGTAACTTGGCTCAGACTTGGCTTTGTACACGAGCACATACACAAAGACTTGGCTTTGTACGCGAGCACATACACAAAGACTTGGCTTTGTACGCGAGCACATACAAAATTCGAACCTGTTTTCCACTGAGCGGGAATGGTACTGACTTCGTGAGGGAAAAAAAAAAAAAAATTTTTTTTATGGGCGGGCTACTTTTATGGGGCGGGCGGCGATGATAAACAAGAATTTTTTTTTAACCAGCCTAAGGATGTAGAATGACTCTTTTGTATTGAGATTAATGTTGAGAGAGTGAGAGAGATAGTCCTTCATGTGTTGCGTATTACCTCCTCAAACCCCGGTTACGGTGCACCTCCGAGTCTGGAGCGGGAACACGGCAGAAAGATTTGATATTTTGCGTGTTCTAATAAACCATGGTAAAACCACACCAAGGCAATTGTAGAACAAAACAAGTAATTGCATTAATAACTCTCACAAACAGAATAATAACACTATTAAAGAAAGTACCATGAAAATGTCACTTGCATCAAATGAACAATACATATGATGGTACCATCATTCCACAATGCTCTCAAAGCAATGAACTCACGATACGCCAACCGTGAGTAGAATGTAACATTCCCCAAAGTCCAGGCACGGATCCCCACACAGGGTGAAGGTCGAGGTCGTGCAGAACGGCAAAACAGGCAGGCAGGTATTGGGGCGGCTGTGGATGAGGAGTTACGAGGTGAAAGGTCGATTATGGGAATTGAGCCGATATGTAAACCAACGGCAATCAACACGATGAGGTCGATATGGAAATCCCAACGGCAAAACAAGATGCACCAAGCGGACAGCCTCTTCTTCTTCGAGGACAAAATGGCATGTAGGCCGGTAATGGAGGCGCTTGATTTGTCCAACGATGACTCACACTTGGTGATAAAACCTGAGACGCAGGTGTAATTGCACTCACAATATAGGACGATGTCGCAAACAATCCCTTTCACAGGAAACCTCAACTCATTCGCGACCAATATATAAAAACAAGTCTTCTCGCAGCCTCGACATGACTCAGCTCTCTCCTCCTCTCTCTGCCTATATCCATCTCTCTTCTTCCGGTCTCTTTGCCACGTTTTCCTTTTTCCTTCACAAATATTTATTTTTACCTTTTACTAAAGTCATCTCCATTTCACACAAAAATCTTAACAATATTATCTGAAACAAAAATCCTACAAGTATATAATAACAACAATTGACAAAACTCAGGTGGTTTGATATCCGTTTGTTTTGTCATTAGTGTTAGCTCTTACATGAGCCTCGATCTTGTATACAAAAAAAAAAAAATTTAAAAACAATTTGCTGTTAACTGACGCTCTCCATCCAACTTAACAGCTTCAGCAAAACTGCAACGAAGAATGGGAGAAACTCTCCAAATCCAGATGTGCAAATCTGATACACACATAGCCAACAAGGCTCCAAGCTGTAATCGCTGACAAAGGCGCTTCTACGAAGTATTGACGCAGGGGGCTGAATAATTATGTAAATTAGATATTTCTGTATTTCGCTTTCAATGAATATGTAAAATTTTCTAAAAACACGTTTTCACTTTGTCATTGTGGGTTATTTTGTGTAGATTGGTGATGAAAAAAAATCTCAATTAAAGCTATTTTCATTTCAGGCTGTAACAACAAAATATGAAAAAGGGCAAGGGGTATGAATACTTTCTGAAGGCATTCAGATTAGATCGTAGCTGCTTGTTTCACACATTTAGTGAAATGTAACGTTTGTTCCAGGGGGAAATGTGGATCAACTGCACATGCTGGATAGTGTAGCATGTTTTCTCATAAAGAGAAAGCGTTGTTCCATTGATGAGCTCTTACACGAGCCTCGATTCTGTTTTTACATTAAAAAAAAAAATTCACTGATGAGAAAACGTTCCTTTTATCTTACAGTATGTGGATATCGAGTACAACATGGAAAATCTAAAGGTGTTAGCAAGGGATTCAATAATCTTTATGCCCTTTGGTTTAAAAAAAAAGCATGACAGTTGCCCGTCTACACTGTACCCAAATATCAATGAAGTATCTCATGAATAATGAATACTGTTTCACTGTGCTTATTTTCTACAATTGAGAACCTCATGATGCATGTTTGTGTTTGTATTTGTAGAGGATTTCTCAGCAAGTGGTGAACAGTTCACAAGCATTCCCGACTGAGGGTGAAGAGATCCCACCCATCCTGGAATGGTCAGAGGGGAACAAAGACGATTCACCTGGGCAAATCGATGATGCGAGTAGGAAAAGGAAGAAAAGGTTACCACAAACAAGTGGGAAGAGTAGAAGAGTAGATGGAAAGGTGGAAGTACATGGCAGCAAAAAACAAAGATCTTTTGCAGGAAGAAAGTTTAGTGAAGGGGAGAGTTCAGGGGTTGGAGCTAGAGGTGGTAGCGAAAAGAGACGAAGAGGAAAAGGGTGGAGGAATAAAGGCCAGCAGATTGGAAACGGAAAAAGACAGTGTAATGTTTAAAGAAGCAAAGAGCAAAACTTGTACTAGTGTAGCAGCATAGCAAACCTGTTTAGTGGGGCGGCTTAGCCCAAATATTCAAAAGAATTGTGCATTTTGTGATACAAGCACCAAATTTGGCACAAATGTACATTAATATGTTGCGAACATTTTCAGATATTGGGCCACTTGAAATTCTCTCTTTATGTCCGCCATATTGGATTTCAAAATGGCCGCCACTTGAAATCTACATTTGCTATTATCTCTGGACGTAATGCAGCTATTGACTTGATTCTGGTATCTAAATGTATGTTTTTGGGGGCAAGGAATCCAATGGTACCAATTTCAACTTAATATTATCTATCACAGTCTGTTATATAATTTTATTTGGAAATTATCTAGGCAAATATTGGATTCAACACAATACTTTGAAAAGAATGTCTTAGTTCTGTAAATGTCTTAGGTATAATACTGACATGCTACATGGTCTAGTATTTGAGGAGACGGAGACACTGACCAAACCTGACCAATCAAAGAGAAAAGACATTGGGAGTGGGTACAGTTCACTCGCAGAGAACTTGGTCAAATTCAGTGAACTTGGAGAGCTTCCAGGATCATTTCACCTGGAAAGACTCGATGATGGTCATGGCATTGAAGCTGCGATGGTTGCACACGGTGCAAAATATCATCAGACATGCAGGCTCCAGTACAACAACACCAAACTGCAGAGAGCACAAAAGAGAGCACTCAAGAAAGAATGTGAGAGCGATGAGGAACAAGCTGCATGCAAACGCACCAGGTTACATTCACGCTCATCGAGTACAGAGAAGAAGGTCCCAGAAAATTGTTTCTTCTGTGAACAACCTGCTGGGGCTGACAGTCTTCGGAAAGCTGCAACATTCCAAATGGACAAACGGGTGCGTGCCTGTGCAACCCTTCTTGGTGATACAGAACTGCTGGGCCGTCTCAGTGGTGGGGACATGATAGCGTTGGACGCCCAGTATCACCCACGGTGCTTGATAGGACTTTACAATCGCACAAGAAAGGCCCAGTCAACAGGATCACAGGACACAAAACAAGAGCGAGCAATGTCGGCAGTTGTCTTCGCTGAACTCGTCCTCTACATTGAAGAAACCAGACAAGATGAGGAGACGGCACCAGTATTCAGATTGGCTGACCTTGTCCAGCTCTATCAGTCCAGAATGGAACAGCTAGGAGTCCAGCTCGACACGAGAGTCCACTCCACACGACTGAAACAGAGACTGTTGGCTCAGTTTCCTGACATGCGGGCACACACCAAGGGGAGAGACATCCTGATGGCATTTGAAGAAGATGTCGGTGCTGCTCTTGCCAAAGCCTGCGAGCTGGACAGTGATAGTGATGCAGTCCATCTTGCCCATGCTGCACAGATTGTTCGCCGTCACATGTTTGGAGAAGCCAAGCCCTTCACAGGATTCCCTGAAGTATGTCAAGAAGAATCTGTGCCACCGTTGCTGCTTGCCCTAGTCAGTATGATCCTAGAGGGACCCAGTATCAAGGAACAGATGGCAGACACTAACCCTGCAGCAATTGCCACAGCTCAGATACTGAAGTTCAACAGCATCAAACACAAGCGAACACGTGGCACCACATCATCCACCAGTGTCAGGCACAGTGTTGCACAGGAGACCCCACTTCCAATATACATAGGGATGATGCTGCATGCTCATACACGCAAGAAGGAATTGGTCGACAGACTGTCACACCTTGGCCTGAGCATCTCCTATGATAGAGTGCTCCAGCTCTCAGCACAGATGGGCAACAGTGTCTGCCAACAGTTTCACAGAGAACGAGTGGTCTGCCCTCCGAAGATGCATGGCAAAGTGTTTACAACTGCCGCTGTAGACAACATAGATCACAACCCCAGTGCAACAACATCAAAGGACTCCTTCCATGGTACCGCTATCTCCCTCATACAACATCCTTCTTACACTGGTGAAGGAGTGGATCGGAGTATCGTCATTGTTGGAGGATCTGGGGATGCACGGTCCAAGACAGTCGCCCCCTTGCCGCACTACTACACTGATGTACCCCCTGTCACTAGCAGCATCAAGAAGTCGCCTGTCCCAGCTGCTAAAGTGGCGTCATTGACCAGAGGAGACTTCAAACAGCAGACTGATGAAGAATACCAATGGCTAGGCAATGCAAAGCGAGTCCTGGAAGACAACACTGGTACAGTGGACAATGACAACACATCTTGGGCTGCATTTCATGCCAGCCGACAGCCACCAGATGCTCGAGTCATCTGCCCCACGTCGCTGCTTCCACTCTTCCTGGAGAGTGCCCACACAGTGGCCATGATCCGGCACTCAATGGACGTCGTGAAGAATGCTGTGGAACACCTGAACTGTCAAGGACTGGAGAAGGACAGTACACACCTTACTGGACCAGGCTAACTGAGGCAGCTCACAGCTGCATTGAGCTGGTTTCTTGCAAGTGCAAGAAAGGGTGTGTGTGAGGCGCTGCAAGTGCAAAAAGGCTGCCCTTCAGTGCACAGCCCTCTGTGTGTGTGAAGGGGACTGCACATGACGATGAGTCAACAACATACATGTACTTGTGGCAATGCTGAACTTGTTAACATGA
Source organism: Myxine glutinosa (assembly GCF_964187855.1). Taxonomy (NCBI): domain Eukaryota; kingdom Metazoa; phylum Chordata; class Myxini; order Myxiniformes; family Myxinidae; genus Myxine; species Myxine glutinosa. The sequence goes on from NC_136271.1 coordinate 113,800,479, forward strand.
CACTGTTTATGTACACGTATCTTCAGTACCGGTATATACCTAGCCTCAGATACCAGTACACCTAGCCTCAAATACTAGACCATGTAGCATGTCAGTATTATACCTAAGACATTTACAGAACTAAGACATTCTTTTCAAAGTATTGTGTTGAATCCAATATTTGCCTAGATAATTTCCAAATAAAATTATATAACAGACTATGATAGATAATATTAAGTTGAAATTGGTACCATTGGATTCCTTGCCCCCAAAAACATACATTTAGATACCAGAATCAAGTCAATAGCTGCATTACGTCCAGAGATAATAGCAAATGTAGATTTCAAGTGGCGGCCATTTTGAAATCCAATATGGCGGACATAAAGAGAGAATTTCAAGTGGCCCAATATCTGAAAATGTTCGCAACATATTAATGTACATTTGTGCCAAATCTGGTGCTTGTATCACAAAATGCACAATTCTTTTGAATATTTGGGCTAAGCCACCCCACTATACGTATATGTAAGATAGAGAGAGTTGAGCTTAAGAGTTGTGAGAGGGAAAAAAGAAAGAGAAAGGCAAAGATGAAGAGCAACTCAGCAAGTAAGCGCAGAAGATTGAGATTCTGACAATTGGATTAGTGACTGGAGCAGGAAGGCAAGAATCTACAAACCAAATGAAGGAAGTGAAGAGTAAAATGGTTTATGTACATTTTGGAATTGAGAAAAGGCTTTCAGTGAAGAACAATATTAAGATAGAAAGATTTTATTAAAATGAAAACTGTTATTTCAAATTTCGATAATAAACAATAGATCACAAATTGTGTCATGCATGTCTTAATACACGACAACCACACGCCGAATACACAACCACGACTAAACCTTTAAAGCCCCCAATTATTTCCCACTTTAGTGTGGGGTCGGCTACCTGATTGCTGACGGTATAAAGGGGCACTTGAAAATAAATTATCACGTGAACAGATGATTGCTGATAGTTTAGCTCAACAGAAAACAAATGCATGGAACTTGGCATTTTTAACTCACCTGGACTCTAGCACGGTGAGCTTATGCGATCGAGCAGTCTCCCGCAGGTAAGTCAGTCAGTCAGTGAGTCTAAATACTTGTCAATGTCGCTTGAACCAAACACGATTTTGATGAAACTTGGCCACATATTTTGTCTGATGCCGAACGAAGGTGCACTGACCGCATCAAAATCTATGCTCATTAATGGGTTGAAATCAGGCCTAAAACAATAAAATAATTCCGCCCTAACCTATAGAGGGCATTGCATCACCAGAATAGCCCGCACTCGACCAAAAACATGACCTGGAACCGGTAAAAACATGTATCGCTGTATTCAGCAGAGAGGGGCTCACATTCAACTGATCACGGCCTGTTATAGATATGAGGGCTGTTATAAATACGGGGTTTGTTTGATTTTTGGGGCCTGGGTTTTGTCAATTTTTGCTAATGTTCAATTCGGAGATCACTTCGTCCAGCGTAATGCGACGGTTTTCCCTCAGCACGCGTCAACTCCTGCAACCATTTCTGGTGTGTCAGCTGTGTGAGGTTTTGCTAAATCACTCCTCCCATCAGTCATGGAAAAGAAAATGTGTTGTGTTTGAGTGGAAGATTTGAAACCCTTTGTGATTCTTCCCAATCTAAATCCTCTGTCTTTCTTTCTCTTCCTATCCTTCTCAATCAATGTCTCTCTCACCACACCTGTGAATAACCTCTTTTTCATCTGTGTTGAACCATCCTCCCAACAGAGACAACTCTATCTACATCTACATCTGTCTCAGACAACATGGACAAACTTTTAACCACTCATCTCAACTTGATTGACTGCAAGGAGGCATCTCTTCAGGACTGGTCTCCCATATCTATTGCCCCTGACATTAATTCAGCTTGGGAATTCTTCCACAAAATCCTGCTCTCTCTCATGCACAGAATCACCCCATCTGTCTTCAATTATCCTACCCTTCTTCCTGCCCATGGTACACTGAATCCAGTAATGAAGTAGTTGCTCTGAAACAACTTGTCTTCTCTTCCTGGAAGGCAAATCTGACCGAAAGCAATCTCAGTGCATTCCAAAAATCCACAATAAGCGAGTCCACTCTCAAGAGAGCCAGAAAACATCAATCCAACCTCAAGGATTAACTTTCACATTTATCTCCCCCCTCTAAATCCTGTTGGCACTTTGTTGAGTCTGTCTCTGATGCATGCTCTCCTTCCATCCCTTCCCTCTCTTTAAATGGCACCACAGCTGACAACTTGTGAGAAGGCCGAATGCCTCAATTTTTTTGCTTTCAAATCTTGTGTCCTATCCCCCCTCTCTCGGTACCCACTCCACCCAATCACACACAACCGCTCCCAGACTCTGTCTTTTGTACCCGAGAACGTTATTTCAACCCTCGACTACGATTCTGATACTGAACTGGACGGTATCAACTCACATGTCCTAAAAACCTGCTCTGTTGCTCTTGCACTTCCTCTCTCTGCCCTTTACACCCTGTTATTTGTACCAGGTAATCTTCCATCTGCTTGTAAATCTGCAAACATCTCTGCACTACATTAAGAAAAGAGGAAAACTGATCAGCTTTCTTACAATCATCAGCAAGGTCATGGAATCCATCAGAGTAGTTAATATGAAATCCTTCCTTTTCTCCAACAACCTCATCCCAAATCGCCAATTTGGTTTCAGACCAGGTCACTCCACCTTGGACATGCTGCTTCTACTTACCCAACAAGCCCTCAATGTCAAACATGAGATCAGGGGCATCTCTCTGGATATATCTCATGTTTCTGATAGAGTCTGGCATTCTGTCTTACCCTCCAAACTGTCTGCCTATGGAATCCAAGGCCAATTCCACAATGGTTTGCTGATGTCCTCTACTCTCATAGCCAATGTGCGGCACTTGACGGAATCATTTTATCTCCTCTCCCTGTCAAGGCTGGAATGCCCCAAGACGGTGTTCTCGGCCCATTCCTTTCCCTGATCTTCATCAATGATCTCTCTGACTCTCTGGAAAACCCCCTTTATCTATTTTCTGATGGTTCCACCCTGTGCAATGACATCCCTCATCCTTCAGACAGGCAGGCAGCAGCCTCTTCCCTCTCTTCAGACCATAAAAATATCACAAACTGGTCAAACACCTGGAATATGTGTTTCAATCCAGACAAATGTCATACTCACGATCTCTCTCTCTCTCTCTCTCTCTCTCTCTCTCTCTCTCTCTGAAAGGACCGTCTGGCAAACCCTCCCATCTACCTTCTTGGCAATCGTCTTGAGGAAGTTCAGTCATTCAAACTCCTGGGTCTCACTATAAGCCATGATCATTCTTGGGCAAACCACATTTTAAAATTGGTGTTCAAAGCCAGCTGCTGACTGGGCATCCTCCATCATACAAAGTCCTCCCTTGGTACACCTTAACTCCGATCCACCTACAAGGCCTTCATCCACAGTTTGATGGAGTACTGCTCTACCATCTGGGCTGGCTACCCTGCCTCGCACCTTGCTCAGCTTAATACAGTGGAATCCAAGGCTCTTAGGATCATTGGAATCTCTCACGCTGAAGCAGTCCATCACTTAGCCATTGCAGACAACTCTGGTGTTCTCTCTGTCTTTTGGGTCTTGCACCCTCTGCTATTGCCGTGCTTTGTCCTCCCCAGGTTTCTACAGGGCTCACACGGTCCACCATCAACCCCCTTCTGGTGAACCTACCAAAATCCAGGATTACTGCTCACCTCCACTTGTTTGTTCGTCTTTTTCCCCACCTGTGGAATCAACTTCCACATCCCTCTTCAATCTCATTCTTCCCTTCACGTCTTCAAGACAGATGTTCACCACCATGTCAGACTGTCCCCAATCCTAAAGCATGATCTTCTCGAAACTCAATAACCCCACCCAGTTCACCTCTCCTACCAATTTTCCCTCCTTGGAGTTGACTTCTGTATCCATTTTGTCCACCCCTTGCATGCGTGTTTTGCGTCCTGTTTATGTCAGTACAATCCCGATCCGTTCACTGTACTGTACTAGCTCTTCCATGAGCCTCGACTTTGTAGGCAAAAAAAAACCCCATTACAAAACCCACATTACAGAACGAGTACAATCGATTATCAGCATCAAACAGCGCAGACCATGAATACAAATCCCATCAAGCGACAAACATTATCACGCAGAGCCAAGCCGTGCACCCTGGTCGACAGTATCACTGGAGGAGCTGGAATTGCTCAATGAGAAGCCTGGTGATGGCTTAACGGTTAAGATGGCTGGCTTGAGATCTTAGAGTCCTGAGTTAAATCCCGTCGTGCCATTGAAATAACAAGGTGGGTTCATTCAGCCTGTCATCCTTCTGAGATTGGTAAAATGAGTACCAGCTTACTGGTAAAAGGGGGAAAATTGCATCAGCGGCACAGCCGCACCTCCAGAAATAATGGATCCAAGCAAGTAGCCACAGGCTGCATACGAACCACCACACAATGAGCATCGCTGGGAGACAGGACAGACCAATGGGGAGACAGCCCTCCAGTTGGTTCGAACTACATGGAACAAGAATCCAAGGACCAAAATAACACTTGCCAGTGCAGTTTGATGCTGGTCGGTCCCTAAACTCAGCCTCTCGCCGGAACAATACAAGGCAGGAGAATCCAAGAGCTCAGGACTTTTTGCCCACGACTGGGGAAAGTGAAGTCAAGGATGAACCTGTGAGGCTGAATCTCCGAGAACGAACGGGTTGGTGACGTGGTGCAGTGGAGAACTGACGGGCTGTGGCGTTTCCCAGGATACACTGGCCAAACACATTCACTTTCTGTCTGTGGCGTTCATTACATCTAATTTGTTCACTTTGAACGCACAAGTACTCAACCATACGCCATCATTCCTTTATGGGAATGGTTTACTGACTCGCATATCACAATTTCTTCTAACACCTTAAAGCAGCTCTCCCTACAATGCGCACCACATCCTATATCCTTCTCTTCTTCCTCACCCTCCCCTTATTCACGTTGGGCCCAACCACCATTGGGACCTGCCAATACACCATCTTCCTCTCTCACTATCATTCTTAACTGCTTTTCCCCAGAATGATGAGGCGCCTGCCGTGTGTAGAATCATGAGACATTGACTGGCCAAGAGGGCTTACAAGTTAGGGGTAAGAGCTTTCTCGTGTGACACTGCTTGCTTGTAAGGTAGTGCCTTTGCCAATTCCTTGATAAACTGCTCGATCGTCTCTCCATTGATGAGACCATAATTTGTACGAGTAAAAGAGAGTTCTGCCCGACGTTTCGTTGTGGTCCGAGATTAGCAAGCATCCTATTTACAGTATCGCTCAGCCGTTTTGATTGACAGCAGTGGGGCATTGAGAGCATAGTACCCCATCTGGGGGGTTTAATTCGCCAGAAAGGTAAAACTGAGTTAGACGATGGACCCTGCCTGAATTAATCCTCTTAGTCTGCGCTTGTGGTTGCTTAGCAACACTTCGCGCCAGGAGTTATCTGCGGCCCGTCGGCTCCAGAAGTCATCAGCCAGGAGGTGGGTCCAAGAAGTCCTATCGCAACCCCCACCAAACCCATAACATAATGTATGTATGCTCTATGTCTCTGTTCTATGTCAGAATGTATGTATGCTCTAGGTCTCGCATATACCCATTGATTGCACAGCTGGTCTAACGCCACAACCACAATTGTAATTTTTTTTTTGTATACAGAATCGAGGCTCGTGTAAGAGCCAACACATTAAACATGAAAACATGCACAGACACATAAAACATACAAGGAAGGGAGCAGGAGACAAGAGGGGGAGAGAGAGAGGGGAGCACACAAGCACAACAGTAGAGAACAGGGACGTCGGTAGATATGTGGAAGGGAGAGGGCTGGGGGGAGGGGAGAGGTACACGGTATAAAGAAAATGACCACCACTATGAATTACAGGAAAGAAGTTGGAGATTGAAAGAGGGGGATTTGGGGTGTTTTAACAGGGGTAGATCAAGGTTTTGGGTGGGGAAAGATAATAGATGGTCGTGAACAGCTGTTTTAAAGATCTGGAGGGAGGAGTGGGATTGAAGAGTGTGGGAGTTTGGTCCAGAGGTGGGAGAAAAGATGAATGAAGGTGAGCAGAGAGTCTTGATTTTGGCAGTTTCACCAGAAGAGAATTGCTGGCAGATCTTGTGCGTCCTGCAGGAATATTTGGGGGACAGAGCAGGGGGAGCTAGGCCAGAGAGGAGTCGGTAGAAGATAGAAATACCACCAACCTGCCTGCGGTGAGCGAGTGAAAGGCCCTCAGATTCAGCTTCATCGTGGGAGATTACAGTGATTCGGAAAGCTTTGGTTTCTACAGTGTGATGCCGAGCTAGGTGTGAGGCAGGAGCACCAGCCCAGAGGGGAGAGCAGTACTCCATCAAGCTGCGGATGAAAGCTTTGTACGTGGTGAGGCACTCAGAGGTGCCAAGGAAGGACTTCGAACGACGGAGGATGCCCAGACGGCGACTGGCTTTGGAGGCCAGCTTGGAAATGTGGTTTTCCCAGGAAAGATCATGGCAGATAGTGAGTCCCAAAAGCTTGAGTGACAGAACTTCTTTAAGGATGGTTGAGAAAGTAGATGGGAGGGTTTTCCAGACGGTCTTTTCCGAGAGACACTGTGAGAGTGTGAGATTTTTCAGGATTGAAAGACATGTTCCACTTGTTTGACCAGTCTATGATTTTGTCGAGGTCTGCAGAGAGTGAAGAGGCTGCTGCCTGCCGAACTGAGGGGTGAGATATGGAGCGGCAAAGAGTCGAGTCACCAGCAAAGAGATAGAGAGGATTTTCCAGAGCATCAGAGATCATTGATGAAGAACAGAAATAGCACTGGTCCCAGAACACTGCCTTGAGGATCTCCAGCCCGGACAGGAAGGGGAGTAATTTGAGAATAAAATAAAAATAAACCAATCAGAATTATTACCAAATCGGAATAAACCAAAAGCCGATTTACGTCGAGTCTATTTGCGTCATTTTGATTGAATGCCGTTAACACATTATGGGGCAATAGTCAATTTAAGTCATGCGAGTCCAAAATAACATCGTTCAAAAATTAAGTACAGTACTGTTGTGCTTCTTGCGAAAAATTTCAATACAGTGGTGTGCGGTCTGCCAGTGCAACAGCAATGGCGCCCGCTGGTGGAGAACAGACAACATGGCAAGTGTTCAGTGGATGCAGTCGCTTTACCTCCCAGTCTCACATGTTTCACCCTGTGGTGAAGTGTACCACGTATGTCCATGATGTACTCGACCCTCGTTAGTGGGGCTTTGGCCATTATTAGTAACATGTAAAAGGGGTTTGAGATAACCCCCCCCCCCCCCCCCCGTTAGTGTGGCAGGGTAAGTGAAGGTTAAGTTAAGTTGGTGTGACCAAATTTCTTTTCCTGGCAACGCATCCCTCTCCTCATAGCACAATGCACTGTATATGGGAATAATCATATTCGAATAACGTCACAATTTTTAGGAACACATGCACAACGTAAATCGGCTACTTTCTCGATATAACCACGACATATATATGCACAAGCATTATGCATATTGTTACTTCATGTGGGCACAACACAGGTTATTTTTTTATTTTTCGGGAATAGCCGAGGCAGCGGGGCGGGGTACTCTGCCAGTTACAGGAACTCTTCACCACATCTCATCCACAGGTATTTCTTGCATTTCCGCGAGTCGAATTTGCATTCAGAAACAATTATGGTCAACCGCTTTGAAATTTCTCCCACCACCCCATCCCCTGCAATTTCCCATATTTTTCTCCTTTCGAAAGAAATGGTGACACCGACGGTGCCGATACCACTCCGTCCCCTCGATAACCGCATGGAAGTAACAATAATACCAGTGGTAAATGCACAAAGATGAACTACAGTTTTTGCAGTTGTAAAATTAAGAGCTGCGACGAAGATGTCAGTTTGTCTTTGTTCCAAATAAAGCAATTACTGGGACAACAAACAATGCAGTATTTCAAGTAACACTTGTATTACAACCTTTTTGTCCAAATCCAAAGCAAGGTATGCTGCAAGGACCTCAAATTCGAGATAATTACGGTTTTTAAATATTTCATGTACTCATTCTGTATCAAAATGCATGGTCGTGGTGGTTTAAGCTTGGCTTCCAAACTGCTTGGAGTAGCATGGGCAACAGTTTCACAAAAATGAACAGCTTCGGATCCTAAATTCAAACCACACACACAAACACACATATATCTTAGACTTAGAGCCCTCCCGCTAAACATATCCCTGGACTATCGTGTATATGCATTGTGCACATACAGCTGTGAAGACTCCAGACATATTTTTGTCCCTAAACAAAAACACTGAGAAAAATTTAAAAAAAACAATAGAGCAAAGCTTTTTACACGCAATTATCAATGTGTAAAAGTGGTTGCAAATGACCATGCCAGCCTCAAGCAAAATGTCTAGACATGAGCTGTCTGCTGCCAATTTCGTAACAAAAATAACCCTCCATCCTGATCTCCACAAGTCTAGACAATATTCTTCTATAGAAAACTACAAAACCTTGGTCACCAAAGTTCACCTCTGCTCATTTTGAGGTTACCTTAACCTTAAACCCACCCCCGAACCATCATTATTTGTTCGACAAGACATTCATCATTATGAGCTGATCGCAAGACCAGCTGCCAAAAAAAATTCCAAGCCATTTACCCATTTCTTCCACACACAAAAATAAAAAATGTCCACAATCCATCCGGACTGGTTGCAGTAGTAACAAAACAGCACATGACGCAGAGCCTTGCCGGGGTATATAGATTACAGTAGATCTGAGCACCAGTGCAGACTCACGGATAGCAGTTACTACAGCGTTTCATATTCCATTGGGAAAGTGCGACGTCAACAAATCACGCAGTAAATTCCCACATCCATAAATTGTGAAAAATACATTGGAAATGGTTCGTATGTAGAAAAGTTAACCGGTCTCATCATTTTTATTCATTTGCATGACTACGAGCAGGATAACTGGCACGGTGATGCAGACAGACACACACACACACACAACCTTTTATGAGCAGTGGAGATGAGAAAAGTATGGCCCTCAACACACAGACAGAGACACAGACAGACAGAGACACACACACAGACAGAGACACACACACACACACACACACACACACACACACACACACACACACACACACACACACACACACACACACACACACCTCTTCCCATCCCTTTGGAAACACGTGAGCAGGTGTACAACGCAAACAGGTGAACGCAGTCACCATTGTGCAGCCAATGAAGCAGTTCCTCATTCCCCTTGGTAACCGTTCAAACTGCAAACTTCCTTCAGGGTCAAATCTGAAAGATGAAAATCTCCAACAGCAAAAATCTTGCAATTTAAGAGCACAAACAAAAAATGAAACTGCCTTTTTTTTTCTTCCCCGCCCCCCACCCGCCCCCCTTTTTATCAACACATCAAAGGTGAAACAACTTGTACGAGGATTTGTTTACACGATCAAATGCTAGCAGGTCACCACAAATGATACTCAAAATAGATGAATACGTTTAAACGTCCCAATGAACAGCAAGACAGGTAACTGGACACAATCTTGTTTATTGGGTCTCTCTGCCTTGCGTGCCCGCGTAATGCAGGGCAGCCAGGCAGGCAATACGCTCAGAGGGAGAAACAAAGAATAAGGGAAATTGCGGGAAAGGGGGGGGGGGGCGGGGGGTGGTGTGAGCAATACGGTGAGCAGAAGGGGTCGTTCCCATCTGCCAACATCATAGGTATCCTGCTCCGTTTGCACCCTGGGCAACCTACAATAAACACTCGACTCGCTCTTTCCTTCCTGGATGCAGAACAACAAGCCTTGGCTCCGAATCTCGGGGAGAGGGACACAGTCTTTACAATGAACCCAGCCAAAGGTACGGCAAAGTGACTTGTACTGCCACAAGTTTTGTACAAATGTTTTACATAATGCTATAAAAAAGCAAGACCCATAAGAAATGAAAAATCCCAAACCTTCATACTGTAAACAGCAGCTGAGGAGGGTGGGGAAGGGGAGGGATATATCCTAAATTGAGGACTTGTGGGCTGGGACAGGAAGGTCACCATGTCAGAGAAATGGAGCTCAGGGCCGTTAGGCTGGGAAAAGCAATGCCTGGCTCGGGAAGGTCCATTTAGACAAAGGCAAAGTCGAGGTCGAAATGCTTGTACTGGGACAGACGGGGGGAGGTAAAAGTGTGCCTGGGATGGGAACACCACACTTGGCCATGTTTGTCATCGAACGCCAAGCTTGGGGAAGAGAAGGGACGGCTCGTCCAGGCCAGACCCCGTTGCCCAGTGCATGGGAGAGTGTGAGGCCAGCCAAGCATGCCTACCCCGGGGAGGAGAACCGTTTTTCTCAGGGCTGGGAGCCGGCAGCAGCTGCCACGGGGGCAGCTACAGGTGTCCCGGGTGGTGGGAGCATGGGCTGAGATGATGTCAGACTGCCACGTGGCGAGTTCATCCCTGCCACAACGGTAAAAACAAAGCAATTAGATTGCAGACCTTCACCAGGACTTGTTTTTATGGGGTGTTTGTATGGTATATATTGTGTTGGTGCAGTGTGCAGACGATGCATTTAGATGGTTGTTTATGTTGGTGTGACGGACAGACCGTTTCGGTTTTTTTGTATACATTCACTTTCCCAAAGTATGTATTTTATAGACGTATAAAATAGACTTGTATTTTATAGATACACGTATTTTATTGATGTAGGACGTATTGCTGTAGTACGTGCTTTATAAACGTGATCGGTTGAAAAAAAGATTACGTGCAATACTGGCTGAGCCACCACCAGGTGGGGCTTGTGGCCGACTTTAGCACATTATGTGTCGACAAGGCAAACCCAAATACAAATACAATACTTCCCCCTCCTCTGGTGAGGGTAAATATGTTCTCCATTTGCTCCATTTGCCAATTTGTGATACAAGTAATACTACAACCCTCCCACACCCTTCTCATTAAAGAATCAGCAATAATTGGTGGGCGTTTTTAAAGGTCGTCGATGGAGGCCATCTCTAAAATTTGGCTTCAATCGAGTAAATTTATCCCCAAAAAAATATAAAAAAATAAAAACCCTCGATTTAAATTTTTTTTCAATCAACCCCGACAACATTGTATGCACATCGTTGACCAAAATGTATTAAATTGTCCTTTGATGGCAAAGTCAAATTTTAGGCTCAGTACGCACGACAATATAGCAAAGTCTCCGTAATCTCCCAAAATACGGGCAAAGATGGAAGATGATCAAGAGCAACAGAATGTAGGTTATATAGAGGGGTGTGCTTTACATTAAAGGAAATACAATCACAGAAATGCATTATGGAAACGACATAGTATTCATAGAATACTTACCCCACGTAGTCAACTTGGTGTGAGCCAACTCTGGTTTTTTTAAAGGGTTTTTTCATTTGAACCAATATGGCTGTCAGACCACGAGACCAATGACATCATAAATTCACATTCTCTAATATAATTGTTGTATAGCTAACGCTCAATCAATTTCAAACTGATCAGATAAAGTGTTGTACTTGTCGAATTATGATGTCATATAAGGCACCAATGACGTCATCATTACCAACACTTATTCCCCATGCAGAGTTCTTTACAATGAGTCACGTTTAAATTTTTCCCATGGAGCAGTTTCGGAGACAGAGGTGCAACGGTTTTTTGTTTTTTCAAAGATGGTGCCTGTACCACATGACCTATGACATCATAATCATTAAACAATTCTAAAGGAAGAGGCGCTCGCTCCTATGGTGAAAATTTCGACCAAGCAACAGTTGTAGAGAATTTTTTTTCATACTGATCGTATCAAGCGTTGTACTTGTCAAATTACGATATCATAAAGAAGGCACTGATGCCATAATCATCAACACTTATTCTCCATGGGGAGTACTTGACAATGCACCAAGCTTAAATTTTTTCCATGTAGCGGGTTCGGAGATAGAGGTGCAACGTTTTTCCAAGATGGCCATGTCCATACCACATGACCTATGACATCATAATTACGACAAATTGTACAGGCGGACGCCCTCCGATGGTGAAATTTTTGTGTCAATCGGACCAACGGTGCCCGAGAATATGCATCTATCTATAATTCCAGCAATCTCTGTGTGTATGTTTGTATGTTTGTATGTTTGTATGTTTGTATGTTTGTATGTTTGTATGTATGTTTGTCTGTGACCGCTGTTTCTCGACAACTACCGGTCCGATATACTTGAAACTTGCCAGGTATATTGCTGGGGACCCGAGGATGTGCCTTTTCAAGGTTTGAAATTAATCGGACAAGCAGTTACCGAGCTATGTCCAAAAAACGATTCAACCAATCAGAGAGCAGCGAGCTATCACGTGTGCCGAACGTGGCGAACAGACTCTGCCTCGGACGGCACATTTGAGAGCGTATTCATTTATTTCACGTTTGCAAACTATGTTGGCGCTATGTTGGCGTTAAACTATGTTTTAAAACTAATAAAAACTAATTTGCGATTCATCGTAACTGCGATATACGACCTTCCGGAGCTCCCGTGAGAGCGTGCGCCATTACGGATAGTAATTCAATTAAAAACATAAAAACATTGTCCCAATTCAGTCAGAGCGAAGGGCGTTGTTTTAAGCGAAGAGCGTTTTATTTTTCCCCTTAAATTCAGTCGCCGGACGGTGAAAGCTTTTTTTTGGGGGCAGCTACGTACGGCCAATCACAGGACACGTTGTTGTGTCGACGTGCCGTGTTGTTTTCCCTCGCGGTTTGGAATGTTTTTCCTTTTCATTTCTTTTCTCTTCCTTACGGAAGTACGGGCATTTCCTTAAATTTGCGATTCTTTCGCTTTCCTGCGCGTTTGGGCACGCTATGGCGATTTCTTTACCAAACTCCGAAGCCGTTCGCTTTGGACCAAACCATTTCATGTAAATAGAGGGGGGGGGGGATATAATTTTAGATATACATATAGTACGGGCATGCCCTAGTTTTTAAAATGCAGACATGCACATACGACATGCGTAGGGACACACCCAATCGCTGAACCCCGCTTTTCGCTTCGCAAGCGCAGGGTAATAAAGTACGGCATTTCAGATCATGAGTTTTTGGCCCTACGCGATTGGGTCATTAATGAGGTTCAGGATAAGCAGAAAAAAGAGGGACCAAAAAATAGTTATAAGTTACGTACACAATGTCAGACGTCACAACACACAAACACAACACACAAAGACCCTCCCATGCCGAAAAACCAAGACACATATTAATCACTTTTTCCATCTGTAATCGGCACTCAAATGATGAATCATGAATCACTCAATTTTGAAAAATATATTGCACGAGAAAGCCATCGTGACAAAATGGACAAATTGGCGCACAGCACGACTTTGATCATGTGGGTCAGGTGTGCTTCAATCGGTGATATTATGGAATCCATCTTTAGATATCATGTATACCAATTGATCAATGTTGAGTCACATGGTTGGTGTTGGTAGTAACCTGGGACTGTGCTGGGAGATGAATTGGAGAAAAGACTGCTCATGGAACCTTTCCTGCCATGCTCCTTCACCACAGGATCTGAGGTAGACGGCCATAATCAGCAACCATCACAGTGTGTGCACACTATTCAAGCTCAACCACCATAAACCTGTACTCAGAGAGAAAACTGCAAGCAAAATACACTAACAGGGCAAAAGTTATGGAACAGTATTTTATAGACAATGCAAAACAAGCCTTGGTGTGCGGCCATTTAATGTCTTGTAGGACCTCGTCATGCCCCAATCACAACTTAAACATCTATTTGCTACCAGTGTTTGTAACACTTAAGAGTGCCGGTCACGAGGAGGGATACCTGACAGCATGCTCTGTCCAAACAATAGCACACTATACATTATTCCATTAATCCAAAATGTAACTTGTGTGATGTGCATGAGTAATGCGGACTGGAACACCGACCACTCCCTTTGACGTTTCATTGCCTCTTGGACAATCCAAGCATCAAATTGATCAAAACAATACTCTACCTTCACTTTGATGTACAGAATTTTTTTTTAAATTAAGAATGTTCTAATAATTTCTGTCTAAAAACTTAACTCTGATCATTTATCAGTGAATCAACATTTCAAACAATACTGACATTTCATCATCAAACTGGGACATTTTGAAAAACGTGGTTCTGGTTGCTGCAAAATCGTGTTGGTGTGAATAAATGGCGAAATCATGACCGGTTTGATGAAAAAGATTCGGAAATTCAAAACTTGTTAGAAAAACGCCTTTGTAAAAAAACAAACAAAAAAAAAAACTTGTTTGTGCATCAAATAACTTACGCGTGCAACAAGAACAGCAACACATAATTTGCGTGTGGCACCAAAAAAACCAAAATCTTCGGCACGACACTCATTGTGCAAAAACAATCTGTGGCAGCAAAACAAAGCAATATTGAAATCCAACAACTAGCTGATTCTGGCAATTGCCACAAATTTGTCTGAGCAATAAAAAATATTGTTGGTCCAATTTAAAAAAAATCAAGCTCTTCTCGCCTCGCTCAAAATAATGACGTTTTAACAGACGAGTCTCAAATGTTTTATCACTGGCATGAGCATTTCTCCAATCTTATCAAAGCTAATGATAATTTCTCAATTAGCGTTTTGGATTCAATCTCTCAACGTCCTGTTCGAGAAAGTCTCGACACTGCCCCATTAATCTCTGAAATTAATGGTGCAATCAAACAAATGAAAAACAAGAGCTATGGCCCCGATTCTATCCCAATGGGATGTTGGAAAATTGCCCACTTCCACACCTTTCTGTTTCATCATTTCTCTGCTTTTTGGGTTCATTAGTTTTTAACCAAGGGATTTCAAGAATGCAAATGTTATAAGGATTTTTAAAAAGGTGACCAGTCAAATCCATGCAACTACTGTATTGTGGAATTCATCTTCTATCGGCCACTGCAAAAAAGATTTTGCCAAAATTATGCAAAGTAGTCTTGTTTCTTTCAGGGAAAGAATTTTAAGGGAGTCGCAGTATGATTTTTGCAAGAATCGTTCGACTATTGATGCGATTTTCTCTCAATGTCAAATTCAGGAAATATATTGAGAGCAAAATCTTCCTCTCTTTGCTGCTTTTATTCATTTTACCAAGGCTTTTGATAGTCTATATCAATGTTTATGGTGGGAAATTTTGGGTCGACTTGGTTGTCCGGGCAATCTAATTTCGCCGATTCGTAGTCTGCATGATGATATGAATAGTCACATCAAAATGAGCAATAAGCTGTCAGCCCCATTCGCGATTGAGATGAGTGTGAGGCGGGGCTTGTTCACATCGCTCGCAGCGCCAACATTGTTCACATTTCTCCTTGTGGCTTTTTTGAACACTTCCTTGGGAAGGATGTTCCGAGTGGAATTGCATTCATGTGCGAATTGATGGTGGTATTTACCTCCACCACCGAGAGTGGATGGAGGTTATTTTTACGTATTACCTCCCCAAACCCTGGTTACGGTGCACCTCAGAGTCTCGAGAGGGAACGCGGCAGAAAGATTTGTTATTTTTAGTGTTCTAATAAACCATGGTAAAACCACACCAATACAATTGTAGAACAAACAGGTAATTGTATTAAGAACCCTCACATACACAATACACAACAACATGCATTTTAAAGGCCATTTTCCCTGCTAGAGCGGGGGTTAGCCTTGCGGTCCCCATGACAATCTTCTCCATTTTGCCCTATTTTCTGCATCTCTCCTTGTTAACCACCTTGCCCGCATTTCTTCTTCCACCATCTTTAGCCAAGTCTTTCTCGGTCTTCCCCATCTTCTACTTCCTTCTACATTCATTTCCATCACTCTTCTCAACCAGTCACTTTCATCCTTCCTCAACACATGACCAAACCATCTCAACCTGTTCCTCTTCACAGCATCAATCACAGGCTCTATTCCCATCATCTTTCGCAATTCATCATTTGTCTTCCTCTCTCTCAACGATACTCCGCACATCCGTCGAACCATTCACATTTCCACCCTTTCCAACCTTCGTTGCTGCTCTACGTTCATTACCCATGTCTCGCTTCCATAAATCATAGCACTTCTCACACATGCAGCATACACCTTTCCCTTCAGCTTCAACTTATGTCCTCACATACACAATAATAACATTATTAAAGAAAGTACAATGAAAATGTCACTTGCATCAAGTGAACAACACATATGATGGTACCATCATTCCCCAATGCTCTCAAAGCAATAAACTCACGACACGCCAAGCGTGAGTGGAATGTAACATTCCCCAAAGTCCGTGCACAGATCCCCACGCTGGTTGAAGCCGTGCAGAACGACGAGAACGAGGAGTTACGAGGTGAGAGGTCAATATGGGAATTGAGCCGATGGGTAAACAAATGGCAATCAACACGATGAGGTTGATATGGAAATCCCAACGACAAAACAAGATGCACTAAGTGGACAGTCTCTTCGAGGACAAAATGGCGCATCAGCCTGTAATGGAGGCGCTCGGTTTTTCTCCAACAATAACTCACGCTTGGTAATAAAACCGGAGACGCAGATTTAATTGCAATCGCAATATAGGACGATGTCGTGGGCAATCCCTTTCATGGGAAGCCTCAACTCATTCGCGACCATCGCAGCCTCGAAAAAGTCAGCTCGCAGCCTCGATGCGATTCACGGCTGCATCTCTCTCATGGCCGTCTCTTCCTCCTCCCTTCTCTTCCGGTTTGTTTTCCGTGCCTTCCTTTTTCCTTCACAAACACTTCTTTTCACGTTTTACTAAAGTCGTCTCCATTTCACACAACAATCTTAACAACAATATTACCTGAAACTAAAAATCCTTCAAGTATATAAGAGCAACAAAGGTGGAAGTGACGGATCCGTAACAGTTGTGCTTTCACTCGTCTGTCTTTGAACTGGGATATCTCAAAGTTGTGTATTGATTCGGCTGAAATTTGGTGGAGAAGTTAGGTATGTGACAAGGAAGAATTTATTAAATTTTGGTGAAGATTCAAATCCTGTTCCTATAATTTTTAAGTGATTCTTTACCATTGAGTGATCTTGCTAAAATCGATATATAGCACGATATCTCAAAAAGCTATGGGTGGATTCAGACCAAACTTTGGCTAAGCAATTAATCCATATAAAACAAATTTTACATCAACCAATAGTTCCTTAAAAATTTCAAAATTCCCACTCCTTTGCCATTGATGGCGCTGCGTTGAATTTGGTGAACAACCTTGTCTATCTTGGTAGCAATATTTAAAATACCCTCAGCAATGATCGTGAAATTAGTTATCGCATCTCGGCCGCAAGCTTCAGCAATCTGCGGAATCATGTGTGGCACTCCGCTGGCATTAATTTGCATACAAACTTAGCTGTGTATTGTGCCATAGGTTTATCTACTCTTATCTAAAGACGTGAAACTTTCCCCCTGTATGCCAACCACATTAAATGGATCAATGCAGCAACATCACTTGCGTTAAAATTCTTAAAATAAATTGGTCTGACTTTGTATCTTAGAGATGTTGGGTGCATTTCGAACTTCAAACCCATGTTCGTGCATCTGGCCTTAGCAAAGCTGCGTTACGACAACCGACTGCCAAAAATCCATTTTCTATTCTGAAATTGCTGCTGGCCATCGTAATAGTGGTGATGAATATCTACGCTACAAAGACCATCTCAAATGACTTTGAAAAAGATGTGAAGTTAGCATTTCCACATGGGAGCAATCCTGTCGCTGCGGTAACAATTGGAAAGAGTTGTGTGAAAATGGCATTGCGAAAATGATCGACAAGCAAAATTATATTCACGATTAACAGTCTTAATATTGTCATGTCCATGGCCAATGAACAGCGGCCTCAGACGGATAGCCGATCGGTTAACTCCAAGGCAGCAGTTCAACACTTGGCGGAATCTTTTTTGGCACACACTGGACAGGAAGGAACTGAGGTCTTGCCTGTACGAGCACACAGGGTCTAATCTGAAACCGACAGAACAAAGAAACGCGACACAAGAATAAAATGCACAATAAATGAATTTAATGAAAATAAATGCGGTACGATAAAAATGAAATGCGAGGTAAAAACTATAACTCCTACGGTGAGGATCCTCCATCAGACACAATTACACAACAATGGAATGATAAAAGAAAACAACTGCCCGTCCATGGTACACTGAATCTTGTGGTGAGGCAGTTGCCCTGAAACAACTTGCCTTTGCCTCTTGGAAGGCTAATCCAACTGAAGGCAATCTCAGTTCCTTCCACCAAGCTCGGAACAAGTGTGTGTCTACCCTCAGGAGAGCCAGGAAGCACTATCTCTCCTCACTCAAGAATGAACTCTCAAACCTGTCTGCTTCCTCCAAATCCTGGTGGCGTCTGGTCAAATCCGTTTCTGGTGTTTGTTCCCCCTCCATCCCCTCCCTTACCTCAAATGGCCACACAGTTGACATCGCACGTGACAAAGCCGAATGCCTCAACTCTGTGTTTGCCTCAAAATCCTTAGTCCCAAACCCTTCTCTCTCTGTTCCCACCTTTCCCAGTCGAACCCAACTGCTCCTGGACTCTGTGTCCTTCTCTCCTGACAAGGTGGAGGAGTTTTTTCAAACCTCGACTCTGATTCTGCAACTGGACCAGACGGCATCAGCCCACGGGTCCTAAAATCCTGCTCTGCTGCTCTATCTCACCCTCTCTCTGTTCTTTTCACCCTATCTTTTGCTCAAGGTCATCTGCCAGCATCCTGGAAATCAGCTAACATTACCGCTTTACACAAAAAAGGTGCAAAAACAGATCCTTGCAACTACAGACCAATCAGCCTGCTCCCAATTATCAGCAAAGTCATGGAATCCATCATTGCTTCGGATATGAAATCTTTCCTCTTCTCCAATGGCTTGATCTCTGATCATCAATTTGGTTTCAGACCAGGTCACTCTACTCTGGACATGCTGCTTCTGCTGTCTCAACAATGGATGGAGGTCCTCAATGCCAAACAGGAAATCAGAGCCGTCTCCCTTGACATATCACGTGCCTTCGATACGGTCTGGCACCCAGCTCTGCTCACCAAACTCTCCTCCTATGGTATCCATGGAAATCTCCATGCATGGCTTGCGGACTTCCTCTCTGGTCGTAGTCAACGTGTGGCCCTGAATGGATTTCTCTCATCTCCCCTTCCTGTTCAGGCTGGAGTTCCCCAAGGCAGTGTGCTGGGCCCTGTGCTTTTTCTGGTCTTTATCAATGATCTCTCCGACTCTCTGGAAAATCCTCCAAATCTCTTTGCTGATGACTCCACTCTCTGCCGCTCCATTCCTCTTCCCTCAGATCGGCAGTCTGCAGCCTCCTCACTCTCTGAAGACCTGGACAAAATCACAGACTGGTCAAACAAGTGAAACATGTCTTTCAATCCTGACAAATCTCACTCTCTTACTATGTCTCTCCGAAAAGATCGACTGGACAACCCTCCCATCTACTTTCTCAACAATCCTCTCCAAGAAGTTCTGTCGCTCAAGCTTTTGGGTCTCACTATCTGCCATGATCTTTCTTGGGAAAACCACATTTCCAAGCTGGCCTCCAAAGCCAGTCGCCGACTGGGCATCCTCCGTCGTGCGAAGTCCTTCCTCGGCACACCTGAGCTCCTCACCACATACAAGGCTTTCATCCGCAGCTCAATGGAATACTGTTCTCCCCTAAGGGCTGGTGCTCCTGCCTCACACCTGGCTCGGCTTCACGCTGTTGAATCCAAAGCTTTCAAAATCATTGGAATCTCCCGCGATGAAGCTATCTCTGAGGGCCTTTCACTCGCTCACCGCAGGCAGGTAGGTGGTCTTTCTGTCTTCTACAGACTCCTCTCCGGCCTTGCTCCCCCAGCTCTCTCTGTGCTCTGTCCCCCAAATATTCCTACAGGTCGCACAAGATCTGCCAGCAACCCTCTGATGGTTAAACTGCCGAAATCTCGGCTCTCTGCTCACCTTCACTCTTTCATTCCTCTTTTCTCCCGCCTCTGGAACAAACTCCCACACTCCCTTCAATACCACTCCTCCCTCCAGGTCTTTAAAACAGCTGTTCACCACCATCTCTTATCTTCCCCCATCCAAAACCTTGATCTTTTCTACCCCCACTAATTCACCCCAGATCCACCTTGTTTGAAATTCCAACTTCTTTCCTGGAAGTCCTGGCAGTGTCCATATGTTTATACCTCTCCCACCCCCCCCCCCCCCTTCACATGCCTCCCCCCAAAGCCCTCTCCCTCCCACAGATCTCTCGATGTCTCCATGTCTCTCGGTCCCTGCTCTCAAATGTTGTGTTTGTGTCCTTCCCCCTCTCTCCCCATCTTGTCTACCGCTCCCGATGTTATTTGTTTTATGTGTCTGTTTGTCTTTCTGTGTGATTAATGTTCGCTCTTTCACGAGCCTCGATCTTGTATACAAAAAAAAAAAAAAAAAAAAAAAAACTTCGTTCGTTGGCCGGTACTCAGCTCCGGCCTCAAAAAGGGCTATGGGATGCCTGGTGGCCGTGGAACGGGTCCCACAGTTCGGCCAATGGCCCGATCGTCGGCGGGAGTAAGATGGCGCCGAATCGCTCTTCCGTCAAGTCCCACTCCGTTTAAACCGCCACAAGCCCCACGAAGCGTCGCTTTCTGGCTCCTCTTCGACGGCTGCGACAATCTCTTCCTTGATAGTGCCAACAGTTCACAAAGGCTCCAAAATCACTCCACAGCGTGCCCGGGCACGAAAACGCAGCCGTTCCCTCACGCGACGAATAACTAAGAGAGCGAGCAAGGGGAGATGTCGTCTTCTTCTCTCTCAAACATTCGACCTCTGAAATCACCCCTGACCAATCGCCGAGCTTCGTCAACACCACTCCATGTCCCCTGGACCAATCTCGACTCTCGGGGTGTGGTCTCTCGTTACGAGTTGTCGGGGCAGAGTGTAGTCTCTATTGGCAATGTCGGTTGTTGTGGTTTAAGGGACCAAGTGAATGTAAAACCGGAAGGGAAAATCACAGGAAGCAATTACACACGGGAATTAATCTTAAGCCCTGTCTTGTTAACACAAAAACCACGCCCCTTATGGCGACATGCAAACACTTAACCTGACAGGTTCCCTACTTATTACATCTGGGTTCTTCTTCACGTCCAAGGTCCAAGCTAAAACCTATACATTCCTATCTCCATTATGGTATTTCTTCCCTACCCCCACAAATGTACCAATATGAATCGCCCTTTTAACCCAAATCAATGATCGGTGACTTATTCTGTTTAACCCCTTCTACTATTTGGAATTATTTTTTGTAACTCAATGATTTCACGAATTGGCCTTATCCTGTCATAGGACAGCTAATGATGATAATCTTTGCGCCATGAGAGCTACTCAATCGTGATTTGGTTCACTTTTTTGCAATCCTGCAGGGGCACAATGCATGTCTCGATTGAGCTACCTGCAAAATAATAAATGAAATGGAAAAATTGTTTTTACAAGTTTGAGGTGGGATTGACGATATTATTTTATTTTATTCAGTCTATCATTCAGTTTTATCAAGCCTGTAACTGGCATCCCAGAATCCCGCAGATCCTCCATCACACTTCAACAATGTGCTCCAAGGCGTGGCATTCCACCAATCCCATTTCAACATTTTTAGGCCCAGAATACACCCTATTTTTGCACCGTGTCTGTGTCCTTTTCTCTTGCGTGGTATTCCAAATCGCACTGATGCTTGCCTTGCACCCCGATATCTCATTATTAAAGGTTTTATGTCATGACAGAGTTTAGTATCTTGCCCAAAAATGTCGGCATTCTCTTCCCTGAAGGGAATTCTCAATGGTTTGTTAAGTTAGTTTGGCCTGTAGTCTTCACTTCATAACATTCCCCATGGTGAATTTGAGGATTACACGGGTCTTCATTACCATGATGGGGGTTCTACTCTAACAGCAAATAAACATTCCTCAATGAACTCCATACATTTTATTCGTCTTGGACATGGCGTGATGAAAGAAAGCAACAAAATCCATTCCAAGGCCATGTACAGAAGGTATCTGTTCAAATCAGCCAAACATCTGGGCAATTCTCAGCTGGAAAGCAGCGACTTGTCATTTCACCATTGGTAGTATAGTGCGGTAGAAGATACTATAGAAAAAGAGGGTTTTTTAATTGAGTTTCATATTCATTCATTTGAAGCGCATTGCATTTTACCTTTGCAAACTCGCACAAAACCTCAAATATATTTTATAAACATACGGGTTTGCCTTTTTGAAAAGATCAGGAGCTTATTGCTGTGTAACCACCTTTAGTGGTATTTAAGAGGAGGCTGTGTGGACGTCATATTTAAGAAAAAGTGATTTGTACATTGCTGCATCTACAGACAATGGATGTTTGAGCTGTGTTGTCTTACAGAAGTATGCATGTTCCATGGCCTCACGGGGAGGGAGTCTGGTCTGGTGATCATAACGCAACAGCTTGTCCAGAAAGTCCAATGCCTCCGGGCTCACCAAATGTTGATTCTCACTGTGTACAAAGCGCTCCCAGCGCTTCCGTGAATGCCTGCGATGAAACACATGTACCTTATCACCACATAATAAACAAAATCACAACTTTGGACTCTCCCAGATTCCAGAAAAAAGGGGAAAAAACACGAGTCAAAAAATAAATAAATAAATAAACTTTCATCTGATATGCAAGTCAACTGAAGTATCAACAGCAACAACAAACCAATGACAAATGCACAAATTTGCGCAATAATATGAAAAGCATTTCTAGCTGAACCAAGTGAGGATACAGAAACATTATTGCACGAGGACAAGCAAAACAAATTCAAGCCAAAGAGAAACGCTTCCTGAAAAAAAAAAGATAATAGATAAAAAGGCATGAACCACCTTTAGAGGCCATTTTTCCCCGCAGAGCAGGGGTTGGCCTTTTTGGGGCACCCTGGTCCCCTTTTTGAAGCAATGTTTTATGGCCGGATGCCCTTCCTGCCGCCAACCCTGTTAGTCCCCTCTTGCGACACACAGGGAATTACCAGTGACCTGGTACTCAATTTGCCGACCTCGGAAGGATGACAGGCTGAGTCAACCCCCCTGGTGTTAATTCAGCGATAAACCGGGATTCAAACCCAGGATCCTAGGATCCCAAGCCAGCACCCTAACCGCTAAGCTAACACCAGGCTAAGCCAATAGATAAAAAGGCATGACACCTTGAAAAAGCATTTAAATATTTTTCGGTTGTTTCACTAGTGGTTTCACTAGTAGATGTCCACTAGTAGATGGGAAGGTTGTCCAGTCGGTCTTTTCAGAGAGACGTCGTAAGAGTGTGAGATTTGTCAGGATTGAAAGACATGTTCCACTTGTTTGCCCAGTCTGTGATTTTGTCCAGGTCTGCAGAGAGTGAGGAGGCTGCAGACTGCCGATCTGAGGGATGAGGAATGGAGTGGCAGAGAGTGGAGCCATCAGCAAAGAGATAGAGAGAATTTTCAAGAGAGGCAGAGAGATCATTGATGAAGACCAGAAAAAGCACAGGGCCCAGAACACTGCCTTGGGGAACTCCAGCCTGAACAGGAAGAGGAGATGAGAGAAACCCATTCAGGGCCACACGTTGACTACGACTAGAGAGGACGTCCGCCAGCCATGCGTGGAGATTTCCATGGATACCAAAGGAGGAGAGTTTGGTGAGCAGAGCGGGGTGCCAGACCGTATCGAAGGCACGTGATATGTCGAGGGAGACAGCTCTAATTTCCTGTTTGGCATTGAGGACCTCCATCCATTGTTGAGACAGCAGAAGCAGCATGTCCAGAGTAGAGTGACCTGGTCTGAAACCAAATTGATGATCAGAGATCAAGCTAATGGAGAAGAGGAAAGATTTCATATCCGAAGCAATGATGGATTCCTTGACTTTGCTGATAATTGGGAGAAGGCTGATTGGTCTGTAGTTGCTAGGATCTGTTTTTGCACCTTTTTGTGTGAAGCGGTGATGTTGGTTGATTTCCAAGCAGATGACAGTTGACCTCCTTGATGCAATTAGATGAGAAAGTAAGCAAAAATGGAAAATTCAAGATGGCCGCCATAGCTCAAAATTGCTACTAACAGGGGTCGCACTTAACTTAATTTTGTAGACTTAGAAGATGCAGTAGTTCTAGATGCTGCTTAATTTGTATTACTCAAATGAAGTTGAGTTCAGATTCCCATGTCCCACAGCAGGTAGGCTCATGAATGATTTGGCTGTCTTGACTGAGGGTCTTGGTGCTACATGGGCACAGTAGTGTTGATTTGGATCTGGTCGTGATTGAGTACCTTGGTTAGGTAGGATGAGTAAGAGTTTATGAAGGTACAATTGGAGTACTTGAGCTTTTTTTTCAAATTGGACTTTTGATTTTGGTAATGGTACCAAAACAAAATGGCTGACTCCTTTCAAAAGGTACCACTTGATACTTAACATTCACAAGCAAGCGCTAGTAGACAAGGCAACTGCCTTAATGTCCATCTGAAGGACGCCGGCCGTACTCACTGTTGCAGCACCAGGGAGACGCTTTATCGTGATGCTGGGAAACGAACCCAGATGACAGCTCAAAGCCACGTGCCCGAACTGAGCTATCCTGGTTAAATGAATGCTTGCTCCCTGAAGTAAAGAGACTAAAGTAGAAAAATGTACAGCAGATGTGAGAGAAATTTTTGTTTTTGTTAGGGTGTAAAGTGCAGCAGGCCATTGCTGAAGAGCTGTACTGCACCCAGGTGACCCTCAATTTCTTTGACCGCCTGGCTGCTGTTGGTGTCACCCGTGACAATGGCCGACTGGTCAAACGGCTTGATGAACCTTGTGGGGATTTTCTGATTTCAGACAGACTACGAGAGGTGATGCAACATGAGCGGCCATCGATTTATATATTATATATATAGATATACATATACAAAAATTGCATATATTAAAATATTATATCTTCTCCCCCCCACCCCCCCTGCCCTCCTTTCATTTCCTCTCCCATATATAATCCTTCCCTTCCTTATCCTTGCTTCCATCTTTTTCAAAATACCTTTCATTTTCACCCCACTTCTCCCACATTACTGTCCCGACCCTTCACTTATTTTAACTTCAAAAAAGAAAATTCAAAAATGGTTCACTCGCCTTGTTAGATTTGTCCTTTTTGTCCAACTTTTCCCAATGAGGAACCTCTTCAAAGTCTTAACCATTTTTATTCTCCTTCCCTGTCTCAAGACTCCACACTATACACAAAATCACAACTCAGTCATTTCAGTCCTTCACTTATCCATGAGCATCAAACAATGCATGAAAATCTTTCAAAAGATGAAGATAAAATTAGGATCTGCAATTGTGTGTTGGTGATGCTGAATATTATTACGATGACGCTGACGATTATGACGTTTTCTTCCTGCAGATGCTTTTGATGCCCGATTCTGAGCTCGCGGAAACCTACAGTGAAAGGGAGAAGAAAGAGTTCCTCTACGTGCTTTTCCGCCACCTGTGCCTTGGTGGTGTTGTGTGTCAATTTGAAGATGTCATTGATCCTTACTTTGATATTACCAAGGATATTTACAAACAACTCATTGGGTCAGCACTTTCAAATATTATACATAAGCTCCCATACAGAACTCATGCTTACGTCTTTTCCCCAGATGTAGTCAAGGTTACAAATGAGAAATTTCAGAAAGCTTATTTTTTACTGATAGTAAAAAGAACATGTGCTGTAATTTGTTTTAATTTGAGAAACAATGATCTTACACGGGCAGCTGAGTATGGAAGTGAAATGAAAATGGACGGTATGGGAGTTCTGGTCATCATTAATCTGGTTTGTCAAAAGTTGCTCTGAGTATCACCGTGGGTGATGTTGTGATGGATCACAATTGTAGTCAGCATGGTGTCGAGGAGGGTGAGGAGGCTTGAAGTGACAAGTTGTCACCTGTATTATTTGGGGATTTTCAGATAATTGCAGAATGGAGAAAATATTTCACTGTATTTTATTCCTTACAGTGTTGTGAAGGATTCAGATACCAAGTCAATACGGATTACATCTGCTGTATATCGAATTACTGCTTACGTAAGTATCGAATGAAAGCAACACATTCTTGATAAGCACTATAATCACGAAAAGGATGTCCTTAGAACTACGGTATACAAAACCTAACAAATCTATAATAATAATAATAAACATACACAACATGACCAAAAGTATGCGGACACCTCTTATAATTAGTGGATTCGGCTGTTTCAGCCACACCTATTCCTGACAGGTATATATGATCAAGCACACAGCCATGCAATCTCCATAGACAAACAATGTCAGTTGAATGGGCCGGACTGACGATCTCAGTGACTTTCAACGTGGCACCGTCATTGGATGCCACCTTTCCAACAAGTCAGTTTGTAAAATTTCTGCCCTGTCAAATGTTAAGTGCTGTTATTGTGAAGTGGAAACGTCTAGGAGCAACAACAGCTCAGCTGCGAAGTGATGGGCCACACAAGATCACAGAAAGGGACCGCCGAGTGCTGAAGCGTGGAGCGCGTTGAAATTGTCTGCCTTCAGTTGCAACACTCACTACCGAGTTCCAAACTGCCTCTGGAAGCACCGCCAGCAAAAACTGTTCGTCGGCAGCTTCATGAAATGGGTTTCCATGGCCGAGCAGCCGCACACAAGCCTAAGATCACCATGGGCAATGCAAGCGTCGGCTGGAGTGGTGTAAAGCTCACTGCCATTGGACTCTGGAGCAGTGGAAACGCGTTCTCTGGAGTGATGAATCACAATTCACCATCTGGCAGTCTAACGGATGAATCTGGGTTTGTCGGATGTCAGGAGAACGCAACTGCCTGAATGCATAGTGCCAACTGTAAAGTTTGTTAGAGGAGGAATAATGGGCTGGGGCTGTTTTTCGTGGTTCCGGCTTGGCCACTTAGTTCCAGTGAAGGGAAATCTTCACGCTGCAGGATACAATGACGTTCTAGACAATTGTGTGCTTCCAACTTTGTGGCAACAGTTTGGGGAAGGCTCTTTCCTGTTTCAGCATGACAATGCCCCCTTGCACAAAGCGAGGTCCATACAGAAATGGTTTGTTGAGATCGGTGTGGAAGAACTTGATTGGCCTGCACAGAGCCCTGACCACAACCCCATCAAACACCTTTGGGATGAATTGGAATGCCGACAGCGAGCCGGGCCTAATCGCCCAACATCAGTGCCCGACCTCACTAATGCTCTTGTGGCAGAATGGAAGCAAATCCCAACAGCAATGTTCCAACAACTAGTGGAAAGCCTTCCCAGAAGAGTGGAGGCTGTTATAGCAGCAAAGAGGGGAGGGCGAGGGGGGTGGGGGGGGACCAACTCCATATTAATGCCCATGATTTTGAAATGAGATGTTCGATGTTCGGGTGTCCACATACTTTTGGTCATGTAGTGTACGTGCAATACCCCTGGGTGCTCAGCTGGTAGAATAAACAGTATACTACACTGACTAAAGGTATTTTAAATCAATTTCAATGGTTGCTAGAAGGCAGGGCAGCAGGTAGAATCATACTAACATAATCATAAGACTTTAAACAAACAAACAAAAGATACCTATGTTTGTGGGGCAGGTTCACCTGTCCTCCACCTTACCCCCCTCCCCCATAGTCTACCTTAGATCCCGATTTTTAAAAAATTATTTTAGCAAACTTTGGTACATCATGGGTAATGAAGGTTGTGGTCGAGTTTCATCGAAAAGGAAAGGAAATACCTATTTTGGGGGGGCAACCCCCTCCCACATACACCCCCAAAGGGGAGGACTTTTCTTTTTAACGTCGTGAGCAAACTTTAGTCAAAACATAATAATTTTATTTGTGCCAAGTTTGGTCACAATCCCATCAGCGGTTTCGGAGAAGATGTTGCAAGTGTTTACGGACTGGACGGACGGACGAGGCGCCATCGCATAAGCTCATCTGAACTTAGTTCCAGGTGAGCTAAAAATTGAGACTCATGGTGGTGCAATTGCTGAAACCTCGTTGCATTTACTATTGCGGGTTCGATTCCCGTAGCTGCTCAGAACCCTGGTCCGCAGAGGAGATGGGCACCACTGGGTCTATTTCCCCTTTCGAAACACCATTATGGATTTCCAACAACTTTTATATGCTTATGACCTCCACTATCTCTAACACCGTTGTAATCATTCCATGTGATGAAATCTTTTTGCAGGACAAACATGGAAGTTGCTATCCATCTCCACGTGAGCATGAACAAAACTTTGCTTACCTCATACTTGATCCAAGCAAACATCAAGCAACTGTACTCTACCATTGTTACGGGACTAAAACCGGTTGGTAATATGTTACCTTGGGTTGGCGGTGAGAATATTTGAGTTAACGCTAACAATATTGCCAACAGATTGAAGTTACCGGGTGTTAAAGCCAAAACAAATGATAGAGTTGAAACTATCTACAAACCCGAGTTCTTCACCCGGTTAAAACCATTGAAGAAGTTCCACAATTGTTACATTTTCCCATTCCGAAGGGACAAAAGAGACTATTATAATTGGTCTGTATGTCAGATCTACTGTGATCTATATGACCTAGGGAGGCTCTGAATTATTAAATCTATAACTCTTCTTCTTTCTTGTTTCACTCCAAACTCGATTAAAATTTGCACTTGCTAAAAAACATTTTCTGCTACTTAATTGTATTTTTGTTTTATGTCAGAAAATATATATTTAATGATGAAATTTGGTTTGTTATACTGCACTTCACTTCTGTATCTTTGCTCGATTCATGTTCATTAAACTGTTTCCACTTCTGGCCATGATTCATATTATTCTCAGAAATGAAAATTTGAATGCTGTCCGAAAGCAGTGAACGTCTTCTGAGAAGATGAAAACACCTATGGTGGTGATATGTGACAAATTGGCAGGGTGTGCTGATCAAGCTTACACACCGTCAATCCGATGTAGGCCGGCGCACGCAATGATGTCTCGCCCTTCATTCAGAGCACCAGGGTGACGGTTTATAGTTGGCTCGAGGTTCAAATCCATGCTGGACATTTGAGACGAGTGTGCATATCTCCAGGCTATGTCGATAGCCCTTGAAACAATTAATTACCTGTGACTTTACTTGTTTAAAACGTCTCAATCATGCTGCTCACACCCTTTGTAAATGGTGCTCACGCAGTTGTACACGACACATATTCTCACGTGGTTGCAACTTCAGTATGTTCATGATGATACTGTTCACCACAGTTTTTTTTTTTTTTTTGTTTTTAATACAAAATCGAGGCTCGTGTAAGAGCTAACATTAATCACCAAAAAAAAAAATAACCGGACATATAAAACATACAATAAAGGGAGCGGGAGACAAGATGGGGAGAGAAAGGGAAGCACACAAGCACAAAAGTAGAGAACAGGGACATCGGGAGATCTGTGGGAGGGAGAGGACTTGGGGGGTGGGAGGCGTGGGAAGGGGGTGGGGAGAGTGGTGGGAGAGGTATAAAACACATGGACACAGCTAGGACTTCCAGGAAAGGAGTCGGAATTTCAGAAAAG
Source organism: Myxine glutinosa (assembly GCF_964187855.1). Classification (NCBI taxonomy): domain Eukaryota; kingdom Metazoa; phylum Chordata; class Myxini; order Myxiniformes; family Myxinidae; genus Myxine; species Myxine glutinosa. Next base: position 113,829,943 of record NC_136271.1, read on the forward strand.
TGGATCTGGAGTGAATTAACGGGGGTAGAAAAGATCAAGGTTTTGGATGGGGGAAGATAAGAGATGGTGGTGAACAGCTGTTTTAAAAATCTGGAGGGAGGAGAGGGATTGAAGAGAGTGAGGGAGTTTGTTCCAGAGGTGGGATAAAAGAGGAATGAAAGAGTGAAGGTGAGCAGAGAGCCTAGATTTTGGCAGTTTAACCATAAGACGGTTGCAGGCAGATCTTGTGCGACCTGCAGAAATATTTGGGGGATAGAGCCCTGAGAGAGCTCGGGGAGCAAGGCCGGAGAGGAGTCGGTAGAACACAGAAAGACCACCAACCTGCCTGCGGTGAGTGAGTGAAAGGCCCTCGGAGTTAACTTCATCGCGGGAGATTCCAATGATTCTGAATGCTTTGGTTTCAACAGCGTGAATTCGAGCTAGGTGTGAGGCAGGAGCACCGGCCCAGAGGGGAGAACACTTCCATTGAGCTGCGGATGAAAGCCTTGTATGTGGTGAGGAGCTCAGATGTGCCAAGGAAGGACTTCGCACGACGCATGATGCTCAGTCGGCGACTGGCTTTGGAGGCCAGATTGGAAATGTGGTTTTCCCAGGAAAGATCATGGCAGATAGTGAGACCCAAAAGCTTAAGTGACAGAACCTCTTGGAGTGGGTTGTTGAGAAAGTAGATGGGAGGGTTGTCCAGTCTGTCTTTTCGGCGAGACATAGTAAGAGTGTGAGATTTGTCTGGATTGAAAGACATGTTCCACTTGTTTGACCAGTCTGTGATTTTGTCCAGGTCTGCAGAGAGTGAGGAGGCTGCAGACTGCCGAACTGAGGGATGAGGTATGGAGCGGCAGAGAGTGGAGTCATCAGCAAAGAGATAGAGAGGATTTTCCAGAGAGGCAGAGAGATCATTGATGAAGACCAGAAATAGCACAGGTCCCAGAACACTGCCTTGGGTAACTCCAGCCTGAACAGGAAGAGGAAATGAGAGAAACCCATTCAGGGCCACAAATCTACCAAAATCTATCAAATTCAAAATCTATCAAATTCAGTTGTAATCTATCAAGGATATTTTTTCCAAAAAATATTAAATGTGGATTTATTTAATCACTTATGACGTCTATATTAATCGAAGGAGCTTTGTCTGCTCTCTGTCTGTCTGTCGTGCTATAACTTGAGAACGGACTATTGGATTTCAACGAAACCAATGGTGGTGGATGCAGGGAACTCACAGGAAGGTTTGTGATGCAAAAAGAAAAGGAAATAAGGAAGGTTTGTGTATTGGTACATGGGCATATGTGGCAAAAACTGCAATCACCAACTTGTGATGCTGGCTATTCCCACACATAGGGCAGGATCTTCCAAGAATCATTTTTTGTTGTTGATCCACAGGTTAGCCATCAGAACTACACTACCAGTCAAAAGTTTTAGAACACCTCAATTTTTGCAGTTTTTGTTGAAATTTACACAGTTTAATGTCCAGTGAATAACCTGAAATGGTACAAAGGTAAGCAGTAAACTGCTCGAGGTTAAAAAAAGAAGTTTAGGTTAGCAAAAACGGGGAAATAATGTAAATTGCACAGTTATATTGTAAGAAAAAGGCCTTCTTCAGGGAACAAGTAATGGGTTAACAACTTACAGCTGTTCTGCAGCAATGTAAGTAAATTAAGCCTTGAAAGTTGGTGCAAACAATTCTTACAGGTGTCCCAACCTCTACTGATTACTTCATTACAAACCCCCTGTCTGTATGAAAGCAGTATTGGAACAGACTGTTATTACACCCTCAAGCATTATTTGGACAATGTTGCACAGCGGGAAGTAGTATATTGGAAACTGGAGGAAACTCGGACAGGAAGAGGTCTGGCAGACCCAAAGCCACAACAGAATCAGAAGACAAGTTTCTGAGAGTCAACAGCTTGCGTGATAGGCGGCTCACAGGACAACAGCTTCAAGCACAGCTTAACACTGATCGAAGTAAGCAAGTCTCAGTTTCAACTGTGAAGAGAAGACTTCGAGCTGCAGGTTTGAGGTGCAGCTTAACACTGGTCAAAAAATTGAGGTAATCTAAAACTTTTGACGGGTAGTGTATGCCGAGGAAATGAAAAGCTCCGTTCTTTTAAACATTTAGGTGAAAGGCAGAGACGAGGAGTGTCCTGCCATAGCCTGGCCGTGCCCAATACGTACCTAATCAAGGCATTACAGAAGTTTGGCGCCATTGGACCTCACCCCTTATAACTGGAAGAGAAGACGTGATATTAATAGTACGTACAGTACTCAGTATATTGATTACTTTCTCGAGCAAATAGATTGATTGCTTTTATGTAACTAGATGGTATTCATAGAATACTTACCCTGCGCAGTCAACTTGTTGCGAGCCAACTCTTCTGTTTTTGAACATTTTTTTTCTTTGATCCAATGTGGCTGCCAGACCATGTGAGCGATTACATCATAAATTTATATTCTTTAATATAATTGTTGCATAGATCACGCCCAATACATTTCAAACTGATCAGACTAAGCGTTGTCCCTGTCGAATTATGACGTCATAATTATGGCATCAATGACATCATCGTTAACAACACCTATTCCCCATATGGAGTTCTTTACAATGAGCCATTTAAAAAAAAATTCCATGAAGCGTTTTCGGAGATATAGAGGTGCCACTTTTCTCGATTTTCCAAGATGGCGTTTGTACCACGTGACCTATGACGTTATAATTATCATTAAAAAATTCTGCAGGAGGAGCCGCACATATTCTGATAATTTTGTGTCCATCGGTCTAACAATTGCAGAGGAATTTTTGTTTTATTCATACTGATCAGATCAAGTGTTGTACTTGTTGAATTATGACGTCATAATTAAAGCACCGATGACATCACCATCAACATATCTTATTCCCCATGGTGAGTACTTGACAATGAACCATGTATCAATTTTTTCCATTGAGCGGTTTTGGAGATATCGAGGTGTAACGTTTTTCCAAGATGGCGTCCGTACCGTGACCTATGACGTCATAATTATGAATAAAAATATTCTACAGGAGGAGGCGCTCCTATGGTAAAATTTCATGTCAATCGGACCAACAATTGGCGAGAAAATGAATTTTTAAAATGCAGACACGTATGAAGTACAGCACACGGCACACTTACGTACTTGAATGCTTAACCGCGCTTTTCGCTTCGCGATTACTTGTTACCGATGCCACCTAAGGTGGGCAGAGGTCATGTTTTCACCCCTCTTTGTCTGTCTGTGAGCAGGATTTTTTAAAAACGATTCTTTACGATCGAGTGACAGGTACAGGCTGAACAGCACAATATCTCAACAAACAAGGAGCTAATGCTCCAGGTACTCTGCCTTTTGGATGGTATGAGGAATACGTGTGTAATACGAAAGCTACATGTCGAACCGTTTTTGAAATATTGCGTACACAAGCCAAGTTAGCGAGATGGTTGTCATGGCAACATAATTCAGCCAATCACAGCCGTGATCTAATCAGGTTGAGATAATGTCATGAGGAATGAGCAAGACCGCTCCTTTTTGTATCGTGATGATGCGTAGGTAGTATGGCAGATAGGTGCAGGAATTGTGCCTTTGATGATACAAGCGTGGCATTTGGCACACAGTCAGAGTTCGTCCTAAGGAAGATATTTGGCTATAGGGCCATCGCAGATTTGTCCTTTTTTGAAAAATGGCCGCCATTGTTGTCACAGGACAAATCTGCGATGGCCCTATAGCCAAATATCTTTCTTAAGGCATACTCTAACTGTGTGCCAACTCTCGTGCGTGTATGATCAAAGGCACAATTCTCCCAAATACTTCACCTATCTGCCGTACTATAGGGGGTCCGAGACCGTTTCTCGGCTATTGGGAACAATCCTGGAATGGTCGCCACTCCGACGTAGGATACCTGAATGGCTCATTCATCCCAGCGAGCTGGTACTCATTTTGCAGACCTCGGAAGGATGACAAGCTGAGTCAACCCACCTGGTGTTAATTCAACGGTATGACAGGGCTTGAACTCACGATCCTAATATCTCAAAGTAGCCACCTTCGAATGAGCCATCAAACTACCCACCTTGGGGACGGATTCGGACGATAATGGGTGGACAGGTTGGATGTGTGACAAAGACGAATCGATTCGATTTTGGTGAAGATCCGAATCCAGATCCGACCACTGACGATCGGTTAACGGTTAGAATACTTGCCCCGACTCCGGTACTCTTGGAAGTTCGTGGGTCGAACCCGGCCTATAACCAGCCGAGTCATAGCAAAGACTTTTAAAATGGTATTCAGGTGCTAATCCCGGTACTTGATACCGTTCGGACAGAGCAGCCATAGGTTGGCTACCATAGCGCACGCAGGCTTTGCTGTGCGTCAAAGATTCTTGCACAACAATATCAGGGAACATGATTGTATTATTACGTGCAGGTATTAATATCATTGTTATTTTAAAAGCAAACGCCATCATGTTGTTTCGACCAATCAACAGCGACAGGTATTAAACGTTCTTTTCAAACGAGCGCAGGGAAGGATTTGTGGTCGTTTTATTCGTTCGCATTAATATCAAGATGGAACATTATTTTAAATATTCACCAGACATTCGAGGAAAGGTCCTGAAAATGTCGTAAATCGGTGTCTGTTCAATTTGTGCTCATTTAGTAATTAAAGCGGGAAAGGCAACTCGATGTTGATAATTCAAAGTGTTCGTTAATGCGTTCTTTTTCAGGTTTGTTGGAGTTGCCGTTAACGACCGTTTCGTCGGTTATCATCGTCGTCCTGTTTTTCACGTGATTTACCGTTAAACTTCCGTCGCAGTTGCCACGACCCGATGTTGTCCTTTTTGAGATCTTCACGCATCTCGAGGTCCTCGGCTGTCTTCCATCCGACGCTTGTTGCCATGGCATCTTCATCCAACAAGGACCACAACCCGCTGAGCTCGGAACCGTTGGGATATTCAGCTCCCGGTGCTTCGGAAGTCGGTATGGATGGCACAGCCGACGTTATCAGCTCTCTTAGCTCTGGGTCAAGTGGACACACCTATCAAGCCAATCCGTCGTCTCGAGACCATGGAGAACCTGTGATACCTGACTGCGCTGATGCAGCACGAGGATTACCTGTAAGACTACATTTAATCCGTAAAAAGCCTAATGTCACCTATTCACCCATAATGGACCAACAAGAAGCCAAGTACCTGGCAATATCTCCATCAGAAGGTTCCATCTGTGCTCAAGGCAAGTTCCTGTCGTCAAACGTGCCGCCATCGCTGTCCAATCATCTTGAGCCTTCGACTGCTGCGTCCCAGCTCAATGAAGCTCAACCTCAAAGTATACGTTGGCGTTCTCAACCTCCCTTATTCATTTTCCCTTTCAAACATCCGCACAGGGTCACTTATTCGATTAGGCCCGGTTTCAAATACTCTTTGCAGCTGCCATGCCGATCAGACTCCCAAAATATTCACGCCGTCCAAGCGCAGACTCAGGCCCAGATCAGGTACCAGGTGCACGCTTGTTCTCGAGAGAAGCGATGTTTTTGTGACTTGCGCAAGAACTTCTTGGCATGGCAGAGGTATCGTCCTCTCGCCGCCTCGTTCTACTCTCAAGCGGCGGATATCGACGCCCTCGCCTGCTACTTCATGTAACTATGGGGATGACGATGTGGGAATCTTTCTGATATTCTCCTTACATTTGCTGTTAAACGATTTTTCCTTAACCCAAATGAATGTATTGTCTCTTCTTTACCCAGTCCAGCTTTGAGCAGGTTGAGCCAAAGTCATCCCCAGCTGGAACCCCAGCAGAGTGTTGCCCTTGCGCACTGCATGTGGAAGCGCAGCAGCTCCTCTCAAAGAATTATTTATTATGAGACCGCAGCAAAGTAAGAGCAGTATCCTTTTTGTTATTACTACCCTCACAGGCGAGGGTATTGCATTTCAGTCCTTTTGTCTGTCTGTCCGCACAGAATAAATATGATTTTAATGGCAACCGTTGGTCCGATTGACAGGAAATTTCCACCATAGGTGCAACTCCACTTGTAGAATTTTTTAAATAATTATGACGTCATAGGTCACGTGGTTCGGCCGCCATCTTGGGAAAACCGAAAAACTTTGCACCTCTATATATCTGAAAGTGCTGCATGGGAAAAAATTGAGACGTGGCTCATTGTAAAGAACTCTCCATTGGGAATAAAATATGCTAATGATGTCATAGGTGCCTCCATTATGACATCATAATTCGACAAGTACAACACTTCATCCGATCAAGATGAAATTTCTTTAGCATCGCAGGATAAATTTGAGAAAATAAAATAAAATAATAATGACGTCATCGGCCACGTGGTTCGACCGCCATATTTGTTTTTAACACAAAAGCCTTAAAACCACTGAAAACATCCTGGCGAGGGTCTGCAATCTCTGATTGCTCTTTCTTGTTATTCTTGGAATATATGTTGACATTACCATTTCCAATCAGAAAAGAGGGATAGTGTTCTTTTCTGCTCGTAATATTTATACTGTACTGTATTTGAATGTTTGCTAAAAACATGGCTGATTGCTAAAGAAAAGAAGGTTGTATGAGTTAAAGTGAGAGTGTTTTGTAGGGGGATGTATGTTTGGGAGGTGAGTGTACAACATTAACCATCACCTGTAGAATCAGTCAATTCTGAAGTCTCCCAGCCTTGTGTGAACTACCTGGTGAATAGCAAGCAAGGTGTGGCTGTCTCCCCCTCCCCGATCATAGATTTATGGCAAATGTTTAAAACGTGCCCGCTCGGCTACCGACATACAATGGATGACACTTTCTATGAAGTGTAACAATCATATGGTCATGTAAGGTTTGTCTTACATGTTCAGTAAACTCCATGGGCCAAAGTAAACTCCAGTTCAGTAAACTCCCGACCCTGGTATGAAAACCCACATGCAAACATTCAAAAACAATATTTAACCTTAAGCTCATGCCTCACTCCACAAATTCTATGCATTCGCTCATTGGGCATGCAATTTAAACAGCACAAAATCTTATTGAAACAACTTGTGGTTGGGAAAATGGTGGATGTAGCAGGAGGGCTGCTTCTTCTTCTTGCTCCGAAGAATCTGTTAAGTCAATGGACCCGTCTACCCGGTAAAGACCCCTCCCCCAACGCCATCTATCAGGGCCCTGGGGACCCGGTGTAGGAGGATAGAATCACTCCAGAGTGGTTTTATCTCCAGATGAAATCACTCCCCCAAGGATTTTAACACTCCCCCTAGGATTTTATCACTCCCACTAGGATTTTATCACTCCCACTAGGATTTTATCACTCCCACTAGGATTTTATCACTCCCACTAGGATTTTAACACTCCCCCAAGGATTTTAACACTCCCACTAGGATTTTATCACTCCCACTAGGATTTTATCACTCCCACTAGGATTTATCACTCCCACTAGGATTTTATCACTCCCACTAGGATTTTAACACTCCCCCAAGGATTTTAACACTCCCCCTAGGATTTTATCACCCCCCCAAGGATTTTAACACTCCCACTAGGGTTTTAACACTCCCACTAGGATTTTAACACTCCCACTAGAATTTTAACACTCCCACTAGAATTTTAACAGTCCCACTAGGATTTTAACACTCCCACTAGGATTTTATCACTCCCACTAGGATTTTATCACTCCCACTAGGATTTTATCACTCCCACTAGGATTTTATCACTCCCTCAAGGATTTTAACACCCCCTAGGATTTTAACACTCCCCCTAGGATTTTATCATACCCCCCCTAGGATTTTAACACTCCCTATATGATGTTAACACCCCCCAATGATGTTAACACCCCCCAATGATGTTAACACTCCCACAATGATGTTAACACTCCCCCAATGATGTTAACACTCCCCCAACGATGTTAACACTCCCCCAATGATGTTAACACTCCCCCAATGATGTTAACACTCCCCCAATGATGTTAACACTCCCCCTAGGATTTTATCATACCCCCCCTAGGATTTTATCATACCCCCCCTAGGATTTTATCATACCCCCCCTAGGATTGTAACACTCCCTCTATGATGTTAACACCCCCCCTAGGATTTTAACACTCCCCCCTAGGATTTTATCATACCCCCCCCTAGGATTTTAACACTCCCCCTAGGATTTTAACACTCCCCCTTGCAGGATCAAATGACTCCCCAGGATTCTAACACTCCCCCTATATATTTTGTGATTTAAACAATATTTATTGCATGGTAATTAGAAACAACCATGACAAAGTTAATGAATATGAACATAAAATGATCAATGAATTGATAAACAGCGCAGAATGACGTCCTTTGTAAACGTCTCTCCCTAAAAATAGAAATACAATGTTTTTCGCATCCCCGTGTTAAACTGGGTAAATCAAATAAAGAAAAGTATAAATTTAACATTCAAATAACTATATATTTTGATATTAGAGCATTCGCAGTAATCGTTACGATACATTTACGATGTTTTATACTAAAAGGATATTTTCATTTCAACATAATATGTCATTTTAAGTTACGTTCTATAACTTTACTGCACTTTTACGAAATATCAAATACGGGTTTTAAATGTTACTCAAATGTTTGTATATTGGCAAAGGTGTGTTCAGGTACCGATAACCAGGAAACGAGCGCTTCTGAGCAGTTCCGAGAACTGGATATATGAATGTATAGTATAATAATATTCACAAATTTCACAAAAAAAAGTCTAATCTAATAGATTTAAGCGATGTTAAATGACGATGTCTGAACTCAACACCAACAATACTTATTGCATTTCCGTACTGTAAACGTCCCAATGTTTCAGTGCTCATTCCATTCATTTGTATTTCATTGACATATTCGCACTGCACATTTGTGGAAATAAATATTGTTTAATCATTTCGATAAGAATCCAAGAATCGAACTAAGTATATTGGCCAGAGCACATGTAGTGTTCCCATGGGTGTACAAAATAGATCGTACTCATTGTGCTGTTATTGAATCCAATGGATGCATTTTAAATGAGGTTACAAACCTTCTTGTGCGGCCATTTATATTCATGAATTTAAGTTATTTCCATGAAGCAATGTGAGGGGTTTCATGGAATAAACTTTGACTTGACTGCACTTTGGCTATACAATGGACAGATCATGAATGTATGATATTCATCTTCCATGCATACACCATCATCCATGCACTGAGATTTAATCCTTAATTGGATCGAGTATGATCCAGGGTAGACTGGGTCCACTTTTGCTACAAGTTAATTCGGATGTTTTGACAGTTTGCCGATCACTTTATACTCATTGTCAATGATAACGTGAATTGCATGCTTCCTATATCTTTTGCTTACAAACTATACCATATCTTACAAACCATGATCATTGGCGAACTTGGTGTTCTTTCAGACAACATGAGTACGCGATTTCCTGGAGTGTTGTTCTCACAGTTAGTATCTCAATCGAGGTCTTGACAAGGGGGGGGGGGGGGGGGGCGGGATATGTCTGTTGGAGAAGGGACGGGGGTATTTTCATCTGTAATTCTACATAAGTATGAAGCGGCTAATATTTATTCCACTCGATCTTCAATGATGGATTTCGACGCTACACGCACGTTCCTCTCTACTCATGAATACCCTGCAATGCGCATTGGTGATCGTGGGAAGAAGTGAAACTTTACAGTCATCAACTCGGAAACTTTGTCGGAGTTGTTCTTCAAGCGCAAGACTACAAGAAACAAGGAAAAGCAAGGTAGGTCCGAGTTTACTGACTACTGATGGACGTCTTTACAAAAATCTTTGTACTCACGTGATTTTAAAACATTCAATCTCAGTTGAAGTACGTGTAGCTATAGTTTAAACAATGTTTAAAACTACTATAAAGCAAAAGTTTTTACTCACCGCTAAATTAATATTTCTTGTTTAATTAAATAAATCTCTCACAATGTTTTCAAATAACCTTTTAATTAAATTAAATTCACCAAAAGAGGATATTCTAAAATCGTTAACAATATATTCATGCTCCGAAATACCCTTCCCATGCATTCTGCAATGTAAATATTGAATCATTTGAAAACTGTGATGATCATAAATGAACTCATGTCTTCTTTTGTTGTATTGAAATAACGATGGGCTCGGATTAGTTTTTTTTTTTTTCATACAAGATCGAGGCTCGTGAAAGAGCTAACATTAATCACACAAAGACAAACCAACACATACAACATATAACATGGGGAGCGGTAGACAAGATGGGGAGAGAGGGGGCAGGAAACAAAACACAACATTTGAGAGCAGGGACATCGAGAGATCTGTGGGAGGGAGAGGGCATGGGAAGGGGGAGTGGGAGAGGTATAAAACATATGGACACTGCAAGGACTTCCAGGAAAGAAGTTGGAATTTCAAACAAAGTGGATCTGGGGTGAATTAGCGGGGGTAGAAAACATCAAGGTTTTGGATTTTTGTTTTTGTTTTGTATACAAGATCGAGGCTCGTGAAAGAGCTAACATTAATCACACAAAAAGTCAAACCGACACACAAAACACAAAAAAACAAGGGGAGCGGCAGACAAGATGGGGAGAGAGGGGGAAGGACACAAACACAACATTTGAGAGCAGGGACATCGGGAGGACTTGGGGGGAGGTGGGAGAGGTACAAAACATATGAACACTGCAAGGACTCTGGGGTGAATTACCGGGGGTAGAAAAGATCAAGGTTTTGGATGGGGGAAGATAAGAGATGGTGGTGAACAGTTGTTTTAAAGACCTGGAGGGAGAAGTGGGATTGAAGGGAGTGTGGGAGTTTGTTCCAGAGGTGGGAGAAAAGGGGAATGAAAGAGTGAAGGTGAGCAGAGAGCCTAGATTTTGGCAGTTGAACCATAATAGGGTTGCTGACAGATCTTGTGCGACCTGAAGGAATATTGGGGGGACAGAGCACAGAGAGCTGGGGGAGCAAGGCCGGAGAGGAGTCGGGAGAAGACAGAAACACCACCAACCTGCCTGCGGTGAGTGAGTGAAAGGCCCTCAGAGTTGACTTCAACGCAGGAGATTCCAATGATTCTGAAAGCTTTGGCCTCAACAGCGTGAAGCCGAGCTAGGTGTGAGGCAGGAGCACCACCCCAGAGGGGGGAACAGTATTCCATTGAGCTGCGGATGAAAGCCTTGTATGTGGTGAGGAGCTCAGGTGTGCCAAGGAAGGCCTTCGCACGACGGAGGATGCCCAGTCGCGACTGGCTTTGGAGGCCAGCTTGGAAATCTGGTTTTCCCAAGAAAGATCATGGCAGATAGTGAGACCTAAAAGCATGAGCGACAGAACTTCTTGGAGAGGATTGTTGAGAAAGTATATGGGAGGGATTTCCAGTCGGTCCTTTCGGAGAGACATTGTAAGAGTGTGAGATTTGTCAGGATTGAAAGACATGTTCCACTTGTTTGACCAGTCTGTGATTTTGTCCAGGTCTTCAGAGAGTGAGGAGGCTGCAGACTGCCGATCTGGGGGAAGAGGAATGGAGCGGCAGAGAGTGGAGTCATCAGCAAAGAGATAGAGGATTTTCCAGAGAGTCGGAGACGTCACTCATAAAGACAAGAAAGAGCACAGGGCCCAGAACACTGCCTTGGGGGACTCCAGCCTGAACAGGAAGGGGAGATGAGAGAAATCCATTCAGGGCCACACGTTGACTACGACCAGAGAGGAAGTCCGCAAGCCATGCGTGGAGATTTCCATGGATACCATAGGAGGAGAGTTTGGTGTGCAGAGCTGGGTGCCAGACCGTATCGAAGGCGCGTGATATGTCAAGGGAGACAGCTCTGATTTCCTGTTTGGCATTGAGGACCTCCATCCATTGTTGAGACAGCAGAAGCAGCATGTCCAGAGTTGAATGACCTGGTCTGAATCCAAATTGATGATCTGAGATCAAGCCATTGGAGAAGAGGAAGGATTTGATATCCGAAGCAATGATGGATTCCATGACTTTGCTGATAATTGGGAGCAGGCTGATTGGTCTGCAGTTGCAAGGATCTGTTTTTGCACATTTTTTGTGTAAAGCGGTTATGTTTGCTGATTTCCAAGCAGATGGCAGATGACCTTGAGCAAAAGAGAGGGTGAAAAGAACAGAGAGAGGGTGAGATAGAGCGGCAGAGCAGGATTTTAGGACCCGTGGGCTGATGCCATCTGGTCCAGTTGCAGAATCAGAGTCGAGGTTTGACAAAAACTTCTCCACCTTGTCAGGAGAGAAGGACAGAGTCCAGGAGCAGTTGGGTTCGACTGGGTAAGGTGGGAACAGAGAGAGATGGGTTTGGGACACAATATTTTGAGGCAAACACAGAGTTTAGGCATTCGGCTTTGTCACGTGCGGTGTCAACTGTGTAGCCATTTGAGGTGAGGGAGGGGATGGAGGGGGAGCAAACACCAGAAACGGATTTGACCAGACGCCACCAGGATTTGGAAGAGGGAGACAGATAAGAGAGTTCGGTCTTGAGAACGGAGAGATATTGTTTCCTGGCTCTCCTGAGGGTAGACACACACTTGTTCCGAGCTTGGTGGAAGGAACTGAGATTGCCTTCAGTTGGATTAGCCTTCCAAGAGGCAAAGGCAAGTTGTTTCAAGGCAACTGCCTCACCACAAGATTCAGTGTACCATGGACGGGAGGAAGGGTAAGACAACTGAAGACGAGATGGGATAAATCTGTGCATGAGAGAGAGCAGTTTGCTTTGGAAGAATTCCCAGGAAGAATTGATGTCAGAGGCAGTAGTTGGGAGACCAGTCCAGATGATTGATGGCTGCTTGAAGACCGTGCCAGTCGGTCTGAATGAAATGCCAGGCTCGTCGACGCTGAGGAGGCTCTCTGAGAATGGCCAGAGAGATGTCCATTTTAACAAGCACATGATCAGAAGAACCGATTGGAGCAGAAGAAGAGCAGCAGACATTTACAGGGAAGTTTGTCATCACCAAGTCGAGAAGAGAAGATACTCCATTGGCTGAGATCCAGGTCGGGAAATTGACAGTTTGTGTCAATCCCAGTGAGTCACAGAAGTCCTTTGCTGAGGTGCCATGACTGGTGAGAGAGGAACGCACACCCAGCCAGCTGGCATGATGACAGTCGAAGTCGCCACATATGAGGAAGAGAGAGTTGGAATGAGTTGATAGAAGTTGGTCCATGTTGTCAGACAGTGAAATGTAAATGGAGTCATCACTGTTTGGAGGACGGTACAGAACACATATGAACAAAAGGTGGGAGCGGAGAAGAAGCCGTAGCCAGAGGTACTCCTGGGGGTGAGGTGGAGAGAGGGCAGTGACAGGAGAGTGAGGAAGAGTTTTTGATAAGGATAGCAACCCCACCACCAGGACGAGGCTCAGGTCTATCATACTGGAGGAGGGAGTAACCAGGAAGAGATATTAAGGAATCAGAGACATCTTGAAGGAGGAAAGTTTCTGTTAAGCAGATCAAGTCTGGATTGTCAGAAGCAACCTGTATGGAGAGATCAGTCAGGTTTGAGCGAAGGCCCCGGATGTTTGAGGTTCATACCGTTAATGAAGAGAGAGGGGGAGCATCGGGTACAGGACAGTGTAGGGGAGGGGTAGGGTAAGATGAAGGATGAGAGGGAGAGGTAGGGAGAGCAGTTGATAGTGTGTCAGAGATTACAGAAGAGTTACAAGAAAGGGAAGGATGAGGACGAAAGGTTTGATGGTGATGGGATGAGGCACAGTGAGGGTTGTTTGAGGGGGGGGGGGGGTGGCAGAGGAAAGTAGAAGGTTGGGGGAGGTGGAGGTATGAGATAGAAGGGAGACAAAGTGGGGAGGAGGCGGCTTTGAGGAGGAGGGGGGAGGAGGGAGAATTGGAGAGGAATGGTATGGGAGGAGATTTGAAGGGGAGGGGTTGGGGGGAGTTTAGGAGGGGAGGGGCAAGGGGGGAGGGGGGAGTTTAGGAGTGTAGGGGCAAGGGGGGGATTTGGAGGGGAGGGGCAAGAGGGGAGTTTAGAAAGTGGATGATTAATGAAAGACGAACATTGGTAACAAATTGGGTTTATTGTGATTTTCAAGTTAGCGATCTGATTAAGAACGATGGAGGAGGGGTGGAATGAATGAGAATTTAGAGCATGTAGTGAGGGAGAAGTATAAGAGATTGAATTATTTTTTTTGAAGTGGAGTGAGTTGGAGAGGAAATTCAAAAGAGCCTTTTAAATAGGAAGAAAAACAGCGTGTTGTAATAAACCACTGAATAAAACTGCTGGGGAAAGTTTAAACATATTTAAATGATATTTAAACAGAACCGTGAAGAACAATCTTATATTCACAAAATACCAACGGGGAGAGGGCCGAGAGGGACAACCACGAGTCACGTGAACAGGGCAAAAGGTGGATGGCAAGGAGATAATGGGGGCGGGGCGAACAGCACACGTGGACAGAAGTACACGATGAGACAACAGCACACGTGGAGAAAGGAAAATAAATGTTTTTGGTTTTTTTTTCTTGGTTTTTTTTTTGGGTGGGGGGGGGGGGTGGGATTTAAAACGTTAGACAAAGAGTAGATGTTTGGGGGAGAAGGGAAACATCTAAGAACCAAGCAAAACAAGAAGTAGGGAACTTAAGTTAACAACCACCGACGGGGGTAGCCTCAGGGTACAAGGCCGCACATGCGGAGCAAACAGAACACGATTAATTTATTACGAGTTACAGGAAATTCAAACCAAAACTAACTATAAACAAACAATAACGCATAGACGATAAAATAACGAGTTGAAATTTGACAAACACACAAATGGAAAAATAACTTCACTTTGGATGCCTGGAGAGAACCAAGCTTCAAGGTAGGAAGCTTCAACAACTAGGCCGCGCGGCACGAAATACTCGACTCGACTGCTGGTTCACTCTCGAGTTCAAATACTCTACTTCACTCGAGAGTGAGATTTTCGGGGAGTGAGAGAATCCTGCTACACCGGCACAATTGTCCGATGTGACTGCAGGGCCATTTAGCACCCGGTGCTCCCCAATGGCCCAGGTGGCCTTTCCACAACTGAAAATTTTAAAATTGCCTGGATGACCCACAACAATGCACAAAAGGGCCCATTGGACTATGGGATGTGCGCTCGTATCGTTCAGTCTTGTGGTCCACTCATGGGGGGAAGATTAAATTTGGTTTAAAGTGAAGCTAATATATATCATCACTATTATACCTTATCCCACATCCAGAAGTTGCACATTCGCGAAGGGTGTGGGCTCAAAGTTTTGGGGGTAAACAAGGAATTAAGGGCATGCATCGTCACTTCAGACCAAAATGTTGTTTTTCTACTTGTGTGCTCTGTATGTATTTAACCATTTTAAAAATATTAAATATGCAACTGGTGTATTTTTATTATAAATACACATCTGGGTAATAGAAAAACGTAATGTGCACAAAAAAATAATGACCTGATGAGAAAGGAACTATCAAAGTTGGTATAATTTTATATAAAATGTGTTCTGGACTATTTTGATGTAGAGTGTAATGTTGTGTGATGTAAATATGACGGTATGGACTATGGGATGTCCGCCCGTGTCGTTCAGTCTTGTGGTCCAGTTCGGGGGGGGGACATAAAAAACAGTTTAAAATTAAGAAATAATTAAGAAATTACCTATTTTACCTTATCCCGTGAATATAATGTGCACATTTTAGCGCAATTCGTGAAATATAAGCGACTTACAATTCTAAATAGTATTGAACGACCTGCAAGCTTTCATCCAATGAGATATTATTTAAGTAACGTCTTCGGCAGCGTCTTCTTGTTTATCTAATAAGGAACGCTGTTTGGGAAGACGACGGCAAAGGCAGCTATTGGCATTTCATTGCCGATTTACGTAAACCGCGATTTTTTTGGTCACGTCCGACGTCCACAAACAGCTGATCGCATGTAATTATGTGTCGTAAGTGGCATGATGGCTGCGGAAAGGGAGAGAATTTCTCTCAATTTAAAGTGTATTTGCAACGATTTGGTGTTGCTGATGAAGATATAAGACCCTTCATCGAATCTTTGTGGGCTTCATTTTTATGTAGTGTTCATATTTGGCAAAATCTAGTCGGAAATCGGGCTGAAATATCCATGTTTTGTGCAAGAACATGGCGGCTACATTAACGTTCCTACACCCGAAGACGCTGGATTTCATCGGCGATGCTACCAGTATTTTACCGATTCTTCGAAGCAGAAACGGGGCTTGGTTGCAAAACAAAAGCAAGAAGATAAATATTTTGCACCTACGTTGATATCCTTGTACAATAATGCCATAAACATCGGCAGATAATACTGCACATGTGTTGATGTGATCGAATCCATGTGAACATGTTCAACCAGCTCTTTCATAAATAGCATGACTAGTAGTAGTAGTAAAGCTTGCTCGTCCGTGATCAATATGTTATCTGTATTATCATGTTTGTACACAAGAAAATCTCATGGTTTGAACTCTGTCATGCAGCGGAGCTACGCCCGATTTTTCAGGGGCACATTTAACATTATTAAATCATTTTCTTGCACCTACTTGTCAGGTGTGTGCGTCAAAATACAGGTAAAATCAAATGCATTTATTGAATCACGACATTGAATGTATTAGTTTTCTTAAATTTTTCGTTTAAAAACCTGTTGCACAGCAGAGCCATGTCCAATTTTAGCAGTGCATACATTTTCTTGTTACCTTCTGTGCATCCTTTTACACCCAAGACCTGTTAGTTTTCTGACAGCTTTTTAAAAAAGCTGTCGCACAGCGGAGCTACGCCCAATTTTTCAGGTGCACATTAAGTTCCTTGCTCGATTTATCTACATTCTTGATACAGCCAAAATACATATTAAGTTTTCCAAAATGTTTTGTGTAAAGGGAATGTCTGTGGGCAGACAGAAATTGCAACACACTGCAGTGGCCTATGAGGCACTTAATTTAACTGCAGTAATTCAAATTCAATGTTTGAATCAACTGAATTTTAGGAAATAAGCCATTTTCCTGGATATCTACTGAACCATACATCAAAGATGATGCTAGAATCATGAAATGCACCTTAAAAGCAAATGTTTGGATTTTTTAAAAAGTAGACATGGATCTACATCACCACATGTAATGGGAGGTGATGCAAGGAATTCTAAAATTGAGGTAAATTTGTAACATATGTAGGTCAGGGGGTTTTGAGTTATGGTCATTGTCAAAATGTTATCCAAACCCCACATGTACATTGACAATTCATAGTCATACATGACAAAGTTTTGTAAATGTATTCACTCTTCTACATGTATGACGGATCAGGTACATGTATACATTTTGTAAATATTTCATTTATTTTTAACAAAAGTCGAGACGCCAGATTGTATTTTTTTTTTGTGGATCAATGAGATATTGATAGCCAGATTTCAGATTTTATGGATTTCTGATTTCCAAATTTTACTTCTCTAGTAGATGTACATACAAATGATGAATTGTAAAAACTGTAAAAAAAAGAAAGAAAGAATGTTATTCAAGTCATTGATTCATTTATCAATTCAAGTTTATTGATTGACTTTACAGCAAGAAAATCACTCTTCATGTAAATGTATTATACAAATCATGAATTGATTGACTATAACAAGAAAATATTAATATTGTAAATGTTAATATAAATACAAATCATAACATGTTCAATTGATACGAGGAGAATTCAATTGTAATGCCGATACATTAGAGCCCTAATTATTCTGTTATACCAGGAAACCTGTGTAATCAAACTTTCAAATACAAAGTTTCTCCACATGTTTCCAAACTATGTACGAGTCGAGTCACAAGCATAGTAACTCCTGAATAAAATACAAATACCATGTAGATAACTGTCAACCGACTATATCTGTTGAGTCTACCATCATATTTACATCACACAACATTACACTCTACATCAAAATAGTCCAGAACACATTTTATATAAAATTATACCAACTTTGATAGTTCCTTTCTTATCAGGTCATTATTTTTTTGTGCACATTACATTTTTCTATTACCCAGATGTGTATATTTATAATAAAAATACACCAGTTGCATATTTAATATTTTAAAAATGGTTAAATACATACAGAGCACACAAGTAGAAAAACAACATTTTGGTCTGAAGTAACGATGCCCTTAATTCCTTGTTTACCCCCAAAACTTTGAGCCCGCACCCTTCGCGAATGTGCAACTTCTGGATGTGGGATAAGGTATAATAGTGATGACACATATATTAGCTTCACTTTAAACCAAATTTCATCTCCCCCCCATGAGTGGACCACAAGACTGAACGATACGAGCAGACATCTCATAGTCCAATGGGCCCTTTTGTGGATTGTTGTGGGTCCTCCAGGCAATTTTAAAATTTCCAGTTGTGGAAAGGCCACCTGGGCCATTGGGGAGCACCGGGTGCTAAATGGCCCTGCAGTCACATAGGACAATTGTGCCGCTGTAGCAGGATTCTCTCACTCCCCTAAAATCTCACTCTCGAGTGAACTAATCCGAGGACTGGCACACTCTCGAGTGTAATTATCCTGGGACAGAATCACTCCCCCTGTCAGGATCAACACACTCCCTCCAGCATCAAAGCACTCCCCTTTAGGATAAAGTCAATCCCCCAGAAAGAATGGAAAGATATATTTAGTTACTTTGGAAATATAACTCAGGATGTTAGATATCGTTACAATGATCAACAGAGCTGTTACTATGTATTCTAGTGTATACGGTATGAGCATGTGCATCATATTGTCGGATCTTAATATTCAATTGTTGAATACATGTACTATATTTGAGCCCATCATTATTTCAATACAACAAAAGAAGACACGAGTTCATTTATGATCATCACAGTTTTCAAATGATTCAATATTTACATTGCAGAATGCATGGGAAGGGTATTTCGGAGCATGAATATATTGTTAACGATTTTAGAATATCCTCTTTTGGTGAATTTAATTTAATTAAAAGGTTATTTGAAAACATTGTGAGAGATTTATTTAATTAAACAAGAAATATTAATTTAGCGGTGAGTAAAAACTTTTGCTTTATAGTAGTTTTAAACATTGTTTAAACTATAGCTACACGTACTTCAACTGAGATTGAATGTTTTAAAATCACGTGAGTACAAATATTTTTGTAAAGACGTCCATCAGTAGTCAGTAAACTCGGACCTACCTTGCTTTTCCTTGTTTCTTGTAGTCTTGCGCTTGAAGAACAACTCTGAGTTGATGACTGTAAAGTTTGCCGCTGTCTGTGGAAAGTTTCACTTCTTCCCACGATCACCAATGCGCATTGCAGGGTATTCATGAGTAGAGAGGAACGTGCGTGTAGCGTCGAAATCCATCATTGAAGATCGAGTGGAATACATATTAGCCGCTTCATACTTATGTAGAATTACAGATGAAAATACCCCCGTCCCTTCTCCAACAGACATATCCCGCCCCCCCCTTGTCAAGACCTCGATTGAGATACTAACTGTGAGAACAACACTCCAGGAAATCGCGTACTCATGTTGTCTGAAAGAACACCAAGTTCGCCAATGATCATGGTTTGTAAGATATGGTATAGTTTGTAAGCAAAAGATAGAGGAAGCATGCAATTCACGTTATCATTGACAATGAGTATAAAGTGATCGGCAAACTGTCAAAACATCCGAATTAACTTGTAGCAAAAGTGGACCCAGTCTACCCTGGATCATACTCGATCCAATTAAGGATTAAATCTCAGTGCATGGATGATGGTGTATGCATGGAAGATGAATATCATACATTCATGATCTGTCCATTGTATAGCCAAAGTGCAGTCAAGTCAAAGTTTATTCCATGAAACCCCTCACATTGATTCATGGAAATAACTTAAATTCATGAATATAAATGGCCGCACAAGAAGGTTTGTAACCTCATTTAAAAAGCATCCATTCGATTCAATAACAGCACAATGAGTACGATCTATTTTGTACACCCATGGGAACACTACATGTGCTCTGGCCAATATACTTAGTTCGATTCTTGGATTCTTATCGAAATGATTAAACAATATTTATTTCCACAAATGTGCAGTGCGAATATGTCAATGAAATACAAATGAATGGAATGAGCACTGAAACATTGGGACGTTTACAGTACGGAAATGCAATAAGTATTGTAGGTGTTGAGTTCAGACATCGTCATTTAACATCGCTTAAATCTATTAGATTAGACTTTATTTTGTGAAATTTGTGAATATTATTATACTATACATTCATATATCCAGTTCTCGGAACTGCTCAGAAGCGCTCGTTTCCTGGTTATCGGTACCTGAACACACCTTTGCCAATATACAAACATTTGAGTAACATTTTAAAACCCGTATTTGATATTTCGTAAAAGTGCAGTAAAGTTATAGAACGTAACTTAAAATGACATATTATGTTGAAATGAAAATATCCTTTTAGTATAAAACATCGTAAATGTATCGTAACGATTACTGCGAATGCTCTAATATCAAAATATATAGTTATTTGAATGTTAAATTTATACTTTTCTTTATTTGATTTACCCAGTTTAACACGGGGATGCGAAAAACATTGTATTTCTATTTTTAGGGAGAGACGTTTACAAAGGACGTCATTCTGCGCTGTTTATCAATTCATTGATCATTTTATGTTCATATTCACTAACTTTGTCATGGTTGTTTCTAATTACCATGCAATAAATATTGTTTAAATCACAAAATATATAGGGGGAGTGTTAGAATCCTGGGGAGTCATTTGATCCTGCAAGGGGGAGTGTTAAAACCCAAGGGGAGTGTTAAAATCCTAGGGGGGAGTGTTAGAATCCTGGGGAGTCATTTGATCCTGCAAGGGGGAGTGTTAAAACCCAAGGGGAGTGTTAAAATCCTAGGGGGGAGTGTTAGAATCCTGGGGAGTCATTTGATCCTGCAAGGGGGAGTGTTAAAACCCAAGGGGAGTGTTAAAATCCTATGGAGAGTGTTAAAATCTTAGGGGGGGTGTTAAATTCCTCAGGGGGCGATAAAATCCTAGGGGGAGTGTTAAAATCCAAGGGGGAGTGATTTCATCCTATGATAAAACCACTCTAGAGTGATTTTATCCTGGGGAGTGATTCTATCCTCCTACACCGGCAGGTAATGCGACCTGACAGATGGTACGAGCCAACTGTAGATATCATCGTTGTGGCGGCAGAAGCAGTAGATAGGACAGCCGGCTTCAGCAACGTTTGAGTGTTCGACCTTCATCATGGAAAAATGTCAAATGTGGATGGAGGTTATGTTTACACCCCTGTCTGTTTGTTTGTCTGTGAACAAGATATCTAAAAAAGTTGTGGACTGATTCAGACGAAATTTGGCAGAGAGGTAGCGTGTGTGACAAGGACGAAATGATTTGAGTTTGGTGAAGATCCTGATCCGGCTACTAGAATTTTAAAGTGATTCTTCACCATTGGGAGAAAGGGCCAAAAACGATACATAGTAGGATATCTTAAAAAGTTGTGGACGGATTTGGACTAAACTTGGTGGACCGGTTGGATGTCTGACAAGGAAGAATCGATTCGATTTTGGTGAAGATCTGAATATGGATTCGGATATGAGAATTATTTAATTTTTAAGTGATTCTTCACCATTGAGTGATCGGGCGAAAAGCGATTATATAACATGATATTAAAAAAAGTTATGGACGACTTATGACTAAACTCGGTGGATGATTTGGTTAGGTGACAAGAACAAATTGATTAGATTTTGGTTCAGGTCCGAATCCAGATCCGGCCTATCAGTTGGATACAAAACAAACTGTTTAGCCTGGTGGAGGTATGCGCTCTACCGAGTACCGTTCTAGTAAAACAGGTTTTAATTAGTCTGATTCGGCCACAACACCATTTTAAAATTGAACTTATAGTGAAGAAAAAGCAGCGTCGACAATGCGAGGCTACAAAATAAGATTTCAAATAATTCAAAGAAATGCATTCTGGGTATGTTAGTTTGTGGTCGACTGCTTAAATACGCTCAAAATTTGTATCCGAGTGCTGCTGTGAGTGAGGATAAGCTATGAATGCATAAAATGTAGCGCTTTGAGCTAATTCTATCAGGAATGAAGTTGGCTCAAAGCCACAACTGCTCCTTGATGATGAACCACAATAAGAAGCTTTATGTGTATCTGCCAGGTATGTTCATCTTGAAAAGCAAAGATGTGGATGTGAGACTTCAATTTCAAAAGCTCAAGGTGGGAATTTTGATTTTCCATTTCATTATCATTTACACAAACATTTCATTGAAATATATTAATAAACGACAATGTGAGTTTTCAAATATCCTGCATATATGTATGTCGATTATTTTCATGCTTTGTTGGCTGTTTTTATTGCAAATTAGCTAAAGTACCTGCCATTGCCTGGAGAAATGCAATTAAACACTATGGTAATTAAATGCGTTGTTGATAACAAATCACTACAACCTCAACATATGATCTTCATAACACATATTACTCGATCTCTCAGGAAAAAAAAAAACCCCCCACGCAGTGTATAAGCACAAGACCCGATCAGGCCTGAAGGCCAATTATCTGGTTTCATCTGGGGTCAAATTTTTTTGTATCCAAACATAGCCCTTGACCTTCCTCTGGATGAAAGAGGAGGCCATGCAATGTTTGGTCGCACTGGATCCTGCTTAGAATGGACTTATTACACACACACACACACACACACACACACACACACACACACCCTTTCAGTTTGGCTTCCCATGAACACAAATGTGCATGTAAGTTTGATTTATGGAGTATTTGAACATTCTGATTGATATATTATCTCTTGCAGGGAAGGATGCAATAGAACTTGAGTCATTCAGATTGAACCAGCAATGCAGAACCGAAGAAAGACAAAAACTGTTTGATATGGCTGCGAAGGAATACGTCAAGGTTACGGACACACGAGAAAAAGGTGGAAAATGCAAAAAGGTATTAGAAAAGGACGAGGGGGCCGAGGAAAAGCAACAAGTAAGACAAACAATGGAATCGGACAAGGATTTGATGGCGTACGTGGACAAACTATGCAGTGAAGATTCCTTAAATCAGGTAAGTTCTGGTTCACCCTCCCCACCCCACGCCCCCCCTCAACCCCTTTGTTGTTTCTTTGAGGGGAAAACGGCTGACTAATAAATAATAAATAAAGCCACAGTTTAAATGTTGATATTCTCAGGGTTATCCATGATTTATTTATCCATCCGCATATTATGATGTACCTGTTGATTAGATGAGGAGGAAAGTGTAAGGCTGGTTGGAGGTTTACCTGTTTTTGTATGTGCCGGGCAAAAGATGAGACTAAATCCGTGAATGAGAATCTTCATTATTTTTCAATGTAACCTCAATTAGAAGGTCATCACCTGCTTCTGTGCAGTTTGAACAGATCAAATTAATCAGAGCTCCAACATCCTCGTACTATTAATGTGCAATTGGTCACCGGTTTTGACACCAATACCATTTTTTCCCGAAGGAATGGGGAGGCTATTGTGATCAAAATGTGTGTCGGTGATTGTGTGAATAGAACACACACACACACACATATATTACACACACACACACACACACACACACACACACACACACACACACACACACACACACACACACACACACACACACACACACACACACACACACACTTTTGCATCCTGACTCTTCCACCCTTTCAGGTTCATAATAGACAAGGCATTTTTACTCGTCGCTTGATGATGGGTTAAAATAAAAGATAAATATGTACCTCACAAACATTCTGCTCTATTTACTCCATGTATGCCCAAAGTCATCTGCCATCCGTGTTTGAAAGTTAGTTAACACCTTTCGCCGCCAGTCGGCCATATTGGATCTGATCTCAAAAAAGAATGAGGTGCATATGTAAGCCATTAATTCATTATCTGTGTGCAAAGTTTGAATAAAATCAGTAAATACATGTCCGAGAAAGGGTTGAGGACGTGTTCAACATCGGGTTTTTTTACAACTAAAATGGCCGCCAGTTGGCCGTCTTTGATCACATCAAGTGAAACAAAATGATGTGCATATGTACACCATGTATCGTCTTTTTGCCAAGGATGAACACAATCGGTCCATCCATGTCCGAGATATGGTTGCGGACAGACCCACGCACGGACGAGCTCCAATCCATAAGCCTCCGTTTCGGACTATCCAACGGGGACTAATAATTGTGAAAATGAAGTGAAGAGGGATGGGGGCTTGGGAAAATATGGATCAGAGATGGGTTGGGGATGAAAGGGGGAAAAACGGGGATTTTTTTTTTTGTATACAAGATCGAGGCTCGTGTAAGAGCTAACATCAATCACAAAAAAAAAACAGACACACAAAACATACAAAAAAGGGAGCGGGAGACAAGATGGGGAGAGATGGGGAAGCACACAAGTACAACAGCAGAGAACAGGGACATCGGGAGATCTGTGGGAGGGAGAGGGCTTGGGGGGAGGAGGCATGGGAATGGGGGTGGGAGAGGTACAAAACACTGACACTGCTAGGACTTCCAGGAAAGAAGTCGGAATTTCAAAAAAAGTGGATCTGGAGTGAATTAACGGGGGTAGAAAAGATCAAGGTTTTGGATGGGGGAAGATAAGAGATGGTGGTGAACAGCTGTTTTAAAGACCTGGAGGGAGGAGTGGGATTGAAGAGAGTGGGGGAGTTTGTTCCAGAGGCGGGAGAAAAGAGGAATGAAGGAGTGAAGGTGAACAGAGAGTCTTGATTTTGGCAGTTTCACCAGAAGAGGTCTGGCAGTTTCACCAGATCAGTGCGTCAAATGGTTCATCAAGACGAGATCCGGCAGGCAAGTTCAGTATAATTTCTGTACAAGGTATGGAAGGAATCCCCCATCATGGATGAGTATTAAAAGTGGTACAAAAGGTTTAAGGAGAACGGAAGTTTTCAGAAACAGAAAAGTACAGGTCGACCAGGCACAAGTGCAACAGATGTTTAACGTTGAACTAGTGCATCAATCATTTCAACAAAGTCCCAGAAAATCAATCGGACACACATCTAGAGAACTGGGACTACCAACCACCACTGTACACAGGATTTTGTATAAAAGACTGAAGCTTTATGCCTATGAGGTACAGATTCTGCAAGAACTCAAACCAAATGACGGATACAAACACAAGGCGTTTGCCTTGGAAATGCTCAGTCACATAGAGGATGACGAAGATTACCTGAAAAAGGTCATGTTCACAGATGAAGCTTGATTTCATGTATCGGGGAAGGTCAACCAGCACAATGTGAGGATCTGGGCCTCTGAAAATCCCAACGTGGTCATTGAACACATATGCGCCAGTGCAAAGGTCAATGTGTGGTGTGGCCTTCTCCATGACCACTTGGTGGGTCTGTTTTTCTTTGCGGAGGATACAGTGACCTCAATAATTTACATGAACCTGTTGGAAGGGTTCGCCTTCCCACAGATTGAAGACTTGCAATCAGATGTCAATTTTCAACAGGACGGTGCTCCCCTTCATTGGCCCGTAGTCGTTCGAGCCGTCCTAAATGAAAAATTTCCAGGTCGCTGGATTGTCCGAGACACACCAACTGCCTGGCCCCCATAATCACCAGGCATAACCCCCCTTGATTTTTTTTCTGTGGGGTTTGTCAAAGATGTTGCGTAAAACACCCTGTACTCATTTTTCCCATCTCACCAATATCATTCATACATCCGTTGCCAAGTTATGCTCTTCCATGCTACCAGCTATTCTATTTATCGACCTAATAAGGTTTGGTTCTTCCAATTATGTATGAAACTGTAAAACTAAGATTATATACTGCACTACACAGCTTGTGTGCATTTGCACTTCAGCATTATCGTTCTTTAATACAATGAATGGTTCCAATTTGTTTTTTGTCCAACCTCTTTCCTTACAAAATTGCAATGTTAAATAAGCTTCTTTCTACAAAGGCCTAGTTTGCTTGTGGACAAAATACAGCCATGTCACTGTCTATACTTTCCTTTGCTGAACAGGTGGAGCAGGAGATTGATCCAGGATTCTTGGAGTACATTTTAGAGGAAGGTGGAGAAGAAAAGAAGAGGCAGTTAACGAGGTGGATGAATAGTATAACATGTGAGACGACTCTGATAGAAGAGGTACAGACACAGCTCATTCTATCCAACTTAGGTCTTTACTGATTACACCGAAGTTCGATAGAAAATACATGGCAAGGATCAACGTCGTGGATTTCAAAGCAAAAATATTTAACTAACATATTTTTTTAAACATCACTATTGTTACATTCAGGGTTTGGGATTTTGATGTAATTCAGGTTTTAACATTGCTCCATTCGTGGTAAGGCTGGTAAAAATTTTTTTCCTGTTTATCATCACTTTTTTTCAAAAAAGTGGGTAGGGCGGGAGGTTTTTTTTTTTTTTTTTTTTTTTCAGAGTGAAATTTTAATGGATTATTCAACGCACAATATGTTTTTTTCTTAAATATACTTGATCGGACATACATGATGAATCATGTTCTGATTTCTAAACTAGTAAACCTTCGTAAGTACGCACTGATACGATTCAAATAAAGAAAATAAAGAAACCTATGTCACATTGAGTTCCGTTTACTTTTAATATTTGCTGATACATATAACAATGGTCGACCAAAACTTCGGCTTTTAAGAATAATGTCCGGTTGCCATACATGTATCTATCAGCAGCTATTGCCATATAGCATTCATACATATTTGACGAGAATTCCTCGCCACGAAATATCACTTCATGGTACCGGTACGTGCATATTGAGCAGTTTGGTAAACATGGAAGAGGACATAAACCACATCAAAAGAATGTCTGATTCACGTTTATATGTCTATCTATCAGCAGCTACTGACCAGCGTTCCACATTCGTGTTTATACACCTATCAATCAGCAGCTACTGCTATTATAGCACTCGTACATGTTGAGTAGAGTTCAACACCAAGAGAATGTTGGTTGCCGTTTATTCATGTATCTATCATCACCTACTACATGTAGTGGTAGCGCTCGTTTCATTTTTGACGAGAAATCCACAGCAATAATTATCACGTGAGGCTCTCCCGTTTGCCGATGATATTTGGCTTCTCCTTCAGAATACCAACTGCAACTACTTCTTGAACTTCCGAGTGGGCCTCTTCTCGGCAGTAGGACTCTTAGTCTTAGAGTCTTACCGCAGGTACTGCATATCGGATATGACTCATCTGTGGTACTCAGCTCCTCAACACAGCCACAGAAATAGCACACATCTTCATAGCCAGCATAGCGGTCTTCATAGCGGTCCATGTAAATAGCGAGCGAGGGGGAAAACCCGCACACAAAAACATTCAACAACAACAACAACAACAACAACAACGTACATTAAAACGGTTATATTTCTTACCATCAAGCGTTCCTGACACGAGCTCATAATACAGTTCGTCCAGTGATATTTTCTGGCACTTTGACACCAACCCAGGCCTTTAGAACACTGCACGTTCGCCGAATTTGGCAAACAACGAACGCCATTTTCTTTCAAACTGTCGCGCACATGTAACTTGGCTCAGACTTGGCTTTGTACACGAGCACATACACAAAGACTTGGCTTTGTACGCGAGCACATACACAAAGACTTGGCTTTGTACGCGAGCACATACAAAATTCGAACCTGTTTTCCACTGAGCGGGAATGGTACTGACTTCGTGAGGGAAAAAAAAAAAAATTTTTTTTTTATGGGCGGGCTACTTTTATGGGGCGGGCGGCGATGATAAACAAGAATTTTTTTTTAACCAGCCTAAGGATGTAGAATGACTCTTTTGTATTGAGATTAATGTTGAGAGAGTGAGAGAGATAGTCCTTCATGTGTTGCGTATTACCTCCTCAAACCCCGGTTACGGTGCACCTCCGAGTCTGGAGCGGGAACACGGCAGAAAGATTTGATATTTTGCGTGTTCTAATAAACCATGGTAAAACCACACCAAGGCAATTGTAGAACAAAACAAGTAATTGCATTAATAACTCTCACAAACAGAATAATAACACTATTAAAGAAAGTACCATGAAAATGTCACTTGCATCAAATGAACAATACATATGATGGTACCATCATTCCACAATGCTCTCAAAGCAATGAACTCACGATACGCCAACCGTGAGTAGAATGTAACATTCCCCAAAGTCCAGGCACGGATCCCCACACAGGGTGAAGGTCGAGGTCGTGCAGAACGGCAAAACAACAGGCAGGTATTGGGGCGGCTGTGGATGAGGAGTTACGAGGTGAAAGGTCGATTATGGGAATTGAGCCGATATGTAAACCAACGGCAATCAACACGATGAGGTCGATATGGAAATCCCAACGGCAAAACAAGATGCACCAAGCGGACAGCCTCTTCTTCTTCGAGGACAAAATGGCATGTAGGCCGGTAATGGAGGCGCTTGATTTGTCCAACGATGACTCACACTTGGTGATAAAACCTGAGACGCAGGTGTAATTGCACTCACAATATAGGACGATGTCGCAAACAATCCCTTTCACAGGAAACCTCAACTCATTCGCGACCAATATATAAAAACAAGTCTTCTCGCAGCCTCGACATGACTCAGCTCTCTCCTCCTCTCTCTGCCTATATCCATCTCTCTTCTTCTGGTCTCTTTGCCACGTTTTCCTTTTTCCTTCACAAATATTTATTTTTACCTTTTACTAAAGTCATCTCCATTTCACACAAAAATCTTAACAATATTATCTGAAACAAAAATCCTACAAGTATATAATAACAACAATTGACAAAACTCAGGTGGTTTGATATCCGTTTGTTTTGTCATTAGTGTTAGCTCTTACATGAGCCTCGATCTTGTATACAAAAAAAAAATAATTTAAAAACAATTTGCTGTTAACTGACGCTCTCCATCCAACTTAACAGCTTCAGCAAAACTGCAACGAAGAATGGGAGAAACTCTCCAAATCCAGATGTGCAAATCTGATACACACATAGCCAACAAGGCTCCAAGCTGTAATCGCTGACAAAGGCGCTTCTACGAAGTATTGACGCAGGGGGCTGAATAATTATGTAAATTAGATATTTCTGTATTTCGCTTTCAATGAATATGTAAAATTTTCTAAAAACACGTTTTCACTTTGTCATTGTGGGTTATTTTGTGTAGATTGGTGATGAAAAAAAATCTCAATTAAAGCTATTTTCATTTCAGGCTGTAACAACAAAATATGAAAAAGGGCAAGGGGTATGAATACTTTCTGAAGGCATTCAGATTAGATCGTAGCTGCTTGTTTCACACATTTAGTGAAATGTAACGTTTGTTCCAGGGGGAAATGTGGATCAACTGCACATGCTGGATAGTGTAGCATGTTTTCTCATAAAGAGAAAGCGTTGTTCCATTGATGAGCTCTTACACGAGCCTCGATTCTGTTTTTACATTAAAAAAAAAAATTCACTGATGAGAAAACGTTCCTTTTATCTTACAGTATGTGGATATCGAGTACAACATGGAAAATCTAAAGGTGTTAGCAAGGGATTCAATAATCTTTATGCCCTTTGGTTTAAAAAAAAAGCATGACAGTTGCCCGTCTACACTGTACCCAAATATCAATGAAGTATCTCATGAATAATGAATACTGTTTCACTGTGCTTATTTTCTACAATTGAGAACCTCATGATGCATGTTTGTGTTTGTATTTGTAGAGGATTTCTCAGCAAGTGGTGAACAGTTCACAAGCATTCCCGACTGAGGGTGAAGAGATCCCACCCATCCTGGAATGGTCAGAGGGGAACAAAGACGATTCACCTGGGCAAATCGATGATGCGAGTAGGAAAAGGAAGAAAAGGTTACCACAAACAAGTGGGAAGAGTAGAAGAGTAGATGGAAAGGTGGAAGTACATGGCAGCAAAAAACAAAGATCTTTTGCAGGAAGAAAGTTTAGTGAAGGGGAGAGTTCAGGGGTTGGAGCTAGAGGTGGTAGCGAAAAGAGACGAAGAGGAAAAGGGTGGAGGAATAAAGGCCAGCAGATTGGAAACGGAAAAAGACAGTGTAATGTTTAAAGAAGCAAAGAGCAAAACTTGTACTAGTGTAGCAGCATAGCAAACCTGTTTAGTGGGGCGGCTTAGCCCAAATATTCAAAAGAATTGTGCATTTTGTGATACAAGCACCAGATTTGGCACAAATGTACATTAATATGTTGCGAACATTTTCAGATATTGGGCCACTTGAAATTCTCTCTTTATGTCCGCCATATTGGATTTCAAAATGGCCGCCACTTGAAATCTACATTTGCTATTATCTCTGGACGTAATGCAGCTATTGACTTGATTCTGGTATCTAAATGTATGTTTTTGGGGGCAAGGAATCCAATGGTACCAATTTCAACTTAATATTATCTATCACAGTCTGTTATATAATTTTATTTGGAAATTATCTAGGCAAATATTGGATTCAACACAATACTTTGAAAAGAATGTCTTAGTTCTGTAAATGTCTTAGGTATAATACTGACATGCTACATGGTCTAGTATTTGAGGAGACGGAGACACTGACCAAACCTGACCAATCAAAGAGAAAAGACATTGGGAGTGGGTACAGTTCACTCGCAGAGAACTTGGTCAAATTCAGTGAACTTGGAGAGCTTCCAGGATCATTTCACCTGGAAAGACTCGATGATGGTCATGGCATTGAAGCTGCGATGGTTGCACACGGTGCAAAATATCATCAGACATGCAGGCTCCAGTACAACAACACCAAACTGCAGAGAGCACAAAAGAGAGCACTCAAGAAAGAATGTGAGAGCGATGAGGAACAAGCTGCATGCAAACGCACCAGGTTACATTCACGCTCATCGAGTACAGAGAAGAAGGTCCCAGAAAATTGTTTCTTCTGTGAACAACCTGCTGGGGCTGACAGTCTTCGGAAAGCTGCAACATTCCAAATGGACAAACGGGTGCGTGCCTGTGCAACCCTTCTTGGTGATACAGAACTGCTGGGCCGTCTCAGTGGTGGGGACATGATAGCGTTGGACGCCCAGTATCACCCACGGTGCTTGATAGGACTTTACAATCGCACAAGAAAGGCCCAGTCAACAGGATCACAGGACACAAAACAAGAGCGAGCAATGTCGGCAGTTGTCTTCGCTGAACTCGTCCTCTACATTGAAGAAACCAGACAAGATGAGGAGACGGCACCAGTATTCAGATTGGCTGACCTTGTCCAGCTCTATCAGTCCAGAATGGAACAGCTAGGAGTCCAGCTCGACACGAGAGTCCACTCCACACGACTGAAACAGAGACTGTTGGCTCAGTTTCCTGACATGCGGGCACACACCAAGGGGAGAGACATCCTGATGGCATTTGAAGAAGATGTCGGTGCTGCTCTTGCCAAAGCCTGCGAGCTGGACAGTGATAGTGATGCAGTCCATCTTGCCCATGCTGCACAGATTGTTCGCCGTCACATGTTTGGAGAAGCCAAGCCCTTCACAGGATTCCCTGAAGTATGTCAAGAAGAATCTGTGCCACCGTTGCTGCTTGCCCTAGTCAGTATGATCCTAGAGGGACCCAGCATCAAGGAACAGATGGCAGACACTAACCCTGCAGCAATTGCCACAGCTCAGATACTGAAGTTCAACAGCATCAAACACAAGCGAACACGTGGCACCACATCATCCACCAGTGTCAGGCACAGTGTTGCACAGGAGACCCCACTTCCAATATACATAGGGATGATGCTGCATGCTCATACACGCAAGAAGGAATTGGTCGACAGACTGTCACACCTTGGCCTGAGCATCTCCTATGATAGAGTGCTCCAGCTCTCAGCACAGATGGGCAACAGTGTCTGCCAACAGTTTCACAGAGAACGAGTGGTCTGCCCTCCGAAGATGCATGGCAAAGTGTTTACAACTGCCGCTGTAGACAACATAGATCACAACCCCAGTGCAACAACATCAAAGGACTCCTTCCATGGTACCGCTATCTCCCTCATACAACATCCTTCTTACACTGGTGAAGGAGTGGATCGGAGTATCGTCATTGTTGGAGGATCTGGGGATGCACGGTCCAAGACAGTCGCCCCCTTGCCGCACTACTACACTGATGTACCCCCTGTCACTAGCAGCATCAAGAAGTCGCCTGTCCCAGCTGCTAAAGTGGCGTCATTGACCAGAGGAGACTTCAAACAGCAGACTGATGAAGAATACCAATGGCTAGGCAATGCAAAGCGAGTCCTGGAAGACAACACTGGTACAGTGGACAATGACAACACATCTTGGGCTGCATTTCATGCCAGCCGACAGCCACCAGATGCTCGAGTCATCTGCCCCACGTCGCTGCTTCCACTCTTCCTGGAGAGTGCCCACACAGTGGCCATGATCCGGCACTCAATGGACGTCGTGAAGAATGCTGTGGAACACCTGAACTGTCAAGGACTGGAGAAGGACAGTACACACCTTACTGGACCAGGCTAACTGAGGCAGCTCACAGCTGCATTGAGCTGGTTTCTTGCAAGTGCAAGAAAGGGTGTGTGTGAGGCGCTGCAAGTGCAAAAAGGCTGCCCTTCAGTGCACAGCCCTCTGTGTGTGTGAAGGGGACTGCACATGACGATGAGTCAACAACATACATGTACTTGTGGCAATGCTGAACTTGTTAACATGACACTGTTTATGTACACGTATCTTCAGTACCGGTATATACCTAGCCTCAGATACCAGTACACCTAGCCTCAAATACTAGACCATGTAGCATGTCAGTATTATACCTAAGACATTTACAGAACTAAGACATTCTTTTCAAAGTATTGTGTTGAATCCAATATTTGCCTAGATAATTTCCAAATAAAATTATATAACAGACTATGATAGATAATATTAAGTTGAAATTGGTACCATTGGATTCCTTGCCCCCATAAACATACATTTAGATACCAGAATCAAGTCAATAGCTGCATTACGTCCAGAGATAATAGCAAATGTAGATTTCAAGTGGCGGCCATTATGAAATCCAATATGGCGGACATAAAGAGAGAATTTCAAGTGGCCCAATATCTGAAAATGTTCGCAACATATTAATGTACATTTGTGCCAAATCTGGTGCTTGTATCACAAAATGCACAATTCTTTTGAATATTTGGGCTAAGCCACCCCACTATACGTATATGTAAGATAGAGAGAGTTGAGCTTAAGAGTTGTGAGAGGGAAAAAAGAAAGAGAAAGGCAAAGATGAAGAGCAACTCAGCAAGTAAGCGCAGAAGATTGAGATTCTGACAATTGGATTAGTGACTGGAGCAGGAAGGCAAGAATCTACAAACCAAATGAAGGAAGTGAAGAGTAAAATGGTTTATGTACATTTTGGAATTGAGAAAAGGCTTTCAGTGAAGAACAATATTAAGATAGAAAGATTTTATTAAAATGAAAACTGTTATTTCAAATTTCGATAATAAACAATAGATCACAAATTGTGTCATGCATGTCTTAATACACGACAACCACACGCCGAATACACAACCACGACTAAACCTTTAAAGCCCCCAATTATTTCCCACTTTAGTGTGGGGTCGGCTACCTGATTGCTGACGGTATAAAGGGGCACTTGAAAATAAATTATCACGTGAACAGATGATTGCTGATAGTTTAGCTCAACAGAAAACAAATGCATGGAACTTGGCATTTTTAACTCACCTGGACTCTAGCACGGTGAGCTTATGCGATCGAGCAGTCTCCCGCAGGTAAGTCAGTCAGTCAGTGAGTCTAAATACTTGTCAATGTCGCTTGAACCAAACACGATTTTGATGAAACTTGGCCACATATTTTGTCTGATGCCGAACGAAGGTGCACTGACCGCATCAAAATCTATGCTCATTAATGGGTTGAAATCAGGCCTAAAACAATAAAATAATTCCGCCCTAACCTATAGAGGGCATTGCATCACCAGAATAGCCCGCACTCGACCAAAAACATGACCTGGAACCGGTAAAAACATGTATCGCTGTATTCAGCAGAGAGGGGCTCACATTCAACTGATCACGGCCTGTTATAGATATGAGGGCTGTTATAAATACGGGGTTTGTTTGATTTTTGGGGCCTGGGTTTTGTCAATTTTTGCTAATGTTCAATTCGGAGATCACTTCGTCCAGCGTAATGCGACGGTTTTCCCTCAGCACGCGTCAACTCCTGCAACCATTTCTGGTGTGTCAGCTGTGTGAGGTTTTGCTAAATCACTCCTCCCATCAGTCATGGAAAAGAAAATGTGTTGTGTTTGAGTGGAAGATTTGAAACCCTTTGTGATTCTTCCCAATCTAAATCCTCTGTCTTTCTTTCTCTTCCTATCCTTCTCAATCAATGTCTCTCTCACCACACCTGTGAATAACCTCTTTTTCATCTGTGTTGAACCATCCTCCCAACAGAGACAACTCTATCTACATCTACATCTGATTCAGACAACATGGACAAACTTTTAACCACTCATCTCAACTTGATTGACTGCAAGGAGGCATCTCTTCAGGACTGGTCTCCCATATCTATTGCCCCTGACATTAATTCAGCTTGGGAATTCTTCCACAAAATCCTGCTCTCTCTCATGCACAGAATCACCCCATCTGTCTTCAATTATCCTACCCTTCTTCCTGCCCATGGTACACTGAATCCAGTAATGAAGTAGTTGCTCTGAAACAACTTGTCTTCTCTTCCTGGAAGGCAAATCTGACCGAAAGCAATCTCAGTGCATTCCAAAAATCCACAATAAGCGAGTCCACTCTCAAGAGAGCCAGAAAACATCAATCCAACCTCAAGGATTAACTTTCACATTTATCTCCCCCCTCTAAATCCTGTTGGCACTTTGTTGAGTCTGTCTCTGATGCATGCTCTCCTTCCATCCCTTCCCTCTCTTTAAATGGCACCACAGCTGACAACTTGTGAGAAGGCCGAATGCCTCAATTTTTTTGCTTTCAAATCTTGTGTCCTATCCCCCCTCTCTCGGTACCCACTCCACCCAATCACACACAACCGCTCCCAGACTCTGTCTTTTGTACCCGAGAACGTTATTTCAACCCTCGACTACGATTCTGATACTGAACTGGACGGTATCACCTCACATGTCCTAAAAACCTGCTCTGTTGCTCTTGCACTTCCTCTCTCTGCCCTTTACACCCTGTTATTTGTACCAGGTAATCTTCCATCTGCTTGTAAATCTGCAAACATCTCTGCACTACATTAAGAAAAGAGGAAAACTGATCAGCTTTCTTACAATCATCAGCAAGGTCATGGAATCCATCAGAGTAGTTAATATGAAATCCTTCCTTTTCTCCAACAACCTCATCCCAAATCACCAATTTGGTTTCAGACCAGGTCACTCCACCTTGGACATGCTGCTTCTACTTACCCAACAAGCCCTCAATGTCAAACATGAGATCAGGGGCATCTCTCTGGATATATCTCATGTTTCTGATAGAGTCTGGCATTCTGTCTTACCCTCCAAACTGTCTGCCTATGGAATCCAAGGCCAATTCCACAATGGTTTGCTGATGTCCTCTACTCTCATAGCCAATGTGCGGCACTTGACGGAATCCTTTTATCTCCTCTCCCTGTCAAGGCTGGAATGCCCCAAGACGGTGTTCTCGGCCCATTCCTTTCCCTGATCTTCATCAATGATCTCTCTGACTCTCTGGAAAACCCCCTTTATCTATTTTCTGATGGTTCCACCCTGTGCAATGACATCCCTCATCCTTCAGACAGGCAGGCAGCAGCCTCTTCCCTCTCTTCAGACCATAAAAATATCACAAACTGGTCAAACACCTGGAATATGTGTTTCAATCCAGACAAATGTCATACTCACGATCTCTCTCTCTCTCTCTCTCTCTCTCTCTCTGAAAGGACCGTCTGGCAAACCCTCCCATCTACCTTCTTGGCAATCGTCTTGAGGAAGTTCAGTCATTCAAACTCCTGGGTCTCACTATAAGCCATGATCATTCTTGGGCAAACCACATTTTAAAATTGGTGTTCAAAGCCAGCTGCTGACTGGGCATCCTCCATCATACAAAGTCCTCCCTTGGTACACCTGAACTCCGATCCACCTACAAGGCCTTCATCCACAGTTTGATGGAGTACTGCTCTACCATCTGGGCTGGCTACCCTGCCTCGCACCTTGCTCAGCTTAATACAGTGGAATCCAAGGCTCTTAGGATCATTGGAATCTCTCACGCTGAAGCAGTCCATCACTTAGCCATTGCAGACAACTCTGGTGTTCTCTCTGTCTTTTGGGTCTTGCACCCTCTGCTATTGCCGTGCTTTGTCCTCCCCAGGTTTCTACAGGGCTCACACGGTCCACCATCAACCCCCTTCTGGTGAACCTACCAAAATCCAGGATTACTGCTCACCTCCACTTGTTTGTTCGTCTTTTTCCCCACCTGTGGAATCAACTTCCACATCCCTCTTCAATCTCATTCTTCCCTTCACCTCTTCAAGACAGATGTTCACCACCATGTCAGACTGTCCCCAATCCTAAAGCATGATCTTCTCGAAACTCAATAACCCCACCCAGTTCACCTCTCCTACCAATTTTCCCTCCTTGGAGTTGACTTCTGTATCCATTTTGTCCACCCCTTGCATGCGTGTTTTGCGTCCTGTTTATGTCAGTACAATCCCGATCCGTTCACTGTACTGTACTAGCTCTTCCATGAGCCTCGACTTTGTAGGCAAAAAAAAACCCCATTACAAAACCCACATTACAGAACGAGTACAATCGATTATCAGCATCAAACAGCGCAGACCATGAATACAAATCCCATCAAGCGACAAACATTATCACGCAGAGCCAAGCCGTGCACCCTGGTCGACAGTATCACTGGAGGAGCTGGAATTGCTCAATGAGAAGCCTGGTGATGGCTTAACGGTTAAGATGGCTGGCTTGAGATCTTAGAGTCCTGAGTTAAATCCCGTCGTGCCATTGAAATAACAAGGTGGGTTCATTCAGCCTGTCATCCTTCTGAGATTGGTAAAATGAGTACCAGCTTACTGGTAAAAGGGGGAAAATTGCATCAGCGGCACAGCCGCACCTCCAGAAATAATGGATCCAAGCAAGTAGCCACAGGCTGCATACGAACCACCACACAATGAGCATCGCTGGGAGACAGGACAGACCAATGGGGAGACAGCCCTCCAGTTGGTTCGAACTACATGGAACAAGAATCCAAGGACCAAAATAACACTTGCCAGTGCAGTTTGATGCTGGTCGGTCCCTAAACTCAGCCTCTCGCCGGAACAATACAAGGCAGGAGAATCCAAGAGCTCAGGACTTTTTGCCCACGACTGGGGAAAGTGAAGTCAAGGATGAACCTGTGAGGCTGAATCTCCGAGAACGAACGGGTTGGTGACGTGGTGCAGTGGAGAACTGACGGGCTGTGGCGTTTCCCAGGATACACTGGCCAAACACATTCACTTTCTGTCTGTGGCGTTCATTACATCTAATTTGTTCACTTTGAACGCACAAGTACTCAACCATACGCCATCATTCCTTTATGGGAATGGTTTACTGACTCGCATATCACAATTTCTTCTAACACCTTAAAGCAGCTCTCCCTACAATGCGCACCACATCCTATATCCTTCTCTTCTTCCTCACCCTCCCCTTATTCACGTTGGGCCCAACCACCATTGGGACCTGCCAATACACCATCTTCCTCTCTCACTATCATTCTTAACTGCTTTTCCCCAGAATGATGAGGCGCCTGCCGTGTGTAGAATCATGAGACATTGACTGGCCAAGAGGGCTTACAAGTTAGGGGTAAGAGCTTTCTCGTGTGACACTGCTTGCTTGTAAGGTAGTGCCTTTGCCAATTCCTTGATAAACTGCTCGATCGTCTCTCCATTGATGAGACCATAATTTGTACGAGTAAAAGAGAGTTCTGCCCGACGTTTCGTTGTGGTCCGAGATTAGCAAGCATCCTATTTACAGTATCGCTCAGCCGTTTTGATTGACAGCAGTGGGGCATTGAGAGCATAGTACCCCATCTGGGGGGTTTAATTCGCCAGAAAGGTAAAACTGAGTTAGACGATGGACCCTGCCTGAATTAATCCTCTTAGTCTGCGCTTGTGGTTGCTTAGCAACACTTCGCGCCAGGAGTTATCTGCGGCCCGTCGGCTCCAGAAGTCATCAGCCAGGAGGTGGGTCCAAGAAGTCCTATCGCAACCCCCACCAAACCCATAACATAATGTATGTATGCTCTATGTCTCTGTTCTATGTCAGAATGTATGTATGCTCTAGGTCTCGCATATACCCATTGATTGCACAGCTGGTCTAACGCCACAACCACAATTGTAATTTTTTTTTTGTATACAGAATCGAGGCTCGTGTAAGAGCCAACACATTAAACATGAAAACATGCACAGACACATAAAACATACAAGGAAGGGAGCAGGAGACAAGAGGGGGAGAGAGAGAGGGGAGCACACAAGCACAACAGTAGAGAACAGGGACGTCGGTAGATATGTGGAAGGGAGAGGGCTGGGGGGGAGGGGAGAGGTACACGGTAGAAAGAAAATGACCACCACTATGAATTACAGGAAAGAAGTTGGAGATTGAAAGAGGGGGATTTGGGGTGTTTTAACAGGGGTAGATCAAGGTTTTGGGTGGGGAAAGATAATAGATGGTCGTGAACAGCTGTTTTAAAGATCTGGAGGGAGGAGTGGGATTGAAGAGTGTGGGAGTTTGGTCCAGAGGTGGGAGAAAAGATGAATGAAGGTGAGCAGAGAGTCTTGATTTTGGCAGTTTCACCAGAAGAGAATTGCTGGCAGATCTTGTGCGTCCTGCAGGAATATTTGGGGGACAGAGCAGGGGGAGCTAGGCCAGAGAGGAGTCGGTAGAAGATAGAAATACCACCAACCTGCCTGCGGTGAGCGAGTGAAAGGCCCTCAGATTCAGCTTCATCGTGGGAGATTACAGTGATTCGGAAAGCTTTGGTTTCTACAGTGTGATGCCGAGCTAGGTGTGAGGCAGGAGCACCAGCCCAGAGGGGAGAGCAGTACTCCATCAAGCTGCGGATTAAAGCTTTGTACGTGGTGAGGCACTCAGAGGTGCCAAGGAAGGACTTCGAATGACGGAGGATGCCCAGACGGCGACTGGCTTTGGAGGCCAGCTTGGAAATGTGGTTTTCCCAGGAAAGATCATGGCAGATAGTGAGTCCCAAAAGCTTGAGTGACAGAACTTCTTTAAGGATGGTTGAGAAAGTAGATGGGAGGGTTTTCCAGACGGTCTTTTCCGAGAGACACTGTGAGAGTGTGAGATTTGTCAGGATTGAAAGACATGTTCCACTTGTTTGACCAGTCTATGATTTTGTCGAGGTCTGCAGAGAGTGAAGAGGCTGCTGCCTGCCGAACTGAGGGGTGAGATATGGAGCGGCAAAGAGTCGAGTCATCAGCAAAGAGATAGAGAGGATTTTCCAGAGCATCAGAGATCATTGATGAAGAACAGAAATAGCACTGGTCCCAGAACACTGCCTTGAGGATCTCCAGCCCGGACAGGAAGGGGAGTAATTTGAGAATAAAATAAAAATAAACCAATCAGAATTATTACCAAATCGGAATAAACCAAAAGCCGATTTACGTCGAGTCTATTTGCGTCATTTTGATTGAATGCCGTTAACACATTATGGGGCAATAGTCAATTTAAGTCATGCGAGTCCAAAATAACATCGTTCAAAAATTAAGTACAGTACTGTTGTGCTTCTTGCGAAAAATTTCAATACAGTGGTGTGCGGTCTGCCAGTGCAACAGCAATGGCGCCCGCTGGTGGAGAACAGACAACATGGCAAGTGTTCAGTGGATGCAGTCGCTTTACCTCCCAGTCTCACATGTTTCACCCTGTGGTGAAGTGTACCACGTATGTCCATGATGTACTCGACCCTCGTTAGTGGGGCTTTGGCCATTATTAGTAACATGTAAAAGGGGTTTGAGATAACCCCCCCCCCCCCCCCCCCCGTTAGTGTGGCAGGGTAAGTGAAGGTTAAGTTAAGTTGGTGTGACCAAATTTCTTTTCCTGGCAACGCATCCCTCTCCTCATAGCACAATGCACTGTATATGGGAATAATCATATTCGAATAACGTCACAATTTTTAGGAACACATGCACAACGTAAATCGGCTACTTTCTCGATATAACCACGACATATATATGCACAAGCATTATGCATATTGTTACTTCATGTGGGCACAACACAGGTTATTTTTTTATTTTTCGGGAATAGCCGAGGCAGCGGGGCGGGGTACCCCACGGGGCGGGGTACTCTGCCAGTTACAGGAACTCTTTACCACATCTCATCCACAGGTATTTCTTGCATTTCCGCGAGTCGAATTTGCATTCAGAAACAATTATGGTCAACCGCTTTGAAATTTCTCCCACCACCCCATCCCCATCCCCTGCAATTTCCCATATTTTTCTCCTTTCGAAAGAAATGGTGACACCGACGGTGCCGATACCACTCCGTCCCCTCGATAACCGCATGGAAGTAACAATAATACCAGTGGTAAATGCACAAAGATGAACTACAGTTTTTGCAGTTGTAAAATTAAGAGCTGCGACGAAGATGTCAG
Source organism: Myxine glutinosa (assembly GCF_964187855.1). NCBI lineage: Eukaryota > Metazoa > Chordata > Myxini > Myxiniformes > Myxinidae > Myxine > Myxine glutinosa. The sequence continues at coordinate 113,870,408 of NC_136271.1, forward strand.
TTTGTCTTTGTTCCAAATAAAGCAATTACTGGGACAACAAACAATGCAGTATTTCAAGTAACACTTGTATTACAACCTTTTTGTCCAAATCCAAAGCAAGGTATGCTGCAAGGACCTCAAATTCGAGATAATTACGGTTTTTAAATATTTCATGTACTCATTCTGTATCAAAATGCATGGTCGTGGTGGTTTAAGCTTGGCTTCCAAACTGCTTGGAGTAGCATGGGCAACAGTTTCACAAAAATGAACAGCTTCGGATCCTCAATTCAAACCACACACACAAACACACATATATCTTAGACTTAGAGCCCTCCCGCTAAACATATCCCTGGACTATCGTGTATATGCATTGTGCACATACAGCTGTGAAGACTCCAGACATATTTTTGTCCCTAAACAAAAACACTGAGAAAAATTTTAAAAAAACAATAGAGCAAAGCTTTTTACACGCAATTATCAATGTGTAAAAGTGGTTGCAAATGACCATGCCAGCCTCAAGCAAAATGTCTAGACATGAGCTGTCTGCTGCCAATTTCGTAACAAAAATAACCCTCCATCCTGATCTCCACAAGTCTAGACAATATTCTTCTATAGAAAACTACAAAACCTTGGTCACCAAAGTTCACCTCTGCTCATTTTGAGGTTACCTTAACCTTAAACCCACCCCCGAACCATCATTATTTGTTCGACAAGACATTCATCATTATGAGCTGATCGCAAGACCAGCTGCCAAAAAAAATTCCAAGCCATTTACCCATTTCTTCCACACACAAAAATAAAAAATGTCCACAATCCATCCGGACTGGTTGCAGTAGTAACAAAACAGCACATGACGCAGAGCCTTGCCGGGGTATATAGATTACAGTAGATCTGAGCACCAGTGCAGACTCACGGATAGCAGTTACTACAGCGTTTCATATTCCATTGGGAAAGTGCGACGTCAACAAATCACGCAGTAAATTCCCACATCCATAAATTGTGAAAAATACATTGGAAATGGTTCGTATGTAGAAAAGTTAACCGGTCTCATCATTTTTATTCATTTGCATGACTACGAGCAGGATAACTGGCACGGTGATGCAGACAGACACACACACACACACACACACACACACACACACACACACACACACACACACACACACACACACACACACACACACACACACACACACACACACACACACACACACACAACCTTTTATGAGCAGTGGAGATGAGAAAAGTATGGCCCTCAACACACAGACAGAGACACAGACAGACAGAGACACACACACAGAGACAGAGACACACACACAGACAGAGACACACACACAGACAGAGACACACACACACACACACACACACACACACACACACACACACACACACACACACACACACACACCTCTTCCCATCCCTTTGGAAACACGTGAGCAGGTGTACAACGCAGACAGGTGAACGCAGTCACCATTGTGCAGCCAATGAAGCAGTTCCTCATTCCCCTTGGTAACCGTTCAAACTGCAAACTTCCTTCAGGGTCAAGTCTGAAAGATGAAAATCTCCAACAGCAAAAATCTTGCAATTTAAGAGCACAAACAAAAAATGAAACTGCCTTTTTTTTTCTTCCCCGCCCCCCACCCGCCCCCCTTTTTATCAACACATCAAAGGTGAAACAACTTGTACGAGGATTTGTTTACACGATCAAATGCTAGCAGGTCACCACAAATGATACTCAAAATAGATGAATACGTTTAAACGTCCCAATGAACAGCAAGACAGGTAACTGGACACAATCTTGTTTGTTGGGTCTCTCTGCCTTGCGTGCCCGCGTAATGCAGGGCAGCCAGGCAGGCAATACGCTCAGAGGGAGAAACAAAGAATAAGGGAAATTGCGGGAAAGGGGGGGCGGGGGTGGTGTGAGCAATACGGTGAGCAGAAGGGGTCGTTCCCATCTGCCAACATCATAGGTATCCTGCTCCGTTTGCACCCTGGGCAACCTACAATAAACACTCGACTCGCTCTTTCCTTCCTGGATGCAGAACAACAAGCCTTGGCTCCGAATCTCGGGGAGAGGGACACAGTCTTTACAATGAACCCAGCCAAAGGTACGGCAAAGTGACTTGTACTGCCACAAGTTTTGTACAAATGTTTTACATAATGCTATAAAAAAGCAAGACCCATAAGAAATGAAAAATCCCAAACCTTCATACTGTAAACAGCAGCTGAGGAGGGTGGGGAAGGGGAGGGATATATCCTAAATTGAGGACTTGTGGGCTGGGACAGGAAGGTCACCATGTCAGAGAAATGGAGCTCAGGGCCGTTAGGCTGGGAAAAGCAATGCCTGGCTCGGGAAGGTCCATTTAGACAAAGGCAAAGTCGAGGTCGAAATGCTTGTACTGGGACAGACGGGGGGAGGTAAAAGTGTGCCTGGGATGGGAACACCACACTTGGCCATGTTTGTCATCGAACGCCAAGCTTGGGGAAGAGAAGGGACGGCTCGTCCAGGCCAGACCCCGTTGCCCAGTGCATGGGAGAGTGTGAGGCCAGCCAAGCATGCCTACCCCGGGGAGGAGAACCGTTTTTCTCAGGGCTGGGAGCCGGCAGCAGCTGCCACGGGGGCAGCTACAGGTGTCCCGGGTGGTGGGAGCATGGGCTGAGATGATGTCAGACTGCCACGTGGCGAGTTCATCCCTGCCACAACGGTAAAAAGAAAGCAATTAGATTGCAGACCTTCACCAGGACTTGTTTTTATGGGGTGTTTGTATGGTATATATTGTGTTGGTGCAGTGTGCAGACGATGCATTTATGATGGTTGTTTATGTTGGTGTGACGGACAGACCGTTTCGGTTTTTTTGTATACATTCACTTTCCCAAAGTATGTATTTTATAGACGTATAAAATACACTTGTATTTTATAGATACACGTATTTTATTGATGTAGGACGTATTGCTGTAGTACGTGCTTTATAAACGTGATCGGTTGAAAAAAAGATTACGTGCAATACTGGCTGAGCCACCACCAGGTGGAGCTTGTGGCCGACTTTAGCACATTATGTGTCGACAAGGCAAACCCAAATACAAATACAATACTTCCCCCTCCTCTGGTGAGGGTAAATATGTTCTCCATTTGCTCCATTTGCCAATTTGTGATACAAGTAATACTACAACCCTCCCACACCCTTCTCATTAAAGAATCAGCAATAATTGGTGGGCGTTTTTAAAGGTCGTCGATGGAGGCCATCTCTAAAATTTGGCTTCAATCGAGTAAATTTATCCCCCAAAAAATAAAAAATAAAAATAAAAAAAACCCCTCGATTTAAAATTTTTTTCAATCAACCCCGACAACATTGTATGCACATCGTTGACCAAAATGTATTAAATTGTCCTTTGATGGCAAAGTCAAATTTTAGGCTCAGTACGCACGACAATATAGCAAAGTCTCCGTAATCTCCCAAAATACGGGCAAAGATGGAAGATGATCAAGAGCAACAGAATGTAGGTTATATAGAGGGGTGTGCTTTACATTAAAGGAAATACAATCACAGAAATGCATTATGGAAACGACATAGTATTCATAGAATACTTACCCCACGCAGTCAACTTGGTGTGAGCCAACTCTGGTTTTTTAAAGGGTTTTTTCATTTGAACCAATATGGCTGTCAGACCACGAGACCAATGACATCATAAATTCACATTCTCTAATATAATTGTTGTATAGCTAACGCTCAATCAATTTCAAACTGATCAGATAAAGTGTTGTACTTGTCGAATTATGATGTCATATAAGGCACCAATGACGTCATCATTACCAACACTTATTCCCCATGCAGAGTTCTTTACAATGAGTCACGTTTAAATTTTTCCCATGGAGCAGTTTCGGAGACAGAGGTGCAACGGTTTTTTGTTTTTTCAAAGATGGTGCCTGTACCACATGACCTATGACATCATAATCATGAAACAATTCTAAAGGAAGAGGCGCTCGCTCCTATGGTGAAAATTTCGACCAAGCAACAGTTGTAGAGAATTTTTTTTCATACTGATCGGATCAAGCGTTGTACTTGTCAAATTACGATATCATAAAGAAGGCACTGATGCCATAATCATCAACACTTATTCTCCATGGGGAGTACTTGACAATGCACCAAGCTTAAATTTTTTCCATGGAGCGGGTTCGGAGATAGAGGTGCAACGTTTTTCCAAGATGGCCATGTCCATACCACATGACCTATGACATCATAATTACGACAAATTGTACAGGCGGACGCCCTCCGATGGTGAAATTTTTGTGTCAATCGGACCAACGGTGCCCGAGAATATGCATCTATCTATAATTCCAGCAATCTCTGTGTGTATGTTTGTATGTTTGTATGTTTATATGTTTGTATGTTTGTATGTTTGTATGTATGTTTGTCTGTGACCGCTGTTTCTCGACAACTACCGGTCCGATATACTTGAAACTTGCCAGGTATATTGCTGGGGACCCGAGGATGTGCCTTTTCAAGGTTTGAAATTAATCTATCTATAATTCCAGCAATCTCTGTGTGTATGTTTGTATGTTTGTATGTTTGTATGTTTGTATGTTTGTATGTTTGTATGTATGTTTGTCTGTGACCGCTGTTTCTCGACAACTACCGGTCCGATATACTTGAAACTTGCCAGGTATATTGCTGGGGACCCGAGGATGTGCCTTTTCAAGGTTTGAAATTAATCGGACAAGCAGTTACCGAGCTATGTCCAAAAAACGATTCAACCAATCAGAGAGCAGCGAGCTATCACGTGTGCCGAACGTGGCGAACAGACTCTGCCTCGGACGGCACATTTGAGAGCGCATTCATTTATTTCACGTTTGCAAACTATGTTGGCGCTATGTTGGCGTTAAACTATGTTTTAAAACTAATAAAAACTAATTTGCGATTCATCGTAACTGCGATATACGACCTTCCGGAGCTCCCGTGAGAGCGTGCGCCATTACGGATAGTAATTCAATTAAAAACATAAAAACATTGTCCCAATTCAGTCAGAGCGAAGGGCGTTGTTTTAAGCGAAGAGCGTTTTATTTTTCCCCTTAAATTCAGTCGCCGGACGGTGAAAGCTTTTTTTGGGGGGCAGCTACGTACGGCCAATCACAGGACACGTTGTTGTGTCGACGTGCCGTGTTGTTTTCCCTCGCGGTTTGGAATGTTTTTCCTTTTCATTTCTTTTCTCTTCCTTACGGAAGTACGGGCATTTCCTTAAATTTGCGATTCTTTCGCTTTCCTGCGCGTTTGGGCACGCTATGGCGATTTCTTTACCAAACTCCGAAGCCGTTCGCTTTGGACCAAACCATTTCATGTAAATAGAGGGGGGGGGGGGGGATTGTCACCGTACTCGCAAGCCGTTCGCTTTGGACCAAACCATTTCATGTAAATAGAGGGGGGGGGATATAATTTTAGATATAGATATCGTACGGGCATGCCCTAGTGTCTTTCAATCCTGACAAATCTCACTCTCTTACTATGTCTCTCCGAAAAGATCGACTGGACAACCCTCCCATCTACTTTCTCAACAATCCTCTCCAAGAAGTTCTGTCGCTCAAGCTTTTGGGTCTCACTATCTGCCATGATCTTTCTTGGGAAAACCACATTTCCAAGCTGGCCTCCAAAGCCAGTCGCCGACTGGGCATCCTCCGTCGTGCGAAGTCCTTCCTCGGCACACCTGAGCTCCTCACCACATACAAGGCTTTCATCCGCAGCTCAATGGAATACTGTTCTCCCCTAAGGGCTGGTGCTCCTGCCTCACACCTGGCTCGGCTTCACGCTGTTGAATCCAAAGCTTTCAAAATCCTTGGAATCTCCCGCGATGAAGCTATCTCTGAGGGCCTTTCACTCGCTCACCGCAGGCAGGTAGGTGGTCTTTCTGTCTTCTACCGACTCCTCTCCGGCCTTGCTCCCCCAGCTCTCTCTGTGCTCTGTCCCCCAAATATTCCTACAGGTCGCACAAGATCTGCCAGCAACCCTCTGATGGTTAAACTGCCGAAATCTCGGCTCTCTGCTCACCTTCACTCTTTCATTCCTCTTTTCTCCCGCCTCTGGAACAAACTCCCACACTCCCTTCAATACCACTCCTCCCTCCAGGTCTTTACAACAGCTGTTCACCACCATCTCTTATCTTCCCCCATCCAAAACCTTGATCTTTTCTACCCCCACTAATTCACCCCAGATCCACCTTGTTTGAAATTCCAACTTCTTTCCTGGAAGTCCTGGCAGTGTCCATATGTTTATACCTCTCCCACCCCCCCCCCCCTTCACATGCCTCCCCCCAAAGCCCTCTCCCTCCCACAGATCTCTCGATGTCTCCATGTCTCTCGGTCACTGCTCTCAAATGTTGTGTTTGTGTCCTTCCCCCTCTCTCCCCATCTTGTCTACCACTCCCGATGTTATTTGTTTTATGTGTCTGTTTGTCTTTCTGTGTGATTAATGTTCGCTCTTTCACGAGCCTCGATCTTGTATACAAAAAAAAAAAAAAAAAAAAACTTCGTTCGTCGGCCGGTACTCAGCTCCGGCCTCAAAAAGGGCTGTGGGATGCCTGGTGGCCGTGGAACGGGTCCCACAGTTCGGCCAATGGCCCGATCGTCGGCGGGAGTAAGATGGCGCCGAATCGCTCTTCCGTCAAGTCCCACTCCGTTTGAACCGCCACAAGCCCCACGAAGCGTCGCTTTCTGGCTCCTCTTCGACGGCTGCGACAATCTCTTCCTTGATAGTGCCAACAGTTCACAAAGGCTCCAAAATCACTCCACAGCGTGCCCGGGCACGAAAACGCAGCCGTTCCCTCACGCGACGAATAACTAAGAGAGCGAGCAAGGGGAGATGTCGTCTTCTTCTCTCTCAAACATTCGACCTCTGAAATCACCCCTGACCAATCGCCGAGCTTCGTCAACACCACTCCATGTCCCCTGGACCAATCTCGACTCTCGGGGTGTGGTCTCTCGTTACGAGTTGTCGGGGCAGAGTGTAGTCTCTATTGGCAATGTCGGTTGTTGTGGTTTAAGGGACCAAGTGAATGTAAAACCGGAAGGGAAAATCACAGGAAGCAATTACACACGGGAATTAATCTTAAGCCCTGTCTTGTTAACACAAAAACCACGCCCCTTATGGCGACATGCAAACACTTAACCTGACAGGTTCCCTACTTATTACATCTGGGTTCTTCTTCACGTCCAAGGTCCAAGCTAAAACCTATACATTCCTATCTCCATTATGGTATTTCTTCCCTACCCCCACAAATGTAACAATATGAATCGCCCTTTTAACCCAAATCAATGATCGGTGACTTATTCTGTTTAACCCCTTCTACTATTTGGAATTATTTTTTGTAACTCAATGATTTCACGAATTGGCCTTATCCTGTCATAGGACAGCTAATGATGATAATCTTTGCGCCATGAGAGCTACTCAATCGTGATTTGGTTCACTTTTTTGCAATCCTGCAGGGGCACAATGCATGTCTCGATTGAGCTACCTGCAAAATAATAAATGAAATGGAAAAATTGTTTTTACAAGTTTGAGGTGGGATTGACGATATTATTTTATTTTATTCAGTCTATCATACAGTTTTATCAAGCCTGTAACTGGCATCCCAGAATCCCGCAGATCCTCCATCACACTTCAACAATGTGCTCCAAGGCGTGGCATTCCACCAATCCCATTTCAACATTTTTAGGCCCAGAATACACCCTATTTTTGCACCGTGTCTGTGTCCTTTTCTCTTGCGTGGTATTCCAAATCGCACTGATGCTTGCCTTGCACCCCGATATCTCATTATTAAAGGTTTTATGTCATGACAGAGTTTAGTATCTTGCCCAAAAATGTCGGCATTCTCTTCCCTGAAGGGAATTCTCAATGGTTTGTTAAGTTAGTTTGGCCTGTAGTCTTCACTTCATAACATTCCCCATGGTGAATTTGAGGATTACACGGGTCTTCATTACCATGATGGGGGTTCTACTCTAACAGCAAATAAACATTCCTCACTGAACTCCATACATTTTATTCGTCTTGGACATGGCGTGATGAAAGAAAGCAACAAAATCCATTCCAAGGCCATGTACAGAAGGTATCTGTTCAAATCAGAACCAAACATCTGGGCAATTCTCAGCTGGAAAGCAGCGACTTGTCATTTCACCATTGGTAGTATAGTGCGGTAGAAGATACTATAGAAAAAGAGGGTTTTTTAATTGAGTTTCATATTCATTCATTTGAAGCGCATTGCATTTTACCTTTGCAAACTCGCACAAAACCTCAAATATATTTTATAAACATACGGGTTTGCCTTTTTGAAAAGATCAGGAGCTTATTGCTGTGTAACCACCTTTAGTGGTATTTAAGAGGAGGCTGTGTGGACGTCGTATTTAAGAAAAAGTGATTTGTACATTGCTGCATCTACAGACAATGGATGTTTGAGCTGTGTTGTCTTACAGAAGTATGCATGTTCCATGGCCTCACGGGGAGGGAGTCTGGTCTGGTGATCATAACGCAACAGCTTGTCCAGAAAGTCCAATGCCTCCGGGCTCACCAAATGTTGATTCTCACTGTGTACAAAGCGCTCCCAGCGCTTCCGTGAATGCCTGCGATGAAACACATGTACCTTATCACCACATAATAAACAAAATCACAACTTTGGACTCTCCCAGATTCCAGAAAAAAGGGGAAAAAACACGAGTCAAAAAATAAATAAATAAATAAACTTTCATCTGATATGCAAGTCAACTGAAGTATCAACAGCAACAACAAACCAATGACAAATGCAGCAAATTTGCGCAATAATATGAAAAGCATTTCTAGCTGAACCAAGTGAGGATACAGAAACATTATTGCACGAGGACAAGCAAAACAAATTCAAGCCAAAGAGAAACGCTTCCTGAAAAAAAAAAGATAATAGATAAAAAGGCATGAACCACCTTTAGAGGCCATTTTTCCCCGCAGAGCAGGGGTTGGCCTTTTTGGGGCACCCTGGTCCCCTTTTTGAAGCAATGTTTTATGGCCGGATGCCCTTCCTGCCGCCAACCCTGTTAGTCCCCTCTTGCGACACACAGGGAATTACCAGTGACCTGGTACTCAATTTGCCGACCTCGGAAGGATGACAGGCTGAGTCAACCCCCCTGGTGTTAATTCAGCGATAAACCGGGATTCAAACCCAGGATCCTAGGATCCCAAGCCAGCACCCTAACCGCTAAGCTAACACCAGGCTAAGCCAATAGATAAAAAAGCATGACACCTTGAAAAAGCATTTAAATATTTTTCGGTTGTTTCACTAGTGGTTTCACTAGTAGATGTCCACTAGTAGATGGGAAGGTTGTCCAGTCGGTCTTTTCAGAGAGACGTCGTAAGAGTGTGAGATTTGTCAGGATTGAAAGACATGTTCCACTTGTTTGCCCAGTCTGTGATTTTGTCCAGGTCTGCAGAGAGTGAGGAGGCTGCAGACTGCCGATCTGAGGGATGAGGAATGGAGTGGCAGAGAGTGGAGCCATCAGCAAAGAGATAGAGAGAATTTTCAAGAGAGGCAGAGAGATCATTGATGAAGACCAGAAAAAGCACAGGGCCCAGAACACTGCCTTGGGGAACTCCAGCCTGAACAGGAAGAGGAGATGAGAGAAACCCATTCAGGGCCACACGTTGACTACGACTAGAGAGGACGTCCGCCAGCCATGCGTGGAGATTTCCATGGATACCAAAGGAGGAGAGTTTGGTGAGCAGAGCGGGGTGCCAGACCGTATCGAAGGCACGTGATATGTCGAGGGAGACAGCTCTGATTTCCTGTTTGGCATTGAGGACCTCCATCCATTGTTGAGACAGCAGAAGCAGCATGTCCAGAGTAGAGTGACCTGGTCTGAAACCAAATTGATGATCAGAGATCAAGCTAATGGAGAAGAGGAAAGATTTCATATCCGAAGCAATGATGGATTCCTTGACTTTGCTGATAATTGGGAGAAGGCTGATTGGTCTGTAGTTGCTAGGATCTGTTTTTGCACCTTTTTGTGTGAAGCGGTGATGTTGGTTGATTTCCAAGCAGATGACAGTTGACCTCCTTGATGCAATTAGATGAGAAAGTAAGCAAAAATGGAAAATTCAAGATGGCCGCCATAGCTCAAAATTGCTACTAACAGGGGTCGCACTTAACTTAATTTTGTAGACTTAGAAGATGCAGTAGTTTTAGATGCTGCTTAATTTGTATTACTCAAATGAAGTTGAGTTCAGATTCCCATGTCCCACAGCAGGTAGGCTCATGAATGATTTGGCTGTCTTGACTGAGGGTCTTGGTGCTACATGGGCACAGTAGTGTTGATTTGGATCTGGTCGTGATTGAGTACCTTGGTTAGGTAGGATGAGTAAGAGTTTATGAAGGTACAATTGGAGTACTTGAGCTTTTTTTTCAAATTGGACTTTTGATTTTGGTAATGGTACCAAAACAAAATGGCTGACTCCTTTCAAAAGGTACCACTTGATACTTAACATTCACAAGCAAGCGCTAGTAGACAAGGCAACTGCCTTAATGTCCATCTGAAGGACGCCGGCCGTACTCACTGTTGCAGCACCAGGGAGACGCTTTATCGTGATGCTGGGAAACGAACCCAGATGACAGCTCAAAGCCACGTGCCCGAGCTGAGCTATCCTGGTTAAATGAATGCTTGCTCCCTGAAGTAAAGAGACTAAAGTAGAAAAATGTACAGCAGATGTGAGAGAAATTTTTGTTTTTGTTAGGGTGTAAAGTGCAGCAGGCCATTGCTGAAGAGCTGTACTGCACCCAGGTGACCCTCAATTTCTTTGACCGCCTGGCTGCTGTTGGTGTCACCCGTGACAATGGCCGACTGGTCAAACGGCTTGATGAACCTTGTGGGGATTTTCTGATTTCAGACAGACTACGAGAGGTGATGCAACATGAGCGGCCATCGATTTATATATTATATATATATATATATAGATATACATATACAAAAATTGCATATATTAAAATATTATATCTTCTCCCCCCCCCCACCCCCCCTGCCCTCCTTTCATTTCCTCTCCCATATATAATCCTTCCCTTCCTTATCCTTGCTTCCATCTTTTTCAAAATACCTTTCATTTTCACCCCACTTCTCCCACATTACTGTCCCGACCCTTCACTTATTTTAACTTCAAAAAAGAAAATTCAAAAATGGTTCACTCGCCTTGTTAGATTTGTCCTTTTTGTCCAACTTTTCCCAATGAGGAACCTCTTCAAAGTCTTAACCATTTTTATTCTCCTTCCCTGTCTCAAGACTCCACACTATCCACAAAATCACAACTCAGTCATTTCAGTCCTTCACTTATCCATGAGCATCAAACAATGCATGAAAATCTTTCAAAAGATGAAGATAAAATTAGGATCTGCAATTGTGTGTTGGTGATGCTGAATATTATTACGATGACGCTGACGATTATGACGTTTTCTTCCTGCAGATGCTTTTGATGCCCGATTCTGAGCTCGCGGAAACCTACAGTGAAAGGGAGAAGAAAGAGTTCCTCTACGTGCTTTTCCGCCACCTGTGCCTTGGTGGTGTTGTGTGTCAATTTGAAGATGTCATTGATCCTTACTTTGATATTACCAAGGATATTTACAAACAACTCATTGGGTCAGCACTTTCAAATATTATACATAAGCTCCCATACAGAACTCATGCTTACGTCTTTTCCCCAGATGTAGTCAAGGTTACAAATGAGAAATTTCAGAAAGCTTATTTTTTACTGATAGTAAAAAGAACATGTGCTGTAATTTGTTTTAATTTGAGAAACAATGATCTTACACGGGCAGCTGAGTATGGAAGTGAAATGAAAATGGACGGTATGGGAGTTCTGGTCATCATTAATCTGGTTTGTCAAAAGTTGCTCTGAGTATCACCGTGGGTGATGTTGTGATGGATCACAATTGTAGTCAGCATGGTGTCGAGGAGGGTGAGGAGGCTTGAAGTGACAAGTTGTCACCTGTATTATTTGGGGATTTTCAGATAATTGCAGAATGGAGAAAATATTTCACTGTATTTTATTCCTTACAGTGTTGTGAAGGATTCAGATACCAAGTCAATACGGATTACATCTGCTGTATATCGAATTACTGCTTACGTAAGTATCGAATGAAAGCAACACATTCTTGATAAGCACTATAATCACGAAAAGGATGTCCTTAGAACTACGGTATACAAAACCTAACAAATCTATAATAATAATAATAAACATACACAACATGACCAAAAGTATGCGGACACCTCTTATAATTAGTGGATTCGGCTGTTTCAGCCACACCTATTCCTGACAGGTATATATGATCAAGCACACAGCCATGCAATCTCCATAGACAAACAATGTCAGTTGAATGGGCCGGACTGACGATCTCAGTGACTTTCAACGTGGCACCGTCATTGGATGCCACCTTTCCAACAAGTCAGTTTGTAAAATTTCTGCCCTGTCAAATGTTAAGTGCTGTTATTGTGAAGTGGAAACGTCTAGGAGCAACAACAGCTCAGCTGCGAAGTGATGGGCCACACAAGATCACAGAAAGGGACCGCCGAGTGCTGAAGCGTGGAGCGCGTTGAAATTGTCTGCCTTCAGTTGCAACACTCACTACCGAGTTCCAAACTGCCTCTGGAAGCACCGCCAGCACAACAACTGTTCGTCGGCAGCTTCATGAAATGGGTTTCCATGGCCGAGCAGCCGCACACAAGCCTAAGATCACCATGGGCAATGCAAGCGTCGGCTGGAGTGGTGTAAAGCTCACTGCCATTGGACTCTGGAGCAGTGGAAACGCGTTCTCTGGAGTGATGAATCACAATTCACCATCTGGCAGTCTAACGGATGAATCTGGGTTTGTCGGATGTCAGGAGAACGCAACTGCCTGAATGCATAGTGCCAACTGTAAAGTTTGTTAGAGGAGGAATAATGGGCTGGGGCTGTTTTTCGTGGTTCCGGCTTGGCCACTTAGTTCCAGTGAAGGGAAATCTTCACGCTGCAGGATACAATGACGTTCTAGACAATTGTGTGCTTCCAACTTTGTGGCAACAGTTTGGGGAAGGCTCTTTCCTGTTTCAGCATGACAATGCCCCCTTGCACAAAGCGAGGTCCATACAGAAATGGTTTGTTGAGATCGGTGTGGAAGAACTTGATTGGCCTGCACAGAGCCCTGACCACAACCCCATCAAACACCTTTGGGATGAATTGGAATGCCGACAGCGAGCCGGGCCTAATCGCCCAACATCAGTGCCCGACCTCACTAATGCTCTTGTGGCAGAATGGAAGCAAATCCCAACAGCAATGTTCCAACAACTAGTGGAAAGCCTTCCCAGAAGAGTGGAGGCTGTTATAGCAGCAAAGAGGGGAGGGCGAGGGGGGTGGGGGGGGACCAACTCCATATTAATGCCCATGATTTTGAAATGAGATGTTCGATGTTCGGGTGTCCACATACTTTTGGTCATGTAGTGTACGTGCAATACCCCTGGGTGCTCAGCTGGTAGAATAAACAGTATACTGCACTGACTAAAGGTATTTTAAATCAATTTCAATGGTTGCTAGAAGGCAGGGCAGCAGGTAGAATCATACTAACATAATCATAAGACTTTAAACAAACAAACAAAAGATACCTATGTTTGTGGGGCAGGTTCACCTGTCCTCCACCTTCCCCCCCTCCCCCATAATCTACCTTAGATCCCGATTTTTAAAAAATTCTTTTAACAAACTTTGGTGCATCATGGGTAATGAAGGTTGTGGTCGAGTTTCATCGAAAAGGAAAGGAAATACCTATTTTGGGGGGGCAACCCCCTCCCCCATACACCCCCAAAGGGGAGGACTTTTCTTTTTAACGTCGTGAGCAAACTTTAGTCAAAACATAATAATTTTATTTGTGCCAAGTTTGGTCACAATCCCATCAGCGGTTTCGGAGAAGATGTTGCAAGTGTTTACGGACTGGACGGACGGACGAGGTGCCATCGCATAAGCGCATCTGAACTTAGTTCCAGGTGAGCTAAAAATTGAGACTCATGGTGGTGCAATTGCTGAAACCTCGTTGCATTTACTATTGCGGGTTCGATTCCCGTAGCTGCTCAGAACCCTGGTCCGCAGAGGAGATGGGCACCACTGGGTCTATTTCCCCTTTCGAAACACCATTATGGATTTCCAACAACTTTTATATGCTTATGACCTCCACTATCTCTAACACCGTTGTAATCATTCCATGTGATGAAATCTTTTTGCAGGACAAACATGGAAGTTGCTATCCATCTCCACGTGAGCATGAACAAAACTTTGCTTACCTCATACTTGATCCAAGCAAACATCAAGCAACTGTACTCTACCATTGTTACGGGACTAAAACCGGTTGGTAATATGTTACCTTGGGTTGGCGGTGAGAATATTTGAGTTAACGCTAACAATATTGCCAACAGATTGAAGTTACCGGGTGTTAAAGCCAAAACAAATGATAGAGTTGAAACTATCTACAAACCCGAGTTCTTCACCCGGTTAAAACCATTGAAGAAGTTCCACAATTGTTACATTTTCCCATTCCGAAGGGACAAAAGAGACTATTATAATTGGTCTGTATGTCAGATCTACTGTGATCTATATGACCTAGGGAGGCTCTGAATTATTAAATCTATAACTCTTCTTCTTTCTTGTTTCACTCCAAACTCGATTAAAATTTTCACTTGCTAAAAAACATTTTCTGCTACTTAATTGTATTTTTGTTTTATGTCAGAAAATATATATTTAATGATGAAATTTGGTTTGTTATACTGCACTTCACTTCTGTATCTTTGCTCGATTCATGTTCATTAAACTGTTTCCACTTCTGGCCATGATTCATATTATTCTCAGAAATGAAAATTTGAATGCTGTCCGAAAGCAGTGAACGTCTTCTGAGAAGATGAAAACACCTATGGTGGTGATATGTGACAAATTGGCAGGGTGTGCTGATCAAGCTTACACACCGTCAATCCGATGTAGGCCGGCGCACGCAATGATGTCTCGCCCTTCATTCAGAGCACCAGGGTGACGGTTTATAGTTGGCTCGAGGTTCAAATCCATGCTGGACATTTGAGACGAGTGTGCATATCTCCAGGCTATGTCGATAGCCCTTGAAACAATTAATTACCTGTGACTTTACTTGTTTAAAACGTCTCAATCATGCTGCTCACACCCTTTGTAAATGGTGCTCACGCAGTTGTACACGACACATATTCTCACGTGGTTGCAACTTCAGTATGTTCATGATGATACTGTTCACCACAGTTTTTTTTTGTTTTGTTTTTAATACAAAATCGAGGCTCGTGTAAGAGCTAACATTAATCACCAAAAAAAAAAATAACCGGACATATAAAACATACAATAAAGGGAGCGGGAGACAAGATGGGGAGAGAAAGGGAAGCACACAAGCACAAAAGTAGAGAACAGGGACATCGGGAGATCTGTGGGAGGGAGAGGACTTGGGGGGTGGGAGGCGTGGGAAGGGGGTGGGGAGAGTGGTGGGAGAGGTATAAAACACATGGACACAGCTAGGACTTCCAGGAAAGGAGTCGGAATTTCAGAAAAGTGGATCTGGAGTGAATTAACGGGGGTAGAAAAGATCAAGGTTTTGGATGGGGGAAGATAAGAGATGGTGGTGAACAGCTGTTTTAAAAATCTGGAGGGAGGAGAGGGATTGAAGAGAGTGAGGGAGTTTGTTCCAGAGGTGGGATAAAAGAGGAATGAAAGAGTGAAGGTGAGCAGAGAGCCTAGATTTTGGCAGTTTAACCATAAGACGGTTGCAGGCAGATCTTGTGCGACCTGCAGAAATATTTGGGGGATAGAGCCCTGAGAGAGCTCGGGGAGCAAGGCCGGAGAGGAGTCGGTAGAAGACAGAAAGACCACCAACCTGCCTGCGGTGAGTGAGTGAATGGCCCTCGGAGTTAACTTCATCGCGGGAGATTCCAATGATTCTGAATGCTTTGGTTTCAACAGCGTGAATTCGAGCTAGGTGTGAGGCAGGAGCACCGGCCCAGAGGGGAGAACACTTCCATTGAGCTGCGGATGAAAGCCTTGTATGTGGTGAGGAGCTCAGATGTGCCAAGGAAGGACTTCGCACGACGCATGATGCTCAGTCGGCGACTGGCTTTGGAGGCCAGATTGGAAATGTGGTTTTCCCAGGAAAGATCATGGCAGATAGTGAGACCCAAAAGCTTAAGTGACAGAACCTCTTGGAGTGGGTTGTTGAGAAAGTAGATGGGAGGGTTGTCCAGTCTGTCTTTTCGGCGAGACATAGTAAGAGTGTGAGATTTGTCTGGATTGAAAGACATGTTCCACTTGTTTGACCAGTCTGTGATTTTGTCCAGGTCTGCAGAGAGTGAGGAGGCTGCAGACTGCCGAACTGAGGGATGAGGTATGGAGCGGCAGAGAGTGGAGTCATCAGCAAAGAGATAGAGAGGATTTTCCAGAGAGGCAGAGAGATCATTGATGAAGACCAGAAATAGCACAGGTCCCAGAACACTGCCTTGGGGAACTCCAGCCTGAACAGGAAGAGGAAATGAGAGAAACCCATTCAGGGCCACAAATCTACCAAAATCTATCAAATTCAAAATCTATCAAATTCAGTTGTAATCTATCAAGGATATTTTTTCCAAAAAATATTAAATGTGGATTTATTTAATCACTTATGACGTCTATATTAATCGAAGGAGCTTTGTCTGCTCTCTGTCTGTCTGTCGTGCTATAACTTGAGAACGGACTATTGGATTTCAACGAAACCAATGGTGGTGGATGCAGGGAACTCACAGGAAGGTTTGTGATGCAAAAAGAAAAGGAAATAAGGAAGGTTTGTGTATTGGTACATGGGCATATGTGGCAAAAACTGCAATCACCAACTTGTGATGCTGGCTATTCCCACACATAGGGCAGGATCTTCCAAGAATCATTTTTTGTTGTTGATCCACAGGTTAGCCATCAGAACTACACTACCAGTCAAAAGTTTTAGAACACCTCAATTTTTGCAGTTTTTGTTGAAATTTACACAGTTTAATGTCCAGTGAATAACCTGAAATGGTACAAAGGTAAGCAGTAAACTGCTCGAGGTTAAAAAAAGAAGTTTAGGTTAGCAAAAACGGGGAAATAATGTAAATTGCACAGTTATATTGTAAGAAAAAGGCCTTCTTCAGGGAACAAGTAATGGGTTAACAACTTACAGCTGTTCTGCAGCAATGTAAGTAAATTAAGCCTTGAAAGTTGGTGCAAACAATTCTTACAGGTGTCCCAACCTCTACTGATTACTTCATTACAAACCCCCTGTCTGTATGAAAGCAGTATTGGAACAGACTGTTATTACACCCTCAAGCATTATTTGGACAATGTTGCACAGCGGGAAGTAGTATATTGGAAACTGGAGGAAACTCGGACAGGAAGAGGTCTGGCAGACCCAAAGCCACAACAGAATCAGAAGACAAGTTTCTGAGAGTCAACAGCTTGCGTGATAGGCGGCTCACAGGACAACAGCTTCAAGCACAGCTTAACACTGATCGAAGTAAGCAAGTCTCAGTTTCAACTGTGAAGAGAAGACTTCGAGCTGCAGGTTTGAGGTGCAGCTTAACACTGGTCAAAAAATTGAGGTAATCTAAAACTTTTGACGGGTAGTGTATACCGAGGAAATGAAAAGCTCCGTTCTTTTAAACATTTAGGTGAAAGGCAGAGACGAGGAGTGTCCTGCCATAGCCTGGCCGTGCCCAATACGTACCTAATCAAGGCATTACAGAAGTTTGGCGCCATTGGACCTCACCCCTTATAACTGGAAGAGAAGACGTGATATTAATAGTACGTACAGTACTCAGTATATTGATTACTTTCTCGAGCAAATAGATTGATTGCTTTTATGTAACTAGATGGTATTCATAGAATACTTACCCTGCGCAGTCAACTTGTTGCGAGCCAACTCTTCTGTTTTTGAACATTTTTTTTCTTTGATCCAATGTGGCTGCCAGACCATGTGAGCGATTACATCATAAATTTATATTCTTTAATATAATTGTTGCATAGATCACGCCCAATACATTTCAAACTGATCAGACTAAGCGTTGTCCCTGTCGAATTATGACGTCATAATTATGGCATCAATGACATCATCGTTAACAACACCTATTCCCCATATGGAGTTCTTTACAATGAGCCATTTAAAAAAAAATTCCATGAAGCGTTTTCGGAGATATAGAGGTGCCACTTTTCTCGATTTTCCAAGATGGCGTTTGTACCACGTGACCTATGACGTTATAATTATCATTAAAAAATTCTGCAGGAGGAGCCGCACATATTCTGATAATTTTGTGTCCATCGATCTAACAATTGCAGAGGAATTTTTTTTATTCATACTGATCAGATCAAGTGTTGTACTTGTTGAATTATGACGTCATAATTAAAGCACCGATGACATCACCATCAACATATCTTATTCCCCATGGTGAGTACTTGACAATGAACCATGTATCAATTTTTTCCATTGAGCGGTTTTGGAGATATCGAGGTGTAACGTTTTTCCAAGATGGCGTCCGTACCGTGACCTATGACGTCATAATTATGAATAAAAATATTCTACAGGAGGAGGCGCTCCTATGGTAAAATTTCATGTCAATCGGACCAACAATTGGCGAGAACATGAATTTTTAAAATGCAGACACGTATGAAGTACAGCACACGGCACACTTACGTACTTGAATGCTTAACCGCGCTTTTCGCTTCGCGATTACTTGTTACCGATGCCACCTAAGGTGGGCAGAGGTCATGTTTTCACCCCTCTTTGTCTGTCTGTGAGCAGGATTTTTAAAAAACGATTCTTTACGATCGAGTGACAGGTACAGGCTGAACAGCACAATATCTCAACAAACAAGGAGCTAATGCTCCAGGTACTCTGCCTTTTGGATGGTATGAGGAATACGTGTGTAATACGAAAGCTACATGTCGAACCGTTTTTGAAATATTGCGTACACAAGCCAAGTTAGCGAGATGGTTGTCATGGCAACATAATTCAGCCAATCACAGCCGTGATCTAATCAGGTTGAGATAATGTCATGAGGAATGAGCAAGACCGCTCCTTTTTGTATCGTGATGATGCGTAGGTAGTATGGCAGATAGGTGCAGGAATTGTGCCTTTGATGATACAAGCGTGGCATTTGGCACACAGTCAGAGTTCGTCCTAAGGAAGATATTTGGCTATAGGGCCATCGCAGATTTGTCCTTTTTTGAAAAATGGCCGCCATTGTTGTCACAGGACAAATCTGCGATGGCCCTATAGCCAAATATCTTTCTTAAGGCATACTCTAACTGTGTGCCAACTCTCGTGCGTGTATGATCAAAGGCACAATTCTCCCAAATACTTCACCTATCTGCCGTACTATAGGGGGTCCGAGACCGTTTCTGGGCTATTGGGAACAATCCTGGAATGGTCGCCACTCCGACGTAGGATACCTGAATGGCTCATTCATCCCAGCGAGCTGGTACTCATTTTGCAGACCTCGGAAGGATGACAAGCTGAGTCAACCCACCTGGTGTTAATTCAACGGTATGACAGGGCTTGAACTCACGATCCTAATATCTCAAAGTAGCCACCTTCGAATGAGCCATCAAACTACCCACCTTGGGGACGGATTCGGACGATAATGGGTGGACAGGTTGGATGTGTGACAAAGACGAATCGATTCGATTTTGGTGAAGATCCGAATCCAGATCCGACCACTGACGATCGGTTAACGGTTAGAATACTTGCCCCGACTCCGGTACTCTTGGAAGTTCGTGGGTCGAACCCGGCCTATAACCAGCCGAGTCATAGCAAAGACTTTTAAAATGGTATTCAGGTGCTAATCCCGGTACTTGATACCGTTCGGACAGAGCAGCCATAGGTTGGCTACCATAGCGCACGCAGGCTTTGCTGTGCGTCAAAGATTCTTGCACAACAATATCAGGGAACATGATTGTATTATTACGTGCAGGTATTAATATCATTGTTATTTTAAAAGCAAACGCCATCATGTTGTTTCGACCAATCAACAGCGACAGGTATTAAACGTTCTTTTCAAACGAGCGCAGGGAAGGATTTGTGGTCGTTTTATTCGTTCGCATTAATATCAAGATGGAACATTATTTTAAATATTCACCAGACATTCGAGGAAAGGTCCTGAAAATGTCGTAAATCGGTGTCTGTTCAATTTGTGCTCATTTAGTAATTAAAGCGGGAAAGGCAACTCGATGTTGATAATTCAAAGTGTTCGTTAATGCGTTCTTTTTCAGGTTTGTTGGAGTTGCCGTTAACGACCGTTTCCTCGGTTATCATCGTCGTCCTGTTTTTCACGTGATTTACCGTTAAACTTCCGTCGCAGTTGCCACGACCCGATGTTGTCCTTTTTGAGATCTTCACGCATCTCGAGGTCCTCGGCTGTCTTCCATCCGACGCTTGTTGCCATGGCATCTTCATCCAACAAGGACCACAACCCGCTGAGCTCGGAACCGTTGGGATATTCAGCTCCCGGTGCTTCGGAAGTCGGTATGGATGGCACAGCCGACGTTATCAGCTCTCTTAGCTCTGGGTCAAGTGGACACACCTATCAAGCCAATCCGTCGTCTCGAGACCATGGAGAACCTGTGATACCTGACTGCGCTGATGCAGCACGAGGATTACCTGTAAGACTACATTTAATCCGTAAAAAGCCTAATGTCACCTATTCACCCATAATGGACCAACAAGAAGCCAAGTACCTGGCAATATCTCCATCAGAAGGTTCCATCTGTGCTCAAGGCAAGTTCCTGTCGTCAAACGTGCCGCCATCGCTGTCCAATCATCTTGAGCCTTCGACTGCTGCGTCCCAGCTCAATGAAGCTCAACCTCAAAGTATACGTTGGCGTTCTCAACCTCCCTTATTCATTTTCCCTTTCAAACATCCGCACAGGGTCACTTATTCGATTAGGCCCGGTTTCAAATACTCTTTGCAGCTGCCATGCCGATCAGACTCCCAAAATATTCACGCCGTCCAAGCGCAGACTCAGGCCCAGATCAGGTACCAGGTGCACGCTTGTTCTCGAGAGAAGCGATGTTTTTGTGACTTGCGCAAGAACTTCTTGGCATGGCAGAGGTATCGTCCTCTCGCCGCCTCGTTCTACTCTCAAGCGGCGGATATCGACGCCCTCGCCTGCTACTTCATGTAACTATGGGGATGACGATGTGGGAATCTTTCTGATATTCTCCTTACATTTGCTGTTAAACGATTTTTCCTTAACCCAAATGAATGTATTGTCTCTTCTTTACCCAGTCCAGCTTTGAGCAGGTTGAGCCAAAGTCATCCCCAGCTGGAACCCCAGCAGAGTGTTGCCCTTGCGCACTGCATGTGGAAGCGCAGCAGCTCCTCTCAAAGAATTATTTATTATGAGACCGCAGCAAAGTAAGAGCAGTATCCTTTTTGTTATTACTACCCTCACAGGCGAGGGTATTGCATTTCAGTCCTTTTGTCTGTCTGTCCGCACAGAATAAATATGATTTTAATGGCAACCGTTGGTCCGATTGACAGGAAATTTCCACCATCTATCTATAATTCCAGTAATCTCTGTCTGTACGTTTGTACGTTTGTCTGTCTGTGACCGCTGTTTCTCGACAACCACGGGTCCGATATACTTTTAACTTGCCAGGTATATTGCTGGGGACCCGAGGATGTGCCTTTTCAAGGTTTCATATTAATCGGACAATTACTTACCGAGCTATGTCCAAAAAACGATTCAACCAATCAGAGAGCAGCGAACGATCGCGTGTGCCGGCGTTGCGAATGGACCAAACCATTCCATGTAAATAGAGGGGGGGGGGTTCTGTGGTCGTTGCGAATGGACGAAACCATTTCATGTAAATAGAGGGGGGGGGGATTGTCACTGTACTCGCAAGCCGTTCGCCGTTCGCTTTGGCGTTGCGAATGGACCAAACCATTTCATGTAAATAGAGGGGGGGGATATAATTTTAGATAGATATATAGTACGGGCATATATATAGTACGGGCATGCCCTAGTAGGTGCAACTCCACTTGTAGAATTTTTTAAATAATTATGACGTCATAGGTCACGTGGTTCGGCCGCCATCTTGGGAAAACCGAAAAACTTTGCACCTCTATATATCTGAAAGTGCTGCATGGGAAAAAATTGAGACGTGGCTCATTGTAAAGAACTCTCCATTGGGAATAAAATATGCTAATGATGTCATAGGTGCCTCCATTATGACATCATAATTCGACAAGTACAACACTTCATCCGATCAAGATGAAATTTCTTTAGCATCGCAGGATAAATTTGAGAAAATAAAATAAAATAATAATGACGTCATCGGCCACGTGGTTCGACCGCAATATTTGTTTTTAACACAAAAGCCTTAAAACCACTGAAAACACATCCTGGCGAGGGTCTGCAATCTCTGATTGCTCTTTCTTGTTATTCTTGGAATATATGTTGACATTACCATTTCCAATCAGAAAAGAGGGATAGTGTTCTTTTCTGCTCGTAATATTTATACTGTACTGTATTTGAATGTTTGCTAAAAACATGGCTGATTGCTAAAGAAAAGAAGGTTGTATGAGTTAAAGTGAGAGTGTTTTGTAGGGGGATGTATGTTTGGGAGGTGAGTGTACAACATTAACCATCACCTGTAGAATCAGTCAATTCTGAAGTCTCCCAGCCTTGTGTGAACTACCTGGTGAATAGCAAGCAAGGTGTGGCTGTCTCCCCCTCCCCGATCATAGATTTATGGCAAATGTTTAAAACGTGCCCGCTCGGCTACCGACATACAATGGATGACACTTTCTATGAAGTGTAACAATCATATGGTCATGTAAGGTTTGTCTTACATGTTCAGTAAACTCCATGGGCCAAAGTAAACTCCAGTTCAGTAAACTCCCGACCCTGGTATGAAAACCCACATGCAAACATTCAAAAACAATATTTAACCTTAAGCTCATGCCTCACTCCACAAATTCTATGCATTCGCTCATTGGGCATGCAATTTAAACAGCACAAAATCTTATTGAAACAACTTGTGGTTGGGAAAATGGTGGATGTAGCAGGAGGCCTGCTGCTTCTTCTTCTTGCTCCGAAGAATCTGTTAAGTCAATGGACCCGTCTACCCGGTAAAGACCCCTCCCCCAACGCCATCTATCAGGGCCCTGGGGACCCGGTGTAGGAGGATAGAATCACTCCAGAGTGGTTTTATCTCCAGATGAAATCACTCCCCCAAGGATTTTAACACTCCCCCTAGGATTTTATCACTCCCACTAGGATTTTATCACTCCCACTAGGATTTTATCACTCCCACTAGGATTTTATCACTCCCACTAGGATTTTAACACTCCCCCAAGGATTTTAACACTCCCACTAGGATTTTATCACTCCCACTAGGATTTTATCACTCCCACTAGGATTTATCACTCCCACTAGGATTTTATCACTCCCACTAGGATTTTAACACTCCCCCAAGGATTTTAACACTCCCCCTAGGATTTTATCACCCCCCAAGGATTTTAACACTCCCACTAGGGTTTTAACACTCCCACTAGGATTTTAACACTCCCACTAGAATTTTAACACTCCCACTAGGATTTTAACACTCCCACTAGGATTTTAACACTCCCACTAGGATTTTATCACTCCCACTAGGATTTTATCACTCCCACTAGGATTTTATCACTCCCTCAAGGATTTTAACACCCCCTAGGATTTTAACACTCCCCCTAGGATTTTATCATACCCCCCCTAGGATTTTAACACTCCCTATATGATGTTAACACCCCCCAATGATGTTAACACCCCCCAATGATGTTAACACTCCCCCAATGATGTTAACACTCCCACAATGATGTTAACACTCCCCCAATGATGGTAACACTCCCCCAATGATGTTAACACTCCCCCAATGATGTTAACACTCCCCCAATGATGTTAACACTCCCCCTAGGATTTTATCATACCCCCCCTAGGATTTTATCATACCCCCCCTAGGATTTTAACACTCCCTCTATGATGTTAACACCCCCCTAGGATTTTAACACTCCCCCCTAGGATTTTATCATACCCCCCCCCCTAGGATTTTAACACTCCCCCTAGGATTTTAACACTCCCCCTTGCAGGATCAAATGACTCCCCAGGATTCTAACACTCCCCCTATATATTTTGTGATTTAAACAATATTTATTGCATGGTAATTAGAAACAACCATGACAAAGTTAATGAATATGAACATAAAATGATAAATGAATTGATAAACAGCGCAGAATGACGTCCTTTGTAAACGTCTCTCCCTAAAAATAGAAATACAATGTTTTTCGCATCCCCGTGTTAAACTGGGCAAATCAAATAAAGAAAAGTATAAATTTAACATTCAAATAACTATATATTTTGATATTAGAGCATTCGCAGTAATCGTTACGATACATTTACGATGTTTTATACTAAAAGGATATTTTCATTTCAACATAATATGTCATTTTAAGTTACGTTCTATAACTTTACTGCACTTTTACGAAATATCAAATACGGGTTTTAAAATGTTACTCAAATGTTTGTATATTGGCAAAGGTGTGTTCAGGTACCGATAACCAGGAAACGAGCGCTTCTGAGCAGTTCTGAGAACTGGATATATGAATGTATAGTATAATAATATTCACAAATTTCACAAAATAAAGTCTAATCTAATAGATTTAAGCGATGTTAAATGACGATGTCTGAACTCAACACCTACAATACTTATTGCATTTCCGTACTGTAAACGTCCCAATGTTTCAGTGCTCATTCCATTCATTTGTATTTCATTGACATATTCGCACTGCACATTTGTGGAAATAAATATTGTTTAATCATTTCGATAAGAATCCAAGAATCGAACTAAGTATATTGGCCAGAGCACATGTAGTGTTCCCATGGGTGTACAAAATAGATCGTACTCATTGTGCTGTTATTGAATCGAATGGATGCATTTTAAATGAGGTTACAAACCTTCTTGTGCGGCCATTTATATTCATGAATTTAAGTTATTTCCATGAAGCAATGTGAGGGGTTTCATGGAATAAACTTTGACTTGACTGCACTTTGGCTATACAATGGACAGATCATGAATGTATGATATTCATCTTCCATGCATACACCATCATCCATGCACTGAGATTTAATCCTTAATTGGATCGAGTATGATCCAGGGTAGACTGGGTCCACTTTTGCTACAAGTTAATTCGGATGTTTTGACAGTTTGCCGATCACTTTATACTCATTGTCAATGATAACGTGAATTGCATGCTTCCTATATCTTTTGCTTACAAACTATACCATATCTTACAAACCATGATCATTGGCGAACTTGGTGTTCTTTCAGACAACATGAGTACGCGATTTCCTGGAGTGTTGTTCTCACAGTTAGTATCTCAATCGAGGTCTTGACAAGGGGGGGGGCGGGATATGTCTGTTGGAGAAGGGACGGGGGTATTTTCATCTGTAATTCTACATAAGTATGAAGCGGCTAATATTTATTCCACTCGATCTTCAATGATGGATTTCGACGCTACACGCACGTTCCTCTCTACTCATGAATACCCTGCAATGCGCATTGGTGATCGTGGGAAGAAGTGAAACTTTACAGTCATCAACTCGGAAACTTTGTCGGAGTTGTTCTTCAAGCGCAAGACTACAAGAAACAAGGAAAAGCAAGGTAGGTCCGAGTTTACTGACTACTGATGGACGTCTTTACAAAAATATTTGTACTCACGTGATTTTAAAACATTCAATCTCAGTTGAAGTACGTGTAGCTATAGTTTAAACAATGTTTATAACTACTACAAAGCAAAAGTTTTTACTCACCGCTAAATTAATATTTCTTGTTTAATTAAATAAATCTCTCACAATGTTTTCAAATAACCTTTTAATTAAATTAAATTCACCAAAAGAGGATATTCTAAAATCGTTAACAATATATTCATGCTCCGAAATACCCTTCCCATGCATTCTGCAATGTAAATATTGAATCATTTGAAAACTATGATGATCATAAATGAACTCATGTCTTCTTTTGTTGTATTGAAATAACGATGGGCTCGGATTAGTTTTTTTTTTTTTCATACAAGATCGAGGCTCGTGAAAGAGCTAACATTAATCACACAAAGACAAACCAACACATACAACATATAACATGGGGAGCGGTAGACAAGATGGGGAGAGAGGGGGCAGGAAACAAAACACAACATTTGAGAGCAGGGACATCGAGAGATCTGTGGGAGGGAGAGGGCATGGGAAGGGGGAGTGGGAGAGGTATAAAACATATGGACACTGCAAGGACTTCCAGGAAAGAAGTTGGAATTTCAAACAAAGTGGATCTGGGGTGAATTAGCGGGGGTAGAAAACATCAAGGTTTTGGATTTTTGTTTTTGTTTTGTATACAAGATCGAGGCTCGTGAAAGAGCTAACATTAATCACACAAAAAGTCAAACCGACACACAAAACACAAAAAAACAAGGGGAGCGGCAGACAAGATGGGGAGAGAGGGGGAAGGACACAAACACAACATTTGAGAGCAGGGACATCGGGAGGACTTGGGGGGAGGTGGGAGAGGTACAAAACATATGAACACTGCAAGGACTCTGGGGTGAATTACCGGGGGTAGAAAAGATCAAGGTTTTGGATGGGGGAAGATAAGAGATGGTGGTGAACAGTTGTTTTAAAGACCTGGAGGGAGAAGTGGGATTGAAGGGAGTGTGGGAGTTTGTTCCAGAGGTGGGAGAAAAGGGGAATGAAAGAGTGAAGGTGAGCAGAGAGCCTAGATTTTGGCAGTTGAACCATAATAGGGTTGCTGACAGATCTTGTGCGACCTGAAGGAATATTGGGGGGACAGAGCACAGAGAGCTGGGGGAGCAAGGCCGGAGAGGAGTCGGGAGAAGACAGAAACACCACCAACCTGCCTGCGGTGAGTGAGTGAAAGGCCCTCAGAGTTGACTTCAACGCAGGAGATTCCAATGATTCTGAAAGCTTTGGCCTCAACAGCGTGAAGCCGAGCTAGGTGTGAGGCAGGAGCACCACCCCAGAGGGGGGAACAGTATTCCATTGAGCTGCGGATGAAAGCCTTGTATGTGGTGAGGAGCTCAGGTGTGCCAAGGAAGGCCTTCGCACGACGGAGGATGCCCAGTCGCGACTGGCTTTGGAGGCCAGCTTGGAAATCTGGTTTTCCCAAGAAAGATCATGGCAGATAGTGAGACCTAAAAGCATGAGCGACAGAACTTCTTGGAGAGGATTGTTGAGAAAGTATATGGGAGGGATTTCCAGTCGGTCCTTTCGGAGAGACATTGTAAGAGTGTGAGATTTGTCAGGATTGAAAGACATGTTCCACTTGTTTGACCAGTCTGTGATTTTGTCCAGGTCTTCAGAGAGTGAGGAGGCTGCAGACTGCCGATCTGGGGGAAGAGGAATGGAGCGGCAGAGAGTGGAGTCATCAGCAAAGAGATAGAGGATTTTCCAGAGAGTCGGAGACGTCACTCATAAAGACAAGAAAGAGCACAGGGCCCAGAACACTGCCTTGGGGGACTCCAGCCTGAACAGGAAGGGGAGATGAGAGAAATCCATTCAGGGCCACACGTTGACTACGACCAGAGAGGAAGTCCGCAAGCCATGCGTGGAGATTTCCATGGATACCATAGGAGGAGAGTTTGGTGTGCAGAGCTGGGTGCCAGACCGTATCGAAGGCGCGTGATATGTCAAGGGAGACAGCTCTGATTTCCTGTTTGGCATTGAGGACCTCCATCCATTGTTGAGACAGCAGAAGCAGCATGTCCAGAGTTGAATGACCTGGTCTGAATCCAAATTGATGATCTGAGATCAAGCCATTGGAGAAGAGGAAGGATTTGATATCCGAAGCAATGATGGATTCCATGACTTTGCTGATAATTGGGAGCAGGCTGATTGGTCTGCAGTTGCAAGGATCTGTTTTTGCACATTTTTTGTGTAAAGCGGTTATGTTTGCTGATTTCCAAGCAGATGGCAGATGACCTTGAGCAAAAGAGAGGGTGAAAAGAACAGAGAGAGGGTGAGATAGAGCGGCAGAGCAGGATTTTAGGACCCGTGGGCTGATGCCATCTGGTCCAGTTGCAGAATCAGAGTCGAGGTTTGACAAAAACTTCTCCACCTTGTCAGGAGAGAAGGACAGAGTCCAGGAGCAGTTGGGTTCGACTGGGTAAGGTGGGAACAGAGAGAGATGGGTTTGGGACACAATATTTTGAGGCAAACACAGAGTTTAGGCATTCGGCTTTGTCATGTGCGGTGTCAACTGTGTAGCCATTTGAGGTGAGGGAGGGGATGGAGGGGGAGCAAACACCAGAAACGGATTTGACCAGACGCCACCAGGATTTGGAAGAGGGAGACAGATAAGAGAGTTCGGTCTTGAGAACGGAGAGATATTGTTTCCTGGCTCTCCTGAGGGTAGACACACACTTGTTCCGAGCTTGGTGGAAGGAACTGAGATTGCCTTCAGTTGGATTAGCCTTCCAAGAGGCAAAGGCAAGTTGTTTCAAGGCAACTGCCTCACCACAAGATTCAGTGTACCATGGACGGGAGGAAGGGTAAGACAACTGAAGACGAGATGGGATAAATCTGTGCATGAGAGAGAGCAGTTTGCTTTGGAAGAATTCCCAGGAAGAATTGATGTCAGAGGCAGTAGTTGGGAGACCAGTCCAGATGATTGATGGCTGCTTGAAGACCGTGCCAGTCGGTCTGAATGAAACGCCAGGCTCGTCGACGCTGAGGAGGCTCTCTGAGAATGGCCAGAGAGATGTCCATTTTAACAAGCACATGATCAGAAGAACCGATTGGAGCAGAAGAAGAGCAGCAGACATTTACAGGGAAGTTTGTCATCACCAAGTCGAGAAGAGAAGATACTCCATTGGCTGAGATCCAGGTCGGGAAATTGACAGTTTGTGTCAATCCCAGTGAGTCACAGAAGTCCTTTGCTGAGGTGCCATGACTGGTGAGAGAGGAACGCACACCCAGCCAGCTGGCATGATGACAGTCGAAGTCGCCACATATGAGGAAGAGAGAGTTGGAATGAGTTGATAGAAGTTGGTCCATGTTGTCAGACAGTGAAATGTAAATGGAGTCATCACTGTTTGGAGGACGGTACAGAACACATATGAACAAAAGGTGGGAGCGGAGAAGAAGCCGTAGCCAGAGGTACTCCTGGGGGTGAGGTGGAGAGAGGGCAGTGACAGGAGAGTGAGGAAGAGTTTTTGATAAGGATAGCAACCCCACCACCAGGACGAGGCTCAGGTCTATCATACTGGAGGAGGGAGTAACCAGGAAGAGATATTAAGGAATCAGAGACATCTTGAAGGAGGAAAGTTTCTGTTAAGCAGATCAAGTCTGGATTGTCAGAAGCAACCTGTATGGAGAGATCAGTCAGGTTTGAGCGAAGGCCCCGGATGTTTGAGGTTCATACCGTTAATGAAGAGAGAGGGGGAGCATCGGGTACAGGACAGTGTAGGGGAGGGGTAGGGTAAGATGAAGGATGAGAGGGAGAGGTAGGGAGAGCAGTTGATAGTGTGTCAGAGATTACAGAAGAGTTACAAGAAAGGGAAGGATGAGGACGAAAGGTTTGATGGTGATGGGATGAGGCACAGTGAGGGTTGTTTGAGGGGGGGGGGGGGGTGGCAGAGGAAAGTAGAAGGTTGGGGGAGGTGGAGGTATGAGATAGAAGGGAGACAAAGTGGGGAGGAGGCGGCTTTGAGGAGGAGGGGGGAGGAGGGAGAATTGGAGAGGAATGGTATGGGAGGAGATTTGAAGGGGAGGGGTTGGGGGGAGTTTAGGAGGGGAGGGGCAAGGGGGGAGGGGGGAGTTTAGGAGTGTAGGGGCAAGGGGGGGATTTGGAGGGGAGGGGCAAGAGGGGAGTTTAGAAAGTGGATGATTAATGAAAGACGAACATTGGTAACAAATTGGGTTTATTGTGATTTTCAAGTTAGCGATCTGATTAAGAACGATGGAGGAGGGGTGGAATGAATGAGAATTTAGAGCATGTAGTGAGGGAGAAGTATAAGAGATTGAATTATTTTTTTTGAAGTGGAGTGAGTTGGAGAGGAAATTCAAAAGAGCCTTTTAAATAGGAAGAAAAACAGCGTGTTGTAATAAACCACTGAATAAAACTGCTGGGGAAAGTTTAAACATATTTAAATGATATTTAAACAGAACCGTGAAGAACAATCTTATATTCACAAAATACCAACGGGGAGAGGGCCGAGAGGGACAACCACGAGTCACATGAACAGGGCAAAAGGTGGATGGCAAGGAGATAATGGGGGCGGGGCGAACAGCACACGTGGACAGAAGTACACGATGAGACAACAGCACACGTGGAGAAAGGAAAATAAATGTTTTTGGTTTTTTTTTCTTGGTTTTTTTTTTGGGTGGGGGGGGGGGGGTGGGATTTAAAACGTTAGACAAAGAGTAGATGTTTGGGGGAGAAGGGAAACATCTAAGAACCAAGCAAAACAAGAAGTATGGAACTTAAGTTAACAACCACCGACGGGGGTAGCCTCAGGGTACAAGGCCGCACATGCGGAGCAAACAGAACACGATTAATTTATTACGAGTTACAGGAAATTCAAACCAAAACTAACTATAAACAAACAATAACGCATAGACGATAAAATAACGAGTTGAAATTTGACAAACACACAAATGGAAAAATAACTTCACTTTGGATGCCTGGAGAGAACCAAGCTTCAAGGTAGGAAGCTTCAACAACTAGGCCGCGCGGCACGAAATACTCGACTCGACTGCTGGTTCACTCTCGAGTTCAAATACTCTAGTTCACTCGAGAGTGAGATTTTCGGGGAGTGAGAGAATCCTGCTACACCGGCACAATTGTCCGATGTGACTGCAGGGCCATTTAGCACCCGGTGCTCCCCAATGGCCCAGGTGGCCTTTCCACAACTGAAAATTTTAAAATTGCCTGGATGACCCACAACAATGCACAAAAGGGCCCATTGGACTATGGGATGTGCGCTCGTATCGTTCAGTCTTGTGGTCCACTCATGGGGGGAAGATTAAATTTGGTTTAAAGTGAAGCTAATATATGTCATCACTATTATACCTTATCCCACATCCAGAAGTTGCACATTCGCGAAGGGTGTGGGCTCAAAGTTTTGGGGGTAAACAAGGAATTAAGGGCATGCATCGTCACTTCAGACCAAAATGTTGTTTTTCTACTTGTGTGCTCTGTATGTATTTAACCATTTTAAAAATATTAAATATGCAACTGGTGTATTTTTATTATAAATACACATCTGGGTAATAGAAAAACGTAATGTGCACAAAAAAATAATGACCTGATGAGAAAGGAACTATCAAAGTTGGTATAATTTTATATAAAATGTGTTCTGGACTATTTTGATGTAGAGTGTAATGTTGTGTGATGTAAATATGACGGTATGGACTATGGGATGTCCGCCCGTGTCGTTCAGTCTTGTGGTCCAGTTCGGGGGGGACATAAAAAACAGTTTAAAATTAAGAAATAATTAAGAAATTACCTATTTTACCTTATCCCGTGAATATAATGTGCACATTTTAGCGCAATTCGTGAAATATAAGCGACTTACAATTCTAAATAGTATTGAACGACCTGCAAGCTTTCATCCAATGAGATATTATTTAAGTAACGTCTTCGGCAGCGTCTTCTTGTTTATCTAATAAGGAACGCTGTTTGGGAAGACGACGGCAAAGGCAGCTATTGGCATTTCATTGCCGATTTACGTAAACCGCGATTTTTTGGGTCACGTCCGACGTCCACAAACAGCTGATCGCATGTAATTATGTGTCGTAAGTGGCATGATGGCTGCGGAAAGGGAGAGAATTTCTCTCAATTTAAAGTGTATTTGCAACGATTTGGTGTTGCTGATGAAGATATAAGACCCTTCATCGAATCTTTGTGGGCTTCATTTTTATGTAGTGTTCATATTTGGCAAAATCTAGTCGGAAATCGGGCTGAAATATCCATGTTTTGTGCAAGAACATGGCGGCTACATTAACGTTCCTACACCCGAAGACGCTGGATTTCATCGGCGATGCTACCAGTATTTTACCGATTCTTCGAAGCAGAAACGGGGCTTGGTTGCAAAACAAAAGCAAGAAGATAAATATTTTGCACCTACGTTGATATCCTTGTACAATAATGCCATAAACATCGGCAGATAATACTGCACATGTGTTGATGTGATCGAATCCATGTGAACATGTTCAACCAGCTCTTTCATAAATAGCATGACTAGTAGTAGTAGTAAAGCTTGCTCGTCCGTGATCAATATGTTATCTGTATTATCATGTTTGTACACAAGAAAATCTCATGGTTTGAACTCTGTCATGCAGCGGAGCTACGCCCGATTTTTCAGGGGCACATTTAACATTATTAAATCATTTTCTTGCACCTACTTGTCAGGTGTGTGCGTCAAAATACAGGTAAAATCAAATGCATTTATTGAATCACGACATTGAATGTATTAGTTTTCTTAAATTTTTCGTTTAAAAACCTGTTGCACAGCAGAGCCATGTCCAATTTTAGCAGTGCATACATTTTCTTGTTACCTTCTGTGCATCCTTTTACACCCAAGACCTGTTAGTTTTCTGACAGCTTTTTTAAAAAGCTGTCGCACAGCGGAGCTACGCCCAATTTTTCAGGTGCACATTAAGTTCCTTGCTCGATTTATCTACATTCTTGATACAGCCAAAATACATATTAAGTTTTCCAAAATGTTTTGTGTAAAGGGAATGTCTGTGGGCAGACAGAAATTGCAACACACTGCAGTGGCCTATGAGGCACTTAATTTAACTGTAGTAATTCAAATTCAATGTTTGAATCAACTGAATTTTAGGAAATAAGCCATTTTCCTGGATATCTACTGAACCATACATCAAAGATGATGCTAGAATCATGAAATGCACCTTAAAAGCAAATGTTTGGATTTTTTAAAAAGTAGACATGGATCTACATCACCACATGTAATGGGAGGTGATGCAAGGAATTCTAAAATTGAGGTAAATTTGTAACATATGTAGGTCAGGGGGTTTTGAGTTATGGTCATTGTCAAAATGTTATCCAAACCCCACATGTACATTGACAATTCATAGTCATACATGACAAAGTTTTGTAAATGTATTCACTCTTCTACATGTATGACGGATCAGGTACATGTATACATTTTGTAAATATTTCATTTATTTTTAACAAAAGTCGAGACGCCAGATTGTATTTTTTTTTTGTGGATCAATGAGATATTGATAGCCAGATTTCAGATTTTATGGATTTCTGATTTCCAAATTTTACTTCTCTAGTAGATGTACATACAAATGATGAATTGTAAAAACTGTAAAAAAAAGAAAGAAAGAATGTTATTCAAGTCATTGATTCATTTATCAATTCAAGTTTATTGATTGACTTTACAGCAAGAAAATCACTCTTCATGTAAATGTATTATACAAATCATGAATTGATTGACTATAACAAGAAAATATTAATATTGTAAATGTTAATATAAATACAAATCATAACATGTTCAATTGATACGAGGAGAATTCAATTGTAATGCCGATACATTAGAGCCCTAATTATTCTGTTATACCAGGAAACCTGTGTAATCAAACTTTCAAATACAAAGTTTCTCCACATGTTTCCAAACTATGTACGAGTCGAGTCACAAGCATAGTAACTCCTGAATAAAATACAAATACCATGTAGATAACTGTCAACCGACTATATCTGTTGAGTCTACCATCATATTTACATCACACAACATTACACTCTACATCAAAATAGTCCAGAACACATTTTATATAAAATTATACCAACTTTGATAGTTCCTTTCTTATCAGGTCATTATTTTTTTGTGCACATTACATTTTTCTATTACCCAGATGTGTATATTTATAATAAAAATACACCAGTTGCATATTTAATATTTTTTAAATGGTTAAATACATACAGAGCACACAAGTAGAAAAACAACATTTTGGTCTGAAGTAACGATGCCCTTAATTCCTTGTTTACCCCCAAAACTTTGAGCCCGCACCCTTCGCGAATGTGCAACTTCTGGATGTGGGATAAGGTATAATAGTGATGACACATATATTAGCTTCACTTTAAACCAAATTTCATCTCCCCCCATGAGTGGACCACAAGACTGAACGATACGAGCAGACATCTCATAGTCCAATGGGCCCTTTTGTGGATTGTTGTGGGTCCTCCAGGCAATTTTAAAATTTCCAGTTGTGGAAAGGCCACCTGGGCCATTGGGGAGCACCGGGTGCTAAATGGCCCTGCAGTCACATAGGACAATTGTGCCGCTGTAGCAGGATTCTCTCACTCCCCTAAAATCTCACTCTCGAGTGAACTAATCCGAGGACTGGCACACTCTCGAGTGTAATTATCCTGGGACAGAATCACTCCCCCTGTCAGGATCAACACACTCCCTCCAGCATCAAAGCACTCCCCTTTAGGATAAAGTCAATCCCCCAGAAAGAATGGAAAGATATATTTAGTTACTTTGGAAATATAACTCAGGATGTTAGATATCGTTACAATGATCAACAGAGCTGTTACTATGTATTCTAGTGTATATATACGGTATGAGCATGTGCATCATATTGTCGGATCTTAATATTCAATTGTTGAATACATGTACTATATTTGAGCCCATCGTTATTTCAATACAACAAAAGAAGACATGAGTTCATTTATGATCATCACAGTTTTCAAATGATTCAATATTTACATTGCAGAATGCATGGGAAGGGTATTTCGGAGCATGAATATATTGTTAACGATTTTAGAATATCCTCTTTTGGTGAATTTAATTTAATTAAAAGGTTATTTGAAAACATTGTGAGAGATTTATTTAATTAAACAAGAAATATTAATTTAGCGGTGAGTAAAAACTTTTGCTTTATAGTAGTTATAAACATTGTTTAAACTATAGCTACACGTACTTCAACTGAGATTGAATGTTTTAAAATCACGTGAGTACAAATATTTTTGTAAAGACGTCCATCAGTAGTCAGTAAACTCGGACCTACCTTGCTTTTCCTTGTT
Organism: Myxine glutinosa; assembly: GCF_964187855.1. Taxonomy (NCBI): domain Eukaryota; kingdom Metazoa; phylum Chordata; class Myxini; order Myxiniformes; family Myxinidae; genus Myxine; species Myxine glutinosa. The sequence continues at coordinate 113,905,502 of NC_136271.1, forward strand.
TCTTGTAGTCTTGCGCTTGAAGAACAACTCTGAGTTGATGACTGTAAAGTTTGCCGCTGTCTGTGGAAAGTTTCACTTCTTCCCACGATCACCAATGCGCATTGCAGGGTATTCATGAGTAGAGAGGAACGTGCGTGTAGCGTCGAAATCCATCATTGAAGATCGAGTGGAATAAATATTAGCCGCTTCATACTTATGTAGAATTACAGATGAAAATACCCCCGTCCCTTCTCCAACAGACATATCCCGCCCCCCCCTTGTCAAGACCTCGATTGAGATACTAACTGTGAGAACAACACTCCAGGAAATCGCGTACTCATGTTGTCTGAAAGAACACCAACTTCGCCAATGATCATGGTTTGTAAGATATGGTATAGTTTGTAAGCAAAAGATAGAGGAAGCATGCAATTCACGTTATCATTGACAATGAGTATAAAGTGATCGGCAAACTGTCAAAACATCCGAATTAACTTGTAGCAAAAGTGGACCCAGTCTACCCTGGATCATACTCGATCCAATTAAGGATTAAATCTCAGTGCATGAATGATGGTGTATGCATGGAAGATGAATATCATACATTCATGATCTGTCCATTGTATAGCCAAAGTGCAGTCAAGTCAAAGTTTATTCCATGAAACCCCTCACATTGCTTCATGGAAATAACTTAAATTCATGAATATAAATGGCCGCACAAGAAGGTTTGTAACCTCATTTAAAATGCATCCATTCGATTCAATAACAGCACAATGAGTACGATCTATTTTGTACACCCATGGGAACACTACATGTGCTCTGGCCAATATACTTAGTTCGATTCTTGGATTCTTATCGAAATGATTAAACAATATTTATTTCCACAAATGTGCAGTGCGAATATGTCAATGAAATACAAATGAATGGAATGAGCACTGAAACATTGGGACGTTTACAGTACGGAAATGCAATAAGTATTGTAGGTGTTGAGTTCAGACATCGTCATTTAACATCGCTTAAATCTATTAGATTAGACTTTATTTTGTGAAATTTGTGAATATTATTATACTATACATTCATACATCCAGTTCTCAGAACTGCTCAGAAGCGCTCGTTTCCTGGTTATCGGTACCTGAACACACCTTTGCCAATATACAAACATTTGAGTAACATTTTAAAACCCGTATTTGATATTTCGTAAAAGTGCAGTAAAGTTACAGAACGTAACTTAAAATGACATATTATGTTGAAATGAAAATATTGTAGCGGCTGCCGCTGAGTTTTCACAATCGCCTTGCACCTATCAAGGACGCGGAGCGATCACCATGCCGGGCTCGTCCAGGACGCCCGGGCAGGCCCGCGCTCAACTTGCCAGGCCTCAGTCGGGACGCCCGGGCATGCCCGGGCAGGCTCGCCCTCAACTTGCCAGGCCGCAGCCAGGACGCTGGGCCACGCCCCCTGGCGCCGGGCCTGGGCAAACCCCCTGGCGGAATAGATATATATTGCTGACAGATAAACGGTTTTTCAGAGTGCCTGAGTGTTTGATTTCAATAAAGCAACTCAGATGAATTCCAGCTTTTTGTCGCGTCCATTCTTCTGATCGACGTGGGAGCCCCAGCTCCTTCATTGGTGACCTATCGACATGGACACGGCAGTCGCCCTTAAACTGCCTACCTTCTGGGAGGCTCACGCGGCGGTTTGGTTCGCACAGGCGGAGTCCCTGTTCGCCCTGCGAGGCATCACGGCCGACGACACCCGCTTCCACCATGTGGTAGCTGCGCTCGGGTCGGTTACCGCGGCCCGCGCCCTGAGCCTCCTCGAAAGCCCGCCAGCCGCTGACAAATACGGCGCGATTAAGAAGCTGCTCCTCGATGCTTTCGCCCTCCCATCGGCGGAACGCGCACGGCGCCTGCTCGATCTGCCTGAGCTCAGCGACACGCGCCCTTCCGAGCGCATGGACTACATGCTTTCACTGCTCGGCGAGCACTCTCCGGCATTCCTGTTCCGGGAGCTGTTCTTCCGTCAGCTGCCTAACCCGGTACGCCTCGCCCTGGCAAACACGACGATCACAGATCCCCGGGCCCTTGCCAGAGAAGCCGACAAGATCTCCGCCGCAGGACAGCGCATCGTAGCGGCGACATGGGACCCACCGCCGTCCGACGCAACACCCAGGGCGCCCGAGCACCCGGCACGGTCGACGGCCGAACTGCCGACGCCATTGGCGGCCGCTCTACCGAGCCGACCACCTCCGGCACGACGACCGAGGCCTCCACCTGACCAAGCGTGGTGTTACTATCATGCCAGGTTCGGACAGAAGGCCCGGACATGCCGACCCCCGTGCACCTTCGGCAGGCCGGGAAACGGCCGGGCCGGCGTTCATTACCAGCCATGAGCGCCGGCCACACGGGCAACTTACTGTTCATCACGGATACAGCGTCCGGACGGCGCTTCCTGTGCGACACCGGCGCCCAACTGAGCGTCATACCCGCCTCTGACCAGGACAGGCAATCCGCGGTTTGCGGCCCCTCCTTAGTTGCGGCCAACGGATCGACTATCCGCACCTTCGGCCCGCGCAACGTCACCCTCTGCTTCGGCGGCCAACGCTTTGCTTGGACGTTTGTAACCGCCAACGTGCCCGTGGCTCTGCTAGGCGCCGACTTCCTCTGCGCACACGGACTGCTGGTGGACGTCCAACGGCGTCGTTTAATCAACGCTGAAACCTTCAGCTCCCTGGTATGCACATTGAGCAGCTCCGCGCCGACCGAGCTGGCATGCACCGTCCCGGCGGCGAACGAGTTTGCTCGCCTGCTCACGGAGTTCCCGGCCCTCACGCGGCCGACGTTTTCGGCCGTCGCAGTACGGCATGGGATCGAGCACCACATACCAACCACGGGCCCGCCGGTCTACGCCAGGGCCCGCCGCCTCGACCCAGCCAAGCTCGCCGTAGCGAAGGCCGAATTCGACGCGTTGGAGCACCTCGGCATCGTGCGGCGCTCCGATAGCGCGTGGGCCTCGCCACTGCACATCGTGCCAAAGCCGGGGGGTGGATGGCGCCCGTGTGGCGACTACCGCCGTCTGAATGACGCTACCACCCCCGACAGGTACCCGATCCCGCATATCCAAGACTTCTCCGCCCGTCTGGCGGGACGGGTCATTTTTTCAAAAATTGACCTCATACGGGGATATCACCAGGTACCTGTCAGGGCGGCCGACGTCCCTAAAACGGCAGTCATCACGCCGTTCGGCTTATTCGAATTCTTGCGGATGCCGTTTGGTCTCAAGAACGCGGCTCAGGCGTTCCAGCGCTTGATGGACGGCGTGCTGCGTGACCTGCCGTTCCTTTTCGTTTACCTGGACGACATCCTCGTCGCCAGCACGTCCCGGGTCGAGCACCTCCTCCACCTCCGAACACTGTTCGAGCGCCTCAGCGAGCACGGCCTCATCGTCAACCCGGCCAAATGCCACTTCGGCACGACGGCCGTTGATTTTTTGGGCCATCACATCACCAAGAACGGGGCCGTGCCGCTGCCAACCAAGGTCGAGGCCATCACCACGTTCCCGCGTCCCCGCACCATAAAGGCCCTGCAGGAATTCCTGGGAATGGTGAATTTTTATCACCGCTTCGTGCCCCGCGCTGCTCAGCTCATGCGGCCCCTCTACGAAGCCCTCCGGGGCAAGCCGGCCAAGCACGACATCGCCTGGTCCGCAGCAATGGATGCGGCCTTCCAAGGCTCAAAGCGGGCCCTCGCCGACGCAACACTGCTCGCTCACCCGGTGCTCAACGCTCCCATCGCCCTCACCACGGATGCCTCCGACTACGCGGTGGGCGCCGTACATGAGCAATGGGTGAACGGGGTTTGGCAGCCACTCGCTTTTTTCAGCCGGCAGCTCCGGCCGAACGAGCTCAAATACAGCACGTTTGACCGGGAGCTCCTCGGTCTACACCTGGCCGTCCGCCATTTCCGCCACCTCCTGGAGGGCCGTCCTTTCACGGCGTTCGTCGACCACAAGCCGTTGGTTTACGCCATGGCCAAGGTCACGGAGCCATGGTCGGCCCGCCAACAGCGCCACCTCTCCGCCGTGTCGGAGTTTACAACGGACATCCGGCACGTCGCCGGCAAAAACAACGCCGTGGCCGACTGTCTTTCCCGGGCCAGCGCGAACGCGGTCCACCTGGGCGTGGATTTTGCGCTTATGGCGGCGGACCAAACCACCGACACCACGGTGCAAGCCCTCCGGGCGGCGGACACGGGCCTCCGCCTGGCCGACATCCCCTGCGCGGACACTGTCCTGCTCTGCGACGTCTCCCAAGGCCAGCCTCGCCCCATCGTGCCCGTCGCCTGGCAACGCCGCATCTTCGCCTCCCTCCACGGCCTTTCCCACCCGGGCCGGAAAGCTTCCCAGAAGCTGGTGTCGGCGCGTTTCGTCTGGCACGGCCTTCGTCGGGACGTCCGCGATTGGACCAGCGCCTGCACGGCCTGCCAACGGGCCAAGGTCCACCGACACACCCAGGCCCCGCTGGCACCTTTCACCGTGCCCGAACGACGTTTCGACCACGTCAACGTGGATCTGGTGGGCCCCCTCCCCCCGTCACGGGGGTTCACACACCTGCTCACCATGGTGGACAGGACCACCAGGTGGCCGGAGGCCGTGCCCCTCGTCTCCACCACCACCGCCGACGTGGCGCAGGCTTTCATCGCCACCTGGGTCGCCCGCTTCGGCGCACCGGCGGACATCTCGTCAGACCGCGGTCCACAGTTCACCTCCGAGCTGTGGGGCGCGGTCGCCCGCAACCTGGGGGTCAAGCTCCACCGTACTACGGCCTACCACCCCCAAGCAAACGGGTTGTGCGAGCGATTCCACCGCTCCATGAAGGCCGCGCTCATGGCCGGCCTTCAAGACGTCGGGTGGGCCGACCGGCTGCCGTGGGTCCTTTTGGGCCTTCGCACGGCCCCCAAGGAAGACCTCCAGGCATCCACCGCCGAGCTTGTCTATGGCCAGGTGCTACGCGTCCCGGGCGAATTTGTGCCCGACGCTACCAGTCCCTGGTCCGCAGCTCACCAGCGCTCGGACCTCCAGGAGGCCGCCCGACGGTTTGCCCCCGTGCCAACATCCCACCACGGTGACCCCCAGTCCTACGTCCCCCCAGCACTCCGCACAGCGGAGTATGTTTTTGTGCGTCACGACGCACATCGGTGGCCACTCCAGCCGCCGTACGACGGGCCCTTCCGGGTGCTGCGACGGGACGACAAGTCGTTCGTCATCGACATCGGCGGCAGGTCGGACCGGATTGCTGTGGACCGCCTCAAGCCGGCGCACGTGGACGTCGACCACCCACCACGGGTGGCCCTTCCGCCGCGGCGAGGCCGCCCCCCGTCCACGGTGCCCCCCACTCGACCGCCCACCACCTCACCGGACCCCCTCCCACGACCCGCCAGGGGTCGCTTCGGCCGGGTCGTCAGGACCCCCCTCAAATTGACCCTGCCGGTGCAAGTCGATTCTGGGGGGACGTGTGTAGCGGCTGCCGCTGAGTTTTCACAATCGCCTTGCACCTATCAAGGACGCGGAGCGATCACCATGCCGGGCTCGTCCAGGACGCCCGGGCAGGCCCGCGCTCAACTTGCCAGGCCTCAGTCGGGACGCCCGGGCATGCCCGGGCAGGCTCGCCCTCAACTTGCCAGGCCGCAGCCAGGACGCTGGGCCACGCCCCCTGGCGCCGGGCCTGGGCAAACCCCCTGGCGGAATAGATATATATTGCTGACAGATAAACGGTTTTTCAGAGTGCCTGAGTGTTTGATTTCAATAAAGCAACTCAGATGAATTCCAGCTTTTTGTCGCGTCCATTCTTCTGATCGACGTGGGAGCCCCAGCTCCTTCAATATCCTTTTAGTATAAAACATCGTAAATGTATCGTAACGATTACTGCGAATGCTCTAATATCAAAATATATAGTTATTTGAATGTTAAATTTATACTTTTCTTTATTTGATTTGCCCAGTTTAACACGGGGATGCGAAAAACATTGTATTTCTATTTTTAGGGAGAGACGTTTACAAAGGACGTCATTCTGCGCTGTTTATCAATTCATTTATCATTTTATGTTCATATTCACTAACTTTGTCATGGTTGTTTCTAATTACCATGCAATAAATATTGTTTAAATCACAAAATATATAGGGGGAGTGTTAGAATCCTGGGGAGTCATTTGATCCTGCAAGGGGGAGTGTTAAAACCCAAGGGGAGTGTTAAAATCCTATGGAGAGTGTTAAAATCTTAGGGGGGGTGTTAAATTCCTCAGGGGGCGATAAAATCCTAGGGGGGGGGGGGGTGTTAAAATCGTAAGGGAGTGTACAAATCAAATGGGGAGTGTTAAAATCCAAGGGGGAGTGTTAAAATCCAAGGGGGAGTGATTTCATCCTATGATAAAACCACTCTAGAGTGATTTTATCCTGGGGAGTGATTCTATCCTCCTACACCGGCAGGTAATGCGACCTGACAGATGGTACGAGCCAACTGTAGATATCATCGTTGTGGCGGCAGAAGCAGTAGATAGGACAGCCGGCTTCAGCAACGTTTGAGTGTTCGACCTTCATCATGGAAAAATGTCAAATGTGGATGGAGGTTATGTTTACACCCCTGTCTGTTTGTTTGTCTGTGAACAAGATATCTAAAAAAGTTGTGGACTGATTCAGACGAAATTTGGCAGAGAGGTAGCGTGTGTGACAAGGACGAAATGATTTGAGTTTGGTGAAGATCCTGATCCGGCTACTAGAATTTTAAAGTGATTCTTCACCATTGGGAGAAAGGGCCAAAAACGATACATAGTAGGATATCTTAAAAAGTTGTGGACGGATTTGGACTAAACTTGGTGGACCGGTTGGATGTCTGACAAGGAAGAATCGATTCGATTTTGGTGAAGATCTGAATATGGATTCGGATATGAGAATTATTTAATTTTTAAGTGATTCTTCACCATTGAGTGATCGGGCGAAAAGCGATTATATAACATGATATTAAAAAAAGTTATGGACAACTTATGACTAAACTCGGTGGATGATTTGGTTAGGTGACAAGAACAAGTTGATTAGATTTTGGTTCAGGTCCGAATCCAGATCCGGCCTATCAGTTGGATACAAAACAAACTGTTTAGCCTGGTGGAGGTATGCGCTCTACCGAGTACCGTTCTAGTAAAACAGGTTTTAATTAGTCTGATTCGGCCACAACACCATTTTAAAATTGAACTTATAGTGAAGAAAAACAGCGTCGACAATGCGAGGCTACAAAATAAGACTTCAAATAATTCAAAGAAATGCATTCTGGGTATGTTAGTTTGTGGTCGACTGCTTAAATACACTCAAAATTTGTATCCGAGTGCTGCTGTGAGTGAGGATAAGCTATGAATGCATAAAATGTAGCGCTTTGAGCTAATTCTATCAGGATTGAAGTTGGCTCAAAGCCACAACTGCTCCTTGATGATGAACCACAATAAGAAGCTTTATGTGTATCTGCCAGGTATGTTCATCTTGAAAAGCAAAGATGTGGATGTGAGACTTCAATTTCAAAAGCTCAAGGTGGGAATTTTGATTTTCCATTTCATTATCATTTACACAAACATTTCATTGAAATATATTAATAAACGACAATGTGAGTTTTCAAATATCCTGCATATATGTATGTCGATTATTTTCATGCTTTGTTGGCTGTTTTTATTGCAAATTAGCTAAAGTACCTGCCATTGCCTGGAGAAATGCAATTAAACACTATGGTAATTAAATGCGTTGTTGATAACAAATCACTACAACCTCAACATATGATCTTCATAACACATATTACTCGATCTCTCAGGAAAAAAAAAAAACCCCCACGCAGTGTATAAGCACAAGACCCGATCAGGCCTGAAGGCCAATTATCTGGTTTCATCTGGGGTCAAATTTTTTTGTATCCAAACATAGCCCTTGACCTTCCTCTGGATGAAAGAGGAGGCCATGCAATGTTTGGTCGCACTGGATCCTGCTTAGAATGGAATTACACACACACACACACACACACACACACACACACACACACCCTTTCAGTTTGGCTTCCCATGAACACAAATGTGCATGTAAGTTTGATTTATGGAGTATTTGAACATTCTGATTGATATATTATCTCTTGCAGGGAAGGATGCAATAGAACTTGAGTCATTCAGATTGAACCAGCAATGCAGAACCGAAGAAAGACAAAAACTGTTTGATATGGCTGCGAAGGAATACGTCAAGGTTACGGACACACGAGAAAAAGGTGGAAAATGCAAAAAGGTATTAGAAAAGGACGAGGGGGCCGAGGAAAAGCAACAAGTAAGACAAACAATGGAATCGGACAAGGATTTGATAGCGTACGTAGACAAACTATGCAGTGAAGATTCCTTAAATCAGGTAAGTTCTGGTTCACCCTCCCCACCCCACGCCCCCCCCTCAACCCCTTTGTTGTTTCTTTGAGGGGAAAACGGCTGACTAATAAATAATAAATAAAGCCACAGTTTAAATGTTGATATTCTCAGGGTTATCCATGATTTATTTATCCATCCGCATATTATGATGTACCTGTTGATTAGATGAGGAGGAAAGTGTAAGGCTGGTTGGAGGTTTACCTGTTTTTGTATGTGCCGGGCAAAAGATGAGACTAAATCCGTGAATGAGAATCTTCATTATTTTTCAATGTAACCTCAATTAGAAGGTCATCACCTGCTTCTGTGCAGTTTGAACAGATCAAATTAATCAGAGCTCCAACATCCTCGTACTATTAATGTGCAATTGGTCACCGGTTTTGACACCAATACCATTTTTTCCCGAAGGAATGGGGAGGCTATTGTGATCAAAATGTGTGTCGGTGATTGTGTGAATAGAACACACACACACACACATATATTACACACACACACACACACACACACACACACACACACACACACACACACACACACACACACACACACACTTTTGCATCCTGACTCTTCCACCCTTTCAGGTTCATAATAGACAAGGCATTTTTACTCGTCGCTTGATGATGGGTTAAAATAAAAGATAAATATGTACCTCACAAACATTCTGCTCTATTTACTCCATGTATGCCCAAAGTCATCTGCCATCCGTGTTTGAAAGTTAGTTAACACCTTTCGCCGCCAGTCGGCCATATTGGATCTGATCTCAAAAAAGAATGAGGTGCATATGTAAGCCATTAATTCATTATCTGTGTGCAAAGTTTGAATAAAATCAGTAAATACATGTCCGAGAAAGGGTTGAGGACGTGTTCAACATCGGGTTTTTTTACAACTAAAATGGCCGCCAGTTGGCCGTCTTTGATCACATCAAGTGAAACAAAATGATGTGCATATGTACACCATGTATCGTCTTTTTGCCAAGGATGAACACAATCGGTCCATCCATGTCCGAGATATGGTTGCGGACAGACCCACGCACGGACGAGCTCCAATCCATAAGCCTCCGTTTCGGACTATCCAACGGGGACTAATAATTGTGAAAATGAAGTGAAGAGGGATGGGGGCTTGGGAAAATATGGATCAGAGATGGGTTGGGGATGAAAGGGGGAAAAACGGGGATTTTTTTTTTTGTATACAAGATCGAGGCTCGTGTAAGAGCTAACATCAATCACAAAAAAAAAACAGACACACAAAACATACAAAAAAGGGAGCGGGAGACAAGATGGGGAGAGATGGGGAAGCACACAAGTACAACAGCAGAGAACAGGGACATCGGGAGATCTGTGGGAGGGAGAGGGCTTGGGGGGAGGAGGCATGGGAATGGGGGTGGGAGAGGTACAAAACACTGACACTGCTAGGACTTCCAGGAAAGAAGTCGGAATTTCAAAAAAAGTGGATCTGGAGTGAATTAACGGGGGTAGAAAAGATCAAGGTTTTGGATGGGGGAAGATAAGAGATGGTGGTGAACAGCTGTTTTAAAGACCTGGAGGGAGGAGTGGGATTGAAGAGAGTGGGGGAGTTTGTTCCAGAGGCGGGAGAAAAGAGGAATGAAGGAGTGAAGGTGAACAGAGAGTCTTGATTTTGGCAGTTTCACCAGAAGAGGTCTGGCAGTTTCACCAGATCAGTGCGTCAAATGGTTCATCAAGACGAGATCCGGCAGGCAAGTTCAGTATAATTTCTGTACAAGGTATGGAAGGAATCCCCCATCATGGATGAGTATTAAAAGTGGTACAAAAGGTTTAAGGAGAACGGAAGTTTTCAGAAACAGAAAAGTACAGGTCGACCAGGCACAAGTGCAACAGATGTTTAACGTTGAACTAGTGCATCAATCATTTCAACAAAGTCCCAGAAAATCAATCGGACACACATCTAGAGAACTGGGACTACCAACCACCACTGTACACAGGATTTTGTATAAAAGACTGAAGCTTTATGCCTATGAGGTACAGATTCTGCAAGAACTCAAACCAAATGACGGATACAAACACAAGGCGTTTGCCTTGGAAATGCTCAGTCACATAGAGGATGACGAAGATTACCTGAAAAAGGTCATGTTCACAGATGAAGCTTGATTTCATGTATCGGGGAAGGTCAACCAGCACAATGTGAGGATCTGGGCCTCTGAAAATCCCAACGTGGTCATTGAACACATATGCGCCAGTGCAAAGGTCAATGTGTGGTGTGGCCTTCTCCATGACCACTTGGTGGGTCTGTTTTTCTTTGCGGAGGATACAGTGACCTCAATAATTTACATGAACCTGTTGGAAGGGTTCGCCTTCCCACAGATTGAAGACTTGCAATCAGATGTCAATTTTCAACAGGACGGTGCTCCCCTTCATTGGCCCGTAGTCGTTCGAGCCGTCCTAAATGAAAAATTTCCAGGTCGCTGGATTGTCCGAGACACACCAACTGCCTGGCCCCCATAACCCCCCTTGATTTTTTTTCTGTGGGGTTTGTCAAAGATGTTGCGTAAAACACCCTGTACTCATTTTTCCCATCTCACCAATATCATTCATACATCCGTTGCCAAGTTATGCTCTTCCATGCTACCAGCTATTCTATTTATCGACCTAATAAGGTTTGGTTCTTCCAATTATGTATGAAACTGTAAAACTAAGATTATATACTGCACTACACAGCTTGTGTGCATTTGCACTTCAGCATTATCGTTCTTTAATACAATGAATGGTTCCAATTTGTTTTTTGTCCAACCTCTTTCCTTACAAAATTGCAATGTTAAATAAGCTTCTTTCTACAAAGGCCTAGTTTGCTTGTGGACAAAATACAGCCATGTCACTGTCTATACTTTCCTTTGCTGAACAGGTGGAGCAGGAGATTGATCCAGGATTCTTGGAGTACATTTTAGAGGAAGGTGGAGAAGAAAAGAAGAGGCAGTTAACGAGGTGGATGAATAGTATAACATGTGAGACGACTCTGATAGAAGAGGTACAGACACAGCTCATTCTATCCAACTTAGGTCTTTACTGATTACACCGAGGTTCGATAGAAAATACATGGCAAGGATCAACGTCGTGGATTTCAAAGCAAAAATATTTAACTAACATATTTTTTTAAACATCACTATTGTTACATTCAGGGTTTGGGATTTTGATGTAATTCAGGTTTTAACATTGCTCCATTCGTGGTAAGGCTGGTAAAAAATTTTTTCCTGTTTATCATCACTTTTTTTCAAAAAAGTGGGTAGGGCGGGAGGTTTTTTTTTTTTTTTAATTTTTTTCAGAGTGAAATTTTAATGGATTATTCAACGCACAATATGTTTTTTTCTTAAATATACTTGATCGGACATACATGATGAATCATGTTCTGATTTCTAAACTAGTAAACCTTCGTAAGTACGCACTGATACGATTCAAATAAAGAAAATAAAGAAACCTATGTCACATTGAGTTCCGTTTACTTTTAATATTTGCTGATACATATAACAATGGTCGACCAAAACTTCGGCTTTTAAGAATAATGTCCGGTTGCCATACATGTATCTATCAGCAGCTATTGCCATATAGCATTCATACATATTTGACGAGAATTCCTCGCCACGAAATATCACTTCATGGTACCGGTACGTGCATATTGAGCAGTTTGGTAAACATGGAAGAGGACATAAACCACATCAAAAGAATGTCTGATTCACGTTTATATGTCTATCTATCAGCAGCTACTGACCAGCGTTCCACATTCGTGTTTATACACCTATCAATCAGCAGCTACTGCTATTATAGCACTCGTACATGTTGAGTAGAGTTCAACACCAAGAGAATGTTGGTTGCCGTTTATTCATGTATCTATCATCACCTACTACATGTAGTGGTAGCGCTCGTTTCATTTTTGACGAGAAATCCACAGCAATAATTATCACGTGAGGCTCTCCCGTTTGCCGATGATATTTGGCTTCTCCTTCAGAATACCAACTGCAACTACTTCTTGAACTTCCGAGTGGGCCTCTTCTCGCTCTCGGCAGTAGGACTCTTAGTCTTAGAGTCTTACCGCAGGTACTGCATATCGGATATGACTCATCTGTGGTACTCAGCTCCTCAACACAGCCACAGAAATAGCACACATCTTCATAGCCAGCATAGCGGTCTTCATAGCGGTCCATGTAAATAGCGAGCGAGGGGGAAAACCCGCACACAAAAACATTCAACAACAACAACAACAACAACAACAACAACAACAACAACGTACATTAAAACGGTTATATTTCTTACCATCAAGCGTTCCTGACACGAGCTCATAATACAGTTCGTCCAGTGATATTTTCTGGCACTTTGACACCAACCCAGGCCTTTAGAACACTGCACGTTCGCCGAATTTGGCAAACAACGAACGCCATTTTCTTTCAAACTGTCGCGCACATGTAACTTGGCTCAGACTTGGCTTTGTACACGAGCACATACACAAAGACTTGGCTTTGTACGCGAGCACATACACAAAGACTTGGCTTTGTACGCGAGCACATACAAAATTCGAACCTGTTTTCCACTGAGCGGGAATGGTACTGACTTCGTGAGGGAAAAAAAAAAAAAATTTTTTTTTATGGGCGGGCTACTTTTATGGGGCGGGCGGCGATGATAAACAAGAATTTTTTTTTAACCAGCCTAAGGATGTAGAATGACTCTTTTGTATTGAGATTAATGTTGAGAGAGTGAGAGAGATAGTCCTTCATGTGTTGCGTATTACCTCCTCAAACCCCGGTTACGGTGCACCTCCGAGTCTGGAGCGGGAACACGGCAGAAAGATTTGATATTTTGCGTGTTCTAATAAACCATGGTAAAACCACACCAAGGCAATTGTAGAACAAAACAAGTAATTGCATTAATAACTCTCACAAACAGAATAATAACACTATTAAAGAAAGTACCATGAAAATGTCACTTGCATCAAATGAACAATACATATGATGGTACCATCATTCCACAATGCTCTCAAAGCAATGAACTCACGATACGCCAACCGTGAGTAGAATGTAACATTCCCCAAAGTCCAGGCACGGATCCCCACACAGGGTGAAGGTCGAGGTCGTGCAGAACGGCAAAACAACAGGCAGGTATTGGGGCGGCTGTGGATGAGGAGTTACGAGGTGAAAGGTCGATTATGGGAATTGAGCCGATATGTAAACCAACGGCAATCAACACGATGAGGTCGATATGGAAATCCCAACGGCAAAACAAGATGCACCAAGCGGACAGCCTCTTCTTCTTCGAGGACAAAATGGCATGTAGGCCGGTAATGGAGGCGCTTGATTTGTCCAACGATGACTCACACTTGGTGATAAAACCTGAGACGCAGGTGTAATTGCACTCACAATATAGGACGATGTCGCAAACAATCCCTTTCACAGGAAACCTCAACTCATTCGCGACCAATATATAAAAACAAGTCTTCTCGCAGCCTCGACATGACTCAGCTCTCTCCTCCTCTCTCTGCCTATATCCATCACCCTTCTTCCGGTCTCTTTGCCACGTTTTCCTTTTTCCTTCACGAATATTTATTTTTACCTTTTACTAAAGTCATCTCCATTTCACACAAAAATCTTAACAATATTATCTGAAACAAAAATCCTACAAGTATATAATAACAACAATTGACAAAACTCAGGTGGTTTGATATCCGTTTGTTTTGTCATTAGTGTTAGCTCTTACATGAGCCTCGATCTTGTATACAAAAAAAAAAAAATTTAAAAACAATTTGCTGTTAACTGACGCTCTCCATCCAACTTAACAGCTTCAGCAAAACTGCAACGAAGAATGGGAGAAACTCTCCAAATCCAGATGTGCAAATCTGATACACACATAGCCAACAAGGCTCCAAGCTGTAATCGCTGACAAAGGCGCTTCTACGAAGTATTGACGCAGGGGGCTGAATAATTATGTAAATTAGATATTTCTGTATTTCGCTTTCAATGAATATGTAAAATTTTCTAAAAACACGTTTTCACTTTGTCATTGTGGGTTATTTTGTGTAGATTGGTGATGAAAAAAAATCTCAATTAAAGCTATTTTCATTTCAGGCTGTAACAACAAAATATGAAAAAGGGCAAGGGGTATGAATACTTTCTGAAGGCATTCAGATTAGATCGTAGCTGCTTGTTTCACACATTTAGTGAAATGTAACGTTTGTTCCAGGGGGAAATGTGGATCAACTGCACATGCTGGATAGTGTAGCATGTTTTCTCATAAAGAGAAAGCGTTGTTCCATTGATGAGCTCTTACACGAGCCTCGATTCTGTTTTTACATTAAAAAAAAAAATTCACTGATGAGAAAACGTTCCTTTTATCTTACAGTATGTGGATATCGAGTACAACATGGAAAATCTAAAGGTGTTAGCAAGGGATTCAATAATCTTTATGCCCTTTGGTTTAAAAAAAAAGCATGACAGTTGCCCGTCTACACTGTACCCAAATATCAATGAAGTATCTCATGAATAATGAATACTGTTTCACTGTGCTTATTTTCTACAATTGAGAACCTCATGATGCATGTTTGTGTTTGTATTTGTAGAGGATTTCTCAGCAAGTGGTGAACAGTTCACAAGCATTCCCGACTGAGGGTGAAGAGATCCCACCCATCCTGGAATGGTCAGAGGGGAACAAAGACGATTCACCTGGGCAAATCGATGATGCGAGTAGGAAAAGGAAGAAAAGGTTACCACAAACAAGTGGGAAGAGTAGAAGAGTAGATGGAAAGGTGGAAGTACATGGCAGCAAAAAACAAAGATCTTTTGCAGGAAGAAAGTTTAGTGAAGGGGAGAGTTCAGGGGTTGGAGCTAGAGGAGTAGAGGTGGTAGCGAAAAGAGACGAAGAGGAAAAGGGTGGAGGAATAAAGGCCAGCAGATTGGAAACGGAAAAAGACAGTGTAATGTTTAAAGAAGCAAAGAGCAAAACTTGTACTAGTGTAGCAGCATAGCAAACCTGTTTAGTGGGGCGGCTTAGCCCAAATATTCAAAAGAATTGTGCATTTTGTGATACAAGCACCAAATTTGGCACAAATGTACATTAATATGTTGCGAACATTTTCAGATATTGGGCCACTTGAAATTCTCTCTTTATGTCCGCCATATTGGATTTCAAAATGGCCGCCACTTGAAATCTACATTTGCTATTATCTCTGGACGTAATGCAGCTATTGACTTGATTCTGGTATCTAAATGTATGTTTTTGGGGGCAAGGAATCCAATGGTACCAATTTCAACTTAATATTATCTATCACAGTCTGTTATATAATTTTATTTGGAAATTATCTAGGCAAATATTGGATTCAACACAATACTTTGAAAAGAATGTCTTAGTTCTGTAAATGTCTTAGGTATAATACTGACATGCTACATGGTCTAGTATTTGAGGAGACGGAGACACTGACCAAACCTGACCAATCAAAGAGAAAAGACATTGGGAGTGGGTACAGTTCACTCGCAGAGAACTTGGTCAAATTCAGTGAACTTGGAGAGCTTCCAGGATCATTTCACCTGGAAAGACTCGATGATGGTCATGGCATTGAAGCTGCGATGGTTGCACACGGTGCAAAATATCATCAGACATGCAGGCTCCAGTACAACAACACCAAACTGCAGAGAGCACAAAAGAGAGCACTCAAGAAAGAATGTGAGAGCGATGAGGAACAAGCTGCATGCAAACGCACCAGGTTACATTCACGCTCATCGAGTACAGAGAAGAAGGTCCCAGAAAATTGTTTCTTCTGTGAACAACCTGCTGGGGCTGACAGTCTTCGGAAAGCTGCAACATTCCAAATGGACAAACGGGTGCGTGCCTGTGCAACCCTTCTTGGTGATACAGAACTGCTGGGCCGTCTCAGTGGTGGGGACATGATAGCGTTGGACGCCCAGTATCACCCACGGTGCTTGATAGGACTTTACAATCGCACAAGAAAGGCCCAGTCAACAGGATCACAGGACACAAAACAAGAGCGAGCAATGTCGGCAGTTGTCTTCGCTGAACTCGTCCTCTACATTGAAGAAACCAGACAAGATGAGGAGACGGCACCAGTATTCAGATTGGCTGACCTTGTCCAGCTCTATCAGTCCAGAATGGAACAGCTAGGAGTCCAGCTCGACACGAGAGTCCACTCCACACGACTGAAACAGAGACTGTTGGCTCAGTTTCCTGACATGCGGGCACACACCAAGGGGAGAGACATCCTGATGGCATTTGAAGAAGATGTCGGTGCTGCTCTTGCCAAAGCCTGCGAGCTGGACAGTGATAGTGATGCAGTCCATCTTGCCCATGCTGCACAGATTGTTCGCCGTCACATGTTTGGAGAAGCCAAGCCCTTCACAGGATTCCCTGAAGTATGTCAAGAAGAATCTGTGCCACCGTTGCTGCTTGCCCTAGTCAGTATGATCCTAGAGGGACCCAGCATCAAGGAACAGATGGCAGACACTAACCCTGCAGCAATTGCCACAGCTCAGATACTGAAGTTCAACAGCATCAAACACAAGCGAACACGTGGCACCACATCATCCACCAGTGTCAGGCACAGTGTTGCACAGGAGACCCCACTTCCAATATACATAGGGATGATGCTGCATGCTCATACACGCAAGAAGGAATTGGTCGACAGACTGTCACACCTTGGCCTGAGCATCTCCTATGATAGAGTGCTCCAGCTCTCAGCACAGATGGGCAACAGTGTCTGCCAACAGTTTCACAGAGAACGAGTGGTCTGCCCTCCGAAGATGCATGGCAAAGTGTTTACAACTGCCGCTGTAGACAACATAGATCACAACCCCAGTGCAACAACATCAAAGGACTCCTTCCATGGTACCGCTATCTCCCTCATACAACATCCTTCTTACACTGGTGAAGGAGTGGATCGGAGTATCGTCATTGTTGGAGGATCTGGGGATGCACGGTCCAAGACAGTCGCCCCCTTGCCGCACTACTACACTGATGTACCCCCTGTCACTAGCAGCATCAAGAAGTCGCCTGTCCCAGCTGCTAAAGTGGCGTCATTGACCAGAGGAGACTTCAAACAGCAGACTGATGAAGAATACCAATGGCTAGGCAATGCAAAGCGAGTCCTGGAAGACAACACTGGTACAGTGGACAATGACAACACATCTTGGGCTGCATTTCATGCCAGCCGACAGCCACCAGATGCTCGAGTCATCTGCCCCACGTCGCTGCTTCCACTCTTCCTGGAGAGTGCCCACACAGTGGCCATGATCCGGCACTCAATGGACGTCGTGAAGAATGCTGTGGAACACCTGAACTGTCAAGGACTGGAGAAGGACAGTACACACCTTACTGGACCAGGCTAACTGAGGCAGCTCACAGCTGCATTGAGCTGGTTTCTTGCAAGTGCAAGAAAGGGTGTGTGTGAGGCGCTGCAAGTGCAAAAAGGCTGCCCTTCAGTGCACAGCCCTCTGTGTGTGTGAAGGGGACTGCACATGACGATGAGTCAACAACATACATGTACTTGTGGCAATGCTGAACTTGTTAACATGACACTGTTTATGTACACGTATCTTCAGTACCGGTATATACCTAGCCTCAGATACCAGTACACCTAGCCTCAAATACTAGACCATGTAGCATGTCAGTATTATACCTAAGACATTTACAGAACTAAGACATTCTTTTCAAAGTATTGTGTTGAATCCAATATTTGCCTAGATAATTTCCAAATAAAATTATATAACAGACTATGATAGATAATATTAAGTTGAAATTGGTACCATTGGATTCCTTGCCCCCAAAAACATACATTTAGATACCAGAATCAAGTCAATAGCTGCATTACGTCCAGAGATAATAGCAAATGTAGATTTCAAGTGGCGGCCATTTTGAAATCCAATATGGCGGACATAAAGAGAGAATTTCAAGTGGCCCAATATCTGAAAATGTTCGCAACATATTAATGTACATTTGTGCCAAATCTGGTGCTTGTATCACAAAATGCACAATTCTTTTGAATATTTGGGCTAAGCCACCCCACTATACGTATATGTAAGATAGAGAGAGTTGAGCTTAAGAGTTGTGAGAGGGAAAAAAGAAAGAGAAAGGCAAAGATGAAGAGCAACTCAGCAAGTAAGCGCAGAAGATTGAGATTCTGACAATTGGATTAGTGACTGGAGCAGGAAGGCAAGAATCTACAAACCAAATGAAGGAAGTGAAGAGTAAAATGGTTTATGTACATTTTGGAATTGAGAAAAGGCTTTCAGTGAAGAACAATATTAAGATAGAAAGATTTTATTAAAATGAAAACTGTTATTTCAAATTTCGATAATAAACAATAGATCACAAATTGTGTCATGCATGTCTTAATACACGACAACCACACGCCGAATACACAACCACGACTAAACCTTTAAAGCCCCCAATTATTTCCCACTTTAGTGTGGGGTCGGCTACCTGATTGCTGACGGTATAAAGGGGCACTTGAAAATAAATTATCACGTGAACAGATGATTGCTGATAGTTTAGCTCAACAGAAAACAAATGCATGGAACTTGGCATTTTTAACTCACCTGGACTCTAGCACGGTGAGCTTATGCGATCGAGCAGTCTCCCGCAGGTAAGTCAGTCAGTCAGTGAGTCTAAATACTTGTCAATGTCGCTTGAACCAAACACGATTTTGATGAAACTTGGCCACATATTTTGTCTGATGCCGAACGAAGGTGCACTGACCGCATCAAAATCTATGCTCATTAATGGGTTGAAATCAGGCCTAAAACAATAAAATAATTCCGCCCTAACCTATAGAGGGCATTGCATCACCAGAATAGCCCGCACTCGACCAAAAACATGACCTGGAACCGGTAAAAACATGTATCGCTGTATTCAGCAGAGAGGGGCTCACATTCAACTGATCACGGCCTGTTATAGATATGAGGGCTGTTATAAATACGGGGTTTGTTTGATTTTTGGGGCCTGGGTTTTGTCAATTTTTGCTAATGTTCAATTCGGAGATCACTTCGTCCAGCGTAATGCGACGGTTTTCCCTCAGCACGCGTCAACTCCTGCAACCATTTCTGGTGTGTCAGCTGTGTGAGGTTTTGCTAAATCACTCCTCCCATCAGTCATGGAAAAGAAAATGTGTTGTGTTTGAGTGGAAGATTTGAAACCCTTTGTGATTCTTCCCAATCTAAATCCTCTGTCTTTCTTTCTCTTCCTATCCTTCTCAATCAATGTCTCTCTCACCACACCTGTGAATAACCTCTTTTTCATCTGTGTTGAACCATCCTCCCAACAGAGACAACTCTATCTACATCTACATCTGATTCAGACAACATGGACAAACTTTTAACCACTCATCTCAACTTGATTGACTGCAAGGAGGCATCTCTTCAGGACTGGTCTCCCATATCTATTGCCCCTGACATTAATTCAGCTTGGGAATTCTTCCACAAAATCCTGCTCTCTCTCATGCACAGAATCACCCCATCTGTCTTCAATTATCCTACCCTTCTTCCTGCCCATGGTACACTGAATCCAGTAATGAAGTAGTTGCTCTGAAACAACTTGTCTTCTCTTCCTGGAAGGCAAATCTGACCGAAAGCAATCTCAGTGCATTCCAAAAATCCACAATAAGCGAGTCCACTCTCAAGAGAGCCAGAAAACATCAATCCAACCTCAAGGATTAACTTTCACATTTATCTCCCCCCTCTAAATCCTGTTGGCACTTTGTTGAGTCTGTCTCTGATGCATGCTCTCCTTCCATCCCTTCCCTCTCTTTAAATGGCACCACAGCTGACAACTTGTGAGAAGGCCGAATGCCTCAATTTTTTTGCTTTCAAATCTTGTGTCCTATCCCCCCTCTCTCGGTACCCACTCCACCCAATCACACACAACCGCTCCCAGACTCTGTCTTTTGTACCCGAGAACGTTATTTCAACCCTCGACTACGATTCTGATACTGAACTGGACGGTATCACCTCACATGTCCTAAAAACCTGCTCTGTTGCTCTTGCACTTCCTCTCTCTGCCCTTTACACCCTGTTATTTGTACCAGGTAATCTTCCATCTGCTTGTAAATCTGCAAACATCTCTGCACTACATTAAGAAAAGAGGAAAACTGATCAGCTTTCTTACCATCATCAGCAAGGTCATGGAATCCATCAGAGTAGTTAATATGAAATCCTTCCTTTTCTCCAACAACCTCATCCCAAATCACCAATTTGGTTTCAGACCAGGTCACTCCACCTTGGACATGCTGCTTCTACTTACCCAACAAGCCCTCAATGTCAAACATGAGATCAGGGGCATCTCTCTGGATATATCTCATGTTTCTGATAGAGTCTGGCATTCTGTCTTACCCTCCAAACTGTCTGCCTATGGAATCCAAGGCCAATTCCACAATGGTTTGCTGATGCCCTCTACTCTCATAGCCAATGTGCGGCACTTGACGGAATCCTTTTATCTCCTCTCCCTGTCAAGGCTGGAATGCCCCAAGACGGTGTTCTCGGCCCATTCCTTTCCCTGATCTTCATCAATGATCTCTCTGACTCTCTGGAAAACCCCCTTTATCTATTTTCTGATGGTTCCACCCTGTGCAATGACATCCCTCATCCTTCAGACAGGCAGGCAGCAGCCTCTTCCCTCTCTTCAGACCATAAAAATATCACAAACTGGTCAAACACCTGGAATATGTGTTTCAATCCAGACAAATGTCATACTCACGATCTCTCTCTCTCTCTCTCTCTCTCTCTGAAAGGACCGTCTGGCAAACCCTCCCATCTACCTTCTTGGCAATCGTCTTGAGGAAGTTCAGTCATTCAAACTCCTGGGTCTCACTATAAGCCATGATCATTCTTGGGCAAACCACATTTTAAAATTGGTGTTCAAAGCCAGCTGCTGACTGGGCATCCTCCATCATACAAAGTCCTCCCTTGGTACACCTGAACTCCGATCCACCTACAAGGCCTTCATCCACAGTTTGATGGAGTACTGCTCTACCATCTGGGCTGGCTACCCTGCCTCGCACCTTGCTCAGCTTAATACAGTGGAATCCAAGGCTCTTAGGATCATTGGAATCTCTCACGCTGAAGCAGTCCATCACTTAGCCATTGCAGACAACTCTGGTGTTCTCTCTGTCTTTTGGGTCTTGCACCCTCTGCTATTGCCGTGCTTTGTCCTCCCCAGGTTTCTACAGGGCTCACACGGTCCACCATCAACCCCCTTCTGGTGAACCTACCAAAATCCAGGATTACTGCTCACCTCCACTTGTTTGTTCGTCTTTTTCCCCACCTGTGGAATCAACTTCCACATCCCTCTTCAATCTCATTCTTCCCTTCACGTCTTCAAGACAGATGTTCACCACCATGTCAGACTGTCCCCAATCCTAAAGCATGATCTTCTCGAAACTCAATAACCCCACCCAGTTCACCTCTCCTACCAATTTTCCCTCCTTGGAGTTGACTTCTGTATCCATTTTGTCCACCCCTTGCATGCGTGTTTTGCGTCCTGTTTATGTCAGTACAATCCCGATCCGTTCACTGTACTGTACTAGCTCTTCCATGAGCCTCGACTTTGTAGGCAAAAAAAACCCCCATTACAAAACCCACATTACAGAACGAGTTCAATCGATTATCAGCATCAAACAGCGCAGACCATGAATACAAATCCCATCAAGCGACAAACATTATCACGCAGAGCCAAGCCGTGCACCCTGGTCGACAGTATCACTGGAGGAGCTGGAATTGCTCAATGAGAAGCCTGGTGATGGCTTAACGGTTAAGATAGCTGGCTTGAGATCTTAGAGTCCTGAGTTAAATCCCGTCGTGCCATTGAAATAACAAGGTGGGTTCATTCAGCCTGTCATCCTTCTGAGATTGGTAAAATGAGTACCAGCTTACTGGTAAAAGGGGGAAAATTGCATCAGCGGCACAGCCGCACCTCCAGAAATAATGGATCCAAGCAAGTAGCCACAGGCTGCATACGAACCACCACACAATGAGCATCGCTGGGAGACAGGACAGACCAATGGGGAGACAGCCCTCCAGTTGGTTCGAACTACATGGAACAAGAATCCAAGGACCAAAATAACACTTGCCAGTGCAGTTTGATGCCGGTCGGTCCCTAAACTCAGCCTCTCGCCGGAACAATACAAGGCAGGAGAATCCAAGAGCTCAGGACTTTTTGCCCACGACTGGGGAAAGTGAAGTCAAGGATGAACCTGTGAGGCTGAATCTCCGAGAACGAACGGGTTGGTGACGTGGTGCAGTGGAGAACTGACGGGCTGTGGCGTTTCCCAGGATACACTGGCCAAACACATTCACTTTCTGTCTGTGGCGTTCATTACATCTAATTTGTTCACTTTGAACGCACAAGTACTCAACCATACGCCATCATTCCTTTATGGGAATGGTTTACTGACTCGCATATCACAATTTCTTCTAACACCTTAAAGCAGCTCTCCCTACAATGCGCACCACATCCTATATCCTTCTCTTCTTCCTCACCCTCCCCTTATTCACGTTGGGCCCAACCACCATTGGGACCTGCCAATACACCATCTTCCTCTCTCACTATCATTCTTAACTGCTTTTCCCCAGAATGATGAGGCGCCTGCCGTGTGTAGAATCATGAGACATTGACTGGCCAAGAGGGCTTACAAGTTAGGGGTAAGAGCTTTCTCGTGTGACACTGCTTGCTTGTAAGGTAGTGCCTTTGCCAATTCCTTGATAAACTGCTCGATCGTCTCTCCATTGATGAGACCATAATTTGTACGAGTAAAAGAGAGTTCTGCCCGACGTTTCGTTGTGGTCCGAGATTAGCAAGCATCCTATTTACAGTATCGCTCAGCCGTTTTGATTGACAGCAGTGGGGCATTGAGAGCATAGTACCCCATCTGGGGGGTTTAATTCGCCAGAAAGGTAAAACTGAGTTAGACGATGGACCCTGCCTGAATTAATCCTCTTAGTCTGCGCTTGTGGTTGCTTAGCAACACTTCGCGCCAGGAGTTATCTGCGGCCCGTCGGCTCCAGAAGTCATCAGCCAGGAGGTGGGTCCAAGAAGTCCTATCGCAACCCCCACCAAACCCATAACATAATGTATGTATGCTCTATGTCTCTGTTCTATGTCAGAATGTATGTATGCTCTAGGTCTCGCATATACCCATTGATTGCACAGCTGGTCTAACGCCACAACCACAATTGTAATTTTAAACACAATTGTAATTTTTTTTTTGTATACAGAATCGAGGCTCGTGTAAGAGCCAACACATTAAACATGAAAACATGCACAGACACATAAAACATACAAGGAAGGGAGCAGGAGACAAGAGGGGGAGAGAGAGAGGGGAGCACACAAGCACAACAGTAGAGAACAGGGACGTCGGTAGATATGTGGAAGGGAGAGGGCTGGGGGGGAGGGGAGAGGTACACGGTATAAAGAAAATGACCACCACTATGAATTACAGGAAAGAAGTTGGAGATTGAAAGAGGGGGATTTGGGGTGTTTTAACAGGGGTAGATCAAGGTTTTGGGTGGGGAAAGATAATAGATGGTCGTGAACAGCTGTTTTAAAGATCTGGAGGGAGGAGTGGGATTGAAGAGTGTGGGAGTTTGGTCCAGAGGTGGGAGAAAAGATGAATGAAGGTGAGCAGAGAGTCTTGATTTTGGCAGTTTCACCAGAAGAGAATTGCTGGCAGATCTTGTGCGTCCTGCAGGAATATTTGGGGGACAGAGCAGGGGGAGCTAGGCCAGAGAGGAGTCGGTAGAAGATAGAAATACCACCAACCTGCCTGCGGTGAGCGAGTGAAAGGCCCTCAGATTCAGCTTCATCGTGGGAGATTACAGTGATTCGGAAAGCTTTGGTTTCTACAGTGTGATGCCGAGCTAGGTGTGAGGCAGGAGCACCAGCCCAGAGGGGAGAGCAGTACTCCATCAAGCTGCGGATGAAAGCTTTGTACGTGGTGAGGCACTCAGAGGTGCCAAGGAAGGACTTCGAATGACGGAGGATGCCCAGACGGCGACTGGCTTTGGAGGCCAGCTTGGAAATGTGGTTTTCCCAGGAAAGATCATGGCAGATAGTGAGTCCCAAAAGCTTGAGTGACAGAACTTCTTTAAGGATGGTTGAGAAAGTAGATGGGAGGGTTTTCCAGACGGTCTTTTCCGAGAGACACTGTGAGAGTGTGAGATTTTTCAGGATTGAAAGACATGTTCCACTTGTTTGACCAGTCTATGATTTTGTCGAGGTCTGCAGAGAGTGAAGAGGCTGCTGCCTGCCGAACTGAGGGGTGAGATATGGAGCGGCAAAGAGTCGAGTCATCAGCAAAGAGATAGAGAGGATTTTCCAGAGCATCAGAGATCATTGATGAAGAACAGAAATAGCACTGGTCCCAGAACACTGCCTTGAGGATCTCCAGCTCGGACAGGAAGGGGAGTAATTTGAGAATAAAATAAAAATAAACCAATCAGAATTATTACCAAATCGGAATAAACCAAAAGCCGATTTACGTCGAGTCTATTTGCGTCATTTTGATTGAATGCCGTTAACACATTATGGGGCAATAGTCAATTTAAGTCATGCGAGTCCAAAATAACATCGTTCAAAAATTAAGTACAGTACTGTTGTGCTTCTTGCGAAAAATTTCAATACAGTGGTGTGCGGTCTGCCAGTGCAACAGCAATGGCGCCCGCTGGTGGAGAACAGACAACATGGCAAGTGTTCAGTGGATGCAGTCGCTTTACCTCCCAGTCTCACATGTTTCACCCTGTGGTGAAGTGTACCACGTATGTCCATGATGTACTCGACCCTCGTTAGTGGGGCTTTGGCCATTATTAGTAACATGTAAAAGGGGTTTGAGATAACCCCCCCCCCCCCCCCCCCCCGTCAGTGTGGCAGGGTAAGTGAAGGTTAAGTTAAGTTGGTGTGACCAAATTTCTTTTCCTGGCAACGCATCCCTCTCCTCATAGCACAATGCACTGTATATGGGAATAATCATATTCGAATAACGTCACAATTTTTAGGAACACATGCACAACGTAAATCGGCTACTTTCTCGATATAACCACGACATATATATGCACAAGCATTATGCATATTGTTACTTCATGTGGGCACAACACAGGTTATTTTTTTATTTTTCGGGAATAGCCGAGGCAGCGGGGCGGGGTACTCTGCCAGTTACAGGAACTCTTCACCACATCTCATCCACAGGTATTTCTTGCATTTCCGCGAGTCGAATTTGCATTCAGAAACAATTATGGTCAACCGCTTTGAAATTTCTCCCACCACCCCATCCCCTGCAATTTCCCATATTTTTCTCCTTTCGAAAGAAATGGTGACACCGACGGTGCCGATACCACTCCGTCCCCTCGATAACCGCATGGAAGTAACAATAATACCAGTGGTAAATGCACAAAGATGAACTACAGTTTTTGCAGTTGTAAAATTAAGAGCTGCGACGAAGATGTCAGTTTGTCTTTGTTCCAAATAAAGCAATTACTGGGACAACAAACAATGCAGTATTTCAAGTAACACTTGTATTACAACCTTTTTGTCCAAATCCAAAGCAAGGTATGCTGCAAGGACCTCAAATTCGAGATAATTACGGTTTTTAAATATTTCATGTACTCATTCTGTATCAAAATGCATGGTCGTGGTGGTTTAAGCTTGGCTTCCAAACTGCTTGGAGTAGCATGGGCAACAGTTTCACAAAAATGAACAGCTTCGGATCCTCAATTCAAACCACACACACAAACACACATATATCTTAGACTTAGAGCCCTCCCGCTAAACATATCCCTGGACTATCGTGTATATGCATTGTGCACATACAGCTGTGAAGACTCCAGACATATTTTTGTCCCTAAACAAAAACACTGAGAAAAATTTTAAAAAAACAATAGAGCAAAGCTTTTTACACGCAATTATCAATGTGTAAAAGTGGTTGCAAATGACCATGCCAGCCTCAAGCAAAATGTCTAGACATGAGCTGTCTGCTGCCAATTTCGTAACAAAAATAACCCTCCATCCTGATCTCCACAAGTCTAGACAATATTCTTCTATAGAAAACTACAAAACCTTGGTCACCAAAGTTCACCTCTGCTCATTTTGAGGTTACCTTAACCTTAAACCCACCCCCGAACCATCATTATTTGTTCGACAAGACATTCATCATTATGAGCTGATCGCAAGACCAGCTGCCAAAAAAAATTCCAAGCCATTTACCCATTTCTTCCACACACAAAAATAAAAAATGTCCACAATCCATCCGGACTGGTTGCAGTAGTAACAAAACAGCACATGACGCAGAGCCTTGCCGGGGTATATAGATTACAGTAGATCTGAGCACCAGTGCAGACTCACGGATAGCAGTTACTACAGCGTTTCATATTCCATTGGGAAAGTGCGACGTCAACAAATCACGCAGTAAATTCCCACATCCATAAATTGTGAAAAATACATTGGAAATGGTTCGTATGTAGAAAAGTTAACCGGTCTCATCATTTTTATTCATTTGCATGACTACGAGCAGGATAACTGGCACGGTGATGCAGACAGACACACACACACACACAACCTTTTATGAGCAGTGGAGATGAGAAAAGTATGGCCCTCAACACACAGACACACACACACAGACAGAGACACACACACAGACAGACAGACAGACAGACAGACACACACACACACACACACACACACACACACACACACACACACACACACACACACACACCTCTTCCCATCCCTTTGGAAACACGTGAGCAGGTGTACAACGCAAACAGGTGAACGCAGTCACCATTGTGCAGCCAATGAAGCAGTTCCTCATTCCCCTTGGTAACCGTTCAAACTGCAAACTTCCTTCAGGGTCAAGTCTGAAAGATGAAAATCTCCAACAGCAAAAATCTTGCAATTTAAGAGCACAAACAAAAAATGAAACTGCCTTTTTTTTTCTTCCCCGCCCCCCACCCGCCCCCCTTTTTATCAACACATCAAAGGTGAAACAACTTGTACGAGGATTTGTTTACACGATCAAATGCTAGCAGGTCACCACAAATGATACTCAAAATAGATGAATACGTTTAAACGTCCCAATGAACAGCAAGACAGGTAACTGGACACAATCTTGTTTATTGGGTCTCTCTGCCTTGCGTGCCCGCGTAATGCAGGGCAGCCAGGCAGGCAATACGCTCAGAGGGAGAAACAAAGAATAAGGGAAATTGCGGGAAAGGGGGGGCGGGGGGGGGTGGTGTGAGCAATACGGTGAGCAGAAGGGGTCGTTCCCATCTGCCAACATCATAGGTATCCTGCTCCGTTTGCACCCTGGGCAACCTACAATAAACACTCGACTCGCTCTTTCCTTCCTGGATGCAGAACAACAAGCCTTGGCTCCGAATCTCGGGGAGAGGGACACAGTCTTTACAATGAACCCAGCCAAAGGTACGGCAAAGTGACTTGTACTGCCACAAGTTTTGTACAAATGTTTTACATAATGCTATAAAAAAGCAAGACCCATAAGAAATGAAAAATCCCAAACCTTCATACTGTAAACAGCAGCTGAGGAGGGTGGGGAAGGGGAGGGATATATCCTAAATTGAGGACTTGTGGGCTGGGACAGGAAGGTCACCATGTCAGAGAAATGGAGCTCAGGGCCGTTAGGCTGGGAAAAGCAATGCCTGGCTCGGGAAGGTCCATTTAGACAAAGGCAAAGTCGAGGTCGAAATGCTTGTACTGGGACAGACGGGGGGAGGTAAAAGTGTGCCTGGGATGGGAACACCACACTTGGCCATGTTTGTCATCGAACGCCAAGCTTGGGGAAGAGAAGGGACGGCTCGTCCAGGCCAGACCCCGTTGCCCAGTGCATGGGAGAGTGTGAGGCCAGCCAAGCATGCCTACCCCGGGGAGGAGAACCGTTTTTCTCAGGGCTGGGAGCCGGCAGCAGCTGCCACGGGGGCAGCTACAGGTGTCCCGGGTGGTGGGAGCATGGGCTGAGATGATGTCAGACTGCCACGTGGCGAGTTCATCCCTGCCACAACGGTAAAAAGAAAGCAATTAGATTGCAGACCTTCACCAGGACTTGTTTTTATGGGGTGTTTGTATGGTATATATTGTGTTGGTGCAGTGTGCAGACGATGCATTTATGATGGTTGTTTATGTTGGTGTGACGGACAGACCGTTTCGGTTTTTTTGTATACATTCACTTTCCCAAAGTATGTATTTTATAGACGTATAAAATAGACTTGTATTTTATAGATACACGTATTTTATTGATGTAGGACGTATTGCTGTAGTACGTGCTTTATAAACGTGATCGGTTGAAAAAAAGATTACGTGCAATACTGGCTGAGCCACCACCAGGTGGAGCTTGTGGCCGACTTTAGCACATTATGTGTCGACAAGGCAAACCCAAATACAAATACAATACTTCCCCCTCCTCTGGTGAGGGTAAATATGTTCTCCATTTGCTCCATTTGCCAATTTGTGATACAAGTAATACTACAACCCTCCCACACCCTTCTCATTAAAGAATCAGCAATAATTGGTGGGCGTTTTTAAAGGTCGTCGATGGAGGCCATCTCTAAAATTTGGCTTCAATCGAGTAAATTTATCCCCAAAAAAATAAAAAATAAAAATAAAAAAAAACCCTCGATTTAAATTTTTTTTCAATCAACCCCGACAACATTGTATGCACATCGTTGACCAAAATGTATTAAATTGTCCTTTGATGGCAAAGTCAAATTTTAGGCTCAGTACGCACGACAATATAGCAAAGTCTCCGTAATCTCCCAAAATACGGGCAAAGATGGAAGATGATCAAGAGCAACAGAATGTAGGTTATATAGAGGGGTGTGCTTTACATTAAAGGAAATACAATCACAGAAATGCATTATGGAAACGACATAGTATTCATAGAATACTTACCCCATGCAGTCAACTTGGTGTGAGCCAACTCTGGTTTTTTTAAAGGGTTTTTTCATTTGAACCAATATGGCTGTCAGACCACGAGACCAATGACATCATAAATTCACATTCTCTAATATAATTGTTGTATAGCTAACGCTCAATCAATTTCAAACTGATCAGATAAAGTGTTGTACTTGTCGAATTATGATGTCATATAAGGCACCAATGACGTCATCATTACCAACACTTATTCCCCATGCAGAGTTCTTTACAATGAGTCACGTTTAAATTTTTCCCATGGAGCAGTTTCGGAGACAGAGGTGCAACGGTTTTTTGTTTTTTCAAAGATGGTGCCTGTACCACATGACCTATGACATCATAATCATTAAACAATTCTAAAGGAAGAGGCGCTCGCTCCTATGGTGAAAATTTCGACCAAGCAACAGTTGTAGAGAATTTTTTTTCATACTGATCGTATCAAGCGTTGTACTTGTCAAATTACGATATCATAAAGAAGGCACTGATGCCATAATCATCAACACTTATTCTCCATGGGGAGTACTTGACAATGCACCAAGCTTAAATTTTTTCCATGTAGCGGGTTCGGAGATAGAGGTGCAACGTTTTTCCAAGATGGCCATGTCCATACCACATGACCTATGACATCATAATTACGACAAATTGTACAGGCGGACGCCCTCCGATGGTGAAATTTTTGTGTCAATCGGACCAACGGTGCCCGAGAATATGCATCTATCTATAATTCCAGCAATCTCTGTGTGTATGTTTGTATGTTTGTATGTTTGTATGTTTGTATGTTTGTATGTTTGTATGTATGTTTGTCTGTGACCGCTGTTTCTCGACAACTACCGGTCCGATATACTTGAAACTTGCCAGGTATATTGCTGGGGACCCGAGGATGTGCTTTTTCAAGGTTTGAAATTAATCGGACAAGCAGTTACCGAGCTATGTCCAAAAAACGATTCAACCAATCAGAGAGCAGCGAGCTATCACGTGTGCCGAACGTGGCGAACAGACTCTGCCTCGGACGGCACATTTGAGAGCGTATTCATTTATTTCACGTTTGCAAACTATGTTGGCGCTATGTTGGCGTTAAACTATGTTTTAAAACTAATAAAAACTAATTTGCGATTCATCGTAACTGCGATATACGACCTTCCGGAGCTCCCGTGAGAGCGTGCGCCATTACGGATAGTAATTCAATTAAAAACATAAAAACATTGTCCCAATTCAGTCAGAGCGAAGGGCGTTGTTTTAAGCGAAGAGCGTTTTATTTTTCCCCTTAAATTCAGTCGCCGGACGGTGAAAGCTTTTTTTTGGGGGCAGCGACGTACGGCCAATCACAGGACACGTTGTTGTGTCGACGTGCCGTGTTGTTTTCCCTCGCGGTTTGGAATGTTTTTCCTTTTCATTTCTTTTCTCTTCCTTACGGAAGTACGGGCATTTCCTTACATTTGCGATTCTTTCGCTTTCCTGCGCGTTTGGGCACGCTATGGCGATTTCTTTACCAAACTCCGAAGCCGTTCGCTTTGGACCAAACCATTTCATGTAAATAGAGGGGGGGGGGGGGGGGATATAATTTTAGATATAGATATCGTACGGGCATGCCCTAGTTTTTAAAATGCAGACATGCACATACGACATGCGTAGGGACACACCCAATCGCTGAACCCCGCTTTTCGCTTCGCAAGCGCAGGGTAATAAAGTACGGCATTTCAGATCATGAGTTTTTGGCCCTACGCGATTGGGTCATTAATGAGGTTCAGGATAAGCAGAAAAAAGAGGGACCAAAAAATAGTTATAAGTTACGTACACAATGTCAGACGTCACAACACACAAACACAACACACAAAGACCCTCCCATGCCGAAAAACCAAGACACATATTAATCACTTTTTCCATCTGTAATCGGCACTCAAATGATGAATCATGAATCACTCAATTTTGAAAAATATATTGCACGAGAAACAGCCATCGTGACAAAATGGACAAATTGGCGCCACAGCACGACTTTGATCATGTGGGTCAGGTGTGCTTCAATCGGTGATATTATGGAATCCATCTTTAGATATCATGTATACCAATTGATCAATGTTGAGTCACATGGTTGGTGTTGGTAGTAACCTGGGACTGTGCTGGGAGATGAATTGGAGAAAAGACTGCTCATGGAACCTTTCCTGCCATGCTCCTTCACCACAGGATCTGAGGTAGATGGCCATAATCAGCAACCATCACAGTGTGTGCACACTATTCAAGCTCAACCACCATAAACCTGTACTCAGAGAGAAAACTGCAAGCAAAATACACTAACAGGGCAAAAGTTATGGAACAGTATTTTATAGACAATGCAAAACAAGCCTTGGTGTGCGGCCATTTAATGTCTTGTAGGACCTCGTCATGCCCCAATCACAACTTAAACATCTATTTGCTACCAGTGTTTGTAACACTTAAGAGTGCCGGTCACGAGGAGGGATACCTGACAGCATGCTCTGTCCAAACAATAGCACACTATACATTATTCCATTAATCCAAAATGTAACTTGTGTGATGTGCATGAGTAATGCGGACTGGAACACCGACCACTCCCTTTGACGTTTCATTGCCTCTTGGACAATCCAAGCATCAAATTGATCAAAACAATACTCTACCTTCACTTTGATGTACAGAAATTTTTTTTAAATTAAGAATGTTCTAATAATTTCTGTCTAAAAACTTAACTCTGATCAATTATCAGTGAATCAACATTTCAAACAATACTGACATTTCATCATCAAACTGGGACATTTTGAAAAACGTGGTTCTGGTTGCTGCAAAATCGTGTTGGTGTGAATAAATGGCGAAATCATGACCGGTTTGATGAAAAAGATTCGGAAATTCAAAACTTGTTAGAAAAACGCCTTTGTAAAAAACAAAACAAAAAAAAAAAAAACTTGTTTTGAACAAAACACGGTGCATCAAATAACTTACGCGTGCAACAAGAACAGCAACACATAATTTGCGTGTGGCACCAAAAAAAACAAAATCTTCGGCACGACACTCATTGTGCAAAAACAATCTGTGGCAGCAAAACAAAGCAATATTGAAATCCAACAACTAGCTGATTCTGGCAATTGCCACAAATTTGTCTGAGCAATAAAAAATATTGTTGGTCCAATTTTTAAAAAATCAAGCTCTTCTCGCCTCGCTCAAAATAATGACGTTTTAACAGACGAGTCTCAAATGTTTTATCACTGGCATGAGCATTTCTCCAATCTTATCAAAGCTAATGATAATTTCTCAATTAGCGTTTTGGATTCAATCTCTCAACGTCCTGTTCGAGAAAGTCTCGACACTGCCCCATTAATCTCTGAAATTAATGGTGCAATCAAGCAAATGAAAAACAAGAGCTATGGCCCCGATTCTATCCCAATGGGATGTTGGAAAATTGCCCACTTCCACACCTTTCTGTTTCATCATTTCTCTGCTTTTTGGGTTCATGAGTTTTTAACCAAGGGATTTCAAGAATGCAAATGTTATAAGGATTTTTAAAAAGGTGACCAGTCAAATCCATGCAACTACTGTATTGTGGAATTCATCTTCTATCGGCCACTGCAAAAAAGATTTTGCCAAAATTATGCAAAGTAGTCTTGTTTCTTTCAGGGAAAGAATTTTAAGGGAGTCGCAGTATGATTTTTGCAAGAATCGTTCGACTATTGACGCGATTTTCTCTCAATGTCAAATTCAGGAAATATATTGAGAGCAAAATCTTCCTCTCTTTGCTGCTTTTATTCATTTTACCAAGGCTTTTGATAGTCTATATCAATGTTTATGGTGGGAAATTTTGGGTCGACTTGGTTGTCCGGGCAATCTAATTTCGCCGATTCGTAGTCTGCATGATGATATGAATAGTCACATCAAAATGAGCAATAAGCTGTCAGCCCCATTCGCGATTGAGATGAGTGTGAGGCGGGGCTTGTTCACATCGCTCGCAGCACCAACATTGTTCACATTTCTCCTTGTGGCTTTTTTGAACACTTCCTTGGGAAGGATGTTCCGAGTGGAATTGCATTCATGTGCGAATTGATGGTGGTATTTACCTCCACCACCGAGAGTGGATGGAGGTTATTTTTACGTATTACCTCCCCAAACCCTGGTTACGGTGCACCTCAGAGTCTCGAGAGGGAACGCGGCAGAAAGATTTGTTATTTTTAGTGTTCTAATAAACCATGGTAAAACCACACCAATACAATTGTAGAACAAACAGGTAATTGTATTAAGAACCCTCACATACACAATACACAACAACATGCATTTTAAAGGCCATTTTCCCTGCTAGAGCGGGGGTTAGCCTTGCGGTCCCCATGACAATCTTCTCCATTTTGCCCTATTTTCTGCATCTCTCCTTGTTAACCACCTTGCCCGCATTTCTTCTTCCACCATCTTTAGCCAAGTCTTTCTCGGTCTTCCCCATCTTCTACTTCCTTCTACATTCATTTCCATCACTCTTCTCAACCAGTCACTTTCATCCTTCCTCAACACATGACCAAACCATCTCAACCTGTTCCTCTTCACAGCATCAATCACAGGCTCTATTCCCATCATCTTTCGCAATTCATCATTTGTCTTCCTCTCTCTCAACGATACTCCGCACATCCGTCGAACCATTCACATTTCCACCCTTTCCAACCTTCGTTGCTGCTCTACGTTGATTACCCATGTCTCGCTTCCATAAATCATAACACTTCTCACACATGCAGCATACACCTTTCCCTTCAGCTTCAACTTATGTCCTCACATACACAATAATAACATTATTAAAGAAAGTACAATGAAAATGTCACTTGCATCAAGTGAACAACACATATGATGGTACCATCATTCCCCAATGCTCTCAAAGCAATAAACTCACGACACGCCAAACGTGAGTGGAATGTAACATTCCCCAAAGTCCGTGCACAGATCCCCACGCTGGTTGAAGCCGTGCAGAACGACGAGAACGAGGAGTTACGAGGTGAGAGGTCAATATGGGAATTGAGCCGATGGGTAAACAAATGGCAATCAACACGATGAGGTTGATATGGAAATCCCAACGACAAAACAAGATGCACTAAGTGGACAGTCTCTTCGAGGACAAAATGGCGCATCAGCCTGTAATGGAGGCGCTCGGTTTTTCTCCAACAATAACTCACGCTTGGTAATAAAACCGGAGACGCAGATTTAATTGCAATCGCAATATAGGACGATGTCGTGGGCAATCCCTTTCATGGGAAGCCTCAACTCATTCGCGACCATCGCAGCCTCGAAAAAGTCAGCTCGCAGCCTCGATGCGATTCACGGCTGCATCTCTCTCATGGCCGTCTCTTCCTCCTCCCTTCTCTTCCGGTTTGTTTTCCGTGCCTTCCTTTTTCCTTCACAAACACTTCTTTTCACGTTTTACTAAAGTCGTCTCCATTTCACACAACAATATTACCTGAAACTAAAAATCCTTCAAGTATATAAGAGCAACAAAGGTGGAAGTGACGGATCCGTAACAGTTGTGCTTTCACTCGTCTGTCTTTGAACTGGGATATCTCAAAGTTGTGTATTGATTCGGCTGAAATTTGGTGGAGAAGTTAGGTATGTGACAAGGAAGAATTTATTAAATTTTGGTGAAGATTCAAATCCTGTTCCTATAATTTTTAAGTGATTCTTCACCATTGAGTGATCTTGCTAAAATCGATATATAGCACGATATCTCAAAAAGCTATGGGTGGATTCAGACCAAACTTTGGCTAAGCAATCAATCCATCTAAAACAAATTTTACATCAACCAATAGTTCCTTAAAAATTTCAAAATTCCCACTCCTTTGCCATTGATGGCGCTGCGTTGAATTTGGTGAACAACCTTGTCTATCTTGGTAGCAATATTTAAAATACCCTCAGCAATGATCGTGAAATTAGTTATCGCATCTCGGCCGCAAGCTTCAGCAAACTGCGGAATCATGTGTGGCACTCCGCTGGCATTAATTTGCATACAAACTTAGCTGTGTATTGTGCCATAGGTTTATCTACTCTTATCTAAAGACGTGAAACTTTCCCCCTGTATGCCAACCACATTAAATGGATCAATGCAGCAACATCACTTGCGTTAAAATTCTTAAAATAAATTGGTCTGACTTTGTATCTTAGAGATGTTGGGTGCATTTCGAACTTCAAACCCATGTTCGTGCATCTGGCCTTAGCAAAGCTGCGTTACGACAACCGACTGCCAAAAATCAATTTTCTATTCTGAAATTGCTGCTGGCCATCGTAATAGTGGTGATGAATATCTACGCTACAAAGACCATCTCAAATGACTTTGAAAAAGATGTGAAGTTAGCATTTCCACATGGGAGCAATCCTGTCGCTGCGGTAACAATTGGAAAGAGTTGTGTGAAAATGGCATTGCGAAAATGATCGACAAGCAAAATTATATTCACGATTAACAGTCTTAATATTGTCATTTTGTCATGTCCATGGCCAATGAACACCGGCCTCAGACGGATAGCCGATCGGTTAACTCCAAGGCAGCAGTTCAACACTTGGCGGAATCTTTTTTGGCACACACTGGACAGGAAGGAACTGAGGTCTTGCCTGTACGAGCACACAGGGTCTAATCTGAAACCGACAGAACAAAGAAACGCGACACAAGAATAAAATGCACAATAAATGAATTTAATGAAAATAAATGCGGTACGATAAAAATGAAATGCGAGGTAAAAACTATAACTCCTACGGTGAGGATCCTCCATCAGACACAATTACACAACAATGGAATGATAAAAGAAAACAACTGCCCATCCATGGTACACTGAATCTTGTGGTGAGGCAGTTGCCCTGAAACAACTTGCCTTTGCCTCTTGGAAGGCTAATCCAACTGAAGGCAATCTCAGTTCCTTCCACCAAGCTCAGAACAAGTGTGTGTCTACCCTCAGGAGAGCCAGGAAGCACTATCTCTCCTCACTCAAGAATGAACTCTCAAACCTGTCTCCTTCCTCCAAATCCTGGTGGCGTCTGGTCAAATCCGTTTCTGGTGTTTGTTCCCCCTCCATCCCCTCCCTTACCTCAAATGGCCACACAGTTGACATCGCACGTGACAAAGCCGAATGCCTCAACTCTGTGTTTGCCTCAAAATCCTTAGTCCCAAACCCTTCTCTCTCTGTTCCCACCTTTCCCAGTCGAACCCAACTGCTCCTGAACTCTGTGTCCTTCTCTCCTGACAAGGTGGAGGAGTTTTTGTCAAACCTCGACTCTGATTCTGCAACTGGACCAGACGGCATCAGCCCACGGGTCCTAAAATCCTGCTCTGCCGCTCTATTTCACCCTCTCTCTGTTCTTTTCACCCTATCTTTTGCTCAAGGTCATCTGCCAGCATCCTGGAAATCAGCTAACATTACCGCTTTACACAAAAAAGGTGCAAAAACAGATCCTTGCAACTACAGACCAATCAGCCTGCTCCCAATTATCAGCAAAGTCATGGAATCCATCATTGCTTCGGATATGAAATCTTTCCTCTTCTCCAATGGCTTGATCTCTGATCATCAATTTGGTTTCAGACCAGGTCACTCTACTCTGGACATGCTGCTTCTGCTGTCTCAACAATGGATGGAGGTCCTCAATGCCAAACAGGAAATCAGAGCCGTCTCCCTTGACATATCACGTGCCTTCGATACGGTCTGGCACCCAACTCTGCTCACCAAACTCTCCTCCTATGGTATCCATGGAAATCTCCATGCATGGCTTGCGGACTTCCTCTCTGGTCGTAGTCAACGTGTGGCCCTGAATGGATTTCTCTCATCTCCCCTTCCTGTTCAGGCTGGAGTTCCCCAAGGCAGTGTGCTGGGCCCTGTGCTTTTTCTGGTCTTTATCAATGATCTCTCCGACTCTCTGGAAAATCCTCTCTATCTCTTTGCTGATGACTCCACTCTCTGCCGCTCCATTCCTCTTCCCTCAGATCGGCAGTCTGCAGCCTCCTCACTCTCTGAAGACCTGGACAAAATCACAGACTGGTCAAACAAGTGGAACATGTCTTTCAATCCTGACAAATCTCACTCTCTTACTATGTCTCTCCGAAAAGATCGACTGGACAACCCTCCCATCTACTTTCTCAACAATCCTCTCCAAGAAGTTCTGTCGCTCAAGCTTTTTGGTCTCACTATCTGCCATGATCTTTCTTGGGAAAACCACATTTCCAAGCTGGCCTCCAAAGCCAGTCGCCGACTGGGCATCCTCCGTCGTGCGAAGTCCTTCCTCGGCACACCTGAGCTCCTCACCACATACAAGGCTTTCATCCGCAGCTCAATGGAATACTGTTCTCCCCTAAGGGCTGGTGCTCCTGCCTCACACCTGGCTCGGCTTCACGCTGTTGAATCCAAAGCTTTCAAAATCATTGGAATCTCCCGCGATGAAGCTATCTCTGAGGGCCTTTCACTCGCTCACCGCAGGCAGGTAGGTGGTCTTTCTGTCTTCTACCGACTCCTCTCCGGCCTTGCTCCCCCAGCTCTCTCTGTGCTCTGTCCCCCAAATATTCCTACAGGTCGCACAAGATCTGCCAGCAACCCTCTGATGGTTAAACTGCCGAAATCTCGGCTCTCTGCTCACCTTCACTCTTTCATTCCTCTTTTCTCCCGCCTCTGGAACAAACTCCCACACTCCCTTCAATACCACTCTTCCCTCCAGGTCTTTAAAACAGCTGTTCACCACCATCTCTTATCTTCCCCCATCCAAAACCTTGATCTTTTCTACCCCCACTAATTCACCCCAGATCCACCTTGTTTGAAATTCCAACTTCTTTCCTGGAAGTCCTGGCAGTGTCCATATGTTTATACCTCTCCCCCCGCCCCCCCCCCCCACCCCCCTTCACATGCCTCCCCCCAAAGCCCTCTCCCTCCCACAGATCTCTCGATGTCTCCATGTCTCTCGGTCCCTGCTCTCAAATGTTGTGTTTGTGTCCTTCCCCCTCTCTCCTCATCTTGTCTACCGCTCCCGATGTTATTTGTTTTATGTGTCTGTTTGTCTTTCTGTGTGATTAATGTTCGCTCTTTCACGAGCCTCGATCTTGTATACAAAAAAAAAAAAAAAAAAAAAAAAAAAAAAAAAAACTTCGTTCGTCGGCCGGTACTCAGCTCCGGCCTCAAAAAGGGCTGTGGGATGCCTGGTGGCCGTGGAACGGGTCCCACAGTTCGGCCAATGGCCCGATCGTCGGCGGGAGTAAGATGGCGCCGAATCGCTCTTCCGTCAAGTCCCACTCCGTTTGAACCGCCACAAGCCCCACGAAGCGTCGCTTTCTGGCTCCTCTTCGACGGCTGCGACAATCTCTTCCTTGATAGTGCCAACAGTTTACAAAGGCTCCAAAATCACTCCACAGCGTGCCCGGGCACGAAAACGCAGCCGTTCCCTCACGCGACGAATAACTAAGAGAGCGAGCAAGGGGAGATGTCGTCGTCTTCTCTCTCAAACATTCGACCTCTGAAATCACCCCTGACCAATCGCCGAGCTTCGTCAACACCACTCCATGTCCCCTGGACCAATCTCGACTCTCGGGGTGTGGTCTCTCGTTACGAGTTGTCGGGGCAGAGTGTAGTCTCTATTGGCAATGTCAGTTGTTGTGGTTTAAGGGACCAAGTGAATGTAAAACCGGAAGGGAAAATCACAGGAAGCAATTACACACGGGAATTAATCTTAAGCCCTGTCTTGTTAACACAAAAACCACGCCCCTTATGGCGACATGCAAACACTTAACCTGACAGGTTCCCTACTTATTACATCTGGGTTCTTCTTCACGTCTAAGGTCCAAGCTAAAACCTATACATTCCTATCTCCATTATGGTATTTCTTCCCTACCCCCACAAATGTAACAATATGAATCGCCCTTTTAACCCAAATCAATGATCGGTGACTTATTCTGTTTAACCCCTTCTACTATTTGGAATTATTTTTTGTAACTCAATGATTTCACGAATTGGCCTTATCCTGTCATAGGACAGCTAATGATGATAATCTTTGCGCCATGAGAGCTACTCAATCGTGATTTGGTTCACTTTTTTGCAATCCTGCAGGGGCACAATGCATGTCTCGATTGAGCTACCTGCAAAATAATAAATGAAATGGAAAAATTGTTTTTACAAGTTTGAGGTGGGATTGACGATATTATTTTATTTTATTCAGTCTATCATTCAGTTTTATCAAGCCTGTAACTGGCATCCCAGAATCCCGCAGATCCTCCATCACACTTCAACAATGTGCTCCAAGGCATGGCATTCCACCAATCCCATTTCAACATTTTTAGGCCCAGAATACACCCTATTTTTGCACCGTGTCTGTGTCCTTTTCTCTTGCGTGGTATTCCAAATCGCACTGATGCTTGCCTTGCACCCCGATATCTCATTATTAAAGGTTTTATGTCATGACAGAGTTTAGTATCTTGCCCAAAAATGTCGGCATTCTCTTCCCTGAAGGGAATTCTCAATGGTTTGTTAAGTTAGTTTGGCCTGTAGTCTTCACTTCATAACATTCCCCATGGTGAATTTGAGGATTACACGGGTCTTCATTACCATGATGGGGGTTCTACTCTAACAGCAAATAAACATTCCTCACTGAACTCCATACATTTTATTCGTCTTGGACATGGCGTGATGAAAGAAAGCAACAAAATCCATTCCAAGGCCATGTACAGAAGGTATCTGTTCAAATCAGAACCAAACATCTGGGCAATTCTCAGCTGGAAAGCAGCGACTTGTCATTTCACCATTGGTAGTATAGTGCGGTAGAAGATACTATAGAAAAAGAGGGTTTTTTAATTGAGTTTCATATTCATTCATTTGAAGCGCATTGCATTTTACCTTTGCAAACTCGCACAAAACCTCAAATATATTTTATAAACATACGGGTTTGCCTTTTTGAAAAGATCAGGAGCTTATTGCTGTGTAACCACCTTTAGTGGTATTTAAGAGGAGGCTGTGTGGACGTCGTATTTAAGAAAAAGTGATTTGTACATTGCTGCATCTACAGACAATGGATGTTTGAGCTGTGTTGTCTTACAGAAGTATGCATGTTCCATGGCCTCACGGGGAGGGAGTCTGGTCTGGTGATCATAACGCAACAGCTTGTCCAGAAAGTCCAATGCCTCCGGGCTCACCAAATGTTGATTCTCACTGTGTACAAAGCGCTCCCAGCGCTTCCGTGAATGCCTGCGATGAAACACATGTACCTTATCACCACATAATAAACAAAATCACAACTTTGGACTCTCCCAGATTCCAGAAAAAAGGGGAAAAAACACGAGTCAAAAAATAAATAAATAAATAAACGTTCATCTGATATGCAAGTCAACTGAAGTATCAACAGCAACAACAAACCAATGACAAATGCAGCAAATTTGCGCAATAATATGAAAAGCATTTCTAGCTGAACCAAGTGAGGATACAGAAACATTATTGCACGAGGACAAGCAAAACAAATTCAAGCCAAAGAGAAACGCTTCCTGAAAAAAAAAAGATAATAGATAAAAAGGCATGAACCACCTTTAGAGGCCATTTTTCCCCGCAGAGCAGGGTTTGGCCTTTTTGGGGCACCCTGGTCCCCTTTTTGAAGCAATGTTTTATGGCCGGATGCCCTTCCTGCCGCCAACCCTGTTAGTCCCCTCTTGCGACACACAGGGAATTACCAGTGACCTGGTACTCAATTTGCCGACCTCGGAAGGATGACAGGCTGAGTCAACCCCCCTGGTGTTAATTCAGCGATAAACCGGGATTCAAACCCAGGATCCTAGGATCCCAAGCCAGCACCCTAACCGCTAAGCTAACACCAGGCTAAGCCAATAGATAAAAAGGCATGACACCTTGAAAAAGCATTTAAATATTTTTCGGTTGTTTCACTAGTGGTTTCACTAGTAGATGTCCACTAGTAGATGGGAGGGTTGTCCAGTCGGTCTTTTCAGAGAGACGTCGTAAGAGTGTGAGATTTGTCAGGATTGAAAGACATGTTCCACTTGTTTGCCCAGTCTGTGATTTTGTCCAGGTCTGCAGAGAGTGAGGAGGCTGCAGACTGCCGATCTGAGGGATGAGGAATGGAGTGGCAGAGAGTGGAGCTATCAGCAAAGAGATAGAGAGAATTTTC
This sequence comes from Myxine glutinosa, assembly GCF_964187855.1. NCBI lineage: Eukaryota > Metazoa > Chordata > Myxini > Myxiniformes > Myxinidae > Myxine > Myxine glutinosa. The sequence goes on from NC_136271.1 coordinate 113,946,923, forward strand.
AAGAGAGGCAGAGAGATCATTGATGAAGACCAGAAAAAGCACAGGGCCCAGAACACTGCCTTGGGGAACTCCAGCCTGAACAGGAAGAGGAGATGAGAGAAACCCATTCAGGGCCACACGTTGACTACGACTAGAGAGGACGTCCGCCAGCCATGCGTGGAGATTTCCATGGATACCAAAGGAGGAGAGTTTGGTGAGCAGAGCGGGGTGCCAGACCGTATCGAAGGCACGTGATATGTCGAGGGAGACAGCTCTAATTTCCTGTTTGGCATTGAGGACCTCCATCCATTGTTGAGACAGCAGAAGCAGCATGTCCAGAGTAGAGTGACCTGGTCTGAAACCAAATTGATGATCAGAGATCAAGCTAATGGAGAAGAGGAAAGATTTCATATCCGAAGCAATGATGGATTCCTTGACTTTGCTGATAATTGGGAGAAGGCTGATTGGTCTGTAGTTGCTAGGATCTGTTTTTGCACCTTTTTGTGTGAAGCGGTGATGTTGGTTGATTTCCAAGCAGATGACAGTTGACCTCCTTGATGCAATTAGATGAGAAAGTAAGCAAAAATGGAAAATTCAAGATGGCCGCCATAGCTCAAAATTGCTACTAACAGGGGTCGCACTTAACTTAATTTTGTAGACTTAGAAGATGCAGTAGTTTTAGATGCTGCTTAATTTGTATTACTCAAATGAAGTTGAGTTCAGATTCCCATGTCCCACAGCAGGTAGGCTCATGAATGATTTGGCTGTCTTGACTGAGGGTCTTGGTGCTACATGGGCACAGTAGTGTTGATTTGGATCTGGTCGTGATTGAGTACCTTGGTTAGGTAGGATGAGTAAGAGTTTATGAAGGTACAATTGGAGTACTTGAGCTTTTTTTTCAAATTGGACTTTTGATTTTGGTAATGGTACCAAAACAAAATGGCTGACTCCTTTCAAAAGGTACCACTTGATACTTAACATTCACAAGCAAGCGCTAGTAGACAAGGCAACTGCCTTAATGTCCATCTGAAGGACGCCGGCCGTACTCACTGTTGCAGCACCAGGGAGACGCTTTATCGTGATGCTGGGAAACGAACCCAGATGACAGCTCAAAGCCACGTGCCCGAACTGAGCTATCCTGGTTAAATGAATGCTTGCTCCCTGAAGTAAAGAGACTAAAGTAGAAAAATGTACAGCAGATGTGAGAGAAATTTTTGTTTTTGTTAGGGTGTAAAGTGCAGCAGGCCATTGCTGAAGAGCTGTACTGCACCCAGGTGACCCTCAATTTCTTTGACCGCCTGGCTGCTGTTGGTGTCACCCGTGACAATGGCCGACTGGTCAAACGGCTTGATGAACCTTGTGGGGATTTTCTGATTTCAGACAGACTACGAGAGGTGATGCAACATGAGCGGCCATCGATTTATATATTATATATATATATATATAGATATACATATACAAAAATTGCATATATTAAAATATTATATCTTCTCCCCCCCCACCCCCCCTGCCCTCCTTTCATTTCCTCTCCCATATATAATCCTTCCCTTCCTTATCCTTGCTTCCATCTTTTTCAAAATACCTTTCATTTTCACCCCACTTCTCCCACATTACTGTCCCGACCCTTCACTTATTTTAACTTCAAAAAAGAAAATTCAAAAATGGTTCACTCGCCTTGTTAGATTTGTCCTTTTTGTCCAACTTTTCCCAATGAGGAACCTCTTCAAAGTCTTAACCATTTTTATTCTCCTTCCCTGTCTCAAGACTCCACACTATCCACAAAATCACAACTCAGTCATTTCAGTCCTTCACTTATCCATGAGCATCAAACAATGCATGAAAATCTTTCAAAAGATGAAGATAAAATTAGGATCTGCAATTGTGTGTTGGTGATGCTGAATATTATTACGATGACGCTGACGATTATGACGTTTTCTTCCTGCAGATGCTTTTGATGCCCGATTCTGAGCTCGCGGAAACCTACAGTGAAAGGGAGAAGAAAGAGTTCCTCTACGTGCTTTTCCGCCACCTGTGCCTTGGTGGTGTTGTGTGTCAATTTGAAGATGTCATTGATCCTTACTTTGATATTACCAAGGATATTTACAAACAACTCATTGGGTCAGCACTTTCAAATATTATACATAAGCTCCCATACAGAACTCATGCTTACGTCTTTTCCCCAGATGTAGTCAAGGTTACAAATGAGAAATTTCAGAAAGCTTATTTTTTACTGATAGTAAAAAGAACATGTGCTGTAATTTGTTTTAATTTGAGAAACAATGATCTTACACGGGCAGCTGAGTATGGAAGTGAAATGAAAATGGACGGTATGGGAGTTCTGGTCATCATTAATCTGGTTTGTCAAAAGTTGCTCTGAGTATCACCGTGGGTGATGTTGTGATGGATCACAATTGTAGTCAGCATGGTGTCGAGGAGGGTGAGGAGGCTTGAAGTGACAAGTTGTCACCTGTATTATTTGGGGATTTTCAGATAATTGCAGAATGGAGAAAATATTTCACTGTATTTTATTCCTTACAGTGTTGTGAAGGATTCAGATACCAAGTCAATACGGATTACATCTGCTGTATATCGAATTACTGCTTACGTAAGTATCGAATGAAAGCAACACATTCTTGATAAGCACTATAATCACGAAAAGGATGTCCTTAGAACTACGGTATACAAAACCTAACAAATCTATAATAATAATAATAAACATACACAACATGACCAAAAGTATGCGGACACCTCTTATAATTAGTGGATTCGGCTGTTTCAGCCACACCTATTCCTGACAGGTATATATGATCAAGCACACAGCCATGCAATCTCCATAGACAAACAATGTCAGTTGAATGGGCCGGACTGACGATCTCAGTGACTTTCAACGTGGCACCGTCATTGGATGCCACCTTTCCAACAAGTCAGTTTGTAAAATTTCTGCCCTGTCAAATGTTAAGTGCTGTTATTGTGAAGTGGAAACGTCTAGGAGCAACAACAGCTCAGCTGCGAAGTGATGGGCCACACAAGATCACAGAAAGGGACCGCCGAGTGCTGAAGCGTGGA